>NC_052157.1:92894093-94094093 GCF_902713615.1 Scyliorhinus canicula
GGCTGTTCCGGGGAGATTTGCATACGTGCAGTGCGGTCAGCGTAAGTTGAAGGTGCACCCGCGTCAGTGACCCGAGGACTTGGACGGAAGGTGAGCATCCAGCAGAGGGCAGCAGAGCAGAGCTTCTGATTGGCTGTTCCGGGGAGATTTGCATACGTGCAGTGCGGTCAGCGTAAGTTGAAGGTGCACCCGCGTCAGTGACCCGAGGACTTGGACGGAAGGTGAGCATCCAGCAGAGGGCAGCAGAGCAGAGCTTCTGATTGGCTGTTCCGGGGAGATTTGCATACGTGCAGTGCGGTCAGCGTAAGTTGAAGGTGCACCCGCGTCAGTGACCCGAGGACTTGGACGGAAGGTGAGCATCCAGCAGAGGGCAGCAGAGCAGAGCTTCTGATTGGCTGTTCCGGGGAGATTTGCATACGTGCAGTGCGGTCAGCGTAAGTTGAAGGTGCACCCGCGTCAGTGACCCGAGGACTTGGACGGAAGGTGAGCATCCAGCAGAGGGCAGCAGAGCAGAGCTTCTGATTGGCTGTTCCGGGGAGATTTGCATACGTGCAGTGCGGTCAGCGTAAGTTGAAGGTGCACCCGCGTCAGTGACCCGAGGACTTGGACGGAAGGTGAGCATCCAGCAGAGGGCAGCAGAGCAGAGCTTCTGATTGGCTGTTCCGGGGAGATTTGCATACGTGCAGTGCGGTCAGCGTAAGTTGAAGGTGCACCCGCGTCAGTGACCCGAGGACTTGGACGGAAGGTGAGCATCCAGCAGAGGGCAGCAGAGCAGAGCTTCTGATTGGCTGTTCCGGGGAGATTTGCATACGTGCAGTGCGGTCAGCGTAAGTTGAAGGTGCACCCGCGTCAGTGACCCGAGGACTTGGACGGAAGGTGAGCATCCAGCAGAGGGCAGCAGAGCAGAGCTTCTGATTGGCTGTTCCGGGGAGATTTGCATACGTGCAGTGCGGTCAGCGTAAGTTGAAGGTGCACCCGCGTCAGTGACCCGAGGACTTGGACGGAAGGTGAGCATCCAGCAGAGGGCAGCAGAGCAGAGCTTCTGATTGGCTGTTCCGGGGAGATTTGCATACGTGCAGTGCGGTCAGCGTAAGTTGAAGGTGCACCCGCGTCAGTGACCCGAGGACTTGGACGGAAGGTGAGCATCCAGCAGAGGGCAGCAGAGCAGAGCTTCTGATTGGCTGTTCCGGGGAGATTTGCATACGTGCAGTGCGGTCAGCGTAAGTTGAAGGTGCACCCGCGTCAGTGACCCGAGGACTTGGACGGAAGGTGAGCATCCAGCAGAGGGCAGCAGAGCAGAGCTTCTGATTGGCTGTTCCGGGGAGATTTGCATACGTGCAGTGCGGTCAGCGTAAGTTGAAGGTGCACCCGCGTCAGTGACCCGAGGACTTGGACGGAAGGTGAGCATCCAGCAGAGGGCAGCAGAGCAGAGCTTCTGATTGGCTGTTCCGGGGAGATTTGCATACGTGCAGTGCGGTCAGCGTAAGTTGAAGGTGCACCCGCGTCAGTGACCCGAGGACTTGGACGGAAGGTGAGCATCCAGCAGAGGGCAGCAGAGCAGAGCTTCTGATTGGCTGTTCCGGGGAGATTTGCATACGTGCAGTGCGGTCAGCGTAAGTTGAAGGTGCACCCGCGTCAGTGACCCGAGGACTTGGACGGAAGGTGAGCATCCAGCAGAGGGCAGCAGAGCAGAGCTTCTGATTGGCTGTTCCGGGGAGATTTGCATACGTGCAGTGCGGTCAGCGTAAGTTGAAGGTGCACCCGCGTCA
Organism: Scyliorhinus canicula; assembly: GCF_902713615.1. Taxonomy (NCBI): domain Eukaryota; kingdom Metazoa; phylum Chordata; class Chondrichthyes; order Carcharhiniformes; family Scyliorhinidae; genus Scyliorhinus; species Scyliorhinus canicula. The sequence continues at coordinate 92,895,863 of NC_052157.1, forward strand.
GTGACCCGAGGACTTGGACGGAAGGTGAGCATCCAGCAGAGGGCAGCAGAGCAGAGCTTCTGATTGGCTGTTCCGGGGAGATTTGCATACGTGCAGTGCGGTCAGCGTAAGTTGAAGGTGCACCCGCGTCAGTGACCCGAGGACTTGGACGGAAGGTGAGCATCCAGCAGAGGGCAGCAGAGCAGAGCTTCTGATTGGCTGTTCCGGGGAGATTTGCATACGTGCAGTGCGGTCAGCGTAAGTTGAAGGTGCACCCGCGTCAGTGACCCGAGGACTTGGACGGAAGGTGAGCATCCAGCAGAGGGCAGCAGAGCAGAGCTTCTGATTGGCTGTTCCGGGGAGATTTGCATACGTGCAGTGCGGTCAGCGTAAGTTGAAGGTGCACCCGCGTCAGTGACCCGAGGACTTGGACGGAAGGTGAGCATCCAGCAGAGGGCAGCAGAGCAGAGCTTCTGATTGGCTGTTCCGGGGAGATTTGCATACGTGCAGTGCGGTCAGCGTAAGTTGAAGGTGCACCCGCGTCAGTGACCCGAGGACTTGGACGGAAGGTGAGCATCCAGCAGAGGGCAGCAGAGCAGAGCTTCTGATTGGCTGTTCCGGGGAGATTTGCATACGTGCAGTGCGGTCAGCGTAAGTTGAAGGTGCACCCGCGTCAGTGACCCGAGGACTTGGACGGAAGGTGAGCATCCAGCAGAGGGCAGCAGAGCAGAGCTTCTGATTGGCTGTTCCGGGGAGATTTGCATACGTGCAGTGCGGTCAGCGTAAGTTGAAGGTGCACCCGCGTCAGTGACCCGAGGACTTGGACGGAAGGTGAGCATCCAGCAGAGGGCAGCAGAGCAGAGCTTCTGATTGGCTGTTCCGGGGAGATTTGCATACGTGCAGTGCGGTCAGCGTAAGTTGAAGGTGCACCCGCGTCAGTGACCCGAGGACTTGGACGGAAGGTGAGCATCCAGCAGAGGGCAGCAGAGCAGAGCTTCTGATTGGCTGTTCCGGGGAGATTTGCATACGTGCAGTGCGGTCAGCGTAAGTTGAAGGTGCACCCGCGTCAGTGACCCGAGGACTTGGACGGAAGGTGAGCATCCAGCAGAGGGCAGCAGAGCAGAGCTTCTGATTGGCTGTTCCGGGGAGATTTGCATACGTGCAGTGCGGTCAGCGTAAGTTGAAGGTGCACCCGCGTCAGTGACCCGAGGACTTGGACGGAAGGTGAGCATCCAGCAGAGGGCAGCAGAGCAGAGCTTCTGATTGGCTGTTCCGGGGAGATTTGCATACGTGCAGTGCGGTCAGCGTAAGTTGAAGGTGGTTTGTGAAGGGGCTGTTCTCGAGTGACAGCTTTACCCGAAACACTATTTACGTAGTGTTTCCCACCCATCCTCCTCCTCTAACCAAAAAAAAAAGCTCTGTCCGTTGGATTGCTAAACTAACAAGTTTTTTATTTTTTTATTTTTCAGTAGTTGGGAAGTTAGTTCAGTGGGAATGGAGGCTCGGGCAGTTGGATGTTCCTCCTGCAGAATGTTGGAGGAAAGGGTCACCTCTCGTGTCCCTTCTGACTACATCTGCGGGAAGTGCACCCAACTCCAGCTCCTCGAGAGCCGCATTCGGGACCTGGAGCTGGATGAACTTCGGATCATTCGGGAGGCGGAGGAGGTTATTGAGAGGAGTTATAGGGAGGTAGTCACACCTCAGGTAAAAGAAGAAAGTAGATGGGTTACCGTCAGGGGAGGGAGAGGGAACCGGCAGGCAGTGCAGGGATCCCCTGTGGTCGTTCCCCTCTATAACAAGTATACCGTTTTGGATACTGTTGCGGGGGACGACTTACCAGGGGTAAGCAATAGGGCGCAAGTCTCTGGCACAGAGTCTGTCCCTGTTGCTCAGAAGGGAAGGGAGAAGAGGAACAGAGCACTTGTCATTGGGGACTCCATAGTTAGAGGAACAGACAGGAGGTTCTGTGGGAACGAAAGAGACTCACGGTTGGTGTGTTGCCTCCCAGGTGCCAGGGTTCGTGATGTCTCTGATCGTGTTTTTGGGATCCTTGAGGGGGAGGGGGAGCAGCCCCAAGTCGTTGTCCACATAGGTACCAACGACATAGGTAGGAAGAGAGATGGGGATTTGAGACAGAAATTCAGGGAGCTAGGGTGGAAGCTGAGAGCTAGAACAAACAGAGTTGTTATCTCTGGGTTGTTACCCGTGCCACGTGCTAGCGAAGTGAGAAATAAGGAGAGAGAGGAGTTGAACACGTGGCTACAGGGATGGTGCAGGAGGGAGGGTTTTGGTTTCCTGGATAATTGGGGCTCATTCTGGGGTAGGTGGGACCTCTACAAACAGGATGGTCTTCACCTGAACCAGAGGGGTACCAATATCCTGGGAGGGAGATTTGCTAGTGCTCTTCGGGGGGGTTTAAACTAATTCAGCAGGGGGATGGGAACCTAAATTGTAGTCCCAGTGTACAGGATGTTGAGAGTAGTGAGGTCAGGGATAGGGTTAAAAGTTCGAAAGAGGGCACCGGCAAGCAGGACGCTGGTTTGAAGTGTGTCTACTTCAACGCCAGGAGCATCCGGAATAAGGTGGGAGAGCTTGCAGCATGGGTTGGTACCTGGGATCTCGATGTTGTGGCGATTTCGGAGACATGGGTAGAGCAGGGACAGGAATGGTTGTTGCAGGTTCCAGGATTTAGATGTTTCTGTAAGAACAGAGAAGATGGTAAAAGAGGGGGGGTGTGGCATTGTTAATCAAGGAAAGTATTACGGCGGTAGAAAGGACGCTTGAGGACTCGTCCACTGAGGCAGTATGGGCCGAGGTTAGGAACAGTAGAGGAGAGGTCACCCTGTTGGGAGTTATCTATAGATCTCCGAATAGTCCCAGAGATGTAGAAGAAAGGATTGCAAAGATGATTCTTGACAGGAGCGAGAGTAACAGGGTAGTTGTTATGGGGGACTTTAACTTTCCAAATATTGACTGGAAACACTATAGTTCGAGTACTATAGATGGGTCAGTTTTTGTGCAGTGTGTGCAGGAGGGTTTTCTGACACAGTATGTAGACAGGCCAACAAGGGGCGAGGCCACATTGGATTTGGTACTGGGTAATGAACCCGGCCAGGTGTTAGATTCAGATGTAGGTGAGCACTTTGGTGATAGTGATCACAACTCGGTTATGTTTACTTTAGCAATGGGCAGGGATAGGTATATACCGCAAGGCAAGAATTATAGCTGGGGGAAAGGCAATTATGATGCTATTCGGAAAGATTTAGGATGTATAGGATGGGGAAGGAAACTGCAGGGGATGGGTACAATCGAAATGTGGAGCTTTTTCAAGGAACAGCTACTGCGTGTCCTTGATAAGTATGTACCTGTCAGGCAGGGAGGAAGTTGTCGAGCAAGGGAGCCGTGGTTTACTAAGGAAGTTGAAGCACTTGTCAAGAGGAAGAAGAAGGCTTATGTTAGGATGAGACATGAAGGCTCAGTTAGGGCACTTGAGAGTTACAAGTTAGCCAGGAAGGACCTAAAGGGAGAGTTAAGAAGAGCGAAGAGAGGACATGAAAAGTCATTGGCGGATAGGATCAAGGAAAACCCTAAGGCTTTCTATAGGTATATCAGGAACAAAAGAATGACTCGAGTAAGATTAGGGCCAATCAAGGATAGTAGTGGAAAGTTGTGTGTGGAATCAGAGGAGATAGGGGAAGCATTAAATGGATATTTTTCGTCAGTGTTTACACTGGAGAAAGACAATGTTGTCGAGGAGAACACTCAGGTTCAGTCGACCAGGCTAGATGGAATTGAGGTTCAAAAGGAGGAGGTGTTAGCAATTTTAGAAAATGTCAAAATAGATAAGTCCCCTGGGCCAGATGGGATTTATCCTAGGATTCTCTGGGAAGCAAGGGAGGAGATTGCAGAGCCTTTGTCCTTGATCTTTATGTCGTCTTTGTCGACAGGAATAGTGCCGGAAGACTGGAGGATAGCAAATGTTGTCCCCTTGTTCAAGAAGGGGAGTAGAGACAACCCTGGTAATTATAGACCTGTGAGCCTTACTTCGGTTGTGGGTAAAATGTTGGAAAAGGTTATAAGAGATAGGGTTTATAATCATCTTGAAAAGAACAAGTTGATTAGCGATACTCAACACGGTTTTGTGAAGGGTAGGTCATGTCTCACAAACCTTATTGAGTTTTTTGAGAAGGTGACCAAACAGGTGGATCAGGGTAAAGCTGTTGATGTGGTGTATATGGATTTCAGTAAGGCGTTTGATAAGGTTCCCCACGGTAGGCTATTGCAGAAAATAAGGAAGTATGGAATTGAAGGTGATTTAGCGGTTTGGATCAGTAATTGGCTAGCTGAAAGAAGACAGAGGGTGGTGGTTGATGGCAAATGTTCATCCTGGAGTTCAGTTACTAGTGGTGTACCGCAAGGATCTGTTTTGGGGCCACTGCTGTTTGTCATTTTTATAAATGACCTGGAAGAGGGTGTAGAAGGATGGGTTAGTAAATTTGCAGATGACACGAAGGTCGGTGGAGTTGTGGATAGTGCTGAAGGATGTTATAGGATACAGAGGGACATAGATAAGCTGCAGAGCTGGGCTGAGAGGTGGCAGATGGAGTTTAATGCGGAAAAGTGTGAGGTGGTTCACTTTGGAAGGAGTAACAGGAATGCAGAGTACTGGGCTAATGGCAAGATTCTTGGTAGTGTAGATGAACAGAGAGATCTCGGCATCCAGGTACATAAATCCCTGAAAGTTGCCACCCAGGTTAATAGGGCTGTTAAGAAGGCATATGGTGTGCTAGCCTTTATAAGCAGGGGGATTGAGTTTCGGAACCACAAGGTCATGCTGCAGCTGTATATAACTCTGGTGCGGCCGCACCTGGAGTACTGCGTGCAGTTCTGGTCACCACATTATAGGAAGGATGTGGAAGCTTTGGAAAGGGTTCAGAGGAGATTTACTAGGATGTTGCCTGGTATGGAGGGAAGGTCTTACGAGGAAAGGCTCAGGGAATTGAGGTTGTTTTCGTTAGAGAGGAGAAGGCTGAGAGGTGACTTAATAGAGACATATAAGATAGTCAGAGGGTTAGATAGGGTGGACAGTGAGAGTCTTTTTCCTCGGATGGTGATGACCAACACGAGGGGACATAGCTTTAAATTGAGGGGTGATAGATATAGGACAGATGTCAGAGGCAGTTTCTTTACTCAGAGAGTAGTAGGGGTGTGGAACGCCTTGCCTGCAATAGTAGTAGACTCGCCAACTTTAAGGGCATTTAAGTGGTCACTGGATAGACATATGGATGAAAATGGAATAATGTAGGTCAGATAGGCTTCAGATGGTTTCACAGGTCGGCGCAACATCGAGGGCCGAAGGGCCCGTACTGCGCTGTAGTGTTCTATGTTCTACGTTCGAGTGCATTGCATTCATTATTGATATTTGACATGCGTTGAAGGGATATTCATTCAAATGTCCTGAAATCGATATCATGTAATTCTCCCAGATTCATTCCGAACAATAGACGCAATGAATCCTATTCCCCTTAGCTGCAATTGATTGGAGCAACCTGAGATGATGGGCCGGATTTTCCATTGGCTTTCGCCGAAATCACGAATCACGATTTGGTAGGGAATCCAACAAGAAAATTATGGCGGCTGGCAATTTGACGTCAAATCGCAGTTCGCCATCATCTCGACAGCGTTGTTAATGCAGTCCATAACGCAGATTCAGTAAGTGCGATTTTCATGACATCTGCACCCACCCTCGACCGTCAGAACACCTGGCGATGTCGCCCTGGTCTAAACCAACCAAAAGGATTTCGACTCGATAAAAGAGCAGCTGAAAAGCGACCATTTGGTGGACATCATATACGCCTGTGCCGATACACGGACAATGTGTACTATGCCTTCAACCAGGCACACTCAATGATTCCCGTCTTGTTGGAGACGCACCCATTGCCCCAAACCAGGGGTTTTCTGCTATGGTCATGTCTGATATCATCTATCAAGAGACCACAGATGGTCCCGGAAACACAGAAGAACGACGCTCATGCGAGCAGACCCTTGAGCGAGCAGTGCGTCAGCCGCCTGAAGAAGCGGTTCAGGTGCTGGACCACTCTTCAGGGGCAATCCGGTAGGGTGATGAGATGATTGCCCGCATCATGGCTACCTGCTACGTCTAGAACAATATTGTGCAGCAGAGTAGCGACATGCTCGAAGACGATAAGGAAAACCAGATGTCGTCTGCGCAGTAGATGCCGTAGAGGTTGACTGTGGGCAGGACATGGGGCCCAGGCAAAACGGGAGGCCACACGATGGGTATGCCGGGGCCAAAATGCGAAGTACGATCTGATCATCTCCAGGTTGAACCAATTGAGGCGTGGACTTGCCAAGGGGAAGAATATCGCATCTCACGTCCATCAGCCCCTTACTCTCCTTCCCCATGCCACACCCTTGCCTTCATCTTCCTTTTTGATGTATACATGCCGCACAACTGGGTTCTCGGTATGGGTAGACAGTAACAGCTGGTTGGAGATGGGAAGAAGGATGATGACAACCTGCTCTGTAATGAACTTTGGTGCTCCGCATGTTAAATTCTGACTCCAGCCCATTATAGCACTTGCCAGCGTACATCTGGGTGATCCATAGAACATAGAACATAGAACAGTACAGCACAGAACAGGCCCTTCGGCCCTCAATGTTGTGCCGAGCCATGATCACCCTACTCAAACCCACGTATCCACCCTATACCCGTAACCCAACAACCCGCCCTTAACCTTACTTTTATTAGGACACTACGGGCAATTTAGCATGGCCAATCCACCTAACCCGCACATCTTTGGACTGTGGGAGGAAACCGGAGCACCCGGAGGAAACCCACGCACACAGGGGGAGGACGTGCAGACTCCACACAGACAGTGACCCAGCCGGGAATCGAACCTGGGACCCTGGAGCTGTGAAGCATTTATGCTAACCACCATGCTACCCTGCTGCCCCTGCATGGGAACTGGCCATTGAATCACACGGCCCCATCAAATCCCTGGGGGGAACTATGGTGTGTATGGTCGGGGGTGGTGGTGGGGGTGGAAGGAGCATAACAAACCCACACATTTCGGCGGATTTAATTCCCACCTGCACCAACTCGCTGGCTCTCGATGTTCTTACAAATTGAAACATCTTCTCCACATCTGCTCTATCCACGCCTCGCAGTTTCCTGTAAGAATCAATACGATCCCCCTTTATTCCTCTAAACTCCAACCAGTACAGACCCAGAGTCCTCAAACGTTCTTCATACGCCAACTTGTTCATTCCAGGCAATAAGCGATTTTCATTAAATTTCATTCTTGCGGACCACTGCTGAATCAATTTTAAGGCCAGTATTCCCTTCCTTAGGTACAGGCCCAAAAGCCGCCCACAGTTCTGTAAAAGGGGCCTGACCAGAGCCTTACACAGCCTCAGATATACATCCGTGCTCTTCCATTCTCGCCCTCTTGACATGAACGCTAACATTGCATTTGCCTTCTTAACTACGGACTGCAGATAGCGCGAGGTTTCTGTAAGTTTCAATAAGATCCCCACCCATGACAAAGAACAAAGAAAAGTACAGCACAAGAACAGACCCTTCGGCCCTCCAAGCCCGTGCCGACCATGCTGCCCGAATAAACTGCAATCTTCTGCCCCTGTGTCCATATCCCTCTTTCGCCATCATATTCATGTACTTATCAAGATGTCCCTTAAATGTTGCAACAGTGACTGCTTCCACGACCTCCTCCGGCAGCGCGTTCCAGGCACCCACTACGCTCTGTGTAAAAAAACGTGCCTCGTACATCTCCTCTAAATCTTGTCCCTAGCACCTTAAACCTATGCCCCCGAGTTATTGACCAATCTAACCTGTGGAAAAGCCTCTGACTATCCACTATGTCTGTGCCCCTCATTATTTTGTAGACCTTCATCAGGTCGCCCCTCAAACTCCGTTGTTCCAGTGAGAACAAACCGAGTTAATTCAACCGCTTCTCATAGCTAATGGCCTCCACAGCAGGCAACATCCTGGTAAATCACTTCTGCACACTTTATAACGCCTCTACATCCTTCTGATAATGTGGCGACCAGAATTGAATGCTATACTCCAAGTGTGGCCTAACTTAGGTTCTATGCAGCAGCCAATTCTTATACTCAATGCCGAGGCCAATGAAGGCAAGCATGTCGTATGCCTTCTTGACTAGCTTCTCCACCGCTGTTGCCCATTTCAGTGGCCTGTGGAAGTGTACACATAGATCTCTCTGACTTTCAATGATCTTGAGGGCGATACCATCCACTGTATATTCCTTATCTGCATTAGACATTCCAAAATGCATTTCCTGACATTTGTCCGGATTAAACTCCATCTGCCATCTCTCCTCCCAAGTCTGCAAACGAACTAAATCCTGCTGTATCCTCTGACAGTCCTCATCGCTGTCCACGATTCCACCAACCTTTTTGTCATCTGCAAATTTACTAATCAGACCAGTTACAATTTCCTCCAAATCATTTATATATACTACGAACATCAAAGGTCCCAGCACTGATCCCTGTGGAACACCACTTGTTACAGCCCTCCAATTAGAAAAGCACCCTTCCATTGTTACTCTCTGCCTTCGATGGCATAGCCACTTCTGTATCCACCTTGCCAGCACCCCCCTATCCAGTGTGACTTCACCTTTGTTTCTAGTCTACCATGAGGGACATTGTCAAAGGCATTTGCCATACCTGCATCAATCATCCTTCTCACCTCGACGAAAAAATGTATTAATTTAGTGGGTCACGAACTCCCGTTCACAAAACCATGCTGTCTCTCACTAATACGTCCATTTGCTTCCAAATGGGACTAGATCGTGTCCACAAGAATTCTCTCCACTAATTTCTCTCCCACTGAGGTAAGGCTCATCGGCTTCTTGTTCCATGGACTATCCTTGCTACCCTTCTTAAACAAAGGGACAACATTGGCTCTTCTCCAGTCCTCCAGGACATCACCCGAAGACAGTCAGGATACAAAGATTTTTGTCAAGGCCTCAGCAATTTCCTCTGCAGCCTCCTTCAGTATTCTGGGGTAGACCCCATCAAACCCTGGGCACCGATTGACGTTAATATTTTTCAAGACGCCCAACACCTCGTATTTTTGCATCTCAATGTGACCCAGGCTATCTACACACCCTTCTCCAGTCTCAACATCCAACGAATTCTTCTCTTTGGTGAATGCTGATGCAAAGTATACATTTAGTACCTAGTCCATTTCCTCTGGCTCCTCACATAGATTCCATTGCTATCTTGCAGTGGGCCCACCCTTGCCCTGCCTACCCACGTGCCTTTTATGTACGTGTAAAAAGCCGTGGGATTTTCGTTAACCCATTTGCCAGTGCTTTTCCGCGACCTCTTTTCTTCTCCTCACTCCTTCCTTAAGTTCCTTCCTACTTTCCTTATATTTAACACAGGCTTCGTCTGTTCCCAGCCTTCCTGCCCTGACAAACGCCTCCTTCTTTTTTGGATGAGGCCTACATTATCTCTCGTTATCCAAGGTTCATGAACAAGGAGGTCCTGCCTTCCTTTCAACAGACATTTGAAAGCCTCCCACATGTCAGATGTTGATTTACCCTCAAACATCCAACCACAATCTTTTTTCTTCGGCTCCCGCCTAATATTTTTGTAATTAGCCTTCCCCCAATGTAGCACATTCACCCGAGGACCTCATTTATCCTTGTCCACCAGCACTTTAAAACGTACTGAACTGTGGTCACTGTTCCCGTCATGTTCCCCTACTGAAACGTCTACCACCTGGCCGGACACATTGCCCAATACCACGTCCAGTATTGTCCCTTCCCTAGTTGGACTGTCGACATATTGTTTTAAGATGGCCTCCTGGTTGCTCCTTACAAACTCTGCCCTGTCGAAGCCCCGAGCACGATATGAGTAACAATCAATATTGGGGAGTTTGATGTCTCCCATCACAACAACCCAGTTGTTTGTACTCTTTTCCAAAATCTGTCGACCTATCTTCTCCTCTATCTCCCGATGGCTGTTGGGAGGCCTGTTGTAAACCCCCAACATTGTGACTGCACCCTTATTCTTGCTGATCTCGACCCATATGTCCTCAATGCCCTCTGAGGTGTCCACCCCTCGTACAGCTCTGATCTTCTCCCAAACTTGTAGCGCAACTCCACCACCCCTTTTACATCCCCCTCTACCCCGCCTGAATCATCTAAATCCTGGAACGTTTAGCTGCCAACCCTGTCCTTCCATCAACCAGGACACCGGAATGGCAACACCATCATAGTTCCAAGTACTAATCCAAGCTCTCAATTCATCGGCCTTACCCGTAATGCTTCTTGCATTAAAACATGCATTTCAGGCCACCAGACTGGCTGTGTTCAACAACATCTCCCTGTCTGCTGTGTTTCAGAGCCATACTGGCCCTGTTCCCTAGTTCTCCCTCAATGTTTTCACCTTCTGACCTATTGCTCCGGTGCCGATCCCCCTGCCATTCTAGTTTAAACCCTCCCGTGTGACACTAGCAAACCTCGCAGCCAGGGTATTTAAGCCTCTCCAGTTCAGATGCATCCCATCCTTCTTATACAAGTCACACCTGCCCCGGAAGAGCTCCCAGTGATCCAGATAACGGAAACCATCTCTCCTACACCAGCTATTTAGCCACGTGTTTAGCTGCTCTCTCTTCCTATTAATGTCCTCACTGGCACGTAGCGCAGCGAGTATTGCTGACATTCCAATCACAGAGGCCCTGTCTTTTTACTTTTTGCCGCGCTCCCTGAACTCCTGCTGCAGGACCTCATGCCCCTATCTGTCTATGTCATTAGTGCCATTATGAACAACGACCTCTGCCTGTTTTCCCTCCCCCTTCAGGATGCCCGCTACCCGTTCGGAGTCATCCTGTGCCCTGGCACCAGGGAGGCAACATACCGTCCTTTAGTTTCTTTCACGTCCACAGAAACGCCTATCTGTGCCCCTGAATATAGAGTCCCCAATGACTATTGCTCTTCTGCGCTTTGACCCTCTCTTTTGAACATCAGAGCCAGTCGTGGTGCCACTGCACTGGCTGCTGCTTTTTTTCATCTGATAGGCTATCTCCCCCGGCAGCGTCCAAAGGCGTATACATGTTCGAGAGGGAGTCAACCATCGGGGGCTCCTGCACTGACTTCCTGCCCTTTCTGGTGGTCACCCATTTCTCTGCATGCTCTTTGTGTGTGACCACATTTATATAACTGCTATCTATGACGCTTTCTGACACCTGCATGCTCCTCAGTGCATCCGACTACTGCTCCAACCGAACCATGCGGTCTGTGAGGAGCTGCAGTTGGCTGCACACTCTGTAGAAGTAGCCATCCGCGAGGCTGGAAGCATCCCGGATCTGCCACATCTCACAATCAGAGCATTGCGTCCCTCGAATTGACATTGCATCAATTAATTAGTAAATTAAATTTAAAAGTGAAAAAAACGTGTTACTGTAAACTATATGTTTCCTAGCACTATGTTTCTACTATAAGTGTGAAAGTTAAATACAGTAATCTCCGATCTCTGGCTTAGATACCTCTCTTAATTATAATTAAGTAATATGTAATTATGTTTAATGAGTTTAACAGTGCTTAATTTTTAAATTCATTGTAGATTCTCAAGCAGCCAATCAGATCACAACTTTACTGTGATGTCACTTCAGTAAACCCCCACCCCCCTCCCACACACACACACAATTTGAAAACACAATAAAAATAAAAAGAGAAAAAATCACTAACATACCTTTCCAGGGTCTCAGATGCTCTCTGGTCCTCTCCCTGAAGATTAAATGTTACAGGCCAGAAAAAATAAAGAGGACAGAACAGTAGGGAAAAGCACCTCCTCCCACTCTGCACCGAATTACATCACTGCGCCAAATTACCAAGTTCCAAATTCCCACTCTGGATGTGTCTCACTCTGGTTGTGTATCCTTGACTTGCGCAACGTCATTTTTCTAAACTCCAACGAGTACAGGCTCACAGTCCTCAACCGTTCCTCATACGACGAGCTCTTCATTCCAGTGAAAACTAAAGTGTGCCCTGCATCCATGCCACATTAACTGGTGTCTAGCTTTCTGGCATTAGGGCCCAAACACTACGTCTAGATGGGTCGACAGAAGGTACCCACAGGATTGGATGCGGCACAATGTAATTCCCGCCCTTGATCTTTGCTCCCCGTTGACGGACATCTTCTGGGATGAACGGCTAGAATCGGCCCAGCTGCTAATTGGGTTTCCGACGTGGCGTGGTGCCGGCCTGTTCAATCCCCTGTCCATTAGATACGGTGATCCAGCACCCGCACTGTGGGACTCAATGGCATGGGTCCCATCACCTCCTCCTCCTTTAGTATTCCCCATGTCCTCCGAGCTAATCCAGAGGACGGGGGTGAGAACGGAACTTCCACAAGAAGCCACCCCGCCACATGGCACTGCAGGTCCTGGTCAATTGCACTGGTCTGGACCAGGGTCTGCATGTTGGCGGCCATGCAGCATCAAATGTCTATTATCTCCCTCCGGCATTGCGCCATATCACCGTTTAACCGTGCCAACATATTCTGGGTTTGCGTGACATCAGACAGTGCCGACGCCAGATCCCTCTAGGACTGGGTTCATCCGTCTGCGTCTTTACCACATCGACGAATGGCTAGGCAATGCTGAAAATGCTCCCAGCCATTACTTTCTGTGATTTGGCTATGCTCAGTTGCGCCACTGCGATTTCCAATTCGCTCTGCAACATGGTCACCTGAGTGTCTATAACATTCTCCTGGGCCGCAGCCTGCGCCTTCACAGAATGCCCCAGGCCTTGGACATGCTCATTCATATTCAATACCAGCGCCTCCTCCATGGACATCCGTGTGATGTTGGTCTGGGTGGCACACATGGTCGCCATCACCACCTGCAGCGGCACACATTTGGACACCTCCAACTAAACCTGCTGGTGCTGAAAGCTTGTTCTAAACGCCTCATGCAGACCCGGGTGATGTGACGGTATCTCCACAATCGTAAGGGTATCTGTTCCAGAAACCTCAAACCCATCTGTATGGCTGTTCGCTCCTGACGTCGACGGTCCGACACATCGGGGTTCTTAGCCGTGCCTGCAGCTGAAATATGTGGTACGCACAAGTGTTTCCCAGTACCTCTTCATTAAAGTGCCAAACGGAGGTGAGTGTCTCTGGGATGCTGAAGAGTGTTGGAGATAGTTCGGATCAACAGTCATTGTCAGCGTTCGACTCCGGGATCTCCTGAATTTCAGCTGGAGGGTGGTCATTAGAGTTTCCATCCATGCGTCTGCTCGCTGTGGCACTGACTGTGGGCATGGAACTCTGATGGGCCCGCCCCTTCTCCACCAGCTCCTGGAAGACACAAGATAAGATGCGTGATTGGCCGCGGTATGTGGGTGGTGGGGGTGAGTAGATGGGTGGGGGTAGGAGGCGGCAAATGTGGTGCGTGTGAGCGTGGGCGTCTGAAAGTTGTTGTGAGTGTGAGGATGGTGTGGGGCTGATGTTGGGACGTATTTGTCACACATGCCATGGGCAACCACAACTTAGTGGGACTGACACCTCGATCACGGCCGAAATTCGCCCTGTTCGCAGGGATATCGATCACATTCAGGACCCTCTGCTCTGCCATTCTTAGGGTCCGACGGTCTCCCTCCTTTCTTCCCCCGCTCCAGGTGTTTGTGGGCGGCCTTCTCCTTGGTTAAGAAACAGAAAACGACAATGTTGGAAGACCCAGGCATGCAGCACAGTGGTGTGTAGCTGGTGGCGTCGTTGACCAGTGGACCCGGCCATGGCGACCAATATGGGAGACAGTATGTGGCGCAGGATGGGCCGTCCTCCTGTGGGGAGGCTTTCAGATTACAGGTACTTGAGACGGTGGTTGGTGCCAGGGACACAGTGCTTTCTACTCATCCTGGCCGCCCTGACGAGGTTATGTAGTTTTTCTTTCGCATTGTGGCTTGTCTGGACAGTATTGCACACAACATTGACGGCCTCTGTCACCTGCGCCCATGTACCGTGAATGGTGGCAGCTGGCGTTGTCCATCCCGAGCCGGGGTATTGGATCATCGTCCTCTCCTCCATGGCGTCCAGGAGAGTCTGAAGCTCTGCTTCCCTGTAACATGGCGGCACGCATCTCACTGTGTTTCTGTGTATAGGCATATAAGTGTGTACATGCAGACGCAGCTTGTCAGTGTCAGTCGCAAAGCATGTGAGTGCCACATCGCATCTCATTGGAATCGATTGTGATCATGTAGCACTGTTGCTCGTCCAGCTATCGTATTTGAATCATTGCAGGTGCGGAGCCGGAACTGCTGTCGTGGAACTGCACGAATTCTGCATTGGCGTCAACACTTTGGCTAGATTCTCCATTTGCTGACGCTGAAATTATCATATGCAATTGGTCGCAGAGTAGCTGCTGACGCAACCATCGTGGTCGGTGCTGGTTGACTCAAATTAGGATGATCCCGCACCCCGAATACGGCGCAAATGCGTCGCTTGCCATTCAGCGTAAATGTACAGTGAGCAAATCATGAGCGGCACCGCACCCAAATCTGCGTGTCCTCTCAATTTCACAGTCGCCGGTGGGCCAAGCAACCGACGGCGTTGTTCAGATGTGCTCTCAAATGTCCTGACCTGGCGTCGTGGCCGCTGAGCAAAAGAGAAAGGAGGTAGGCAACGGCGTGTAATGACTGCGGGCTACCGGCCTAGATACGGGCCATGCTAACTGCAGCGGGGGGGGGGGGGTGGCCCTGCCAGGGACGGGTGAGAGGACGTAAAGTGGGAGACAAGCAAGCAGCCGGTGTGCCCCACCTCAGTAGGACTAGGGCAGTCCCCAGGCACCAACCGCCAATACGACGACCATCTTGTCGTGCAGCCAATAACCACCCACCTCGTTCTACACATTGATTCCGGCCATATGAATGCGCCCACCAATGCATCCCAACACCTGCCACAGCGCCCCCACCACCTCGCGCCCATGAACAGCCCGCAATCGACCGCACCGACCGGAGTACCGCGCATGGCATCATGCACTGCTGCTTCCAGTGAGGGCAGTGCCATGCAACGGTTTCCCTGGCAGCAGGTATGGGCGCCAGGACCAGGTGCATCAACAGTGCCGTATACCGACGGGACAGGGGTGCGGGGCTATGGTAGGGACATAATTGAGCTTTGACAAATTTTGCCAACAGGTGCCACAGGAATTACTGCATCGGACATACCGTCGGAGGCTACGGCTTAGCAGAATGACAGTGCGATACATTTGCCACGTGATGACACACATGCCATCGCGGCAGTATGGTGGATGGCACCGTCTCACGGTGACCATTAAAGTGACGTTTGCCTTGAAATTCTACGTGACGGGGTCCTTCTAGTCACCGATGGGGACCGGTTAGGTATCTCACAGACCTTGATGCACAGGTGCATCTGCGCCATCACGGAGGCCCTAAATGCACTGGTGCCTCAAGACATCCAGTTGCATGTGGAGCGAGCTCACCTGGATCAACGGGAAACGGTGTTCTTTGCCATCGCGAGGATCACATGGGTCCAGTTAATGATACACGGGAATCCTGTCGCCCTCCCCGCACCTGCGGATAACAGCCCACTCTACACTAACCAAAATGTGTACCATTGGATGAACATCCAGCTGGTCTGTGACCACCAGCTGTGGGTCATGCACCTCTGTACCCAATGGCCGGGAAATGTGCACTGTTCCTTCATCCTGACTCACTCGGTTATTCCTGACATGTTCGAAGGGCACCTCCCCCCAGCTGATGGCTTGGCTCATGAGGGATTGGGGTTCCCCGTTGCGGCCATGGCTAATGACATCTATTCAGAGCCCGCGACAACACCGTAGTGGTATTTTCGAGAGGCACTCCAGTACGAAGTTGAGTGGATCGCCCGCATCATGGTGGCCTGCTGAATCCTCCACAATATCGCACAGGAGAAAGGCGGTGTGCTGGAGGAGGAGGATGAGGAGGAAGGGCAGGGCTCGTCGACGACCACGATAAGGGGGAGGGGAAGATGAGAAAGTCATGGGGCCGTTTTAGCGGAGGCGACAGAAACATCATCGCAAGGGCCAATGTACAGGGGCACTCAAATCGCCTCGAGGTTCACCGACGAGGAGGGAGGAGGTTGAAAAAGCGGGGCTGACCAGGGTCACGGACAACACATCACCGACCCACACACCTTCACTTCCATGCCGCCAAACTGCCTGCTTCCACCTCCCTCCAGCGCTGTGCCGCTAAGGACTGGGGGCCCTCGGTTAGCAGTCACAGCGGCTCTGGTCCATGGAATAGTGGATGATGATAAACTGCTCTTTAATCATTTCTGGTTCTAATTTTGATCCTCACTTTTATGACAAAGCTGTGCAGAATCTGATCCGATTCCAATTTCTGTTTCCTAAAGACCATGTTTAGTTGTCTAATACTCCTCCGATGAAAATTCTAATTATGTGAGTGGATGAGATACCCATATATCAAATTTTAAATCAATTGCAGAAGGAATTGTGCAATTCCCCATCATGGAAACTAAACATAAATCTCATTGTTTGCACACTAATGAAAACGTTGATGTCGGTTCTGCGAAAATATATATCAGGTGAAATCGTACAATACTCATATTGCTCAATTGCTTGTCTCTTGGTTCCTTTATGGGGGAATTGAGAAAATGAACTGTTCCACATAAAGGCTGGAATTCAATTATCTGACTTACAATATTGTTTGGATACAAAACAAATTATAGGACGAATCATGTGGTGACCCACACAGTATGAAGTGATATGACCTACAGCGTTGCTGACCCTTCCTATCTATGCACACATGGACAATAGTTGCGATCAAAATACCAAGACATTCTTCTTCTCCAGGTTAAGCAGAGATTCAGTCGCATCTCTTTCTATCTGGTCTGTCCAATTCGCTACTCCCAATGTGATCTCCTCTCTATCGTTGAGACCAACCGCAGACTCGGTTATCACTTTGCTGAGCAGCTTCGTTGTGTGCGCATTCAGGGCCCTGACTTTCCAGTTGCTTGCCCTTTTAAAACAAGACCCTGCCCCCATACCCATGTGCCTGTCCTTCGCCTGCAGCAATGTTCCAGTGAAACTCAACGCAAACTGGAGGAGCAATATTTCATCTTCCAGTTAGGCACGCTACAAACCTCTGTTCTCAACATCGAATTCAACAACTTCAGGTGATTAGCTATATTAAACCTCGACCCATTTCTTTCCACCTTATTTCATTTTAACCGTATTTTACTTTTTCTTTTTTTCTTCCCTTTCTTTATATATATTCCCCCATCTTATCCAAGCTATCCTTAAATTTTCTGCCTTTGCATCCCCCGTCCCCTCAGCCCACATCGACACCGGTCACAGTTTACCGGCTGATGTTATTGCATCTGCTGATTTGCCTTTCACACCTCTTGTTCCCTCTTGAGGATTGCCATTGGCATTCTTTCCCCTTGGTTTCGGTGGCTGTTAGCACCCCATTTCCCTGTGATTCTGTGGCAGTAACTCATCTTTGATTCTCACTCCACAGGATATATTTTCCCACTTTCTCTCTATTTTGGCTTTGGCAAAGGGTCATCGGGACTCGAAATGTTAGCTCTTTTCTCGCCGTACAGATGCCACAGACCTGCTGAGATATTGCAGTATTTTCTCTTTGGGTTCACATGGAACACAGAACAGTACAGCTCAGAAAAGTCCCTTCGGCCCACGATGTTGTGCCGACCATTTATCCTAATCTAAGATAAATCAAACCTACACCCCTTCAATTGACATCTGCCCATGCCCTTGTCCAAGAGTCGCTTAAATGTCCCTAATGACTCTGACTCCACCACCTAGGCTGGCAGTGCTTTCCACGCACCCACCACTCTCTGTGTAAATAACCTACCTCTGACATCTCCCCTATACCTTCCTCCTATCACCTTAACATTATGTCCCCTCGTGAAAGCCATTTCCGCCTTGGGGAAACGTATCTGGCTATACACTCTGACCATGCCACTCATCGCCTTCTGCATCTCTATCAAGTCACCTCTCTTCTCTCTTCGCTTCAGTGAGAAAAACCATCGCTCCCTTAACCTTTCTCATGAAACACCCCATCCAGTCAAAGCAGTACCCTGGCATTTGTCCTCTGCACCCTTTCCAAATCATCCAATTCCTCCCAATAACGAGGCACAAACATAATTTTACACAATATTCCAAGCACGGTACAGAACACAAATTATTCGTGTCATTTCAACGACATGGCGATATGAATATAACAGTTAATCAAGATCAGCTGCTTCTGAATAACCTGTCAAATGATTTGTGTTGCTGCTCAAAAATATGTCTGCATAATCAATGATACGATGGAAAACTGTACACAATCGTTGCCCGTAAGAATGTCAGATGACCGCATACACCTCGAATAAGCTTGTACATGTTTAATTCAAAAAAAAAAATTCCAGAAGAAGCAATTTGAGCAACGAGTTTTTACCGTACACAATCATACAGAAGTGCAGCAATGGCTTTTGCAGAACGGAATGAAGACTATCTATTTTCATTTGATCACGGCATTAATAGAAATGGCTGAAAACAAAGTACATGCGACTATAGCATAGATTTGAAACAAGTGCATTGGCCAAATATTTCAACTGTATTAGTTGATTCCACCGGAAGGCTCGGTTATGGTGGAAGCAGTTAAATCAAGGAATATAATGGCGGACAGGTAGAAAGATATGTAAAAAAAATGGATAACTGAAGACATTAAGGTATGAAGAGATGATTGACATAATGGGGGACGAACAGTCAGGCGGGCGATTAACAGACAGAAAGACGCACAGACTGACAGACCAACAGATAGAGAGACAGGAAACAGACGAACAGATAGACACACAGACAGATAGAGAGGCGCACAGGTGGACAGGAAGACAGATAGATAGCCATGTGATTGGGGGATGTATAGAAGGATGGATGGATAAAAGGATGGAGAAATAGATATATAGATCAACTTACATATAAATAGAAATGTAGATATATGTACAAATACATACATACATGCATAAATACGTCGATATATAGATGGATATATATGACATATAGATAGAAATACACATATATATAGACAGGTGGAGAAAGAGATAGAAACATGAAGTCAGTTAGATAGACAGACCGACGAACAGATCGACAGACGTACAGACAGGAGAGACAGATAGGCAGATAGATAGATAGATAGATAGATAGATAGATAGATAGATAGATAGATAGATAGATAGATAGATAGATAGATAGATAGATAGATAGATAGATAGATAGATAGATAGATAGATAGATAGATAGAGAGATAGATAGATAGATAGATAGATAGATAGATAGATAGATAGATAGATAGATAGATAGATAGATAGATAGATAGATAGATAGATAGATAGATAGATAGATAGATAGATAGATAGATAGATAGATAGATAGATAGATAGATAGATAGATAGATAGATAGATAGATAGATAGATAGGTAAGTAGATAGAGACATATCGACACACACACACAGAGACAGATACTCACGTTGATTCATACGTAGTAGGCTGACAGACAGATAATTCGATGTAGATAAAAAGATAAATAGATAGATCGATGAATAAATAAACTGGTGAAGAGATAGATAGATACATAGATATTGAGATAGATAGATCGATGGATCGATAGATAGATAGATAGATTGACAGACAGACAGTCCAAGGGATGGACGGCTGGAGAGACGGAATGTGGGATGAACAGAGAGACCGTCGGATTGGTCTGACGGACGGAAAGAATGTAAGGCCGATGAGACAACAGTGTTATCTTTGTGCTGCAATTTCCGTTGGGATATTTTACAACACTCAAATGAAGCTATCATGTTCCACTTTCTCAGTGGAAGCGAATAAAGAAAAAGAGAAAGGTAGCCTTGTCTTTGTTTGTGTCTTGATTGAGTGAAAATATACTTGAAATGTAATGTGACATTTTGTGACGGCTAGCTGTTAGGCCACGCGTTTTCATCTTCGTTATGACTCTTTCAACGTGTCATATAGTATTAATATCCTGTCCTATCCTCGGTGGCTGTGCTCAGCTACACCATTGAATGGTATCTTACATCTCTATATCTTGCTCCTAAAGTAAACTAAAATATACTGCTGCCACGCAAAAATAATGTTGAACGTGTTAATTCTTATTGACATACTTACGCTGTGATTATGCAAATACCAGCAGCTCTGTAGCACAAGTGGGTAACACTGTCGCTTTACAGCGCCAGGGTCGCAGTTTCAATTCCCGACTGGGTCACTGTCTGTGTCGAGTCTGCACGTTCTCTATGTGTTTGCGTGGGTATCCTCCAGGTGCTGAGGTTTCTCCCCTCAGTCCAAATACGTGCAGGTTAGGTGGATTGATCATGAAAATTTCCCTTATTGACCACAAAGGTTAGGAGGCGTGATTTGACTACCGGGGTGGCGTGGAAGAGAGGGCTTAAGTGGGTCGGTGCAGAGTCAATTGGGCCGAATGGCCTCCTTCTGCATTGTATGTACTATGTTCTATGTTTTAGTGTTGCCATGGCGATACGATTTCGAGGGAAATGTTTCGGTTCCTTTCACAATACTGGCATTGAGGTGGCTTGGAATATAATAGATTGGAACATTATTGGCGAGCACATCGGCGATGCTCCGCTTCCTAGGTGCTCAGTTCCTGACTGACTGGCCAAGTGTGTTCTCAATGGTCGCGAGCCCAAGCGTGGCAGTGGCGCAGAGGGAGAGGCTTGAGCTGAAAATACAGGCACCGGCACCTCCGGCTTGGAGTCCGCGCATGCACATGACATCCAGCGGCCATGCCGAGCTCCATGGTGCTGTGGAATGCGTTGCCAGATGCAAAAATTAAACCCCTACGATTGCCTGCGTGCCCAAGCATACAACCGCGCGATAGCACTACCTGGCTGCCTCTAAGATCTCGTCCCCTTCGAGTCCAATTCCCCTGCCACCCACATGGGTGGTCGCGGATTCAGTCCTCAGCCGCCATGCGTTCATCGCAATCGGCAATGTGTTGTTATGTGCCCGCTGTTGGTAACTCGGCTGGTGGGGAGCAGATGATTGCTGGGCGGGCCTCCATCAATGGGACCCAGATGCGTGGTGCACTTTTCGATCACGCCGATTCTCTGGTCTCGGAGAATCAAAGGACATGCACCAGCGCAACTTCGCTGTGAAATATAGGGCGAGATTCTCCGGACTCACGACGGGTCGGAGAATAGCGGGCGTCGGAAATTTTTACGGCGACGCTGTTCCGACGCCCTCCCGCTATTCTCCGAACCCCGCAAATTGTCGGAGTCGTGTTTCCCGACAAACGCCTCCTTCCCGCCCCTGACACGACCAGAATCGTCACTGAGAGCCCCCCCGCTATTCACCGGCCCGGATGGGCCGAAGTCCCGACGTCATGGCGCCCTGTTTGGACGTCGTGAAACACACCTGCTTTTTAAATTCGTCAACCAGTCGGCCTGGCTGACGACTGCTTGGAGGAGGTCAGGGCACCACTCTGCGCACCGCTCAGCGCACCGTTCAGCGCACCGCTCGAGTCTGGCCACAACGGGGAAGGCATCCCTGGGAACGGGAGGGGGTCCAGAGCGGGGGCAGTGGGGGGGAGACGGGGAAGGCAGTGGGGGAGACGGAGGGGGCAGTGGGGGAGACGGAGGTGGCAGTGGGGGAGACGGAGGGGGCAGTGGGGGAGACGGTGGTGGCAGTGGTGGAGACGGAGGGGGCAGTGGGGGAGACGGAGGGGGCAGTGGGGGAGACGGAGGGGGCAGTGAGGGAAGACGGGGGAGGCAGTGGGGGAGACGGAGGGGGCAGTGGGGGAGACGGAGGGGGCAGTGGGGGGCGACGGAGGGGGGGGTTAGGTAGAGGGTGAGCCGTCCAACCCCGTAACAAAATGTCTGCCACCATGCCATGGTGTGCAGGTGACGAGGACACGGCCGCTGGTTCCCCTGTGGCTTCCGGCCACAGGCCACTGACGCACCCGTGAGGAGGCCATAGTTTACTGGCCGTTGGATGCAGAAAGTGACCAGGGGTTAGGCTGACCGCGTGTCAGCAGCGCGACCAGGCCACCGGGACACACTGGTATCCCATAGCTGGCGGCTGCCGAGGTAACGACTAACGTCCGTCTAACATGTCCCGTTTCTCTGCCCCCCACCACCCTTCTGTAGGTTAGCACGATGCATGGGAACAGAACGGCTATGTTCTGCGCAGTGGTTGGGGCAGCTCTACTGGATTTGGAGATGCAGCAGCATCCACACCCACAACCCGCAGTGGCTGCAGGGCCAGCTGCAGCAGCAGAGGGAAGGGCCGAAGAGTTGCCAGTCGTCGAGCAGCATGGGGGGGAGGAGGAGGAGGAGGAGGAGGAGGAGGAAGAGGAAGAGGAGAGAGTGAGGGTGCAGCCACGGCGTCAGAGGCGACGACCAAAGCCGAGGGTGTACCGTGTCCGGGTCTCTTTCCTAACAATGCCGGACATCACCTGCAGGAGAAGACTCCGGCTGAGTAGGCAGACGGTGATACATATCTGCGAACTCCTGTCGCACCTCGCCCCACGTGGAACGGGGGGAGGACACGCGATCCCTGTAGCCATCAAGGTGACGGTCGCTCTGAACTTCTATGCTACCGGTTCCTTCCAGTCTCCGAGCGGGGACGTCTCTGGGATCTCCCAGTCATCGGTGCACAGGTGCATCCGGGATGTGACCGACGCCCTCTATGCCATCGCCGATCGCTACATCACCTTTCCCGAGGACCGAGCAAGTCAAGACTCACGAGTCCGTGGATTTGCCAGTGTGGCCGGGATACCGAGGGTTCAGGGGTCAATCGACTGTGTTCACGTCCCCATGCGCCCGCCTGCTGTGGACAGGGACGTGTTCACAAACAGGAGGGGGACATACTCCATTAATGTCCAGGTGGTATGCGATCCCCACATGAGGTTCATGAACGTCTGTGCAAGGTTCCCAGGGAGTGTGCATGACTCCTACATACTAGCGCAGTCGTTCATCCCTGCGATGTTTGAGGGACGTCCCCCCCGGCTGAGGGGCTGGTTGCTAGGTGACAGGGGTTATCCGCTGAGGTCTTGGCTGATGACGCCTATACGGAGGCCTCAGACCAATGCGGAAACACGATACAACGAGGCCCATGCAGCAACCAGGGGTGTGGTGGAGCGCTGCCTTGGCCTCCTGAAGATGAGATTCAGGTGCCTGGACCGCTCCGGAGGTGCCCTGCAGTACCAGGCCGACAGGGTCGCTCGCATTGTAGTGGTCTGCTGTGCGCTGCACAACATCGCGATGCAGAGGGAAGATGACCTGTTGCAGGAGGCGGAGGGAGAAGCTAGTGGCAGTGGTGCCAGCACAGAGGAGGAGGAGGAGGAGGAGGAGGAGGAGGAGGAGGACGCTGGCGGAGTGGCGGGCGCAGCACGCAGACACGACCCAGGTGCTGGTGATGTCCAGGAGGCGGCACGACGGCCCCGCAAGGACGGCGGGCACGCGACGTCATGGTGGCAGCACGGTTCACGCATCGCATGTGACGTCCCCAATGAACACCAAACCACCACCTGCATCGCTAGTCATGCAGAGGGTCACCACACAACTGCCACCACCACAACCCCCCCTCTCAGTGTACACTGCTCCACTTCGACATGACGCTTATCACTGGGTCCAGACCGAATGGCACAGCATTGATGGCTGTGTCAGCGGGTGTGATCAGTGCCATGTGGAATGATGACAGCCCGCTCTGCGAAGAGCTGTGAGCTCAGAGTCGTTAGAGAGAGTCTGACCCATGGCAATAGCTGAACCATCCACCTTGGTGGCCGCTGAGTTCGTCACTGACACTCCATCACGTGCCCGCGTGGGCTAGCTCTGGGTGGGGGGTAGGGGCAGGGACTGCACACCCGGCACCGAGGTTTCACCACCCGTCACCCCCAGCGACACTCGGTCACCATCACGATTCCTGTGGCTGTGGAACAATCACACGGTATTACAAGTAAGGTGGAACAGTGCGTTTAATATTAACAATTATTTACAGGTGCCCTAGCCCCTACAACTAAACTGTGCCCTTCACCCGTGCCAACTTACTCAGTGTCTATGTTAGTTGCCTTACGGGCCCTACCACTACGTCTAAGTGAATCCCCAGATGATATAGCAGGAGTGGAGGAGGATTGCTGCGAATCGCCCCCCTCAACTCGTTTCTCCTTGGCCAAGCGTTTCCTGGGGCGACCCGGCCTTGATGGGCCAGGCTGCTCTGCGGGCGTCTCGGGTGACATTGTGCCACCCTGCTCTGCCTGCTGCCCACCCGATGCACCAGGGATGGGACGGGGGGAGGCCTAGAATTCCGGGACGTCCCGTGATGGAGTTAATGGGACGGGCCCCGAAACCTCCTCCTCCCTCGGGGAGCCCGGTGGCCCCCGGGCCTCACTTTGGGACAGAGGTGCGAGCGGGGAGGTTCCCCGCCGCACCACCGACACCTGGCGCTGCCAGTCGTGGAGGCCTGCAACGGTATCCACCAGGATCCGAAGGTTTGCAGAGACGGAGTCCAGGGAGTTAGACATTCCCGCCAGGGACTGTGCGATCTCAACCTGAGTGTGCACGACGCCATCCAGCACATGTGTCAGGCGGTTGATGCTCTCGGCGACTGACTGCTGCGACTGGCCAATGACCTGCTGAGACTCGGCCATGGCCCGCAGGGCGCCGGCAATGTCGGTTTGGCTCTGGCACATTGCTGCCTGTGAGAGGGCAACCCTGTCCAGGGCCGAGGATGACGCGTGCACATTAACCCCAACGTCTTGCATAACCTGACCCATTGCCTCCACCGCGGATGCCACCCGTGCGGTGTCGGACTGGGTCTCTGCCATGAGCGGCACCACTCCCTGCTCTTGGACGCGGTTCGACTCATCTAACAGCGTCTTCAGAGTCTGGAAGGAAGCCCTCATCCCGTCATTGTTTCCCTGGGTTTCCTGAGGCATCGGCTGTGCGGGTGGGTTGAGAAACTCCAGGAACTCCGAAAACGTCTGGGAGCCAGCTGCATCCTGGGCCTGGTCTGGCCTCCGCGAGTCCGGGCCCTCTGTTGCTCCGACCTCCACCTGCTGTACCTGCTCATCTGTGATGTGCCAACCAGACTGTGCCCCAGGAGACTCATCACTAAATAGGCCCGCCGGGGTGTGTATCTCTGGGATGATGGATGTGGTGGGAGAAAGCAGTACCGCAAGCCCGACGCTCTCAATGGTTAGGTCCTCGTCCATGGTGTGGGGCTGCTCAGCGACAGGAGGGTTGTCCCTGGCCATTTCTGGTGGTGGTGGTGGACTTCGAACCCTCTGTGCGTCCTGGTCCGCAGATTGGGTTGGGGCGGATAGGGCCGCCCGCTGATCGGGCACCCTCTGTTGTGAGGCCCCGGGTGAGGTGGCGGCAGATTCCTGTCTCCGTCTGCAGCCAGACGGCCCTAGTCGTTCGGCATCACGTCCTAGGGAAGAGAATGAGACGGGTTATTTCGATTTGCTTGGCAGGCCGCTGGACGGTCCCAGTGGGCAGGGTGTGTGAAGGGACAGAGGATGGGGAGGTGTCCCAGTGGGCAGGGTGTGTGAAGGGACAGAGGATGGGGAGGTGTCCCAGTGGGCAGGGTGTGTGATGGGACAGAGGATGGGGAGGTGTCCCAGTGGGCAGGGTGTGTGAAGGGACAGAGGATGGGGAGGTGTCCCAGTGGGCAGGGTGTGTGAAGGGACAGAGGATGGGGAGGTGTCCCAGTGGGCAGGGTGTGTGAAGGGACAGAGGATGGGGAGGTGTCCCAGTGGGCAGGGTGTGTGAAGGGACAGAGGATGGGGGGGGGTGTTTGTCAGGGAGGGTTGTCTCACTTGCTGCAGTTCCGCCAACCTCGCATTGCGCGATATCGCGGGTGGCAGACCCCCCAACAAGGTCCAGTGCCCTCTATTCAAAGGTGCTGAGGGGGTGCATGTTGGGCGAACCCCCTCCAGTCTTGTGCCGCTCACGGTGGTTATGACCGGCATTGGCCTGTTGGGGGAGGGAACATAGGTAGATCATTACAAAACGGTAGGTATCAGAAGTCCGTTCTGATACTGGCACAGTTTGGGGGGGGCAAGTTGTCATCAGATGATTGCATCTCTCCTCGGGGCCAGAGCGCTGGGTCTGTGACAACTTTGTGAACCACCCTCAAATAACTCTGCCCCAATCCCTCTCTCCCCCCCCCCCCCGGGCAGTTAAGGGGGAGGGATGGTTGTGACTAGGGGGCACCCTCATGGCACTTACCCTGGCAGACCTGGTGAGGTCGTGTAGCTTCTTTCGGCACTGCTCTGCTGAGCGAGGGGTGTGCCCCACAGCACTGACGGCAGCAGCCACGTCACGCCAGGCCTGGCGTACCGTGCTGGCAGGTTGGCGATGCCCTCTCCGCGGGCGGATGATGCCCCTCCTCTGCTCCACGGCATCGAGGAGCTCCTCGACGTCTGCATCAATAAAGCGAGGAGCAGCTCGCCTAGGCTCCAACATCCTGCCCGACAGATTCTGTGGTCGCCCGCGCCTTTTTACGGCGTCGGGCGGCGTCACATGGGCGGGTTCGTGTCGTCGTCGCGTTCCGTCGTCATCACGCACGTAATTGACGCGGCCGCGCTGCTAGCCCATTTCCAGGAAGTGAATCGTTCGGGAAATGAAGCCTTCGCGACCGTCGTAAAACGGTCCCGATTTTTACGACCGTTTGCCGACTTTCCGCGGGTGCGGAGAATTTTTACGTCCACGCTAGTCTGACGCCCTCCCGCTATTCTCCCCCACCCCCCACGCCCGCCTCCCGACACGAATCGTTGCCGCCGTTTTTTTACGGCGAGCAGCGATTCTCAGCTGGCCGATGGGCCGAAGTCCAAGCCCTTTTAGAATTTTTTAGAACAGTACAGCACAGAACAGACCCTTCGGCCCTCAATGTTGTGCCGAGCAATGATCACCCTACTCAAACTCACGTATCCACCCTATACCCGTAACCCAACAACTCCCCCTTAACCTTACTTTTTTTTTTAGGACACTACGGGCAATTTAGCATCGCCAATCCACCTAACCCGCACATCTTTGGACTGTGGGAGGAAACCGGAGCACCCGGAGGAAACCCACGCACACACGGGGAGGACGTGCAGACTCCGCACAGACAGTGACCCAGCCGGGAACCGAACCTGGGACCCTGGAGCTGTGAAGCATTGATGCTAACCACTATGCTACCGTGCTGCCCTTTATGACCGTTTTTAGGAACGTCAAACACACCTGGTCTGACCGTTCGTAAAAACGGCCGTAAAGTTGGGATCTTGGCAACCATGGCACCGATTGGCACGGCAGTACTCTTTGTCCTTCCGCCGCACCGCTGTATCCATTCGCGGGCCGGCTGAGGGGCATCCCGGCCCGCGCATGCGCGGGTTTCGCGCAAATGCGCGATGACTTCATCCGCGCATGCGCGGGTTGGAGTCTTCCAATCCCCGCATGCGCGGCTGACGTCATTTGACGCGTCAGCCATCGCAAACTCTGGCAAGCGGGCTTATCAAAATTCGTTAAGCCCGCGAAGCCAGAGTTCACGGCCGCGGCATGCTAGCCCCGACCAGGGACCAGAATCGGTTCCCGGTCGGGGGGGCGGAGGCTGGCGTGAAACCCGCCCGTTTTTGACGCCAGCCTTGTGATTTCTCCCGGTTTGGGAGAATCTCGCCCTTCATGTTTCGTTGCAGATGTTGTCGAGTTCTGCTCTGCTTATCAGGCAAAGCATCAATTTTTAAAAATGAATTATTATTATTAAACACCGGGAATATGTCTGTCTGGCAGCCACCACAATCCAAATTCAGTGCATTCCACACAATGAGCTTTTTCCGTGCAAGCCACGCATCTATCAATCTTAACTTATCTATTTCAGAAATTCGCTATTGTGCTTCCGCATTCACCAGCTCAGATCACTTAGAATTTATCATGAAACCAAGCACAGTCTGAAGATTTTTGGTATTGTATGTCTTTGTCCTGCACAGTCCAAATTTTGAACTGCGAATTTTTGTACAACAGTCACTGATAAGTTTTCTATTATACATACATCTACAGTATTGTGTTACTTTTCATATCGTACAAGAACTGTGATAGATTATGCGTTCCAAGTAAGTTTGAATAAGTGAATGTGATGAAGGAGTTTGAACATGTTCCAACAATCTGTCACTTTGTTTCTTCCTCGCGCTTCACAGTTGCAAAATTAGAGTCGAAGCAGAAAGGTAATTGCAAATGCAGGTTCATTGGTCGAGTCAAAAATCCACTTTGAATCGCTGTCGCAATGGCGGATGCTGCTGCATATTTCTATTGCACTAGAACGTTTCCGAATATGAAGCATTTATATCCATTTTTACTGGATGTGGACTTCGCTGGCTCAGTGAAGACATTTTTTGTCTTGATCGTCACTGACGCCAAGGTCAGTGAGCCGGTTATTGCTCAATAGGTGCCTCATGATAGCACCATTCATGACCCCTGGCATCACTTTCCTCACGATTGACTGTGGACCAATGGTGCGTTAATTAGCCGGGCTGGACTTGTTCTTTCTGTGCAGGATATGCCAGGGCAATGTTCCACATTTCCAGCTTCATGCTACTATTATAACTCCACTGGAAAAGGGTGGTCTGTGTTGCAGAAAGTCTTGGAGTACAAGTCTTCAATACTATTGCCTGACTTTTATCAGTGTCCATAGTCTTTTCAGTATCCAGTACCTTCAGACGTTTCGATAATTTCACGTCGGTTTAATGGAATTGACTGAAGATCGGCATCTGTAATCTTGGTTTCCTCTGGACGATATCGAGATTTCTCATCCACTCAGCACATCTAGTATAATATTATTGTAAAAGCTTCAGTCTTGTATTTAGCACTGGGCGTCTTCACCTACGAAGATGTGAAAATGTGTGGAACCCCCTCATGCAGTGATCTGTTTCGTTATCCATTCACGACTGAATGCATAGCAGTGTAGAGCTCAGATCTGGGACGGGATTCTCCATCTGACTATGGGATCGAACGGACAATCGTGAGAAATTGTGTTGGGTGTCGGTTTCACGACAAATTGCAATTCTCTGCCACCTGGACATGGGACTCAATGCCCAGTACGCACTGACAGTAAACGCCATTGGCATGTGTATAGCGGACCTGACGTGGTATTCACCGCTGCGTCCCCAATTTTAGGCATCCAATCAGACACATTCCCGATGGCGTGATTCGTTTGAGCTTTTAAAAATCGTGATATCACTACCATGGTTGATGAGGGAGAAAGAGAGACGTTAGGACATGGAGCAGCGGGAGCATGGAATGCCAGTCTGTACACTAGCTCTGCTGGATGGTGAAGGGGCCCGGCCACGGCTGGGGCGGAGTGGAATGGCGATGGAACCGGCTGTGGGTCGTGGTGACCCCCCACAGGACTGGCGCGGTGTCCAGGCATGGTCCACCTTTGCCGTGGCCTGAAAGGCAGCCATTTTGCAGCGCAAACCACTGACCTCTCACTCTGGCCTTTGTTCTGCAGAGTGACCCGGGCCATATAAAGAACAAAGAAAAATATAGCTCAGGAATAGAACGTTCGGCCCTCCGAACCTGTACCGGTCATGAAACCACCCTTGGTCAAAACCTTCAGCATTTCATAGTGCTGGATCCCTCTATACTCATCCTATCCATGTAACTGTCATGGTTCCTTTTGAACGCCATTCATGTTTCTTCTCCCACAACCTCCCATGACATTGCATTCTAACACTCACCACTCTCTGTGTAAAAAAAAACCGTCTCGCACTTCTGCTCTAAACCTTTCCCCATAGATCATAAACCGATGGCCCTAGTGACTGGCCCCTCCACCCTGGGGAAGAGTGAACGCCCATCCACGCTATCCATGCCTCTCATAATCGTGTCGATCTCTATCAGGTCATCACTGAATCACTGTCGTTCTAATGAAAACAGTCCGTGTTCATGCAGCCTCTCTGCATAGCTAACGCCCTCTCGACCAGGCAGCAAGGTGGTAAAGCTACTTTGCGCCCTCTCCAAAGGCTGTGCATCCGTCCGATAGTGTATTGATCAGAATTAGGCGGAATATTCCAAGTGCAGCCTTACCAAGGTTCGAAACAACTGTAGCACGACTTCCAATGAAGGCAAGCATTCCATAACATTCCTTGACCATCTTGCCCACTTGTGTTGCCACTTTCAAAGATCTGTAAACTTGTATGTCCATATCTCTCTGACTTTCTATATTGCTCAGAGTTTTGCCATTTACTGTATGTTTGCCCGCTATGCTAGTGCTACCGATACACATTACCTCATATTTGTCCAGATTAGACCCCATTTGCCATTTCCCTGGCCCAGTCTGCAACCTGTCTATGTCCTGCTGTATCCTTTGACAATCCGCAACACAGTCTGCCAATCCAGCAATGTTGGCGTCATCAGCAAAGTTACTAATGAGACCACCTGCTTTTTCCTCCAAATCGCTTATGCATCCAACAAACAGCAGAGGCCCCGGAACCGATTCCTCTAGAACACCACTCGTCAAAGTCTTCCATTCAAACTGCCTCTGCCTTCTATGACCGAGCCAGTTTTGTATCCATCTTGCCACCTCACCTCTGATTCCGTACGATTTCACCTTTTCTACCAGTCTGCCATCAGGCACCTTGTCAAATCCTTGACAGAAGTACACGTGAACAGTATCGACCTACCTCCCCTTATCAATCACCTTTGTCACCACCTCAAAAAATTCGTTCAAGTTAGTAACCCACGATTTCTCTTTTACAAAACCATGCTGTATATTATAATGCGTTGGAGTAGGAGTAGGCCATCTGGCCCTTGTAACCTGCTCCGACATTCAATGAAATCATGGCTGATGTTTTTTTCTCAGCTCCACTTTCCCGCCCGAAGACCATAAACTTTAATTCCTTTATTCTTCAAAAAAACTACCAATTCTTATTTTGAAAAAATGAATGAAAGAGCCTCAGCTGTTTCACCGGGCAGGGAATTCCATAAATTCACAACCCTTTGGGTGAAGACGTTCCTTCGAAACACAGTCCTAAAACTACTGCACTTATAGTGAGCCAATGCCCCCTTGTTCGACTTTCACCCCGCCAGTGGAATCTCCTGCCCGCATCTTTCCTATCTGTTCCTTTCATTATTTTATATATTTCTATGAGATCCCCCTCCCAGCATCCTTTGAAATTCCACCGAGAACAGCACCAGTCTACTCAACACCTCCTCGTAATCCAGTCACCTTACCTCTAGGAGTAGCCTAGTGATACTCTTCTGCACACCCTCCAGCCCCAGTACGTCCTTTCTCAGGTACGAAGACCAAAACTGAACGCAATACTCCAGGTGTGGCCTCACTAACAACTATACAGTTACAGCATAACCTAGTCTTAAACTCCATCCATCGAGCAATGAAGCGCAAAAGTCCTTTCGCCCTATTAATCCCTTGTTGCACATGTAAACCAAATATGTGCGGCTCATGCACTCGGTCACCCAGGTCCTTCTGCACAGCTGCATTTTTTAATAATGTGCCATTTAAATAATAATCTCTTTTGATGTCATTCCCACGAAAATTGTGAACGTCATATTTGTCAACATTGTATTCCGTCTGCCAGATCCTTGCCCATTCGCTTAAAGTATCCAAATCCTTATGCAGACTGCAGACGGCTACAGTATCCTCAGTATATTTTCCTTTACCCCTCATCTTAATGTAGTGTGCAAACGCGGACACAGTGCATTTGGTCTCCAACTTCAAATATTGAACAATTGTCGGCCGAACATTGATCCCTGCGGGGACGACTAGGTACTGGTTGCGCGAAATTGTCGGTATTTCGGTAATTAAACTATTTGTTTCCAAATATGCGTCAATCGAGTCGCTGATAATTCTCTCCAATCATTTCGCCACGACGGGCGTGTGCATGACCAGCCTATCGTTTCCTGGATTACCTTGCTACCTTTCTGAAAGAGTGATTCCACATTAGCTCATCTCCTTTCTTCTGGATTTTTCCGTCCTCACCTGTAGCCAATGAGGATACAAATATGTTAGTGAATACTCCAGAAATCTGATCTCTTGCTCCCCTTGGTATTCTTGGGTCATTTCCTTCAGGACCAGGGCACCTATAGACATTAATGTATTTTAAAACACCCAAGACCTCTTCCTTTTTGATGTCGACATGACCCAGACTGTCCAACACCCTACCAGGAATCACATTGTTTGGTGAACATTTATGCCAAGTACTCAACTGGTACCGCCCCTATTCCCTCTGCCTCAATGCATAGAATTCCCTAACTGTCTCTAAGTCGTCCAAGCCCTTCCCTGGCAACCCCCTTGCTTTTTACATTGGAATATAAAGCTCTGGTATTCACTTTCCATGGTCCCTCCGACCTTCCCCAATTTCCCGCTAAAGTACCTTTGTACTTAATTCTACTCCTCAAGGGTTTCGACCCTTCCGACCCTACTAATGTGTACAAAAGCCTCGTTTTTATTTTTGACGATATTCACAATATCTATACTTATCCAAGTATCCCTTAACTTCACAAACGTATCCTTCGTTCTGTCAGGAACGTGACTTTCCAGAATCCTAATCAACTGTCGCTTGATCGAGTCTCACGTCTCCGATGGTCATTTATCCTCCAATAGATACACCCATTCCGAGTTCTTCAATTCCTTCGTGATATCATTACAAATTACCATTTCCCAGTTCAGCACCTTTATTCCAGTGTTACCTACATTCCTGTCCAAAGGAACCCTAAACCATATGGAGTTGTGGTCGCTACTCCCAAAAGGTTACCTAACGGAAACCACAATTACCTTTTCAGGAACATTCACCAATATCTGGTCCAGTACTGCCCCGTCCCTATTTGGAGTGTCTAATTTTGTATCAACAAGCCTCTTTGGTGCACCATCCAAACGTTGCGCACTAAGCAAGTACCATTTTATATTGCGGAATTTAAAATCCCCGAGCACAACAACCCTGTTACTTTTGCATTTATCGGAAATCTCTCGATTATCTGCTCCTCTAAATCTCGCTGATAGTTGGAGGAGTATGTAATACACTTCCAAAATGTTGATTGCTCACATCCCGCTGTGCGCTACCCATATTTCCTCATTGTACGAGTCCTCCAAGGTGTCCAACTGCAGTGCTGCTATAATATTGTCCTTTATCAGTAATGATACTTACCCAATCTTTTTCCCTCATCATCAATCTCTCTTGAAGCATTTATATCCTCCAACGTTTAGTCTGATCGGATGCATCAGTTCCGAAGCCAAAATCGGGACATGGGCTGTTTTGACGCAAATTCGCGGTTCTTCGTCATATCGCCACCTCTGCAGATGTGTTGCAGAACGCCCGAACTGCAGAAACCGTTTGCACGTCATTTGCAGGTCCGACCTGGTATTCTCCAGGGAATCCGCGATTTTCTGTCCCCGACACTCCGAGTACCCGATGGCATGTTCACTTGTGCTTTTCAAATCGTGAAACTGGCGTGGTGGCTACTGAGGGGGAGATGGAGGATTTGGACACAGAGAGGACTGGCTGTGGGCTGCACGACTGGTTGCTCGCTGGGCTGGGTGGGGTGACGGAGGTCATGCCAAGGTCCGTGGAAGAGGGGAAGAAGGGGTAACAGGCCACGTCTTCGGCGTGACCAACCTGCCCCTCCCCCCCACCGTAATGGCGCACGGTCCATGCACAGTTCACAATTACAAAGGCCAGATTGCTGCGCACCCACTGACCACGCACAATGACTCCTGGTTCTGTAGTGTTACACCAGTTGAATGGGTGTCCAAACCACTCTCACGCACCTCACCTCCGCACCACACCCCTCGCCTCAACTCCCGCGCCCTCCCCGGCCCCGCACCCAGGCCGTCACCCTCCGGTCGTTCACCCATGGCAAGACTCACAGTCAACGGTCCACCTTGCATCCGGGACAAGCCAGAGGCCCCACCACGTTACCGATCAACGATGGGGCCAGGGGTGCTGGGATAGGTGGGAAAAAATCCGGGTCAGTATCCCACAGTGCCTGCCGGGGCCAACCATATTGCCCAGTGGAATGTTTGGGCACGTGAGTATGGACCACACTGACATATCGCCCTTTCACCTCCTCCCAACAATAGATATTGGAATACCAACAGTTAAGGTGGGCTTCCTGCTGGTCGCCGAGGCACTGGTCAATCCCCTGCGGTTCTACGAGTTGTCGCTGCTCGGGGACAAGGAGGAAGCTGAAGCAGCGCAGCAGGCAGAAAATGAGCGGTCAGCAACGCCAGGTGCGAGAGTGGAGCACAGCGCAATGGTGAGTGCAGCAGTGGGATCAGGCTGCAGGGGTGCAGTTGGCAGCCACCCAGGATGGAGAGCAAGCCACCAACGGGCCGAGCAGGAGGGGCTTTGAATGAGGTGCTGCATTTGGCCTTGTGTGTTTCGGAAACACCAGTGATTCAAGGACGTGCCAGGGCGGGCATGCCATTGACGACTCTGGCTCAGCAGAGTGACATTATGACATATCTTCCAGATGGTGGCACAACTGGCTGCGGGAAGAGACCCGCTCCTATTGGCCATCAATGTGGCAGTTGCCCTGGACTTATACGCGACTTGGTCTTTCCAGTCGCCAAGTGGGGACCAGTCTGGGATCTCACAGTCTTTGGTGCACAGGAGCGTCAATGCCATCATGGAGACCCTGTTTTCAAAAGGGGATTGTGGATCAAGCACACGAGGTAGCCCGGGCAAAGTTGTTCGCCTCCATCTATGGGATGTCACATGTCTGGGGGGGGGGGGGGTGAGTGACAGTCTCCGCGGACAGGCGCCAGAATGTGGCGACTAGGGGCTTTTCACAGTAACTTAATTGAAGCCTTCTCGTTACATTAAGCGATTTTCATTTCATTTCAGTTCATTTCATGTCCGCATATGTCCACCTAAAGATGGCAGGCCATTCTACTGTAGCAAAAGAGGATCGACTGAATGAATATGCAGCTCATATTTGACTATTGGCTCTGCTTCATACAACTCTGCGCCCGTTACCGCGGCAGTGTGCATGATGCCTTCATCGTGGCACATTCGATGATTCCTGACACTTTCGAGATGCATCCGGGGAGGGTTTGACTACGAGGTGGCAGGGGATATCCACTGTAGTTGTGGCTGCCGACATGTGCCCGAGAC
The DNA here is from genome assembly GCF_902713615.1 of Scyliorhinus canicula. NCBI lineage: Eukaryota > Metazoa > Chordata > Chondrichthyes > Carcharhiniformes > Scyliorhinidae > Scyliorhinus > Scyliorhinus canicula. The sequence goes on from NC_052157.1 coordinate 92,931,004, forward strand.
CATAGACTGATGCCGAGGCCCGCTACAAGGACGCCATGCAGCGACCTAAGGCGTGATCGGACGGTATTTTGGCCTCCTGAAGATGTGGTTTTTGGTGGCAGCACCACTCTGGTACGGACAGACAGGATGATGCTCACAGGGCTGCCGCATCGTGGCGGCAAGTTGCGTCGTCCATAACATCCCACAACAGATCTGCGACGTACTGGAGTAGCAGGAGAAACGACAAACATCGTGCAACGAGGAACATGCGGAGGAGATTAAGGGCCGACAAAACATGGGCCCCTGGCAAGCCAGGGAGACAGAAAGACATGTGTGCCAGGGACAACGCACAGAGAACGCTCGGATAGCTTCCAGGTACACCGATCAGGGTGGGGACTGTCCAGGAGAACGGACACCGCATACCAATCCCAAAACACTCACGCCTCCACCCCCACACACCCAAGCCCACTGCTGTCACCCGCGGCCTGCAACCCTTTCCAAGATACCTATATTCCAAACGACAGGGTGGGTGACTTGAGTTGGCAGTAACATCAGGTCTCGTACATGGCATGAAGGATGGTGACAACCGCTCTGCGATGAGCTCTGGTGCTCTGCATCTTACAACGATGGGTGGCACTTGTCCATGCTTGTGCTTCCCATCGTGCACCTTTGTGACCTTTGCATACGAGCGGAATTTTCTATCACATGGTGGATTCCACGCTGCAGTGGTTTTGGACATGGTACAACCTTCCAGATTAACACAGACCTGCCAAGCATCACATCCATCAGACAGAGCACAGAGGCAGGATTTACATTAGTAGAAGGTTTTTATTCTGAACAAATATATACAGGTTTGTGTCATGACTCTTATAACTAAACTGTGAGCTGCAGCTGTGCAACCTTTATTTTTCTAAATTTAGAGTACCCAATGATTATTTTTACTATTTAAGGTGCAGTTTAGCGTCTCCAATCCACCTAACCTGCACATCTTTTGGTGGTGGGGGTGAAACCCACGCAGACGTGCGGACAACGTGGAAACTCCACATGGACAGTGACCTAGGGGCGGGATTCGATCCTGGGGACTGAAAGCCGCAGGCAGCAATGCTAACCACTGCGCCACCGTGCTGCCCTGCAGCTGTGCAAACCTAAATGGTGTCTACGCTTCCAGCCTTCACGGTCCTTACGGAACGTTTAGGTTTACCCACAGATGACACAGCATACCTGTGGGAGGCCTGCTGCGCTTTCCGCCCTGTGACCAACGTCCCGTTGGTGGGCGTCTTCTGGAGATCCTGTACTTGGATGGGCTCTACTGATGTTCGATTGTCACAAGTGGCATGGTGCCGCCCTGTTCTGCTCCTGCCCACTAGATATGTCAGGGACAGGAGCTGTGGTGTTCTGGCACCTCACCTGCGGGAGTCACTGGCACTGCCCCCATCACTGCCGTTACCCTCGGGTTCTTAATGGCACCCTGAATATTCTGTCGGGCGGGAGAGCGAGCGGAGGTATTCTCTGAGGCTCATCGGCATCCAGCGCTGCTAGTGAGACTCTTGTCTCAACATGTTCTGCATGCTCGCGGCCATTAATCACATGGAGTGGACCATCTCTATCTGGCACCGCGCCACATGATGGTGTTAGTGTGCGATCACCTTCAGGGTTAGTGGTACATCAGTCAGTGACTGCGCTATTTCCCTCTGGGAATGGGCAACCACCCTCTGTGTCAGCAAAACGTTGGTTAGGGCATGTGCAATGCTGTCGACGTTACCAGACATGGATTGCTGTAACTGAGCCACACATAGGCTTGTCCAGGAGATTCGCATAATGAACAAGGCCTTGAAAATGATGATCCATAGTCGAATTCTACGCCTCCAAGGCATCCACCGCAGACAGCACACGTGCGGTGTTGGCCTGCATGACATGCATCCTCGGCACCACCTATTGCAGCTGCAAGCGGTTGGACTTCTCCAACTGCTCCTACAGTACTGGATGCTCGCATGCAATCCCTGGCTCTGCGATTACAGCTCCATAACTGATGGGACTGTCTGTTCCAGAAGCCCGAGACCCGTAGTTGTGGCAGTTAGTTCCACGGGTCAGCCTGCAGTCCGACCACCCTCCACCTTGGAACTATGTACCTCCGCCTGCTACACATGTATTACCTGCCTTGAGCATCAGAGGGTGTCTCAGGAGCTTCTTTACTAACAGGGCGGACGGAGATGAGTGTCTCAGATGTGGTGCAGTGTGTTGCAGATTGCTGTGATTGAAAGTCAGTGTCACCATCTCACCCGAGTTCTGGGATTTCTGAGTCTCAAGTGGAGGGGTGCTGGCCAAGCTACTCCCATCACTACTCAGTTCACGGGTGGGGCGGAGGACGCTCTGGCGGTGGCACATGTTGTGGGCTGCGGGCTTCATATGAATCTGCCCTGTAGTCTGTAGTTCCTTCATGACAAATTGCATGATTAGGCTGCGGGCGTGAGGGAGGGGGTCAGTAGATTTGGACGTGGGGGGAGAGGCGGATGTGTTGGGAATGGCTTATGGTATGTTTGTGTGTGAGGGTAAGGGTGGTGTGGGGTGAGAGTGGTGTTGGCGAGACAGTGCTGTCGGCTGAGGATGGTGCGGATGTGAGGGATGTGTGGGGCGGTGTTCGGATGGATGGTTGACACACCTGTCTAAGGGAAGCGCATCAATTCGGGTTGGCACATCCTCGCCCAAGGCTGTTCTGCACCTCGGCCACCGATCATTCCTGCAGGCCGCCAACAACGTCCAAGGCGCTCTGCTGAGCTGGTGAGGAACCGGAAGTCAGGCAGTACGCATCACATTTGCTCCCGCATCTGGCGGCTGTTTACCGTCTTATCCTGGGCGGGATCACACAAAATAACGCTGTTAGACAATCCGACACATGCAGTCCAAGGGGTGGGTGGATGATGGCTTCAGTGACCAGGTCACCGGCCGTGGCAGCCGTTATGGTACCTCTATGTGATGCAAGCTGGTGGTTCGTCCGACCTCCGGCGGTGGGGTAGGATTACGGGTGTGTGCGACGATTTTCGTAGCAAGAAGAAATTGTTGGCTGCTCGCCGAGGTGCCCTGACTAGGTAGTGCACTTTTTCATGCACTGATTACAAGTCAGGACAGTGTGGCGGTGCTCAGAACCACTTCCACCTGTGCCCAGGCACGACGTACGGCGTAGCGGGTACTATCCTTCTCGGAGAGGGGTAAAGGGCCATAAGGCGGTCCACTAACGGAGTCACCATTTGCCGACGCAAAATTTGTGAAACGCGGTTGACACCAAATTGGGATGCTCCGCCACCCCTAAAATGGTATAACTGCAGTGCTTGCCACGTGGGGTGAAAGTCCATTCAGCACATTATAAACGGTCCTGGCACCTGATGCTCCGGTGACTTCGCGATTCACACCTCTGTTGTGCCGATTTCCATATGGCGTTGTTAACTTGTGGTTATACCAATCGTGAAACTGGGGTAGTGGCTGCTGAGCAAGAGAGAGGAGGTATGAAATGGTGTGGAGTGACTGTGGACTGCAGGCCCGGACACCTTCCCTGCTCAGTTGAGGCGGCGGGTGGGGAGCTTTGCCAGGGGCTATGAGGGGTTGTGGTACGTAAAAGATGGGCCGAGAAGCCGGATTGCACCACCGCATGACTGGGGTGATGCCTTAATACTGATCGCCATTACGTGGGGCGTATCGCTGACCACCCACCCTATCCATTGGTTCTACACGGTGCCACGGGTCGTATGGGTGCTCCGAACCCCGTACCCCACCTCCCACGACAGGGCGTGCCCCCACGCCTCCAAACACACCACACAACTGGCTGTCATTCACCGTGGGAACCTCTGAGGTATGCACCCACGTGGGCCACAGTGAAGGCAGTGCCAGCAAACAGTGTCCCTGGCATCGGGGCCGGGCGCCAGATCCGGTGGCACCGACGGGGAATAATACCAACTTGGCAGGGCAGTTGCGGTAGGGGGCAGGACATGAGTGGGTTAGGCCCGCAGTACCAATCGGGGCCAATGTTTAGTACATGTAACCTGGATGGGCACAGGACGATGTGCCGTGCTAACATAGAACATAAAACAGCAAAGCACATTGCAGGCTTTTCAGCCCACGATGTTGTGCCGACCATTTATCCTAATCTAAGATCAACCAAATCTACACCGCTTCAATTTGCTGCTGTCCATTTGACATTTCATCCTTGCAGAGAATGACATTAGGACATTAACTCACGATGGTGGCTGCCGTGGCGATGGCCTCGGCTTTGTAAGCTGCTCGGTGGCATAATGAATAGAGGCCGCTCAGAAGGGAGGGAGAGCAGAAGAGTGGGCTGCACATGGCCATAAGAACATAAGAACATAAGGACTGGGAGCAGAAGTAGGCCATCTGGCCCCTCGAGCCTGCTCTGCCATTCAGTGAGATCATGGTTGATCTATTGTGGACTCAGCTCCACTTTCCGGCCCGAACACCATAACCCTTAATCCCTTTATTCTTCAAAAAACTATCTATCCTTACCTTAAAAACATTTAATGAACGACCCTCAACTGCTTCACTGGGCAAGGAATTTCATCGATTCACAACCCTTTGGGTGAAGAAGTTCCTCCTAAACTCAGTCCTAAATCGATTTCCCCTTATTTTGAGGCTATGTCCCCAAGTTGCACTTTTACCCGCCAGTGGAAACAACCTGGAAACATGGAAACAACAATCTATCCCATCTATTACCTTCATAATTTTAAATGTTTCTATAATATCCCCCCTCATCCTTCTAAATTTCAACGAGTACAGACCCAGTCTACTCAACCTCTCCTCATAATGCAACATCTTCAACTCTGGGATTAACCTAGTGAATCTCCTCTGCACACCCTCCAGTGCCAGTTTGTCCTTTCCCAAGTAAGGAGACCAACACTAAACAAAATACTCCAGGTGTGGCCTCACTACCACCTTATACAATTGCATCATTGCCTCCCTAGTCTTAAACTCCATCCCTCTAGCAATGCAGGACAACATTCGATTTGCATTCTTAATCACCTGTTGCACCTGTAAAGCAACATTCTGTGACTCATGCACTAGCACACCTAGGTCTCTTTTCACAGTGGCATGCTTTACTATTTTAACTCTTAAATAAAAATTGCGTTGCTGTTATTCCTACCAAAATGGATAACCTCACATTTGTCAACATTGTAATCCATCTGCCAGACCCGAACCCATTCACTTAAACTATCCAAATCCCTCTGCAGACTTCAGGTATCCTCTGCACCTTTCGCTTTACCACTCATCTTAGTGTCATCTGCAACGTTGGACACATTGCCCTTGGTCCACAACTCCAAATCATCTATGTAAATTGTGAACAATTATGGGCCCAACACGGATCCCTGAGGGCACCACTGGCTACTGATTGCCAACCAGCGAAACAGCCATTAATCCCCATCTTTGCTTTCTATTTATTAACCAATCCTCTATCCATGCCACTACGTTACCCTTAATGCCATGCATTTTTATCTGATGCAGCAAACGTTTGTGTGGCACCATGTCAAAGGCTTTCTGGAAATCCAGATACACCACATCTATTGGCTCCCCGTTATCTACTGCACTGGTAATGTCCTCAAACAATTCCACTAAATTATTTAGGCAGGACCAGCGCTTTCTAAACCCATGCTGCGTCTGCCCAATGAGACGATTTCTATCTAGATGCCTCGCTATTTCTTCCTTGATGATAGATTCAAGCATCTTCACTACTACCGAAGATGAGCTCACTGGCCTATAATTTCCTGCTCTTTGCCTAACTCCTTTTTTAAACAGTGGTGTCACGTTTGCTAATTTCCAATCAACCGGGACCACCCCAGAGTCTAGTGAATTTTGGTAATCATCTTTAGTGCATCTGCAATTTCCCTAGTCCTCTCTTTTAGCACTCTGGGATGCATTCCATCAGGGCCAGGAGACTTGTATACCTTTAGCCCCATTAGCTTGCCAATCACTACCTCTTAGTGACAACAATCCTCTCAATGTCCTCACCTGTCAAAGCCTAATTTCTATCAGTCGCTGCATGCTATTTGTGTCTTCCACTGTGAAGACCGACCCAAAAAACCTGTTCAGTTCCTCAGCCATTTCCTCATCTCCCATTATTAAATGCCTCTAAAGGACCAATATTTACCTTAGCCACTCTTTTTTGTTTCATATATTTGTAAAACCCTTTACTGCCTGTTTTTATATTCTGAGCAAGTTTACTCTCATAGTCTATCTTACTCTTCTTTATAGCTTTTTAGTAGTTTTCTGTTGCCCCCTAAATAGTTCCCAGTCCTCTAGTCTCCCACCAATGTTTGTCACTTTATATGCTTTTTCCTTCAATTTGATACTCTCCCTTATTTCCTTTGATATCCACGGGCGCTTTTCCTTTTTTCTATCGTCCTTCCTTTTTGTTGGTATAAACCTTTGCTGAGCACTGCGAAAAATCGCGTGTAAGGTTCTCCACTGTTCCTCAACTATTCCACCATAAAGACTTTGCACGCAGTCTATCTTAGCTAGTTTTTCCTCTTATCCCATTGTAATCTCCTTTGTCTAAACACAAAACACTGGTATTTGATTATACTTTCTCACCCTGAATCTGTGTTTTAAGTTCCACCATATTGCGATCGCTCCTTCCAAGAGGATCCCAACTATGAAATCATGAATCAATCCTGTCTCATTAGACACGACAAGATCTAGGACCGCTTGTTCCCCCGTAGGTTCCATTACATACTGTTCGAGGAAACTATCGAGCATACATTCTATAAACTCCTCCTCAAGGTTGCCTTGACCGACCTGGTTAAACCAATCGACATGTAGATTAAAATCCCCCATGATAACTGCTGTACCATTTCTCCATGCATCAGTTATTTCTTTGTTTATTGCCAGCCCCACCATAACGTTACTATTTGGTGGCCGATAGACTACTCCTTTCAGTTACTTTTTCGCCTTACTATTCCTCATTTCCACCCAAATGGATTCAAACTTATCCTCCATAGCACCGATGTCATCCCTTACTATTGCCCGGATGCCATCCTTAAATAACAGAGCAACACCACCTCCCTTACCATCCACTCTGTCCTTAAGAATAGTTTGATGCCCTCGGATATTTAACTCCCAGTAGTGACCATCCTTTAACCATGTTTCAGTAATGGCCACTAAATCATTATTTTCTTTTTAAATTTAGAGTACCCGATAATGTTTTCCAATTAAGGGGCAATTTAGAGTGGCCATTCTACCTATCCTGTACATCTTTGGTTTGCAGGGGTGAAACCCACGCAAACACGGGGAGAATGTGCAAACTCCACACGGACAGTGACCCAGGGCCGGGATTCGAACCCAGATCCTCAGCGCCGTCCGAAGCAATGCTTGGCCACTAAATCATAGACATTCACGATGATTTCTGTCATCAACTCATTTACTATATTCGGAATACTACGAGCATTCAGGTAAAGTACACTTATGTTGGTTTTTTTACCTCTGTTTTGAATCTTAACATCTCCACTGTTATTCCTTTCAGTATTACTGGGCCTATTCACTGAGCTCCCATCAGTCTCTGTACCTTGTACTGTCGCCCTTTTTGATTTTTGACTATGTCTCCTCTGCCTTGCACTTTTCCCCTTACTTCCTGTTGCTTCTGTCCCTCTTTTACTACCTTCCAACTTCATACATCGGATCCCATCCCCCGGCCACATTAGTTTAAACCCTCCCCAGCAGATCTAGCAAACACAAGGACATAGGTTCCAGTCCAGCCCAGGTGCAGACTTTCCTTTCTGCTGGTCCCACTTCCCCAAGAACCGGCCCCAATGCCCCAGGAATTTGAATCCCTCCCTCTTGCGCCATTTCTCGAGCCGTGCATTCATCCTATCTATCCTGACATTCCTACTCTGACAAGTACGTGGCACTGGTAGCAATCCTGATATTACTACCTTTGAGGTCTTACTTTTTAGTTTAACTCCTAACTCTCTGAATTCCGCTTGTCGGACCTCATTCCGATTTTACCTATATCGTTGGTGCCTATGTGCACCGCGGCAGCTGGCTGTTCACCCTCCCCCACAGAATGTCCTGCAGCGGCTCCGAGACATTCTTGACCCTTGCACCAGGGAGGCAACATGCCATCCTGGAGTCTCGATTGCGTCCACAGAACCGCCTGTCTATTCCCCCTTACGATCGAGTCCCCTATCATTATTGCATTGCCTTTTTTCTTCCTGCCCTCCTGTGCAGCAGTGACAGCCACGGTGCCATTAACCTTGCTGCTGCCTTCCCCTGGTCAGCCATCTCCCCCAACAGTATCCAAAGCGGTATATCTGCTTTGCCGGGTGAAGACAGCAGGGGACACCTGCACTGCTTTCCTACTCTTACTCTGCCTTTTGGTCACCCATTTGCTTTTTCCCTCAGTAAGTTTCACCTGTGGTGTGACCAACTCCCTAAACGAGCTATCCACGTCCTCCTCAGCATCGCGGATGCTCCAAAGTGAGTCCATCCGCAGCTCCAGAGCCGTCAAGCGGTCTAACAGGAGCTGCAACTGAACACACGTCTTGCACGTGAAAGAGCCTGGGACAGTGGCATGTCCCTGAGCACCCACATCGCACACGAAGAGCATGACACGGGTCCGGGGTCTGCTGCCATGTCATAAACCTTAGGTAAACTTATACAACTACAATTTCAAAATAAAAATAAATAAATTAGACAATGAAAAGAAAAACTACTTACCAGTCACTTATCAGGGTTACAAAGCACGTCCGTAAAAGCACCTTCTCTCACTCTGCACCGAATTACCTCACTGCACCAAATTACCAAGTTGCAATTCCCACTCTGGGTGTGCTTCACTCCGGCTGTGTCTCCTTGACAAGTGCAATCTTACTGAGTGCGCTTTCTGTTTGTCTTTTATGGAGACCTCAGCTAACCGATGACTCAAAGATTCCGAAACTTCAAAGAGAAGAATACAATGTGCCATTTGTGCACCTAAACAGGCCTCAGGTGACTGACAGATAACTGCCTCTCAGCAATTAGGATGGGGGCAGCTTCTGCCAGTCAGACACTTAGCTACACACTGCACTTTTAACTGAAAACAGCAGGATTAGATTTACCACTTCCCTTTCCTGATTACCTCACTGCACCAAATAACCAATTTGCAATTCACACTCTGGATGTGCCCCACTCCGGCTGTGTATCCTTGATAGGCTCAAGGAGGGAAAGGATGTGCTATGGAGGCACTGCATGAAGCCCCGCGTGAACCACATGTGCATGTCGTTTGAGGTCTTCATGGACCGGGCATGCAGACAGAGACTGCGAATGAGCAGAGGGAATGTGCACCAATTATGCCTGATGATGGCATCTCTGGCACCGGGGCGTATGGGGGAAGCCGCCCATTCCCGGTGCCCATCAAGGTGACAGTCAAACTGAATTTTTATGTGATGGGGTCGTTCCAGTCGGCAAACGGCAAACGGGGACCTATCCAATATTTCCCAGAAATCGGCACACGGACAGCCTAAATACACAGCGGACCAGTACATACAGTACCACGTGGAACGCGCCCAAGCGGATGCCCAGGCCGCTGGGTTGACTGCTATAGCCGGGATTCCCTGCCTCCAGAGGATGATAGACGTATGCTTGTCACTCTATGACCACCCGTGGATAAGATGGCGCCCTACATCAACGGAAAGGACTATCACTCCATGACCATACAGCTTATATGCAACCAACAGATAAGCATCATGCATGTCTGCGCAGGATACCCGGACACAGTGAACGACACATTCGGCCTGGCACACACGGTGATCCCCGACATGTTCGAGGGCCCCCCTCCAGGCTGCGGGACTGGCAGCTGAACGACAAGAGTTACCGGTTGTGGTTGTGGCTGATGGCGCCTAGCTGCAGGCCATTCATCTACGCGGATAAACATTTCCACGGCGCCCTTTCGCTGCTTAGGGATGGGGTCGAGAGGTGCTTCAGTACCCAGGAGATATGCTTCAGTTGCCTGATCCTTTTTGGAGTTGCCCTCCTGAACGAGGCTCGGAAGGCACCCGCATTGTGGTGTCCTGCAACATCCTCCACAACATAGCCCAGCAGAGGAGCGATGTCCGCGGAGGATGAGAAGGAACGTCAGCTCTCCTCCGTTGAGGAGGATGCACGAGGGGGACAATGTTCAGGACGTGAGTCCCAGGCAGGCATGGGAGGACGATATATCCTGATGCTTCACCGACTATTGGGGTAGGGGGTTGCTGGCCAGGGGCACGGGTGCCACTATTCCAGTCTCACTCCCCGCACCTCCCACACAACCACAACACCCACGTGCGCACCCCCTGCACGACACATCTCTGTGGCACGACGAGCTGGGGGCACTGTGATGGCAGTGACAGCGAGTCTGTTCCAATTGAATAAGGATGATGCCAACACACTCTGCGATGAGCTCCAGGCTCCACATCGTGTGACAAAGTCTGACTCATGCCCACAATAGCAAACTCTGCTTGGGTGATCCCTGCATGCGAGCTGCCTGTTCTATCACATGGTCCCATCGAATCCCTGGGGTTGGTGTGCTGGGGGCCGTTGTCGCAGGGAGGGAGGGAGCAGAGGGGGAGGGAGGTTGCTAGCATGGTTCTCCCCTGGAACCCGTTCTGGTCTCCCACCACACCGATTCCTGCTGGCCAACGTTGAGCGGTCCAGCCCCACACCCATCAGACAAGACACCAAGGCAGGGTTTGATGGTGTTAACAGGTGTTGATTGTGACCAAATATATACTGTCTTTGCCCGAGCGCTGACAGCTTAACTTTGCCCTGCACACGGGCCATCTTCACTGGTGTCTAACTTTCCAGCCTTAAGGGCCCTAACTCTACGCCTATATGGTTCGCCAGATGGTACAGCAGGAGTGGAGGACGCCTGCTCTGTCTCATGCCCTGCGCACGTCCCCTGTAGCAATGTTGCCTGGATGAGCCCAGCTGCTACCCGTGCGTACCGGGTGGTGTGGTGCGTCGCGCTGTTCTGCCCGCTGCCCACCAGATGCACCAGGGACAGGGGAAGAGTCCGAGGTGCTGTGCTGTTCCTGCTGCTCCCCTGTGAGCGGCCGCGACACGGGCCTCAGAATCTTCACATCCCTTGGGGTGCCCTATGGCCCCCACTCCACGCCAGTGCACGGAGGTGCGAGCAGAAGCAGCCCCTGTGGTCCTCCCATCTCCTGGTGCTGCAAGTCTTTGAGGCACTCGCTTCGCTTCATGTTCACAGCCAAGGAGCACAGGGTGTGGAGCGTCTCCATCTGGAACTGTGAATGGCACGGAGAGTCTGTGCCACATCAGTAAATGATTGGGCCAAGTCACTCTAAGTCTTAGGCACCTCCGTCTCGGTCTGCCCACGTCCATCTGGGACTATGCCATGTCCTTATGTGGCGGGGACACCTCGCTCTGGGACTGTGCCACCCCGTCCAGTTTCTTTGCCACGCCGGACAGGGCCTGGATGAATCCGCCGACACTCTCAGCAATGGCCTGCTGTGACTGGACGACGCTGAGCAGCGCCGTTCCGATGTCCAGGTGGCTCTGGAGCATGGCTGCTCGTGAGAGGGAAGCGTTGACCTGTGCCTTGCATACGCCGATGTACATACGACAACGTCAGCCATATTGCCTCCATCACAGACGCTACTCGGGCGGTGTCAGCCTCGGTGGCACGCTCGACTGGCTCCAGCCCTTGCTATTGCTCCTACACCTGGGGCTAATGGTGATGTAGGGCGGTCCCCTGTTCTAGTCGCCGGCCCTCAGATTGTGGCTGGGATTGAAAGCTGCAGGAATGCGTGATTCGTTTGGATGGCAGCTGGGTCCTCGGGGGCTGGCCTTTTCTCCGGCCCCTCGTCAGCTCCTACATCCACCTGCTGCAGCGGATGCGATGCACACTAAATACTGTCCATGGAGCCTATTCAATAATCTGCAAAACCGACGTGATAGTCTCTGAGATGGTGGAGTGTGTTGGAGACAGCGCTGATGGAAATGTGTTGTCCTCCTCCGCCCTGAGCTCCAGGGTCGCCTCAGTTCGCGGTCATCGGGCGAGTGTTCAGGCTGCTCACCCAGTCAATTCTCGGCCGTCTGGTGGGCACCGGGTCTGGCACATGCTGCGGCTCCATGTAGACCAGCCCTACGGCAGGCCCTATAAGAAATTAGACGATATGTATGGTTAGCCATGGACCGTGGTGGGGGGGGGGAGGGGGATAGTGAAAGGAGCTGGTGAGGGTTGTGTGGGCGTGAGGGGGCGAATAGAATGAGCGTTGCAGTGGTGAGTGTGGTGTCGGTTGAGGAGGGTGCGGTGAGGGAGGGGTGTCGACACACGTTTCATGGGGTTCCGCAACTCGGCAGGGTCTCACATGCTCTAACGCCACTGACCTCGGCATCAACGATCTGCCTTTCTTCCGGGCTGCCCACCACGTCCAGTGCCCACTGCTCGGGCATGGTGAAGTGCCGCAAGTCTGGAGGTCCCTCTGCGGTCTCCTCCCGCTCTCGGGGGTTGTCCGATTTCTTCCCCTGGTGAAGGGTGAATGCCAAACAATAGCAGTGGTAGACATTCCGATGCATGCATTACAGTGGTTTCGTATGTGAGAGCATCAGTGCCCAGGGCACACGGCTATTGCTGCGGGCATGTGCGGTAGTGTGAGAGGTCAGTTTTGACTCGGGAAGGGGCAGGTTATGGCTGCATAGGGGCGGGGTGAGTGCCAGAGGCACAGCGCTGCCTACTCACGCTGGCCGCCCTGAGGAGGCCGCGCAGTTTCTTCCTGCATTGGATAACAGTCCCCATGACGTTGCCGACGTCGCTGACTGTGTCTGCCACGTATGCCAGGGATGGCGAACGCCTACGCAAAGTAGCCTTCATTCCACGCCGGCGCAAATGGTCATCCACCTATCCTCCGTGGCATCCAGGGGGGTCTGAAGCTGTGCATCATTCGTGCAGCCATATTGTTCACTGGAATGGTGTATGTGGGGGAATGGATCATTTAATAGCAGCTGCGGTGGATGATTTTCATGTAGGCCAATCACGGACCCGAAGAATAAGGCGCCGTTTCGCATGGAACCGGTTATGGTCCACGTGGCAATGGTGCTAGCACATTTAGAGTTGCTAAATCGGTGCACTTGTTGCACAGTTTTTGCTGTCGTACACACCTTACTTCCCACGCCGGCGTCAGCACTTTGTCTCAATATCGGAGAATGGAGCCCAGGGTCTTCAGCATGGCGTCCGTGCACCTCCACACTTCTCGTCACACTGCTGTCTAGTAAATTGGACGGTGTATGTGGTGGGAGAATAGTTTATATGCGGCTGAAGACGGTCAGCATTTGGATCTCAATTGCGAAATGGCGTGCAGTGGATGCCATTAGGACGGCCTTAAGGCAATCCCTGAAGGCCCTCCTCTGATGTTCAACCTCCAGTACACATGGGCCCAGTACACGGTGTAGAGTGGGGGCTTATTGTCAAAGCCATGCAGGTAACTGGAATGGTCGATGCGGACGATGTCCAGCGGAGCGGGCGCAATGCAGCTCGTTGGGGGAACTTCTGCGAGGGCTGGGGGGACTGCTGGAGGGCTGCCAGAGTGTGGGGAGTGGGTTTCCAGTGGTACGCTATCTGGCAGGTCGTATTCACGAACGACTGGAGCCATTTGTACAGCGCGCCTGCTGCAGGTCGTTGCCATGCGCATGCAGGGCCAGAGACCCAGTAATTCGCCGGCCATTTATTTTGTTGATGCCGGGTGCTTTACGTGGCGTGTCTGCTCGCCCCTCACCGATCGCAGCATCGATTAATTGGAAGCCCTGATATGTTGTTTTCCATTCACGGTGTCCTGAATTGTAACTTCACCAGGTTGACGCCTCACTTTCGGTGTAACTGCGCCTGCTGCTGCGAGACCCTCTGCCACTCTTCATTGATCCAGGACTGATCGCCTGGCTTAGAAGGAATGTCGGGTCTTCAGGTTGCAGATTATGGCTGAGCATATTTCTGCTGCTGTGGTACGTTTAGTCTTGAGTTGCCAAGGATGTTTTGAATCTATTCCATTCAGAACAATGCAGTGCCACAACGCACGATGGACAGTATCCTTATCAGTTCTCCCAACTTTAGCACACTGTGAATAAGGGACTTGGTCTCCACAAGGACATCAGGGTGGTCCCTGCTACTGATACTGTCATGGAAAGGTGCATCTGTGGCACATAGTTTGATGAGGATGGTGCCTCCTATGTTTTTTTCTCCTGTCGGTTCGGTCTTGAAGTACTACAGAACAAGTGTGGCAGTGATGTCATTAAAAATTCGGGCATTTGGATCAGTAATGTTGCTAACGAACCACTTTCTGTTGAAAATTTATGTCCTATCGCAAATATGTATTCTGCTCGCTTTCCATCCTCAGTGCTTCTGCCAAGTGGTGTTGAAATAATGATGGACAGTACGTGATAGCAGTTTGAAGATTCCGTATCCATGTTTGACCGAAAACCATGAGGACATCATCCCAGCTGTCCTTCCAGAATGTAAACCACAAGGGACCACCTCTGCTGGATCTGTCCTTCCCTTGCAACAGGGCATACACAGGGATCGTGATAGTCGTGTCTGGGAGGTTTCCGTCTGGTATCATTCTGCCAGTTTTGCAGCGTCAGGCTTTTCCTTGACGATTCTGTAAGACAGTTCTCCCAACTTTAGCACACGCCGGCAGATGTTTGCATGGAGTACTTTGCAGGTCAATTGTGAATGGTTTACCGTTCTCTTTTGCAGTGCATAGTTCGCTATTGACTGTGGTCTGTCTTTTTCGTTGCTTCTGATATAACTGAGTGGCGTGCCAGCCCATTCCAGAGGAAATTTCAGAGCTAACCACATTTCTGTTGATATGAAGTCGCATTTAGTTCAGGCCAACCAGGGATGACGATTTACGTCTCTAAACGAGAGATAGGAAATAGAGTCCCCAGTGTATTATCCTGAGTCACTGAACCTCTAGTCCAGGGCAAAAGCGCTATGCCACAGCCTCCCCAAATGTCCCCAATTGGACAGTTTTAAAAACATAAAAGCTGCAAAGCGCTCTGGATCGTGGGCAGTTTTTAGTGGAGATGCGGAGGTCAGCAACAAACGTAAGGACAATGCTCCACATATTAACCATAAATAATAGTAACTGAGACCAGCACATCAGTGCACAATATACATCATGTTCGCATCTACTGTTGTCAAACAATACTTAGTGGGTCACCCTACTCCAATTACTCATGAAAGATCGAATATCATGAATCACTATAAATATCGTAGTGCGGCTGAAGGAATTGTTTATAGCGATAACGATCGTCATCCAGTGACCCTGTCATGGAATTTTACAGCACATGCAGAAGCCCTGCGTCTGACAGTGTCTGTGCCGCTCATCAAGCATCTGTCTATTCAAATTTAATTTCCCAGCCCATTGTCCGAATATTCGAACATGATTGCGCTACAAGTTTTTTATTCATCTGCGGGAAGAGGTGTGCCTGATTAGGCCGGAATTTCTTGTCCATTCCTAATTGCCCTTCAGAAAGTGGTGGTGAATTGCCTTCATGAACAGCTGCAGTCCCTGAGATGTACGTAGAGATACAGTGGTGGTAGGGAGTGAGTTCCAGAATTATGTCCTAGCGGGAGTGACAGAACGGAGAGATATTTCCATGTTGTTGTGTTGAGTGGATTTGAGGGGAAGGTCTAGGTGCTGAGGTTCCCAGCTATCTGCTGCTCCTGTCTTTGATGCTTTTGTTTGTGGTAGTGGTCGTGGAATTGGAAAGTGTTGCACAAGGCGCATTGACAAGGCCCCACAGTGCATCCTGTTGATGGTGCACAGGGCACCACTCTTCGTTGATGGTTGAGTGATCGAATTTTATGGAAAGGGTAGAAATCAAGGAAGCTTTTTTGTCCTAGATAGTGTCGAGTTCATTGAATGTATTGGTTCCAGAAAAGTCAGTGGTATTCTATTGCACTCCTGCCTTGCACCTTGTCAATCGTAGCAGGCATTCGGGGCGCCTAGGGTTGAGCGACTCGAAGCAGGATTCCTCACCTTTGACCTGTTTCCGGTCGCCGCAGTATCAGTATGGCTCGGCCAGATAAGATTCTGCTCTATGGTTGTTCCCAGGATTTTGATTGTGATGGATTCAGCGGTATGAATGTCAGTAATTGTCAACGGCGACGTGTCGATCCACTGTTGTTGGAAATGGCCACATCTGGAAATCATGTGGCACGAATGTAAATTGTCACTTGTTAGCCCAAGCCTGCATGTTGTTCAGGTCTTTCTGCATTGAGACGAAGACTGCTTAATTATCTGAGGATACACGAGTGGTGTTGTGCATTTTGAAGTCATCTGCGATCACACCCACTTCTACCTTTATGATAGCTGTGAAGGAATTTCACTCCCACCTCACGTCCGTCTTTCAGCTGTTTTTGCCTTATTTTATGGAAGATTGTAATGAGGCCAAAGTTTGAGTGACCTGGCCGAACCCAAACTGAGCACCCTTGGGAAGATTGTTGCTGAGTAAGTGTCGCCTTGTCGCACTGTTGATGACTCCTACTATCACTTTGTTAGTGATGGAGTGTAGACTGATTGGTCTGAATTTGGCTAGGTTGGCGTTACCCTGTTTAGTGCACAAGGGACACCTGATCAGTTTCCACATTGCGATGTACATGCTAGTGTTGTAGCTGTATTGACAAAGATTGGCATGGAGTGCAGACTGTCCTGCAACACAAGTTATCAGTGCTATTGCTGAAATACTGTCAATGACAATACGCGTTGCAATATCATGTGCCCTCAGCCGTTTCTTGATATCACGTAGAGTGAATCGTATTTGCTGAAGAGTGACATCTATCTGAAAATTGTTGCGAATGTTTCAGCCTTGCACAGACGTACTTGGCTGCTCTATGATCGAGGATACGAATTTCTGTGGAGCATTCTCGACCACTGAATTATTTAATTATCCACCACCATTCACGGATGGATGTGGCAGGAATGTAAACTTGCATCAGATGCGTTTGTTGTTGTACTGTTTAATTTTGTTTATTAGTATTTGCTTTTGCTGTTTGGCACACAAGCATTGCTTCACCAGGTTCACACCTCGCCTTTCGGTATTCTTGATGCTGCTTCTGGCATGCTATCCTGAACTCTTTATTGAACCATGGTTGATCCATTGGCTTTATGGTAACGGAAGATTGAGGGATATACCAGAACATGAGGACGCAAATTATGGTTTCTGCTGATGACCCACAACGCCCCAAGGATGCCCACACTTGAGGTGCTAGATCTGTTCCAAGTATATCCTATATCGCACAGTTGTACTTCCATTCAAATTCAAAGTGCAAATCTAAATGCTTCTGAACCGCTGCGAGGGTTCACACCTGCGCCCTCCTTTCAGACAGTCAGAAACAGATTCCCAACAGCCTCTTGATCAAGTTCGCTTTCTCAGATATCTTGTCCCTCACATTCAATCCATCTCCACTTGTTGACTACTCCAATAAGTGAAAATATTCCTTCATATCTATCCTATCTATTCACTTCATAGATATGTGCACTTCCATCCAGAGCACCTCTCCAACACCCCCCCCCCCCCCCTCAGTATTCAATTTTCAAAGGATGACAACACCATGAATACCAATCTCCCTTCCGAGCTGAGCTGCTCCAACTAAAACAATAGCTTGGTAAAACGCCTCTTCACCATCTCTGGTGTTATTGCATCCTCACTATTGAGGCAGTCCAGAGCTGAGCACAATGCCCTCGATCGGTCCGAGTGATTGTTTCTTGAAGGTCCATCCTCAAGTGTTCTGCTTCTTATCTAATAAATGCGAGTACCCCTATCTCTTCTGATCCAACTTGTCTCCCTCTCCTGGTGCAGTCAGGGGTCTCTGGCATGCGCGTTAAGAACCCTCTGGTCCATTATACTACGCTGATGCATTTATTTCAGTATTCCCTTACATTGTTTGGCCCGGGCAGACATCTCACAGTTTTCAGTTTTAAATTTCAATTAATACTGCTTTGCCCATTCTATCAGTTGATCTTTATTGTTCTGTACTCAAAGGATACACGCTTCGCTACGTAATGCAGCGCGACTTTTCATTAATTTGAGAATTTACTGATCATATCAACAACATTTACTCGAGATCATCAGTGTGCACTTCAAACTGCAAATTCCTGTGATACACCACTGGACACAGATGTCAAGTCACAAAAACAGCATTGGACAAGCACACTCTGTCTCCTGCAACACATCCAATCTTGGATTAACCATGTTAAGTTGCCCTGGATGCCATGAACTTTTAGCTTCTTGACCAGTCACCCACGTGGGACTTTGACAAAGCTTTATTAAAGTCCATGCAGACTATAAATGCACTGCCCTCTTTTAAACATCTCGTCAGCTCCGAGACTAATTGAATGAAATTTGTTGCAAATGAGATCACCTGACAAAGACAACCTGGCAATGCGCGATTAATCAATGTATTTCGAAGCGGAGGTCCATATTGTTCCTCAGAACTATTACTTAAATAATTCCCTGCCACTGACTCTAGATTCACTGGCCACTAATTGCCACTGTTATCACTACTTATCGTATTAAATGATAGTATGACATAAACTGTGCCCAGTTTCTGGCACTTACCGTATGGGCAGACAGCATTTGGGAATTAGCATCAATGCGCCTGCATTCTCCAGCTTTACCTCAAGGGGTAGACAAGGATTTATCTCGTCTGGGCTTGGCGATTTTTCGGACTGCAAGGCCGCTGAAACCGCCAGAAGCTCTACCTTCCCAATCATAATGCGTTTCATTAAACTCATTGGGAACATAACTTGTCCTTTCCGGATCAAAGCACAGATTATGAATTTGATCCTAAATAGGCCCTGCTCTTTTTCTTGATATCCCTTTTCCCTTAATGAATTAAAATACAAGTTGGAAAATAACTTAATGTTGCACACTAGCGTTTTATTTCTCGACATATTATCTGCCCCCTCCAGGTTAGCTAAGTACTTTCTGTTCTCCTTTAATGAGCCCATCAATTTGATAACCTACATCAGATGTAATCCTCCCTTTTAGTCCTGATTGGATCCTGTGATCTAGCGTTGTCTTGACAATTTAGCTCGTCCCTGCAACGTTGCGGCGAAACATTGGTAATGAGTTCTCTCTATTTCCTTTTTGGCAAACACCTACTGTAATGACGTGGATATGACTTCAAGTAGCTCGTCACAATTTTATTTAGCCATCCTGTCGTCTTATATTTAAACGGTCCTTTCCACAATTCAGAAACTTCCATTTCATCCATATTTAACGTTGGTCATAACCAACTTAAAACTTACTAATTTCTGGTCAATGCCACTGCAGTCGCATGCCGACCGCAGCCCCACATTACGTACCCAAAATTCGCGCCAGTACCACCCCCACGCTTTCTAACTTTCTACGTGAAACCACAAAAATCTCTCCTGAATGCACATCAAGAAGTCCGCCCCCTGGGTTTGATTCGCCAAAATGTGGCTATCACCCCACTACACCATGAAAACGCTGGCGAATCACTCTGGACATTCCTGAATAAATTCCAAAGTGATTGTACTACCTTGAGGGGGCTACCATGGCCCTGAAATAGTCTTCGAAGCACCAGCTGCCGATACGGGTCCCTGCATTTTCGGTTAGGGGTCCACGCATGCGCACGGCAGCAACCTGCGGCAGCCTCTCTGCAGCACATGACGACCCAGACCGCGGACCGGCACCAAAACGATAGGGCCCCGTGAGAACGCCGGTGTCTGCGGATGGTGATACCAATTGAGAGCCTGACCGTCTGTCAGGCCCCCAACCCCCGCCCCCGTGACTCAATCTGCAGTCGTCACGCCGAGCTACCGATTGGTGGATGCATGAGAGAACCGCGCCAGTTACACTTGGATAATTGCCAGGAGGGCATCTGTCAACGGTCCACGATCAGCGCCGCATAGATCGCACGCATGCAATTCGCGGAGATTTTCACAGGCGCAATTTCGGCATCGCCACCAATTCATCATCCCACTCCAATCGTGAATTTGGCGTGGATACTGTGTCTCCTGCCCCCTGCAAGCTGGTCACAGTTAAATTATGCAGATTTACATTTTAAATCCGCAACGACTGAATTATGATTTATGCACTGCAAAACATTTACTTTAAATATTTTTTCATGGAACTGCATCGCAATGGCAACTGGAATAATTGTACAACAACGATGAACACTAATTATCTATTCTAGGCCAACTGCAAAACAAGTCTATATACCAATTCGATTTATTCCCAACTGCCTCGTGGCACAGAGCCAGATGATCTACGAACACTGCCATAAGCTGGTGGGAGGTCGTGCACATTATTATCGACTGATTTCCTTTATGCATATCACCACACAAAACAAATTTGCACAGCCTCAAAACATGGATAATAATTTTACAGCTATAATTTAATTGTTACATATATTGATTGTGACAAGTAGTTCCTGTTCAACTCTTCCTGTGTTATAATGTGGAGATGCCGGCGTTGCACCGGTCTGAGCAAAGTAAGAAGTCTTACAACACCAGGTTAAAGTCCAACAGGTTTGTTTCAGACACTAGCTTTCGGAGTACTGCTCCTTCCTCAGGTGAATGAAGAGGTATGTTCTAGAAACATATATTGACAAATTCAAAGACGCAGACAATGCTTAGAATACGAACATTTGCAGGGAAACACGTCTTTACAGATCCAGAGATAGGGGTAACCCCTGGTTAAAGATGTGTGAATTGTCTCAAGCCTGGACAGTCGGTAGGATTTCGCAAGCCCAGGCCAGACGGTGGGGGATGAATGTATTGCGACATGAATCCCAGATCCCGGTTGATGCTACACTCATGTGTGCAGAACTTGGCTACAAGTTTCTACTCGCCCATACTGCGTTGTTGCACGTCCTGAACGCCGCCTTGGAGAACCATTACTCGGAGATCAGAGGCTGAATGTCCTTGACTGCTGAAGTGTTCACCGACTGGAAGGGAACATTCCTGCCTTGTGATTCTTACGTGATGTCCGTTCATTCGTTGTCGCAGTGTCTGCATGGTCTCGCCAATGTTCCACACTTCGGGACATCCTTTCCTGCAGCGTATGACCGAGTTATACCAACGTTGACCAACGTTGGCCGAGTCGCACGATTCTGTACCGCGTACCTGATGGGTGGTGTACTCACGTGTAATAGTAGTATCCATTTTTATGATCTGTCACGTCTTGCAGAAACTGCCATGGCAGGGTTCTTTGCTGTCGCGGTCGCTGTTCTGAGGCATTGGAACTGTCGATTTATGAGTCGAGCGCCATATCCCATTCGTACGAGCGCATCTTTCAGCGTCTATAGATGTCTGTTACACTCGTCCTCGGCTGAGCAGTTCCAGTGTATACATTTCCAAGACTCCACAGCAAGAAACGGCACAAACGTCCTCAGAAGACAAATACAGGACACAATCAACAGAGTACCCTTCGTCGTCCAGTACTTTCCTGGAGTGCAGAAACAATTACATTTTCACAGCATTCAACACATCATCGATGAAGATGAACATCTTGCCAAGGTCATCCGCACACATCGACTTCTTGCTTTCAAACAACCGTGCAACCTCAAACAAACCATTGTTTTCAGCAAACTACCCAGCCTTCAGAACAGCGACCACGATACTACACAACCCTGCCACGGCAATGTCTGCAACACGTGCCAGATCATGGATACCGCCATTACATGTGAGAACACAACCCACCAGGAACGTGGTACATACTCGTGTGCCACAAGCAACGTTGTCTACCTGATACGCTGGAGCAAATGATGTCCCGAAAAATGGTACTTTGGCGAGACCATGCAGATGCTGCAGCAATGAATGAACGGACATCGCGCGACAACCACCAGGCAGGAATGTTCCATTCCAGTCGTGGAAGACTTCAGCAGTCTAGGGCATTCAGCCTCTTATCTCTGGATAAGTGTTCTCCAAGGCGACCTTCAGGACGCACGGCAACACAGAATCGCCGAGCTGAAACGTACAGCCAAGTTACGCACACATGAGTGCGACCTCAACCGGGACTCGGGATTCATTTTGCATTACATTTATTCGCCACCATCTGGCCTGCGCTTACGAAATCTTCCCATCTGTTCTGGCTTGAGACAATTCACACCTCTTTAACCTGCGGTTACCCCTATCTCTGGAACTGTAAAGACTTGATTACCTGCAAATGCTCGCATTCTAGGCATTGTCTGCCATCTTTGAATTTGTCATTATATGTCTGTTTCTGGAACATACCTCTTCATTCACCTGAGGAAGGAGCAGTGCTCCAAAAGCTATTGTTTGAAACAAACCTGTTGGACCTGGTGTTGTAAGACTTCTTGCTTTCTGTGTTTATTCAGTTGAATCAAACACCGAGAAATGTTCCTGGAAGAAATGGTGCAAATACCTGGATATATTAATGTGCCATCTGTTAATCCTTTAAACACAGTCTACTGAGATCTCAAATTTGACAAACTCATCAATTATTTTGGACGGGTTTTCAAAAACCATGAAGCCAGGTGGACAGAGCAATTGCTATTGCCATATTTTCTCTCTCATCCCGGCGGTTTCTGTACATATTTAGTCTTCCAACTCTCCCTGATTGATTGTCGGGCTGCAGTGCACTCCCACAAAAGTGTTTTCGTTCCCTTGTTTTCGTTCGAAGTATAATTGAGGCATTTTTCGCCGCTCCTTTTACAGCAAAATTACTCAAGTCAATCGGTAGACGTGTTTGTGCATGTGTGGGTATCTGTGTACGTTCCTTCAGGGTTTACGAGGTGGTTGGGATTCGGGGACTACCTCGCTGGGAGGGTAGTGTGTGTATTTCTACAGTTTGCCCTCACGCTGCACAAAAAGGGAGATTGTCATTGATGTTGGAGCATTCAATGCCAACAATTTCAACACAGATGTACCAAGACAGTTAATCCTCAGACTACCATTCGCGGCCGAACAATATTCATTTTCTCACCATTGTCCTTCCATCCATGAGCACAACATGGCTGGCAGGTCGAAAATATCTGAATGCATTATTTTCAGTTTCTAGCACGGAAATGACTGAAACCGGCATGATTCGCAAGTTTTAAGACATTAATTACTTTTGAGGTATGGCTTGTTGATAATCGAACAACGTCCGCTCGACAGACGTGCCAGGCAATGGACGGACCCAAAAGGAGGGGAGATCATAATTCACGAGGAAATTAAGGAGCTTTGCTCTCAGTGTAACGCCCTACATCAATACACTTCATATTAAGATTCTTCAGAATATTCCCTCAACAGAGATAGAAATCTTTTGGTAGCAGGTACAGCTGAATGAAAGGGAATTCTTCACAGTGTTTCTGACCTGCTGGTCCACTAAATCAGGGCTGTTACCGATAGGCAGCAGGCAGGTTTTTCAGGGAACTTCTTTGACTTTCCTCCAGGATTTAAGACGCAAACCTCCAAAGCAGGTTGACATAACCAAGTGCAGAATGAATTCCTTAACAAAATAATCATACCCCTCAATCATCATTTCCCTGGAAATGTGATTGGCATGCACTAGGGTTAACTACAACAACTCGAATCGCCTTACACAGATATGTTAAACACAGTACATTAACTGAGTAGAAAAATAATGTCACCGAATTAAATTATTTTGTTGAAAATCGGCTGCTCTTCAAGACAAGGGATCGAGATCCGTGTGGAAAAATTCCCAAATTTCCGTAAATTCGTGATTCATCTTTTCCGATTGTGAGTTAAGATTTTCAACATTTTCTGTTCATTAATGTTGGACAACAGAATAAGCGGACCCTTTTATTCTGGAAAATTTTACGCAATTTCGTCAAGAAACGGGAAGAAAACAATCGACCACATTTTAGAATAAACTCGAATATTATCTTCCATTGTCTTGCAGCGATATTGATCTCAAGCCGAACTGATTTCACCCTCTTAGAGCATAAACGTAAATGCATCGCAACGACAGTTTGATTGCATCAGATGTTTACAAGCAATGTATATGTATTCTCTATGCCGGGACAGATGATGCAATGAATGAACTAAAAGAAGGTAAGGAAAATAATACAATACATTAATGTTAGCAGTTTTAGCGGATTAATATATTTCCATTCGTTTGCAATCTACCCCAGCCGTGTAAACGTAATAGCCCTCTTTTTAAACTTTTGAAAACATGTTGATTGCTCAGAATGCGGAAGGTGTGGGACAGCAAACGGGCTGATCGTGCAGAGAGGAATAGAAATAGATTTCTGCAATAATTAAGCATATTGCACAGTCCAGAATTAGTCACAAAAATGCACGTGTATCCCGTGCATAGGGACGCAATAGAAAGCTATGATTCACGATATGTTGAATTAAAAGAATCAGGCGATTAAATATTCCACTTCCCCACCTATACACCTGAGAAGCGGTATGTCACAAATCGTGTATTTACAATCGAGTATACACAATATGTATTGTACCGCAGCAGATCTGACGATAGCTCAACTATTTGCATTTAGTAAAACAGTGAGTGAATGTTACTGCAACACAGAAACGGTAAGAATGACCAGCAGATAGTTTTATATTAAAACAAATTTTAATTTGAAAACACAATTAAGCACGTTCGCAACAAATGAATCGATTTACAGTTAACACGCAGAAGTACTTAATTTGCTCCATGAATCTTGCCTCGACATTCTAATTAAGCAACCAATATAGTTCACCTTTCACCCTTGCAGAAAGGTGAGTCAGGTTTCGCGTGTTTATCTTTGAGCAGAGACACGAGAGAGAAAAACCCTAACCCTAACCCGAACCCTAATATTTTAGAAGAAAACCGAAAACCTTCTGTTCAGTTGAGTGCCTCGGAAGCAATTACTTTGTTCAGATACAGTAAGAAGTCTTACAACACCAGGTTAAAGTCCAACAGGTTTGTTTCAAACACGAGCTTTCGGAGCACGGCTCCTTCTTCAGGTTCAGATAGACCTGCCCCCTCCCGTTAGCTCCACAAGCAGCGCTCACATCAGGCAGCATTCATTTTCCTATTGTTACAAATTGTAGCTTCATTTATTGAGCCACGATTAAACAGTTGCAATGTTCCATTGGACCTCTATTTGGAAACATGTAACATGTAACATGAAACATGGTTTCTAATATCTAATACTCCTCCCCCGCCACCAGCAAAAATCAATCGTTGACTCACATTCAATCAGAGATCCAGCAGACACAATGTCTGCAAGCATTGAAATTTAAGTTTGAAGAATAATGCTGCAAAAGTACAGAGTGTACAATATAATAATGCACTTTAACCATCACAAAGTAAATCCACATTGCTTGCAAACTACTCTCTGCTATTCCCGTCAATAATCGCGTAAGAGCCTACTGCAAGCTTGCGGACCTAATAGCCGTGCCCGTAAGTATTCGATGAGATATATTACGTAGCATGGGGAGATATAAACATTAATCAGGTAAGTTCGTGTAGGGATTTTTCAAAACAGATATCTGCACAGAGAAAGAATTCTGCAGAGTGCGCAATTACGCCGGACAAATCGCCTGCTGAAGTTGGGGCATATGAAAGCAAACAAATAGCGTAATGCTAAATGGTATATTAAAGAGAATAGACGCGGTTCTATACAGTAGGTTCATGATGCTGAACAAGAACAGCAGCGCGATCCCAATTATCCTATCGGCGGTCGTTATTCTTGAAGGCCAGCCTTCTCAAACTTTATTTTCGCCAGACGTGTAGTGATCGTTAGTTTAAATCACGATCAGCCACCTCTCCAAGTAAAAGAGGAAAGATGCCTAAGGTCATCTGGGACTGTGGCGAATTTATACTATTGAATAGACCGTATCATACCATGAGTTGTTCATCTTGGTGAAGTTATGCACTTGCTAAGCACTTAGTAAGAAACATGTGGAACTATATTTTAGGAAAACATTTCTTTGGCCTTCACACGGCATCATTGATTTGTCTGTAGTTATGATTTACTCGAAATTAGGTGAGTTACTTCGGGTGTGCCAAATTAACTGCACTAAAATCATATTGTAGGGAACACATTATTTAGAAGATACCCTCTGCATATCTGTATGTTTGTCGAATTGAATGCGGCAGGAGTTGTGAGGAACTTGTTTCCCCTGGTGCGGGGCAGATGTATTGGAGGTGGTGGTCACGAAATCATCCGATTTGAACACTAAAGGAGAATCTCAAAGTGAAAGGCGAAGTTATAATGTGACATTAAAAATGGTTGAGGGTAGATTATCAATGAAAGGTAAATGAAATAACAATAATTAGGAAACACGAATGATGGCACATGTTTGTGCGCTTTTTATACAAGCAATGTATTTCAAATGAGTACAGCAAATTAAGTCACTAATGAGAGAGCTCGTCGGAAGACAATGGAACTGGAGTTTCCAATGACGCCAAATATGAGATGAAATGATGCTTGGCCGGCGAATTCTTCAAGTAAAAGCTGAGTCAAATTAAATCAGCTGAGAATGGAGGTGAACCGGGTGAATCAAATGAAACTAACAAAATAACAGCATAGAATAACCCTGTACAGAAGAACTAAACCGATTACTTTCCACCAGGTTGTAAATGTTATTGTTTTCATTACGAGACGGACTGCGTCTTATTCTGGGTACATGAAGTGATATATGACAGCAAGAACTGAAAGAAGAGCACGAGAAAGAATGGCCATACCGACAGCATATAGATCACATGGCCTATAGAGGTTGCTCCTCAATAAGATATATAGTAAATAGGAGAGTTACATTCAGTGTGTAGTGAATTGAACAAGCGAGATGTGCCAGAAAATTGGTCAGTGCCAAATATGTGAGCCTTATTCAATGGAATCAGGAAATACCTTCGAACCACCGACTGGCCAGTCAGTGTAACGACAGTGGTTGTCCTGTTTTAGATTCTATATGCACGGCAATAATCGACAGTCACATAACGATGCTTGGTTATGAAATGAGAGTCATATAACTCCTTTGGAAAATAGTGAATATGTGATAAGGATCGCTTTGATTATTTTCTTTATGAAGGCAGCCAGCTTTTTTAAGAGAAAACAAAATGATATTTTCACAACGTTTGATAGATTCAGGCGTTTAATAGTTAACAATAGTGGCAGTGCCGAGGGCATTCATTAACGGCACCGTCATCAAAACGGAATATGAGAAATAAGCACGCACAGATTTGGTTAAAATGTATTTTTGAAATGAAATGAAAATCGCTCATTGTCACGAGTAGGCTTCAATGACGTTTCTGTGAAAAGCCCCGAGTCGCCACATTCCGGCGCCTGTGCGTGGAGACTGGTACGGGAATCGAACCGTGCTGCTGACCTGTTTTGCCTGCTTTAAAACCAGCGATGTAGCTCAGTGAGCTAAACTAGCCCCGAGTTGGTGGAGAGGGGGCAATTTAAATGTCTTAAGGTCAGGATTAGTAGCTCTGAAAGCAGATAGATTTGAAACGCTGACTTGTTCACATGGGAGTGGACAGGCCAACTCGTTTACCCAAGAAGGGTCTGTGGAATGTGCAAAAGATATTTTCATGTGGTTGACTGATGTCCGTGAAGCGGAGATTGTGCATCATATCAAATTAAATTCGATAAGAACCCAGACAATATTAACTTCCAGTGATACATTTTTAGACATGTAAAGTCTGGTTACGTCGAATTGATTATACAGGAGTCGGCGGGATCTCACAAGTTCCTACTCTTCTAGAGTAACATAGTATTTCAATTACTGATAATCGGCACGTTAAAACGCTGCGAAGGAAACATGTTTCGCTTTGTCATCACGATTCAGAATTATCCAAGTGTCAAGCAGCTCTGAAGGATACAGGTAAACACCGTGATGCTTATCTGCATAAATTTCTGATAGGTAAATCTGTATCTTGATACATATATACAAGTGTAATTTGTCTGAAAAAGTACATGGCATTGCCTGCATGTCTAATACACTTGATGCATCAAATCATAATTTTACCTCTGTTACTGCATACAACATCGGTATTCAGAAAATAAAATAGAGTATTTAGGTGGGACGCGAATCAACAGCGTATTCCGACATCTGCATAGACTCCAGAGGTCTTTATATATTTATAAATGCAACAAAGTGGAGCCTAATTTTGACAATTATGCATTCTGAGAACGGGAAGAAAGTGCAGTCAATTGTGATATACTTTCAGTGTCATACAGGACAAAAGCAGCCCCGTGGACCATCGAATCTGCTCTCACAAAACTGCAATAAATCGACACTGAACCAACTTTCTAGCATCAAGGCCTTGAATATTATAACATGTCAAATGTTCAGCCACGAACTTGGAAAAGGCCGTTAGTTTTTCCATCTCGACTACCGCAGACAGTACATCCCAGGCTCTCAGCATACGCTGGCCAAATATTATTCCCTAAAAAACCGATAAGTGTCTGACCCGCACCAAATGAATTATCCCTCCTTGTCATTGAAGCGTTTGCTGTGGGGAACATTGCTTCCGATACAACCTGTTCACGCCTCTCATAATCTTAGACAATTCAATTAGGTTCCCCGGAAGCCTTCTCTGCTCCAAAGATAATGCACGAGACTTTCTGTTGCTGAGACCAAGTAGTCAAGCGGATGAAAAATGTATCGATTTCCATGACAGCAAAACTGCCTCTGCACCTCGACCGATTCAGCTCATATTAAGGGGCGACCACGAGAGCCACGTGGGAGAACAAAGTATTACAATGAGAAGCGGTGCAGGGTTACCTGATTCTCCAATTGAAGCTCAGGTGAATGACGAGCCACAGCCGCATCTTCGCAATTCACTCCCCACACACGGTATCCCAGCCAACAAGATTGCAGCAAAGCATGCAACGCAACATTCCATGAACGCATAGCTTCAGAACATCCTGGAGGACAGGAGAGGAGCCTGTCTCCTGGCCGAGGAAGGAAGCTTCCTGTTGCAGTCATTGACTTCGAGCAGGTGGCAGAAGCTTTGAGTGCCATGGGCAACAGTGTCCGGACCGCCCGCAGTGCTAATGAAAGCTTCATAACTTGCTCAGAGCAGCCAGGGCCATGGCTGGATGGCCGGGCCACTGAGTTCAGCAGCTACCCAGCCCATTTGCAGCATGAGGCTGACTACTGAATACAGTCGTTCCGCCACCCTGTCCACCACCACCACGACCATCAACAGCACAATGCCGGTCACAACCGTCCCGGCGGAAGAAGACAGGAGGGGGAATGAAGGACCTGTGGCCCCGAACCATGGCAGAGACGAAGGCCCAGGAAATGGTCAGAGACAAGTATGGAAAGGTGAGCGGGCCGGAGGAAAGTGAGGCCACAGGGGAGGAGTTCCGCCATGGTTGATGAACTGAGAAATTGCTGCGTTGCGGTTCCCCGTGACACGTTTGCACAGTCCCCAACACCACCTCAACACCATCTCAGCTTTACCCCAGAGCATTCTCACCGCGTCCTCCCCCCAACACCACCCTTACTCCACGCCACACTCACACTCAGGCACACCCCACCCTCGCCTCCACTCTCACCTCGACACATCCACACCTCCGCGCCACCTTCACCAGCACCCTCATCCTCATAGCAACTTTACATCACACGGACATCACACCCGCCCTCAACCCAAAAATACCTCATCCCTACACCACTTATTCGACCCCATTCTCTCTATCCCACCCCCACTCACACGTGCACCAAACCACTCCCTGGCCCACGGTCTAATCACGTATCTTGTCTTGTGACTTCAGGACCATTTGCAGAATGGGTTGAGACCATCCAGCGCACACACAGTTCCATAGCTTGAGCCCGCCGCACCCCCCACCCCTCCCCCCACCATTCCACGCCCCCCGTGAACCGAGCCGTGAAGAGTAGAGCGGCTTGGATGGCAGGTCTCCGCCCGAGGCTCCAGACTAAGGTACCGAGGTGCTCGATTCGGAGGCTGACACTGACGTTCCGTCCCGACAGTCTCCAATAACTTCCACACTCCCAGAGGCACTCACATCGGTTGGGCACTTTAATCAAGTGGCTCCACGAATGCAGTCTAGTTCTCATCACACAGCTGACATAGCACGGCATGTTGTGGTAGTAACTGCCCAGGAGAGAGATAGTAGGAGGTCAGGCCGACCCGAGGAATTGGCTACCGTCGAGACGGATTTCAGTCTCCAGGAACAGGCAGTCACATCGATTAAGGAGTTGAAGTCGTAGAGCCAGGAACTACATAATGGGTTGTCTTTCAATCCAGCAGGTGAGTTTCCGGAATCAAACCGCTTGCAGCAACAAGAGGTGGTGCTGACCATGCGTGCCAACTATGCCAAGATCGCTCTTGTGGTGTCCGCAGTGGAGTCATTGGGGGCGATGGTTTTGACTACGGATTTAGATGTCCAATAACTGGAGAATTCTGTGCAGACTCTCACAGCTGGGAAAGTCGGTGGCAATGTCCATTTCATGGCTGTCGTGTCATAGAGACAGAGGGACGTAACCCAGTCACAAAAGGAGGTGCTGCAGTCAGTGGCTGATGTGACACACGCCCAGAAGTAGCTGGCACAGTAAATGGGTGATGTGGCACCTTGCCAGTTGGAGATGGTCCACTGTCTGTGCTCAATGGACACGAGCATGTAGAATCTGGTCAAGATCAGAGCGGGCGTCCAGTGCTGGCAGCACATGGTGGCATGGATGTCTCAGTGGATTGCTCCTCTCGCATTACCATTCCTTGAGTTGCCCGCGCGATTGCA
This sequence comes from Scyliorhinus canicula, assembly GCF_902713615.1. Taxonomy (NCBI): domain Eukaryota; kingdom Metazoa; phylum Chordata; class Chondrichthyes; order Carcharhiniformes; family Scyliorhinidae; genus Scyliorhinus; species Scyliorhinus canicula. The sequence continues at coordinate 92,961,653 of NC_052157.1, forward strand.
CATACCAATGGCGGAGCAGTTGATGGGGACCCTGCTGGTGTCTTCCAGAACGGTTGGACCTCGGATTCCTCTCCACTCTTGTCCCTGGTGCATCTGCTGGATAGTGAATGGAACTAGGCGCCACCGCTCTAGCTGTACGGTCTGGGAACCCACCTTGACGTCACTATAGGGCCTGTAAGGGCAAATGTTAGTCACTAGTTAAATTGAGAGGGGTGCAGTATGTATTAGGCATCAGGGCACAGGTCTGTCCACACATTGTTATTTAAGAACCCGTTACCACTCTTACAACCTGCCTCGCTACTCTGTCAGGTGCTTGTGATGGGTGGGAAGTTCAGGACCAGCCAGACAGGGGGTGCTGGGGTTTGGTGAACGGGTGGATGTTGAACGTGGCTCGGATCCACACACTCCACCCTCTCCCGGAAAAGACAACGCTCATCACCCAGGGATCCGATGGGAATGTGTGATGGAATGACCAACTCGCATCTCGGGACCCCCAAGAGAAAGATGGAAAGTGTTATCGTGGGCAGGAGTCAGACTTCGTCATACGCTGTGGAGAAACAGAGGTCACCGCAGAGACGGTTGTCGTCATCCTCAATCCAAAGGACCAGACCCGCTGTTACTGCAAATCCTGGGCCATAACACTCTACTATAGAAGGTATGTATCACGGACGGTGTTGCAGGTGGGGGTCTCGGCGGAGGGAGGGGGCCACGGGCGCGTGATGCAGTGCCCATTCTCCCCCGCCATTCATCGCCCTCAGTTGGTGAAATTGGATGGGACCAGAACGTCCCGTAGGCATTGACTCTGACTACACGTTGTGCAGCCTCCCTTGCCTGCCTGGGCCCATGTCCTGCCCATCCTCTCCCTGCGCCGCGTGTTTCTCGGTGGAGGAGGACTCACGTTGCACCTCTTCTTCTTCCTCCATCACTTCATCCCTCTGCTACGCGATTTTGTTGAGAACACGACAGGCGGCAATGATGCGAGCAACCCTCTCAGCATTATACTGGGATGCCTCCCCCAGAGTGGTTCAGGCACCTGAATCACATCTTCAGTAGGCGGAAGTACAACGGAATCATGCCCCTTTTCGCTGAATGGCGTCGTACAAGCGGGAAATGTTGTCTTTTATGTGGCCTCTGGATATGACACCAGCCACGTCTGCAGTAGATAACCTGGGCCACACATGAGCCAGATCCACCTCCTGTGTGTTTGTGTGTATCTGCGTGTGTGTAGTCTGGGGTGTGTGGGAGCGGGGTGGTATGGTCTCAAATATGTCAGGAATCGTCGAGTGTGCCGTGATGAAGATGTCGTGAATACTGCCCAGATACCAGGTGCAGGCGTTTATGTGGCACAGCAAATTATTACATATCAGCTGCACATTCGTCGAATGGAACCCCTTTCGTTTCGGCTAGGGCAGCGTGTTATCTGCAGCTCCTCGTAGGGGGACATGCAAGCCGTCAGACACTCCCTCGACACTCGTATGCCGTCGGTGGTGGAAACCCTGCTGCCTGGCCATCCTGGTGGGCAAATGGATGTGTTGAGCCGACCTTTGTAATACAGCTTACAAGGCGTGGAAACAACTGTGCACAAAGACTGTCAGATCCCATACAAAACCCCGCTAAGCATCTGGAACATAAGAACATAAGAACTAGGAGCAGGAGTAGGCCATATGGCCCCTCGAGCCTGCTCCGCCATTCAATGAGATCATGGCTGATCTTTTGTGGACTCAGCTCCACTTTCCGGCCCGAACACCATAACCCTTAATTACCTTTATTCTTCAAAAAACTATCTTTACTTTAAAAACATGTAATGAAGGAGCCTCAACTGCTTCACTGGGCAAGGAATTCCATTGAGTCACAAACCTTTGGGTGAAGAAGTTCCTCCTAAACTCAGTCCTCAATCTACTTCCCCTTATTTTGATTCTATGTCCCCTAGTTCTTCTTTCACCCGCCAGTGGAAACAACCTGTCCGCATCTATCCTATCTATTCCCTTCATAATTTTAAATGTTTTATAAGATCCCCGCTCATCCTTCTAAATTCCGAGTACAGTCCAAGTCTACTCAACCTCTCCTCATAATCCAACCCCTTCAGCTCTGGGATTAACCTAGTGAATCTCCTCTGCACACCCTCCAGTGCCAGTATGTCCTTTCTCAAGTAAGGAGACAAAAACTGAACACAATACTCCAGGTGTGGCCTCACTAACAACCTATACAATTGCAACATAACCTCCCTAGTCTTAAACTCCATCCCTTTAGCAATGAAGGACAAAATTAATTTGCCTTTTTAATCATCTGTTGCACCTGTAAACCGACCTTCTGTGACTCATGCACTAGCACAACCGAGTCTCTCTGCACAGCGGCATGCTTTAATGTATTATCGTTTAAATAATAATCCCGTTTGCGGTTATTCCTACCAAAATGGATAACCTCACATTTGTCAACATTGTATTCCATCTGGCAGACACTAGCCCATTCACTTAACCTATCCAAATCCCTCTTCAGACTTCCAGTATCCTCTGCACTTTTCCCTTTACCACACATCTTAGTGTCATCTGCAAACGTGGACACATTACCCTTGGTCCCCAACTCCAAATCATCTATGTAAATTGTGAACAATTGTGGGCCCAGAACGGATCCCTGAGGGACACCACTAGCTACTGATTGCCAACCAGAGAAACAACCATTAATCCCCACTCTTTGCTTTCTATTAAATAACCAATCCTCTATCCATGCTACTACTTTACCCTTAATGCCATGCATCTTTATTTGATGCAGCAACCTTTTGTGTGGCACCTTGTCAAAGGCTTTCTGGAAATCCAGATATACCACATCCATTGCCCCCCCCCCCCCCCCCCCCCGTTATCTACTGCACTGGTAATGTCCTCAAAACTTTCCACTAAATTATTTAGGCATGACCTGCCCTTTATGAACCCATGCTGCGTCTGCCCAATGGGACAATTTCTATCCAGATGCCTCACTATTTCTTCCTTGATGATATATTCCAGAATCTTCCCTACAACCGAAGTTAAGCTCACTGGCCTATAATTTCCTGCTTTCTGCCCACCTCCTTTTTTAACCAGTGGTGTCACGTTTGCTAATTTCGAATCCACCGGGACCACACCAGAGTCCAGTGTATTTCGATAAATTATCACTAGTGCATCCGCAATTTCCCTAGCCATCTCTTTTAGCACTCTGGGATGCATTCCATCAGGGCCATGAGACTTGGCTACTTTTAGCCCCATTAGCTTGCAGATCACTACCTCCTTAGTGATAACAATCCTCTCAAAGTCCTCACCGGTGATAGCATAATTTATATCAGTCGCTGGGATGTTATTTGCGTCTTCCACTGTGAAGACCGACCCAAAAAACCTGTTCAGTTCCTCAGCCATTTCCTCACTTCCCATTGTTAAAACTCCCTTCTCGTCCTCTAAAGAACCAATATTTACCTTTGCCACTCTTTTTTGTTTTATATATTTGTAAAACCTTTTACTGTCTGTTTTTATATTCTGAGCAAGTTTACTCTCATACTCTATCTTACTCTTCTTTATAGCTTTTTTTAGTAGCTTTCTGTTGCCCCCTAAATATTTCCCAGTCCTCTAATCTCCCAGCAATCGTTGCCACTTTATATGCTTTTTACTTCAATTTGATACTGTCCCTTATTTCCTTAGATATCCACGGTCGATTTTCCATCTTTCTACCGTCCTTCCTTTTTGTTGGTATAAACCTTTGCTGAGCACTGTGAAAAATCGCTTGGAAAGTTCTCCACTGTTCCTCAACTGTTCCAACATAAAGTCTTTGCTCCCAGTCTACCTTAGCTAGTTCTTCTCTCATCCATTTGTAATCTCCTTTGTTTAAACACAAAACACTAGTATTTGATTTTACTTTCTCACCCTCCATCTGTACTTTAAATTCCACCATTTTGTAATCGCTCCTTCCGAGAGTATCCCTTACTTTAAGATCATGAATCAATCCTGTCTCAATACTCAGGACAAGATCTATGACCGCTTGTTCCCTCGTAGGTTCCATTACATACTGTTCTAGGAAACTATCGCGGATACATTCTATAAACTCCTCCTCGAGGTTGCCTTGACCGACCTGGTTAAACCAATCGACATGTAGATTAAAATCCCCCATGATAACTGCTGTACCATTTCTGCATGCATCAGTTATTTCTTTGTTTATTGCCTGCCCCACAATAACGTTCCTTTTTGGGGGCCGATAGACTACTCCTCTCAGTGACTTTTTCGCATTACTATTCCTGATTTCCACCCAAATGGATTCAACCTTATCCTTCGTAGCACTGATGTCATCCCTTACTATTGCCCGGATGTCATCCTTAAATAACAGAGCAACACCACCTCCCTTACCATCCACACTGTCCTTCCAAATAGTTTGATACCCTCGGATATTTAACTCCCAGTCGTGACCATCCTTTAACCATGTTTCAGTAATTGCCACTAAATCATAGTCATTTACGATGATTTGTGCCGTCAACTCATTGACTTTATTGCGAATACTACGAGCATTCAGGAAAGTACCCTTATGTTGGCTTTTTTACGTCCGTTTTGAATCTTAACATATCCAGTTTTATTTATTTTTTATTACTGGGCCTATTGACTGAGCTCCCCTCAGTCACTGTACCTTGTACTTTCGCCCTTTTAGATTTTTGACTATGCCTTCTCTGCCTTGCACTTTTCCCCTTACTTCCTTTTGCTTCTGTCCCTATTTTACTTCCTTCCAACTTCATGCATCGGTTCCCATCCCCCTGCCACATTAGTTTAAACCTGTTGGAACCTGTTGTTTTAATGTTCAGGTCAACCATCACGCTGATGACCACCGAAAGCGGATTTCCTCCCCCAATCCCACGCAATGCCAGATGTTCCGTGATCTGGCAGTTATGTCGCACTGCCTCCCTGCTCAGCCAGAACCTTGAAAGGCATGCCCAGTCCGGCAGGTCATCGACTGACAAGCATGTCCGGTGCACACAAGGCCTCACGTTGTGCCACCTTGGCACCTACTCCTTTTCGGTCTTTTGGTCAACCAGCTCTCCATCATGGGCGTTTATCCCTTCTTCCTCTGGGGCACGCTACGCTGCTACACGATCTGCTGCTGCAGCATCCTCCGCTTCGAATGGTTCTGTTCATACAGCCGTCTGGACAACATTCACGCAGCTGTTACGGTGATGAAGAATTACAATTTGCCGCCAAAAATGCCGAACAAAAATGAAATATAATTGTTAGTTACTTTATAAACACCTGTGAATTCCTAATTTCTAAGGATTAACTCTCGTCAAGGTGCCCACCACTCGCCTAGGTCTGACGTCAGATTTTCGCTCTGGAACTGTCTCCCAATTGTTGCGTTGTAAACGTACATTAAGTCAATTCTTCACCTATATTTGCCTGAATAATATTGTGACTACCTGAGCCAAAGCCCCTTTACGTGTCTTGCAGTCATAGTTGACAATGTATTTGCACTCGTGATGAATCCAATGTCTAATTATGTTAACGGAGCAGTAAGAACAAAATTTGTATTTCTAATACATTTCTTTAGAAATGCTGCAATCTAACATCCTTCTCACTCCTCTCAAATCTCATTTGTTTGTGGAAATGTTAGCATTATTAGTTGCACGACGATACACTGGCGAATATAATCGCCCCATAATCCGCATAATGTTCGATTGTTTAGCACTCTTTTCACCCACAGTATGGATTATGCAATAGTTCTTTTGTCTTCCCCTGGATTTATATCACACTCCGCCATTGTTCTGGACATTAAACAATTAAAAGGACGAACTAATTGGCTGCAGCCTAATCGTGGAATTCAAATTAGTGAATTAACTTTCATTTTTCGTTCTGCTTTGCTGAAGTAACTTCCGAGCTCTGTAACGCATCGAAATTGCTGCGAGATGTAAACTCACGTCCTACTTATGTTGTTTACATGACATGGTAATTAGAACAGTACGACGGAATGGATATTTTTTCTACCCATTGAGTCCTGCATTGGGGAAATTGCTGGGATTGGAAAAAGAAGAATCATGGCCAATGAACAAATATAAGTCTGCGATATTGCGTTTCTCTGTTAGAAACTGAGGCAATCGTGTATTTCAAAAGAATGGTGATGTTCAATTGATTCATAAGGGCCATTACATAGAACATAGAACATAGAACGGTACAGCACAGAACAGGCCCTTCGGCCCTCGATGTTGTGCCGAGCAATGATCAACCTACTTAAACCCACGTAACCTGTATACCCGTAACCCAACAATCCCCCCATTAACCTTACACTACGGGCAATTTAGCATGGCCAATCCACCTAACCCGCACATCTTTGGACTGTGGGAGGAAACCGGAGCACCCGGTGGAAACCCACGCACACACGGGGAGGACGTGCAGACTCCACACAGACAGTGACCCAGCCGGGAATCGAACCTGGGACCCTGGAGCTGTGAAGCATTGATGCTAACCACCATGCTACCGTGAGGCCCCAATTACGTTTTTAAAGAAACGTTCTCTATCGCAATTTTTACGGCAAGACCTTCGCACAAATTGCAACAATCTGCATTCCTGAAAGGAATCCAGAAGAACGACAACACTGATTCAATATAGATCATGTCTGGCATGTAACTCGATGGGTCCCCATTGACTTCGCCAACCCTTCAAACGAGAATAATTGATTCCATTAAGAAGATAGAACATGCTTCGTAAAAACAGGACAAAACGATTCGATAGACAGAGCAAATAGCAGACAGAATGGTAGATATATATATATGTGTGTAAGTATATATATATACATATAGAATGAGAGAGAGAGAAAGAGAGAGAGAGAGGAAGAGAGTGAGAGGCAGAGAGAAAGAAATAGATACGTAGACCGATAGATAGATAGATAGATAGATAGATAGATAGATAGATAGATAGATAGATAGATAGATAGATAGATAGATAGATAGATAGATAGATAGATAGATAGATAGATAGACAGATAGACAGACAGACAGACAGACAGACAGACAGACAGACAGATAGACAGATAGACAGATAGACAGATAGAGAGATAGATAGATAGATGGATAGATGGATAGATGGATAGATAGATAGATAGATAGATAGATAGATAGATAGATAGATAGATAGATAGATAGATAGATAGATAGATAGATAGATAGATAGATAGATAGATAGATAGATAGATAGATAGATAGATAGATAGATAGATAGATAGATAGATAGATAGATAGATAGATAGATAGATAGATAGATAGATAGATAGATAGATAGATAGATAGATAGATAGATAGATAGATAGATAGATAGATAGATAGATAGATAGATAGATAGATAGATAGATAGATAGATAGATAGATAGATAGATAGATAGATAGATAGATAGATAGATAGATAGATAGATAGATAGATAGATAGATAGATAGATAGATAGATAGATAGATAGATAGATAGATAGATAGATAGATAGATAGATAGATAGATAGATAGATAGATAGATAGATAGATAGATAGATAGATAGATAGATAGGCAGACATAACGACAGTCAGATAGATAGATAGTGTGGCAACCTGCAATGGGGTCCAGCAAGGAATGCTGTGAAACGTGATCAAAGGTAAGGAAAAGCAGGATGCAGGCAGATCAAATAAAGCCACAGAAAAATGCTTTGCAGTCTTCAAACAAATTCACAGCTTGATGCAATTAAAATAAGTAAACAGCTATCTCCAGTCCACTAAAAAGATCTATAGAGCTGCCTTGTTAATCGCATTGGTTTAACAGACAGAGGCACCTGACTTCATTATTTTAAAGGACCTACATGTTTCCCACACCTTCAAGTAGGGACACGAAGTGCCCACTTCAAAATTGATGCAGTAGCCCCAGATTGGTTTTTATCGATCAGGCCGATTGAGCACTGATCAATTGATTGACAAATGACACAGAGAACGCCCACCAAAAGATTCACGAAATTAAAATAGCAAAAGAGCTTCTTCACGCATACATTCTTTCTGTGGGCCAACAGTAACTAACAGCGGTGATTTCCATCTGCCGAGGAAGGAGACCAGCCTAACTAACAGAAGGGATACCAGTGCCAGAAGAGAGCCTAATTGATAACCAACTAACAAAGGACGACAAGTCCTGAACTGCAGGTGACAGGCCTGGTTTCTGCCTAATTCTTGCCGGTCTCTGCCATGTTAAGTTAGGATCTTGTAACTGTTGGTCTGTAGTGTAACCTATGTTTGGGAGTGGGTGAGTGAATAACCCATAATCATTGTGTGCGCGTCAATAAATATTGTTTTATTTTCTAAAGTGAGTCACACAGTCATTTGCCCACCCTATACAGGTTAAGGCACGCTGTGGTGTAGAAACGGCAACATTTCAGCACCACCAGAATGGACACGATTAGCAGTAACGATTGTTGCTCCGAAACAACCCACGCATCGGATTAGAAAACCGAGACCACAGGTGTATTTTCCGTATTGGGCAAATCGATAATTTCGAGTTGTATTGATTTTATGCGTTAATAACAGGAAGAATAGGGTAAGTTATGTTAGTTTGCACTCAAAGTCAGGGAGGGATTAGGACCGAGAAATAGCCCATGAGCCGCAGCAGTCGTCCAATCGAACCCCCCTGTTACTAGAGATGACCGACCGGAGTTCACAGGAACCAAAGTGTCCCATATGGGAGGAGAAAAGTGTTGAACATATGAGGAGAAAGGTATGCATCCTATGGGCAGAACTTTGAGAGAACGCAGAGAAAGGTTCCGGAGCAATTGGACAAACCTATTGGGAGGACGTGAATAAAGCGCAGGAAAAGTCTTCGCTAAAATATGAGAACACGATTAAAGTAGTGTGCTGCTTGGTGGGAATAAGGAGGTCCTTGCGACCGCCCGACGCAACCAGCCGTAGGTAAAGACCGAATAAGGAAATCATAGGAGGAGATAGAAGAATTAATAGAGGAAATAAAGTGTTTAAACGAAGCACAGCAGCAGCAGTTAATTAAAGTAACAAATGCCTGGCAGGAATGAAATAGGGAGGGTACGCAGAGCATGGCATCGACAGGTGTCTAGAATAAAGAACGAATGGCAGGGAGACGGAGATAGGGCGAAAAAACGCTTGGTGAGACAAAGTCGATAGGGTAAACACCGTGCAACAACAGCAGGTATCAAAGCTGCAGGAGGAGATAACAAAATTGAGAGGAACGGCAAAATGAGGTGGTGAAATTAAAAGATGAGAGGCAGGAGTAAGTGAAGAAATTAAAAGAGGAACAACAGACAGAGACGAAAAGATTGCGAAAAGACGTGGAGAGGAGATTTGATCAACTGAGAGATCAAAAAGACAGCGAGATTGGTCATCTAAAAGGTTCAAACCAGGCTAACCTGGTACTATTAGACAACTTACAAACTCAATGTGAATAAGCTTACCAAGATACGTAAAGGTGTGCCGTGGTAAGAGATAAAGCCAAGCAGAAGGTCAGCCGCTTGGAAGCATTAAAGGTGCTCCATCAGGCAAGTCAGGAACAGTGACATTCAACCGCTGCCCATTCTAACTGCCAGCGCGAAATTAATAAATGAAAATCATTGCTCTCGGTCCAGATGGTTCTATGTGTACCTTCGGGACAGTTGAGTTAGGAGAGGAAATGAGGGCAGATTAGGCAGATCTTCATTAAAGGGCAAAAATGCACGTCATCAAGACCGAGAGTTCGGATTGCCAACACAACCCCCAGAAATAAGCATACGGAATGTGCCACCGCAAACTACAGAGTAATTTGTACCTGTTACCCGACCGGATTCTCCTCCAGTGCAAATGCACCCAGTCACCACCAAGGCAAGAGTAAACAAAAGCCAAAGCACGGCAATTGCTTATACAACTCCGCTTACAGTGACTCAATTTATGATGCCTGTAATAAAATCACCACTTTTTAGCTCACGTCGGACCCACACTGCTTCTTTGAGGAGATTGCACAGCAGAAAATAATGTATGGGCTTGACGAAAGGGAGGAAGTGCCTTTGTCCACAAGCCAGGTCAGCATTACCATCTCCCCAAAACGTGGAACAAGGAACTTTAGAGGACATGGTAGAGGCCATATTAACAACAGTAGGATACAAGCAGAGGGATCCCGTAGACGATTTAAACAATTGTAGGCAAAGCAAAGGGGAACATCCGAACGCCTTCGGGGGTCGGCTCTGGATTCATTTTCAAGGGGTGTATGGAGACTTACAGCACTGCGCAGTAGATGATTCTAACTCCTCCAAATGGGCAGGGACGTTAGTATCCCACGCTACAGACGCAGACAAAAAGGCTTGCATAAAATTTGACCATGCCGACCTCACTCAAAATAAAGCATGGGTTCATCGGCGCTTATCCAGAGTTTGCTAACAGTGGTTTCAGGACCACCCACCAACAATTATCGATAAAGAGGCAACTATGAATCCCATTAGGACTAACCAGGGTCCTGCGTGGAGAATTGAGAGAATAGAACCCCAGTACCAAAGGAATCCAGCCCCTCCATACACGCCTCAGGGGAGAGATAGGGTAGTATGGTTTAATTTTGGACAATTTGGCCATTTTGCTCGTGACTCCAGGAGACTCCAAGCATCATGCACACGACCCCCGAGACCACCCGTCCCCTTGCTTAGATCAAGTCCTAGACATGACCGGGAACGCTACGCACGACAGCTTGTAGGGCACAGCCGCCACATGAATAATGTGGATACATACGTGCATGAGCGTACCTATAATTCCCTAGACTGACCGTACCGGGCCTGCCCGATGTGGGTTTGCGATAGCCGATGGGATCTTGCTGTAAGCCCACTGGCTATATGAGCATTCAGACGGTACCACATCGAATTCCTGTGGGAGATCGGAGGCTCTCGAACTACTATTAATACATCCACTTTGCAGACAAACGGTCCCACGGGCAAAATCAAATACAATAAAACTTTGTAGGTTTACTGTACATATAGAGAGAAAGAGAGAAATACAGCACAGAACCGGCCCTTCGGCCCACGAAGTTGCGCCGAACTTTTATCCTAGGTTAATCATAAAATTTTGGACACTAAGGGCAATTTATAATGGCCAATCCACCCAACCTGCACATCTTTGGACTGTGGGAGGAAACCGAAGCACCAGGAGGAAACCCACGCACACACGGGGAGGATGTGCCGACTCCACACAGACAGTGACCCAAGTCGAAATCGAACTTGGGACCCTGGAGCTCTGAAGCAATTGTGCTATCCACAATGGTACCATGTTGCCTTAAGAAGAAATTTATCTACACTTCATTATTCTACTCTAATCCATGTGCCTATCCAATAGCCGCTTGAAGGTCCCTAACGTTTCCGACTCAACTACTTCCACAGGCAGCGCATCCCATGCCCCCACTACTCTCTGGGTAAAGAACCTACCTATAACATCTCCGCTATATCTTCCACCATTTATCTTAAATTTATGTCCTATTGTAATGGTGTGATCCACCCGGGGAAAAAGTCTCTGACTGTCTACTCTATCTATTCCCCTGATCACCTTATAAACCTTTATCAAATCGCCCCTTATCCTTCTCCGTTGAAATGAGAAAAGGCCTAGCACCCTCAACCTTTCCTCGTAAGACCTACTCTCCATTCCAGGCAACATCCTGGTAAATCTCCTTTGTACCTTTTCAAAGCTTCCACATCCTTCCTAAAATGAGGTGAGCAGAACTGCACACAGTACTCCAAATGTGGCCTGACCAAGGTTTTGTACAGCTTCATCATCACATTCACCCTTAAATTCAGTCCCTCTGCTACTGAACGCGAGCACACCATAGGCCTTCTTCACAACTCTATCCACTTGAGTGGAAACTTTCAAAGAGCTATGAACATAGACACCAAGATCTCTGTGCTTCTCCACATTGTCAAGAACCCTACAGTTAACCTTGTATTCCGCATTCACATTTGTCCTTCCAAAATTGACAACCTCACACTTGTCAGGGTTAAACTGCATCTGCCACTTCTCAGCCCAGTTCTGCATCCTATCTATGTCTCTTTGAAGCCGATAACAGTCACCCTCACTATGCTCAACTCCACCAATCTTCGTATCATCTGCAAATTTACTGACCCACCCTTCAACTCCCTCATCCAAGTCGTTAATGAAAATCACAAACAACAGAGGACCCAGAACTGATCCCTCTGGTATGCCACTGGTAACTGGGCTCCAGGCTTAATATTTGCCATCCACCACCACTCTCTGTCTCTATCGGTTAGCCAGTTCGTTATCCAACTGGCCAAATTTCCCACTATCCCATGCCTCTTTACTTTCTGCATAAGCCTAGCATGGGAAACCTTATCAACTGCCTTACTAAAATCCATGTACACTACATACACTGCTTTACCTTCATCCACATGCTTGGTCACCTCCTCAAAGAAGTCAATAATATTGTAAGGCAAGACCTACCCCCTCACAAATCCGTGCTGACTATCCCTAATCAAGCAGTGTCTTTCCAGATGCTCAGAAATACTATCCCTCAGTACCCTTTCCATTACTTTGCCTACCATCGAAGTAAATACTGAAGAAAAATACTTTTTCAAGACCTCTCCTATCTCTTTAGACTCAATAGACAACCTCCCGCTACTGTCCTTGATCGGACCTACCCTCCCTCTAGTCATTCTCATATTTCTCACATATGTGTAAATGGCCTGTAATTCCCAGGGTTATCCCGATTCCCTTTTTTGAACAGGGTCACGACATTCTCCACCCACCAAGCCTCTGGTACCACCCATGTTGACAGTGAGGATGAAAATATCATTGCCAACGGCTCTGCAATTTCATTTCTTGCCTCCCAGAGAATCATTCGACATATCCCATCAGGCCCGGGGGACTTGTCTATCCTCAGGTTTTTCAAAGTGCCCAACACATCTTCCTTCCTAACAAGTATCTCCTCGAACTTACCAGTCTGTTTCACACTGTCCTCTCCAACAATATGCCCCCCTCGTTTGTAAATACTGAAGAAAAATACTTTTTCAAGACCTCTCCTATCTCTTTAGACTCAATAGACAACCTCCCGCTACTGTCCTTGATCGGACCTACCCTCCCTCTAGTCATTCTCATATTTCTCACATATGTGTAAATGGCCTTGAGGTTTTCCTTGATCCTACCAGCCAAAGAATTTTCATGCCCTCTCTTAGCTCTCCTAACCTCTTTCTTCAGTTAACGCCTGGCTATCTTGTATCCCTACAGCGCCCTGCCTGAACCTTGTTTCCTCAGCCTGACATAAGTCTCCTTCTACCCATTAACAAGACATTCAACCTCTCTTGTCAACCATGGTTCCCTCAATCGACCATCTCTTCCCTGCCTGACAGGGACATACATATCAAAAACACGCAGTACCTGTTCCTTGAACAAGTTCCACATTTCACTTGTGCCCTTCCCTGACAGCCTATGTTCCCAACTTATGCACTTCAGTTCTTGTCTGACAGCATTGTATTTACCCTTCCCTCCATTGTAAACCTTGCCCTGTTGCACGAACCTATCCCTCTCCGTTACTAAAGTGCAAGGCACAGAATTGTCGTCACTACCTCCAACATTTTCCCCCACTAACAAATCTATCACCTGCACTGGTTCGTTACCAAGTACCAAATCCAATATGGCCTCCCCTCTATTCGGACAATCGACATACTGTGTTAGAAAAGCTTCCTGGACACACTGCACAAACACTACCCCATCCAAACTATTTGATCTGAAGAGTTTCCACTCAATGTTTGGGAAGTTGAAGTCACCCATGACTACTACCCTGTGACTTCTGCATCTTTCCAAAATCTGTTCCCCAATCTGTTCCTCCACATCTTTGCTGCTATTGGGGGGGCTTATACAAAACTCCCAACAAGGTGACTGCTCCTTTCCAATTTCTGACTTCAACCCATATTACATCAGTAGGCAGATCCCCCTCGAACTGCCTTTATACAGCTGTTATACTATCTCTAATTAAGAATGCCGCCCCCCCCCCCCCACCTCTTTTACCATCTTCTCGAATCTTGTTGAAACATCTATAGCCAGGGTCCTCCACCAACCATTTCTGCCCCTCTTCTTTCCAAGTTCCCGTGATGGCCACCACATCGTAGTCCCAAGTACCGATCAATGCCTTGAGTTCACCCACCTTATTCCTGATGCTTCTTGCATTGAAGTATACACACTTCAACCCATCTCCTTGCCTGAAAGTACTCTCCTTTGTCAGTGTTACATTCTCCACTGCATCACTGAATATCGGCTTCTTTTGTTGCTGGACTACAAATCCGTTTGCCATTCCCCTGCCAAATTAGTTTAAATCCTCCCGAAGACTTCTAGAAACCACCACCCCCCCCCCCCCCGCCGCGCCCAGGATATTGGAGCCTCCCACAGTCCAAAGATGTCCAGGTTGGATGGATTGGCCATGATAAATTGCCCTTAGTATCCAGAATTCTATGATTAACCTAGGATAAAAGTTCGGCACAACATTCTGGGACGAAGGGCCTATTCTGTGCTGTATTTCTCACTCTATATATATGTTCAGCAAACGCACTAAGTTTAATTGTATTTGTGTTTGCCCGTAGGATCCGTTGTGTGCAAAGTGGATGTATTAATAGTAGTCCGAGAGCCTCGGATCTCCCAAAGGAATTCGATGGAGTCCCGTCTGAATGCTCATATAACCACTGGGCAAGATCCCATCGGCAATCGCAAACCCACATTTTGCACCTTTTGCAATTCCGAGGTGCTGTCTCTGCGGACCGCAAACCTCTTCCATCAGCCCCTTTGTTAATATATATATTACAAGAGGCTGCAGATTGCAGATATGGCATTGTTGAAGTCAAGGGGCACCACCGTACCTCCACACAAGGTAACTCTAAGGCTGAGGTATTAGCCAAAGCCGGTGCCTGCAATGGTTACTTCTGGGAACCACACGGAGGTGAACCGATCAGTAGAGTTGCCATTTCACAGACCAGTATTGCTCACTTAGTTCACCTTAAGGCACTCTGTTGGTGCCCGGAACTTCAGGACGACGTCACGCATTATGTTACAAATTCTCTGATCTGCCCCAGAATACCCCAATAGATATGTAAGGAAGGGACAATTGAGACACAGTCGCCCGATTGAAGTTTCCGAGACTAATCGCCAGGTAGACCATATCGGCCCGCTTCGCAATGCAGGAATGGTTTTAAGTCTGTGTTGGTAGTTATTTATAACTTCAAAAATCTTGACCCACCAAATCATTACGCGATGGGATCTTCAAAGTGGTATAGAGTCGGACCAGGGAACACATTTTACAGGGCGCGTGATTCAAAATGTTATGGTCTTGCTTGTGATTAAACAGAAGTTCCATATTTCATACCACCCCCCCCCCCCCCAATTCACTGGAATTGTGGAGCGGATGAACCACACTTTTAAGGTTTCCTTAGGAAGAAAGTGGAGCAGAATTACACCAACTGTACTTTTCCTTGCCTTGATGATCATTAGAAATACTGGTCAAATTCCTAAAGGGTTCTCCCCGCACACTTTTGTGACAGGTCGACCCCTGATGAGTGTTGAATACCTGTTTGACCTCGATATTGCCGACCACATTAGTACAGCACTGACACATGAGAATGCCGCCCAGCAACTAACTGACACTATTAAAGCAGCCCAATAAGCTGATGCAGTCCGGATAGGGGATCGAAAGTGCCACAGTAAAATGTATTTTGTTAAGCAAGTGCACCCAGACGAATACGCAGTGGGACAGCAAGTGACGATGACCCTCTACAACGCCAGTGCCTTCCTCTCCCCAAAATGTGTATGTTCTTACACGATAATGGACAAAGTTAGCCCCTCAGTATATCAAATCCTTTATGCTAATGGTAAGACTGTTTAGTTCCATATAGGTTCCAATGGGCGAAGATGACAGCTCTGTTTACTTTCCTTCACGATTCCGCCTCTCCCGTGGCGTTCTACCTCGACTTCATATTCAACCCGTAGTCCAAGTGCCTCCACCTGACTTGGGCGTAAAACGTAAACTGTACATTCGATGATGGCCATAGTGTATCGGTTATTCTCCCCTAACCTGGGCGTTTTGTGCTTGCGGCCTCTGGTCAACACCTTTGCGATCTCCCTGGACTTAACCGCACCTCTGTCACGCCCACTCCATACCCACCCCCTCTTGGGCAAGGAATCGCATTCGTCGTCTTGTTCGTCTCCCTGATTATGCAGTCAACAGACCAGATAATAACCAATCGCAGGCTAGTGAACCAGGCGAGTCCAGTGATTCAGTGGAAGAGCCTCTCCTGGGTGCACTACAGAATGTAATGTTGATTATTGAGGTGTCCAGATGACGATGTTTGGTCTCTCTATTCACAATCCTCCAGTAGCAGAATTTCTCATGGTGCCCGCCCCGCACAGCCATCGCCAGAGGCGCTTTCGTTACATTGCAGCGGCAATGTCGAAAGAGTTTAGCTCGTTAATGTGTTTCGCTGCATTTACGTTCCAAAACACGTGTGAGCTGCTTCATTAGACCTATCTGATTGGCCTGCATTTGGCCTGATACAAATCACCCTTTTCTCGGGATGAAGCGTTATAAAACTGACTACACTAAAATTCTGGCAATTAAGCAGGACGCACTCTGAACACCCTAAGCCTCGACCGCAATCGGTAGTGTTTAAATATACGATAAGTGCCTTATTTACTGAGGTTTTATTGAAAAAAAACGGGGGGGGGGGGTGTTGTCTCGTGTAGTGACAACATAAACGCGGATATTAAGCATGCGATAACAATAGAAACTATGCTTCATTTGCTCAGGTAACACCAGAACCATAAGCACGACGAGATTGAACCTCACTATTTTTCACTGGATTCACCGGACGCGGCAGTCAGACACTCCAAATCAAATTAACTTTTTTTTAGTCCAGTTTGTTTATGGTTTGCTCCAGCAGACACAGGGGAATGTGCGGATAGTGTATTGTGGATACATCCCAATGTAAATATCATGTTTGGGTATAATAATCAGGGCGTTGTTTACAGAAAGCCAAAGGGATGCTCAGTCGAATGGTACCTGATTGTCACCATAAAAGGGGACTGTTGGGATTTGTCAAATAATGCGTGTCCCGCAACTGAATGTCAGCTAATAGCCCTGAGAAGGAATACGGACTGGGCAGAGGCGCCCTGGGACATTGATACAGGGAAATTTTGCCCTATACGAGATCAGGACAGGACGAAAGCCAGCACCAGTACGAGAACACTAACTGCGACATTACTAACAGCACATTTTGTGTTAAACTAGATAATAACATTAATAATAATCGCTTATGGTCACTAGTAGGCTTCAGTGAAGTTACTTTGAAAAGCCCCTAGTTGCCACATTTCGGCTATATCAGCCAGACTGGGTCTTACGTAATTAATTGACGGAGATAAAAGAGACAGGGTGGACGACGCTACTGATTAGCAGCAGCAGCACTTGCGGGACTATTGTGTGGAATACGCTACAAAACTAAAAGCCCTGCCAGAAGAACTAAATCAAATTCGTCTGAAATTGGCTACCGCCAAAGATCCTTCGCAAAATAGTCCATAAAACCCTGGACATACAAAGGCAAATTACTCAAATTAAAGCCACCAACTGGTGGTATGAAATTTGGAACTGGAGCTCAAATATACAAGTGCATTCATTCAGTCGACTCATCTCACATTTGGCTATCATCCTGATCCTGTTCCATTTCGTTTACTTCAGTATCCTTACAGTCAAATTGGGCCGATGGCAAGCGAAAGTCACTCAAGGTCAGGATATGTGATCCACCCTTGCAGCACGGGCTCCTCGGATGACACCATGTTAAGCATCTTTGGGACTCTCATGTATTTTTGCGCCGTTTGTACCTCTTGTACCTGCCGAAATGGTGATTGATATTTCCGTGCATTTATATTTTCTTTTAATAAGCTGTGTTGTAATTTGAAGTTTGACTTTTCATTAATATTCCTGCATCTTTTCGTCTTTTATTAGCTGCAGAGGTCCTGATACTTGTATTTTGTCAATGTGTTAGATTATTGGGTCGTTGTTTGATACAGCCTTCATTTTACAAGTGACTGGCGATGCTGGAAAGGTATTGCCATTATGTCTGCGATCCACTACGCTTAGCATTCAGGATAAAGAGGAGAGATATGTGGCCACCTAAAATGGTGTCCAGCAAGTGATGCTATGAAAAGTGGTCAAGGGCATGGGCAAGCATGCTGCAAATAAAATCACTGTTTTATGCGAGCAACAAGTAAAGGGCTATCTCCAAGCCACCAACAGGATCAATAGAGCTGTCTCGTTAATCACAATTGTTTACCAGCACAGCGGCACCAATATTCCTTACCTGGAATGTTTCCCACACCTTCAAGTATGGCCACTAAGTGCAGCAGCCACTGATTTGACTTTATCTATCAGGCTGATCGAACCCTGATCAATTGATTGACAAATCACCCAGAAACGTCCACCAAAAGATTTACGAGATTCAAACAGCGAAAGTGTTACTTCACGCATTCATTCTTTCTGTGGACCAGCGGCAACTAACAACAGTGAATTCCACCGGCTTACTTTCCAGGAGGAGCGGCCTCCGGATTTTCGGCGGGAGCACGGGCCTGTCGGGAAGGTGAGTGCCCGTAACAAGTCGGGTGGTTGCTGAACCCGAGACACTACACATGCAGTGTCCCCCACCCTTCCACTTCCTCTAACCTAAGGGTTTGAGGGAATATCAGGTATGCTCTTAGAACATAGAACATAGAGCAGTACAGCACAGAACAGGCCCTTCGGCCCTCGATGTTGTGCCGAGCAATGATCACCCTACTCAAACCCACGTATCCACCCTATACCCATAACCCAAGCAATCCCTCCCCTTAACCTTACTTTTTAGGACACTACGGGCAATTTAGCATAGCCAATCCACCTAACCCGCACATCTTTGGACTGTGGGAGGAAACCGGAGCACCCGGAGGAAACCCACGCACACACGGGGAGGACGTGCAGACTCCGCACAGACAGTGACCCAGCCGGGAATCGAACCTGGGACCCTGGAGCTGTGAAGAATTTATGCTAACCAACATGCTGCCGTGCTGCCCCACAATATTCCTTTCTTTTTCTTGTTTAAAAAAAAAATCTAGATGTAATGTCAGGGAAGGCAGTACAATGCTCCTCCTGCAGAATGTTTGAGGTGAGGGACGCCGTCAGTGTCCCTGCTGCTTTCACCTGCGGGAAGTGCGCCCACCATCAGCTCCTAAAAAACCGTGTTAGGGAACTGGAGCTGGAGCTGGATGAACTTCGGATCATTCGATAGGCAGAGGGGGTCATAGATTGAAGCTTCAGGGAGTTTGTTACGCCAAGGAATAAAGATAGATGGGTGACGGTGAGTGAGTCTGGGGGCAAACAGTCAGTACAGGGATCCCCTGTGGTCGTTCCCCTTAGTAACAGGTATACCGCTTTGGATACTCTTGAGGGGGCGACTTACCAGGGGTCAGCCATGGGGTACAGGTTTCTGGCACAGAGTCTGTCCTTGTTGCTCAGAAGGGAAGGGGGAAAGGAGTAGAACATTAGTCATTGGAGACTCCATAATTAGGGGGATAGATCGGAGGTTGGTGTGCTACCTCCCAGGTGCCAGGGTCAGCGATCTCTCAGATCGCACTTTCAGGATCCTTAAGGGGGAGGGGGAGCAGCCCCAAGTCGTGATCCACATAGGTTCCAACGACATAGGTAGGAAAAGGGATAGTGATGTACGGAAGGAATTCAGGGAGCTAGGGTGGAAACTTAGAGCTAGAACAAACAGAGTTATTATTTTTGGGTTGTTACCCGTGCCACGAGCCAGCGAGTCGAGGAATAGGGAGAGAGAGGAGATGAACACGTGGCTGCAGGGATGGTGCAGGAGGGAGGGTTTGAGATTCCTGTACAATTGGGGCTCATTCTGGGGTAGGTGGGACGTTTACAAACGTGATGGTCTACACTTGGACCAGAGGGGTACTAATATCCTCGGGGGGAGGTTTGCTAATGCTCTTCGGGAGGGTTTAAACTAGTTCAGCAGGGGATTGGGAACCTCAATTGTAGCTCCAGTACACAAGATGCTGAGAGTAGTGAGGTCATGAGTAAGGTTTCAAAGTTGCAGGAATGGACCGGCAGGAAGGAAGGTGGTCTAAAGTGCGTCAACTTCAATGCCAGGAACATCCGGAATAAGGCGGGTGAGCTTACGGCATGGGTTAGTACCTGGGGCTTCGATGTTGTGGCCATTTCGGAGACATGGATAGAGCAGGGCGAGGAGTGGTTGTTGCAGGTGCCGGGGGTTAGATATTTCAGTAAGCTCAGGGAAGGTGGTAAGAGAGGGGGAGAGGTGGCATTGTTAGTCAGGACAGTAGTACGGTGGCTGAGAGGATATTTGATGAGGACTCGAATACTGAGGTAGTATGGGCTGAGTTAAGAAACAGGAAAGGAGAGGTCACCCTGTTAGGGCTTTTCAATGGGCTTCCGAAAAGTTCCAGAGATGAAAGGATTGCAAAGATGATTCTGGATAGGAGCGAAAGTAACAGGGTAGTTGTTATGGGGGACTTTAACTTTCCAAATGTTGACTGGAAATACTATAGTTCGAGTACTTTAGATGGATCCGTTTTTGTCCAATGTGTGCAGGAGGGTTTTCTGATGCAGTATGTAGATAGACCAACAAGAGGGGTGGCCGTATCGGATTTGTTACTGGGTAATGAACCAGGTCAGGTGTTAGATTTGGAGGTAGGTGAGCATTTTGGTGATAGTGACCACAATTCGATTACGTTTACTTTAGCGATGGGAAGGGATAGGTATGTACCACAAGGCAAGAGTTATAGCTGGGGGAAAGGCAATTATGATGCGATGAGGCAAGACTTAGAATGCATCGCCTGGAGAGGAAAACTGCAGGGGATGGACACAATGGAAATGTGGAGCATGTTCAAGGAACAGCTACTGCGTGTCCTTGATAAGGATGTACCTGTTAGGCAGGGAGGAAGTGGACGAGAAGGGAACTATGGGTTACTAAAGCAGTTGAAACATTTGTCAAGAGGAAGAAGGAGGCTTATGTGAAGATGAGACGTGATGGTTCAGTTGGGTCGCTTGAGAGTTACAAGTTAGCTAGGAAGGCTCGAAAGAGAGAGCTAAGAAGAGCCAAGCGAGGACATGAGAAGTCTTTGGCAGGAAGGACCAAGGATAACCCTAAAGCTTTCTGTAGGTATGTCAGGAATAAAAGAAAGACTAAGGTAAGAGTAGGGCCTGTCAAGGACAGTAGTGGGAAGTTGTGCGTAGAGTCAGAGGAGTTAGGCGAGGTGCTAAATGAGTATTTTTCGTCAGTATACACACAGAAAAAAGACAAAGTTGTCGAGGAGAATACTGAGATACAGGCTACTGGTCTAGAAGTGCTTGAGGTTCATAAGGAGGAGGTGTTAGCGATTATGGAAAGTGTGAAAATAGATAAGTCACCTGGCCGGATGGGATTTATCCTAGGATTCTCTGGGAAGCAAGGGGAGAGATTGCTGAGCCTTTGGCTTTGATCTTTAAGTCATATTTGTCTACAGGAATAGTGCCAGGGGACTGGAGGATAGCAAATGTTGTCCTCTTGTACAAGAAGGGGAGGAGAGATAACCCCTGTAACTATAGACCAGTGAGCCTTACTTCTGTTGTGGGAAAAGTCTTGGAAAGGTTTATAAGAGATAGGATATATTATCATCTGTGAAGGAATAATTTGATTAGAGATAGTCAACATGGTTTTGTGAAGCGTATGTCGTGCCTCATAAACCTCATTGAGTTCTTCGAGAAGGTGACCAAACAGTTGGATGAGGGTAAAGCAGTTGATGTGGTGCCTATGGATTTCAGTAAAACGTTTGATAAGGTTCCCCACGGGAGGCTATTTCAGAAATTAAAGGGGCATGGGATTCAGGCTGATTTAGCAGTTTGGATCAGAAATTGGCTTGCTGAGAGAAGACAAAGAGTGGTGGTTGATGGGGAATGCTCTGACTGGTGTCCAGTTACAAGTGGTGTGCCACAATAATCTTTTTTGGGGCCGTTGCTGTTTGTCATTTTTATAAATGACCTGGAGGAGGGCGTAGAAGGATGGGTGAGTAAATTTGCAGATGACACTAAAGTCGGTGGAGTTGTGGACAGTGCAGAAGGATGTTACAAGTTACTGAGGGACATAGATCAGCTGCAGAAAAGTGAGAGGTGATTCAATTTGGAAGGAATAACAGGAAGGCAGAGTACTGGGCTAATGGCAAGATTTTTGTTAGTGTGGACGAGCAGAGAGATCTCTGTGTCCATGTCCATAGATCCCTGAAAGTTGCCACCCAGGTTGAGAGGGTTGTTAAGAAGGCGTACGGTGTCTTAGCTTTTATTGGTAGAGGAATTGATTTTCGGAGCCATGAGGTCATGTTTCAGTTGTACAAAACTCTGGTGCGGCCGCATTTGGAGTATTGTGTGCAGTTCTGGGCGCCACATTATAGGAAGGATGTGGAAGCATTGGAAAGGGTACAGAGGAGATTAACAAGAATGTTGCCTGGTATGGAGGGAAGATCATATGAGGAAAGGCTGAAGGACTTGAGGTTGTTTTCGTTAGAGAGAAGAAGGTTAAGAGTGGACTTAATGGAGGCATACAAGGTGATCAGAGGATTAGATAGGGTGTACATCGAGAGCCTTTTTCCTCGGATGGTGATGTCCAGTACGAGGGGACATAGCTTTAAATTGAGGGGAGATAGATATAGGACAGATGTCAGAGGTAGGTCCTTTACTCAGAGAGTAGTAAGGGCGTGGAATGCCCTGCCTGCAACCATAGTGGACTCGCCAACACTAAACGCGTTCAAATGGTCATTGGATAGACATATGGACGATAAGGGAATAGTGTAGAGGGACTTTAGAAGGGTATCACAGGACGGTTCAACATCGTGGGCCGATGGGCCTGTATTGCGCTGTAATGTTATATGTTCTATGTTCTAACAGAAGGGAAACCAGTGCCAGAAGAGAACCGGATTGATAACCAACTAACAAAGGACTACAGATACGGAACTAGATAACAGGTCTGTATCTGCCAAATGCGCGTCGTCTCTGCCAAGTTAAGTGACTGAAGTTACTACAGTTACTGCAGTTACTGTAGTTAAGAGTTACTGGAGGTATACGTTCTTTCTCTGGAGCAGCAGTAACTAACAACGGTGACTTCCACCGGCCGACAAAGGAGGCCAGGCACAATACCAACAGAAGGAAGACGAGTGCCAGAAGAGAAACACATTGACAACGAACTCACAGAGGAATACAAGACCCCAACGGGAGATAACAGGCCTATTTTTGCCTAATGCTTCTCGGTCACTGCCAAGAGAAGTAGTGTGTGATTGAATAAACATAACCATTGAGTGCGGAAGAAAAAATAGTATTCCGTTTTATAAACTGAGTCTCATAGTCATGTGTCCACTATACGACTTAAGACACTGTGGTTTAGAATGTGCAATGATAGATCGATAGATAGATAGGTAGATAGATCGGTAGAGCTATGGACAGATAAATAGAAAGATAGATAGGTTGATTGATAGATAGATAGGTAGATAGACAGATTGATAGATATATCAATACATACATAGATAGGTAGATAGATGGATAGATAGATACATATATAGATAGATAGACAGACAGACATAGAGATATATAGATAGATAGATGATAGATATATAGATAGATAGATAGATAGATAGACAGACAGACAGACAGACAGACAGACAGACAGACAGACAGACAGATAGAGAGATAGATAGATAGATAGATAGATAGATAGATAGATAGATAGATAGATAGATAGATAGATAGATAGATAGATAGATAGATAGATAGATAGATAGATAGATAGATAGATAGATAGATAGATAGATAGATAGATAGATAGATAGATAGATAGATAGATAGATAGATAGATAGATAGATAGATAGATAGATAGATAGATAGATAGATAGATAGATAGATAGATAGATAGATAGATAGATAGATAGATAGATAGATAGATAGATAGATAGATAGATAGATAGATAGATAGATAGATAGATAGATAGATAGATAGATAGATAGATAGATAGATAGATAGATAGATAGATAGATAGATAGATAGATAGATAGATAGATAGATAGATAGATAGATAGATAGATAGATAGATAGATAGATAGATAGATAGATAGATAGATAGATAGATAGATAGATAGATAGATAGATAGATAGATAGATAGATAGAGAGATCGATAGACAGATATATATAAACAGAAGAGAGCAGAACGGTGGCGCAGCGTTTAGCACTGCTGCCAGACGGCACCGAGAACTCGGGGTCAACCATGAACCCGGGTCGCTGTCCGTGAGGAGTTTGACATTCTAATAATGTTCGCCGGGGACACATCCACATAAACTAAATGTATACAGGGTTTTCGGATTGGCCACGTTAAATTGCTGCATACTTGGAAACAAAATCCCAAATAAGATAGGCAAACCGGTGGACAGACAGATGATTGGATGGATTTCAGGTGAGATTGTCTTCTTATGTACGACTCACGTAAGAAAAATAAGCATAAACAAATCGCTTCACATCAGTTACAGTTTACAAATTACACCTGGCCAGCATTAGAATTAGCCTCCTCACCATAATCCTGCCGCTTCCACGAGGCGCCCTGACTTTCTTGCTACCTGGTGTGTTTTCTTTATTCGCCGATTAATCATAGAACATAGAACGATACAGGGCAGTACAGGCCCTTCGGCCCTCGATGTTGCACCGACATGGAAAAACAAAAGGCCATCTAACCTAGACTATGCCCTTATCATCCATATGCTTATCCAATAAACTTTTAAATGCCCTCAATGTTGGCGAGTTCACTACTGTTGCAGGAAGGGCATTCCACGGCCTCACCACTCTTTGCGTAAAAAAAACACCTCTGACCTCTGTCCTATATCTATTACCCCTCAATTTAAGGCAATGTCCCCTCGTGCTAGCCACCTCCATCCGCGGGAGAAGGCTCTCGCTGTCCACCCTATCTACCCCTCTGATCATTTTGTATGCCTCTATTAGGTCACCTCTTAACCTTCTTCTCTCTAAAGAAAACAACCTCAAGTCCATTAGCATTTCCTCATAAGATTTTCCCTCCATACCAGTCAACATCCTGGTAAATCTCCTCTGCACCCGTTCCAAAGCTTCCACGTCCTTCCTATAATGAGGCGACCAAAACTGTACGCAATACTCCAAATGCGGCCGTACTAGAGTTTTGTACAACTGCAACATGACCTCATGGCTCCGGATCTCAATCCCTCTACCAATAAAGGCCATCACGCCATAGGCCTTCTTCACAACCCTATCAACCTGGGTGGCAAATTTCAGGGATCTATGTACATGGACACCGGGATCCCTCTGCTCATCCACACGACCAAGAATTTTACCATTAGCCAAATATTCCTCATTCCTGCCATTCTTTCCAAAGTGAATCACCTCACACTTCTCCACATTAAACTCCATTTGCCACCTCTCAGCCCAGCTCTGCAGCTTATCTATGTCCCTTTGAAACCTGCAACATCCTTCCGCACTGTCTACAACTCCACCGACTTTAGTCTCGTCTGCAAATTCACTCACCCATCGTTCTGCGCCCTCCTCTAGGTCATTTATAAAAATGATAAACAGCAACGGCCCCAGAACAGATCCTTGTGGTACGCCACTCGTAACTGAACTCCATTCTGAACATTTCCCATCAACCACCACTCTCTGTCTTCTTTCAACTAGTCAATTTCTGATCCACATCTCTAAATCACCCTCAATCCCCAGCCTCCGTATTTTCTGCAATAGCTGACCGTGGGGAACCATATCAAACGCTTTACTGAAATCCATATACACCACATCAACTGCTCTACCCTCATTCACCTGTTCAGTCACCTTCTCAAAGAACTCGATAAGGTCTGTGAGGCATGACCTACCCTTCACAAAACCATGCTGACTACCTCTAATCATATTATTCCTATCTAGATGATTATACATCGTATATTTCATAATCCTCTCCAAGTCTTTACCCACCAGAGACGTTAGGCTCACCGGCCTATAGTTACCGGGGTTATCTCTACTCCCCTTCTTGAACAAAGGGACCACATTTGTTATCCTCCAGTCCTCTGGCACTATTCCTGTAGCCAATGATGACCTAAAAATCAAAACCAAAGGCTCAGCAATCTCTTCCCTGGCTTCCCAGAGAATCCAAGGATAAATCCCACCAGGCCCCGGGGACTTATCTATTTTCACCTTGTCCAGAATTGCCAACACTTCTTCCCTACGCACCTCAATGCCATCAATTCTAATAGCCTGGGTCTCAGCATTCTCCTCCACAATATTATCTTTTTCCTGAGTGAATACTGACGAAATGTATTCATTTAGTATCTTGCTTATCTCCTCAGCCTCCACACACAACTTCCCACCACTGTCCTTGACTGGCCCTACTCTTACCCTAGTCATTCTTTTATTCCTGACGTACCTATAGAAAGCTTTTGGGTTTTCCTTGATCTTACCTGCCTAAGACTTCTCATGTCCCCTCCTTGCTCGTCTTAGCTCTTTAGATCCTTCCTCGCTTCCCTGTAACTATCAAGTGCCCCAACTGAAACTTCACGCCTCATCTTCACATAGGCCTCCATTTTTCCTCTTAACAAGAGATTCCACTTTTTTGGTAAACCACGGTTCCCTCGCTCCACCCTTTCCTCCCTGCCTGACTGGTACGTACTGATCAAGAACACGCAATAGCTGTTCCTTGAACAAGCTCCACATATCCAGTGTGCCCAACCCTTGCAGCCTACTTCTCCAACCAACACATCCTAAGCCATGTCTAATGTCATCATAATTGCCCTTCCCCCAGCTATAACTCTTGCCCTGCGGGGTATACTTATCCCTTTCCATCACTAATGTAAAGGTCACCGAATTGTGGTCACTGTCTCCAAAGTGTTCACAAACCTCCAGATCTAACACCTGGCCTGGTTCATTACCCAAAACCAAATCCAAAGTGGCCTCACCTCTTGTTGGCCTGTCAATATATTGTGTCAGCAAACCCTCCTGCACACATTGTACAAAGACCGACCCATCCAATGTACTCAAACTATATATGTTCCAGTCAATATTAGGAAAGTTAAAGTCTCCCATAACAACTACCCTGTTACTTTCGCTCTTTTCCAGAATCATCTTCACCATCCTTTCCTCCACATCTCTAGAACTATTAGGTGGCCTATAGAAAACTCCCAGCAGTGTGTCCTCTCCTTTCCTGTTTCTAACCACAGCCCATACTACCTCGGAAGAAGAGTCCACATCTTGCATCCTTTCTGCAACCGTAATACTGTCCTTGACTAGCAGCGCCACACCCTTCTCTGCCCCCTTCTCTGACCTTACTAAAACACCTAAACCCCGGAACCTGCAACAACCATTCCTGTCCCTGCTCTAGCCATGTCTCTGAAATGGCCACAACATCGAAGTCCCAGGTACCAACCTATGCTGCCAGTTCCCCTACCTTATTTCGTATACTCCTGGCATTGAGATAGACACACTTCAAACCACCGACCTGAACACTCACGCCCTATTGCGAAGTCAAGTCTGTGCTCCTGGCCTCTCTACTCTCAATCTCCCGTACCCCAAAACTACAATCCAGGTTCCCATGCCCCTGCTGAATTAGTTTAACCCCCCCCCCCCCAAAGAGTACTAACAAATCACCCCCCAGGATATTGGTGCCCCTTAGGTTCAGATGTAGACCATCCTGTCTATAGAGGTCCCACCTTCCCCAGAAAGAGCCCCAGTTATCCAGAAATCTGAATCCCTCCCCCCTGCACCATCCCCGTAGCCACGTGTTTAATTGCTCTCTCTCCCAATTCCTCGTCTCACTATCACGTGGCACGGGCAACAACCCAGATATAACAACTCTGTTTGTTCTCACTCTGAGCTTCCATCCTAGCTCCCTAAAGGCCTGCCTGATATCCTTGTCCCCTTTCCTGTCTATGTCGTTTGTGCCAATGTGGACTACGACTTGGGGCTGCTCCCCTTCCCACTTTAGGTCCCGAAAAACACGATCTGAAATATCACTTACCCTTGCACCTGGGATGCAACATACCAAACGTGAGTCTCTCTCGCTCCCACAAAATATCCTATCTGTGCCCCTGACTATTGAGCCCCAATTACTAATGCTCTGCTCCTCTCCCCCTTCCCTCCTGAGCAACAGGGATAGACTCTGTGCTAGAGTCCCATACACCATGGCTTACCCCTGGTAAGTCGTCCCCCCCACAAGTATCCAAAACGGTATACTTATTACTCAGGGGAACGACCACAGGGGGGTCACTGTACTGATTGCTTCTTCCCAGTCCCTCTTACAGTTACCCATCTATCTCCAGTCTTTGGTGTAACTACTTCCCTGAAGCTCCTATCTATGACCACCTCTGCCTCCCGAATGATCCAACGTTCATCCAACGCCAGCTCCAGTACCATAACTCGGTCGTGTAGGAGCTGGAGCTGGCTGCACTTCCTGCAGGTAAAATCAGCAGGGACACTAACGGCATCCCTCACCTCAAACATCCTGCTCGAGGAACATTGCACTACCTTCCCTGCCATCCGACTTAATTTCAACCAAGTTCTGGAAAACAAATATAAAACAAATAAAAAATAATAATATAATATAGCACTTACCTGCTCACACCAATGGGTCTTATTATTAGGTTAGATGAGGAGGGCGGGTGGGAGACACTATACCTGTAGTGTCTCGGGTATCCTCTCCAGCAGAATTTATTGGCGAGGAGAAAATCCTTCCCAGAAGTCCGCGGGTCGTACTTCCGGTTCCCGCCTTATATTATCTTTGCTCCCACTGGCACTCCGCCGCTCTCAATGTGTCCCCTCGCTCCAATCACTCCAATACATTCTGAGATAGCTTAATGAAGCAGATGTTACGGCCTGATAGGTTGTTCTTATTTACCTATATTTACAAGTCTTCTGCATTGGATGTAGTCCCCCTCCCCCCCACAACCCCCCCCCCCCCCGCCTTTGCGGCATGGTTGTGTTCGCTGCCTCACTACACCGTCCACGTCTTCCTGTTCCACCTCCCCCTCTCCCTATTCCTTTCGCTGCTGTGATTACTCCGTCTGGTTTCCCCTATCCCCTTCGTATAGCTACAAACAGGCCCTGGAACAAGTTCGTGAATGCTCTCTCCGTCTTTTGGAAGCCCTCTTCCGAATCCGGATGGTGATTTTGTTCTTTTCCATTTGAAAACAATCCGACAGGTCTTCCAATTATTCTGCATGTTATGTTGCCGCTCTCGCTCGCCAACCAACCAAGGTTCTTCTGCGGGAGTTTAGGGAGGCAAGCGCTAGTGTGTTTCTCCGATCCCCACAATGAGTTCTGGTTGGTCTCATTCACCGAAGACTGCCACTTTTGGCTCTGGTTACATGCTCAGCCCATAACCTTTCACAGTGCCGCAGAGGCGGCTGCCCAGTACGAGACAAATCTGGGACATACCAAGAAAATTTTGCGTGCTTTTCAGGCCCTCCCTGGCACGGTGATGAGTTGTGTGCCTTAGGGGTATGTGCTGGGACCACAACTTTTCACAATATCCATTAATAATCTGGAAGAAGGACCTGAAGGTACTGTTGCTAAGTTTCAGATGACACAAATATCTTGAGAGAGTCAAGTAGTATTGAGAATGCGGGGGGCTGGAGAGGATTTTGAAAGGCTAGGAGAGTCTGCGAAGAAGTGGCTGATGGAATACAATATGGAAAACTGTTAGGTTAGGCAAATCGTAAGGAGCAATGGAGAAAGAGACTATTTTCTAAATAGGGAAATGCTTAGGAAATCAAAAGGACAAAAAAACTTTGGAGTCAGTGTGGACGATTCTCTTAATGTTTACGTGCAATTTCAATTGGCAGTCATGCTGGTAATTGCGGACTTGCAGTGGTAACCGTGTTGTGAACGGTCACACACAGAGCATTTCCAGCGTAGTGACAACAAAATAAATCGGTTTACCCGATACTGCGTGGGGGGTGATTAAAAGACCTGGTATATGATGGAGGAATAGTTTTCCGGGGGGTTGTTTGTCTGCTGGTTATCAGACCCGGAGTAAATCAATGAGAGATTTGACTGAAAATTTGGGGCATGATTGTGCTGCAACAGCCCTTCTAAACATGCGAGCGGGTGAACGGCTGATGCAGGCTGGAATACTTCAACTTGAGTAGATGGCCGTGAGGAGTCTTGTGCCTTAAAGGCCTGTGCCGGGACCACGGCTTTTCACAATATCTATTATTGATCTGGAACTTTATGAGAATCGTCCACAAGGAGTCCAAAGTTCCTCTGTCCTTTTGATTTCCTTAGCATTTCCCCATTCAGAAAATAGTCTCTGCCCCGGTCCTCATTAGAAATTGCCTAACCAAACAGTTTTCCACATTGTATTCCATCAGCCATTTCATCGCCCACTCTCCTCGTCTATCCAAATTCTCTGCAGCCCCCACTTTCTCAGTACAACATGACTCTCTCGAGATGTTTGCATCATCTGAAAACTGAGCAACAGTACCTTCAGATCCTTCTTCCAGATCATTAATAGATATTGTGAAGTGTTGTGGTCCCAACACAGACCCCGAAGGCCAATTGAGAGAATGGCTCAAGCACCATGTACGAATTGGGAAGATCGAAGGAGTAATTTCTGACCACAGTGATCGTGTGATGACTCTGGAGGCGAAGGTCAGGATCCTTGGGCACGACTGCACAATGATTAAGCAAAGCTGGAGGACGATGATAATACCTCGAGAAAGCAGAATATGCGAATAAGTGAAATGTGCGTTTGCAATGAGGTCCGGCTCGAGGCTGCTGGCTGGGCAGGTAGCAGAAGGTGTGCTAGACCTGGCGCCTCGATCTGATCAGCCGCTGCGGGTCGTGATCTTGAGACTCCATAATATTTTGGAGAAAGAGCAGGTTTTGCGATGGCCCAGGGAAAAACTGTGTCTCGGATGGGAATAAAGTTCGAATTTCTCAGGACATCGGAGCCGAATTAGCAAACCGACGGGAAATCTGCAACAGGGCCAAGGCGGTTCTGTGCCGACGCCAGGTCACGTTTGGGGTGCTCCATGCAGAGAATTTATGGTTGATGATCGGACGCCTGGAGTATTATTTCGAGATACCAGAAGCGGCATAAGACTTCAATAAGGAGCATGAAACGGAGGCAAACCGGCTGTACAATTCTTGGACACCGGGGAGGTCGCGCTTTGTTATGGTTGGATGCATTTTGAAGTGGGCGAGGGGGGGAGGGATTGCAGGATTCTCGTCTTTTGGGGATGGTGCGTTTTTGGTTTACTGTTCAGATTTTATGGGTTTGAAGGGGCGGAACTATTATGTGTGGATAGATGTTCCCGTCACCCCATTCTGTTTTCTGGAACTATTTGTGTTTAACGTTTATCTGTTTGCTTTTGGAGAAGACTGCCTGGAGTTCAGGGGAAGTCTTTATTTGCGTGGGGGAGGGTAAGGTTAACAAAGAGCCTTCCTCCTTGAGTAGAGGCGTGGGGTGGGGGGCAGGGGAGTTCGTTGGGAGGTGACTTTGGGCAGGTGCTGCTGCACAAGCAGTTGATGCAGCTGAACGGAAATGAGGAGGTGGGGAGAAGGCTGAGAGTGGAGTCCGGGGAAAGGGCGAAGGGAGAAGGGGCGTTGGGGTGGGGCGACGGAAAAAGTGACCGGTCGGGGAGGCTGTTGAGATATGGCAAGGGGTGAGTGATGACAAAGTCAATGGCGGATGAAGGGACCATCTGGGACTGACTAGGCACTGTGTGGAATGGAGTGAATGTGAGTTAAGTGCGTTAAATGACAGAGGGGAGAGGGCATTGGAGACATAAGCCTCCGGTATGGCTGGTAACGTGGATCACCCGGGGACCGAATGGACCGGTTAAAAGGTTGCAGAAGTTAGCCCACCTCAGTAGCTTGAAAGCGGGAATGTAATTTCAGCAGGATACACAACTCTGTGTGAAGGAGCAGGTTAGTTTAATGAGGGGGTGGGTCAGACCGGTTTTTAACTGAGGTCTTGATTCCAAATCGAAAGGAGTGGCGATTTTAATAAGCAAAAAAATGGGATTTCTGAGTGCGAAGCAGGTGAGTGATCTGGTGGGAGATTATGTAATACTGAGAGTTGTTTTGGCAGTGGCACCAGTGGTGTTGGTAAATGTGTCAGCCTCCAATTGGAATGATGTGAGTTTTATAAGGGGGTACTGGCAGCGATACCGCATTGGGCCACATGCCAGGTGATCATGCGTGGTGGATTTAACTGTGTCCGAGAGCCGACTGTAGATAGGTCGAGCCCCAGGTAGATTAGAAGGTTACGAATGGCAAGTGAGGTAGTTGGGTTCATGTAGAGGATGGTGATGCTGGAGCCAGGCGATTTCTGAATCCAAAGGCAAGGGAGAATTCCATTTTTCTCTGAGGCGTATTCGAGGATTGATTACTTTATCGTGAGTCGGGAGATTTCTGTTGGGATGGAGGGGGCAGAGTATGTGTGGATAGTTATCTAGGAACATGGAACCCACTGGCTGAAGATGTGGTTGATATCGGGACGAGAGCAAAGTCCGGGTAGAGGTTTGACTCTGGATTTTTGGCGGATGGTGGTTTTTGTGATAAGATGCGGGCGGCAATTAAGGAATATGTGGAGTTCAATCAGAATGGGGAGGTGTTGGCAGCCATTTTTTTGGAAAAATTTAACGCAGTGGTTTCGGAGGAAATTGTTTAATTTGAGGCTGGTGCAGATTGGGAAAGGAGGGAGGAACACAGCCTTCTCGTGAGCGATACAGTGGAGATGGAAAGGGCATATTCGACAATGCCTTCAGTGGAGTGATTGACGAGGAGTAAATATTGCAGGGACAAATTGACAGGCTGACAACGGGGTGGGTCAACTGCGTAGGACAATACGGTGCAATATGAATATGGGAAGAATGCGAGCCATATGTTGGTGCATTAGATGCGGACGCAGGCTGTATGCGGGGAAAAGTTGAAAATACGAAATGGCGCTGTGTCAGAGCCAGGGAAGATAACCACAGCTTTCATGGGGCACAAGCAGGGCCTGTACGACGCTGAACCATGGGGATACGATGGAGACAGATGGTTGTTTCTGGACAGGCTTGAATTTCTCCAGGTGAAGTACTCCAAAGGGCAGGCGATGGAGGTGCTCATAGGGCTGCAGGAGGTACTGGATAGTATCAGGAGTATGAAGTCGGGAAAGGCTCCTGGACCGAATTTGTAGCCGGTGGAATTTGCGCCGGACCTGACACCACATCTATTGTCAGCGTTTAATGAAGCACTTGAGAAGGGGTAGTTGCCAGACAGGATAACGTGGGTTCCGATCACACTAATCTAGAAAAAGAGGAGGGACCAGGTGGAATATGGGTCGTTTGGCCAATATCAGGGAACTACAGGCCGGTCAACCTGATGTCAGTGGTCGATAAATTATTGGAGAGAATTCTTCGAGACATGATCTACTCCCATTTGGAAGCCAGTGGACGTATTAGTGAGAGAAAATATGGTTTTATAAAGGGGTGGTCGTGTCTCACTAACGTGATATAGTTTTTCGAAGAGGTCACAAAGATGATTGATGAAGGTAGGGCAGTGGATGTTGTGTATATGGAATTTAGTAGGTTCCTCATTGTAGACTGGTA
This sequence comes from Scyliorhinus canicula, assembly GCF_902713615.1. Classification (NCBI taxonomy): domain Eukaryota; kingdom Metazoa; phylum Chordata; class Chondrichthyes; order Carcharhiniformes; family Scyliorhinidae; genus Scyliorhinus; species Scyliorhinus canicula. Next base: position 92,995,282 of record NC_052157.1, read on the forward strand.
CAAAATGTGAAGTCACAAGGGATCGGGGTGAGCTGGCAAGGTGGATACAGGACTGGCTGCGTCCCAGAAGGCAGAGAGTAGCAATGGAAGGATGGTTTTCTAATTGGAGGGCTGTGATTAGCGGTGATCCACAGGATTCAGTACCGGGAGCTTTTCAGTTCGTAATCAATGATTTGGACGAAGATGTTACTCGTCTGATTAGTAAGTTTACAGACGACACAAAGGTTTGTGGAATTGAGGGTAGCAATGAGGAATATCAGAGTATACAGCAGGGTTTAGATCATTTGGAGACTTGGGAGCCTGGTAGTGCAATGCATGGTGAAGATTTGGAATCAGTTGAGGAGGAATTTTAGCGTGGACAGTGTGTCGATGCTAGTGCGAGAATCATGGGTCTGAACAGGGGGTTTATGGATAGTCAATACAGGAGGTGGAGGGAAGTGGGGCTTGTCAGCTAAGGGATCAGTCTTTTGCAGAAGGGATTGCAAGTCTATATGAGGTAATAAAGAGGGCAGAGCTGCCAAAGGGTTTGGTATCAGAAGGGTACGTGTTAGACGTATTAGATGCATTGGCATGAAGAGACAAAAGTTCTGTTCCTTTTTCACCAACACACTTCGAAGTTAAATCTCACCACTATTCTTAGAATTCCCCTATACCAAAAAGGGTCGATATTCTAAATGGTGAACAGGGATTCTCACTCCCTGACTACGATGCAGGCTTCGGTAGGTGCTATTCAGGTCAAGCTATATTTTCAAGCTATTCCTCGGTATAACCCATACCTTCACCGAAGAATTTTACCTACTTACCCCTTAGTCCTTGGTCCTGCGTTGCTAAGTACGAAAAGTAGGCTAATAACCACTGTTTCATGTTAAAACTTTTAGGTTATTTTATTATTATATCTTTTTTTCTAAACCTGCAAACACTTTCTTTACAGCAAGGTAAAATGGTCTTGCTTCTGGATCCTTCTGGTTGGTTGAAGGGACCTTGAGGCCCAACTTGACAATCAATCTTCTTTTAAAAATCTGGTCTTCTTTATATGTATTCTCTGGTGAACTCGGTTGCTGTGTCCTATCATTCCCATGTACCGAGCTGTAAGAGCTGGCTCTGCTGGCTGTCCCCTTTCTTCGGGGTTATATTCTCTTTCGAACAGTTATTTATTTTTAACGACTTTATTGTAAATTAGATTATTTCACTTGGCTTGTAAAAAGTATATTTGATCTAAAACATTCTAGTACAACTAAGTATTCATTTTGGGCATGATCTGATTACATTGTCCTTTGTGATATTGAAAGTTCCTTTGTGATATTCAAAAAATGCTTTGGTTTCAATGGGTGTTACTTTTAATTCCTGTCTTTCAATGTCCCCAGCTCATAACTTTGCCTTTGATTTTGACTTGAAATTATGTTTCTCATAGACAGGTTGTCTCCAATTTTCTTTAATTTACTGGATGTTAGTAGAATTTCACACTTCGAATTGACACCAAATACATCATTCATCCTTTCCAGCTGTTTACTAAGAGAGTTAATTTCAATGAAAGTGTGAAACCTTTGCTTTTAACGGTATGCTAAAATTTCAATTGGTTATAACTTGAAAGACCTGCTTGTTTTAAATATTCGTCACTTAATTCAATTGAAACTCTCATCCATGCTTTTCCATATGCTTCCTAAGATAGTTACATCCAATGCATGTGTGAGCCATTGTTTTAGCTTAATACATGAATCCTGTGTGTTTGCTAAACCTGCTTGTGAGAAATAATCTGCATTTTATAATCCTGCTCTTTGCAGCTGCTATTAACCTTTTGTGGGATCTTTCCCCGTATTCTCTCAGGTTTCTCTCAGACCAGATATTGCCAGACTTCCATGTTTCAAATGACAAATTTTTCTGTATTTTCAACAACATTTGAAACATAACTATATCATTTGGTTAATTATCCCCCCATCCAATTGCACTGACTAACATATATCGCTGATAATTATCATTTGTATGCTTGTGTTGATTTTAAAAAAAATTGTGCACCGAAATCAATTCGTAAATGTATCCATATCTCAGACCAGTTTCAATAATAGTCTTTTATCGTTCTTTCCTCAAGTCCAATTACCGTGATCCATAGCCGTAGCCGCTCAGGACGGTAACACAAGAGCTTATCCGTGTGTTCTACTACCTCCAAAGCATTTCACTTCTTGGGGTAGCAGCAGCATAAAAGCTTCCTCGTGTCCATTAGAACCAGCACACAACTCAGTCCATCAGTAACCAAAAAGGTCTTTTGTCCATCACTGGCTGTTACGTGTCTCATTTTTCTGTTATCCAAATTGCTTTCCGTTTCTCATTGGAATGGTAAATTATGATATCATGTACCACCCACTGATTCCCTTGCTTCATTAATTTAAAAGGTTCAATTGATCCTGCTTCTATTCCTAACTTCCACATGAATGTCTAACATTGTCGTGAACCATGTATGTCTTCCAGCGCCTGATGTGAATGAGAGAATATCGTTCTGACAAATTTCCTTCAAACACCTTTTGTCTGTCATCATTTCCTTTACAACATGAAAGTGTATGTTTTCCATTACAGCATTTGCAACACAATATGCCAACAGTATTCGCAAAACCACATCGATCTGTCACTTTTTCCAAATAAATTCTCCCTATTGTTACATACATAATAAAAAAAAATCAGTCTTACCTTAACACATTACTCATTACCTCACCACACAAATAGACTGTGTGTTACATCTTTCCAGATTTTCAACTGTTATCACAATGTCAATACTAAAAATAAGGTAAAATATCGACATTCGTGGCTTTGGGACCAATAATTATTACATACTAAATATGAAGTATAAACAAAATCAATATTAGTCGTGATGTTCTATGCAGTTAAATCAAGAAAACAAACTAAACGACCACTATCCCCCCTCTATTAAAACATTCACGCAGTTTAGAAATAGAACATAGAACAGTACAGCACAGAACAGGCCCTTCGGCCCTCGATGTTGTGCCGAGCAATGATCACCCTACTCAAACCCACGTATCCACCCTATACCCGTAACCGAACAAACCCACCCCCCTTAACCTTACTTTTTGGGACACTACGGGCAATTTAGCATGGCCAATCTACCTAACCCGCACATCTTTGGACTGTGGGAGGAAACTGGAGCACCCGGAGGAAACCGACGCACACACGGGGAGGACGTGCAGACTCGGCACAGACAGTGACCCAGCCGGGAACTGATCCTGGGACCCTGGAGCTGTGAAGCAGTTATGCTAACCACCATGCTACCGTGCTGCCCATAAATGCGGATCAAGTTCTTTAACGGCACACATACCCCATTATCATGCAGACATAACTGTCCCTAACAATTTACATAACACGTATTTCTTTAATAACGAGTACAGCTCTTCAATGCAATATTGTTTGCTGCATTGGTAACAATTTTCCCGCCGTGGCATCAAGCGACAAATATTCTTAAACAATTCTCATTTATCATGGTGGGGTTCCTCGTCAGTCGCTGCTATCTGCCGAGACCCTTAATAACTCCACCAGGTAGTACATATCCCATGGAGACCGCAGATCATCCATCAGCTAATGTCCAGTTAGAGATGTCAGACCGGAGGTTTCACTGTTCAGTAATAATTTGATATTTTGATTTGTTTCTAACCCGTAAGATTTTCCTCCGCGCTCTGTCATTTAATTCCCTCAAATATCTAGCCAATTGTATTATTCGTTTTCTCCCATTCCTGTTTTCTCTGGAGTGTATTTCTCTTCCTTCTTGTGAACTGGTTTGTCTGTTATTTATTTTTTCCATCTGAAGAGGGTGGAGAGGGCCCTATTCATAAATTTGTACTTTATACTTTCATTTGGATTACCCAGAAGTGCCCTCTCCAGGACTTCCGGATTTCTTTTGCCACCATTCCTTTCCTTTTTCTTTTTGAACTGATTTATTTTCCTTATCCTTGATGTACATCATAGAATTAAAGCCTGTTGAGCCTCCTCCTTCTGTCATTGCACCCCTGATTGAGATTCGAAGAAATTTAAACTCCTCCTCTTTTGCTCACTCAGTGATCCAATTTGTTCGAAACCTTACCGTGATGCGTTCCTGATGTTGCTACTGCATTTACGTTAATTACTTTATTTTGATTACGACCGGATTTTTATGAAGGTAAGTTCCACACATGCCATTTTAACTTTAGCATCTGTCCAATCAATGCTGCGAACAGGTTTTAACTCACGTCTTCCCACCAATTGGGTCATATGTTTTAATTGCGATACAATTGATTTTCCTCCAGACACCATGCTTCTCTAATTCAACTGTATGTTTACCCAGAATCTGAACAATCTTGTCTTTACATTTTACAGCTTCAAGGATTGTTTTTCCTAAAGTCTTATTTGGTAGCTTCACCCAAACTGCGTCTCCTACTTGAGAATTTCCAGATTCACTTGGGTCCCCTTGTCCCTGTGAGACAGAGGTTCCGAGATTACTATTAAGATCAAATACTATTATTTCAATGTCTTTATCCCAGCCTTTATCATTCTGATTCTTTATGATCCAATCATTTACTTTTCTTACAGACCTCTCAGACATTCCATTAAGATCAGGAGCATATTTTACTGCCTAAGTGATTGTCATTCCTCTGTCAGCACAAAAGTTAATAACAGTATTATTTCTAAAGTGCAGCGCATTGTCGATCCGGATCGATTCTGGTCTACCTCTTGAGGTCATCGTTTCAGCCAATACCCTTTTGGTCGTGGCTCAATTTGCTCTCCTGGTTGCTGGAAGGTCAATTTCTCCCGTCCAGCTATCAGTTTTGACTAAAAAGTACAAATTAACTTGGCTGCTTCTGGGAAAAAGTGGTCCTTCATAATCTAATGACCTTTCTTGCGTTGATTTCTCAGTTTTTATGCTCCCATATGTTGTATTCCCTCTCTGTCCTCCACGGGCCATACATCTCTCACATTTTCTCCTTACTGCCGTTAAGTGTTGTCTCTAATAGGCTATTTTAATTCCCAACTTTTTCAACTCCCTTGCGACCCCATGCCCTGTGGCTTCATGTATTTGCCTAATTACCATTTGAAGGTGGGCTGCTGTGTTCCCGAGTCCCCAAGATTATCGTCCTACGTCTGGCTAATTCATCCACTTCCTGATTCCCCTTACACAGTTCCCCAGTTCCTTTTGTGTGTGCTTCTTGATGAATTTTACGGATTTCCATATCTGCTAAAATTTTATCTGTCTCTTCCCACTCTTCTTTCTGTTCCAGCAGTTTATTTCGACCGTTCGTCGAACAGTTTAGTTTCCAATTCTTCAATTCTTTCTCCAATACTTGCTGCACGAAAAAGCTATCGGTTACAATGGTTACTTCCTGCAGCTTTCTCTGCTGACTCTACTTTAACTCTTGCAATACTCCCTGTACCTCAGCTGTCTGAGCTGATCCAATGATTATTTCCTGTTCCTCCACTATTATCTTTCAAGAATTTTTAAAAACGAATGGCCATCTGACTTGTTCTTAGTCCTTCTTGACTTTACTACCATCAGTATATAATACCCAAGCATTCACCAAATCCGTTTTACTAACTGGTTCATCAAGTTTCTGTCTCTTTTTAATGTTGTGAATAAACATTAAGTCAGAGTTTACAAGAATGCTTTCCCATCTTTCCAATCGAGCTGTATTCGCGCCTTGCAGGCAAATCTGTCTATTGGTTATCTTCTTTTATTCCAAAAACTCAGTTGTGACATACATTTTCTTACCATCCGACAAGTTTTCTATCTCTGCTATTCTTTTTGTTATAGCTGCTAGACATTTCTCCATGTCTGAAAATTTTTGTTCAGCTCTCGACCAGTTTCCTTTCAGATGTTTGATAGGTATCTGATTGCTATGATTAGCGAGCACCATACCATACCCATTTTTATTTTTGTCTAATTTAATGCTTAAATCATGCTCTTCTTGTCTCCCAATTAATGGCCCCGATATCGCAACTGCTGCCTTGAACTGATCTAACCCCCTCTGGGCCTCGCTGGTCCAAATAAAATTCCCTTTCAACGTTTCATAAATGGTTTTAGCAGAAAGACTAAAGTCCTTCACTACTGGCCTTAAATATCCCAATATTCCCATCATTTTGAACCCCTTTTTCGAAACGGGCGCAGTAATTTCAGCTACGTTCTACCTCATTTCAAAACTGGCCTTTCTACCTTCCTTCAATACTGAAGAACCTAAATAGTTGACTTCGCTTCTCCCAATTTGACCTTTCTTTAGCCCTATTTTAACACCTGCTTCACTAAGTGTCTTAATTATCCTGGCCACTCTTTCCACATTTTTGTCCTGATCGTCTTCACCAATTAATATATCATCGATATATACTAAAGCCAAATCGTCTTTAATCAGTTCCTTGACTATTGCATGAAAATGATTCGGAGAATTAACACATCCCTGTGGCAGTCTACAATATACATAATGCTTAGTCCCGAAGGTGAATGCTGTTTCCTCCCTGCTGCCTGGGTCTAATGGAACACTCCAGAATCCACTCGCCAGATCTATACTAGTTATGTAAGTTTTTCCCGCGACTTTCTCTAAGGTAATGTGTGGATTTAGCAAATATCTCTTGTCCTTTTTTGTGACTTTATTTAGAGCTTTGTAATTTGTTACCATCCTATATGTGCCATCTGGTTTTCTTACTACTTGAAGTGGACTATATGTTGAGGCATATGTGACCTCTTGAATAATCCCCTGCTGCTCCAATTCCTTAATTGTTATCTCCAGCTCCCTCTTAGCTCCTCGGGTAAAAGGATACTGTTTTTGAGGTCTGTGTTGTCCACCGTATATTGTGTGTTGGAACAGCTTGCTAATTAAACCTGTGTCATTCTTACCTATCACTAGGTTTTCTCCCATTAATACTTCTTCCATCTTCTTCCAAGCCTCGTCATTTAAAATACTTTTCTCCTTCTGTTTCCTTATTTCCTCCATGTTATCAATTGGTTTTAATATCCTTATTTTTCCGCTATCTACTTTTATTAAATATTTTCCTGCCATCAGATACTCTTTCCTGATATTGCAAGTAATTCTCCTAATCTAATTTCTGGTTTTATATCCTTCACCCTAATGCTCCTTCGACTATGTATTCTTTTCCTGAAAGATTTCCAGCTTCTTCCCTTATCATTGCTACCTCGGCCCCTGTGTCCACTATAAAACTTTCCCCCTTGTATTCTACTACTAATTCTCTTTTTCCTGTTTCTGGTGTTTGATTTTGGATAGCTTGTTTAAGGGGAAAAGCCGAATCTGTTCAATTTATATGCCGGCCTCCTCTGCCTATTCCTTGGAATCCCCCTCGCGAGGGTCCCGAGTCCCACTCTGGTGATTGATATCTACCTTGCTCAATACTCCCCTGACCAGCTGCTCTTCTTCTCCTATCCTCAATGAATCTGTATCTTTCCTCCCGACTGAGGGCAAGGAATTGATCCCTTGGTAACATTTTGTGGTGGAGGTAGTCCTTGTGACCGCAGATTATACCCTTGTTGTGGCATTGCTGGTCGAGCTAGATCGTGTCCTATTTCTCCTATTTTAAGTCGCCTAGATATAACATCTCTTTCCCATCCGTCCTGATCTCTGTGGTGTACCATTTTTGCCTCTGGATTATACATATAAGACGTTAAATCTTTATTTATTGGTCGATCAGTGGAACAAAGAACAATGAACAAAGAAAATTATAGCACAGGAACAGGCACTTCGGCCCTCACAGCCTGCATCGAAGGCTGTTGTTGTTTCCAGTAATCACTACAATCCCCTATTTCTAATGGTTTAGAATTTTTTCTATTCCCTATTTTTCTCCTTGGTTTTAATATTTCCTCATTCTCTGATGATGATAATTCTTCCTGTCCCAGCGCAGGAGGTGCAATAATCTCAACTAGGCTTTGTTCCTCTTCGCTTTCTTGTGTTTCAAAAAAATGATCGATAAAAGTTCCTTCTTTATGTGTGGCAGTTTGCCGAGGTCAATTTTCTTCCTGAAACGGACTTGGATCTGGGTATTGGGAATTGTATCCCTTTGGGAAATTTTCAAAGGGGTCCGAATTCCCTTGGTTATCTGGAGCTCTGGGACGTGTTTTTGCTATCTCTAACAGGGGTGCTGGCATTTGGTTGAATTGAAATTCAGATTGCTGTCTTGTTCCAGCTGTGTCTAAAATGAATTGTGGCCATTGCTCTCGCCAAAACCTAATTATCTGACCTGCCCTAGCTGGAGGGGTTAATGCACATGTAGTTATTATTGCTCTCAGAGATTCCCTTGAGTTGTTTTTGAATATTACTTCTCCGAATAATGTCATTATTACTACACTATGTCTCAGGATTCCTTCCATGTTCGCTTGATTGACTTCTGCCTTTTCCATCATACTATACTGCTGTCCGGAATTGTTGAGTGATAACGTAAGTATAATCATTATCCCATGGCTCAGAGTTGTGGCTCCAGCTGTCCCTTCTATAAATTCTCCACTCAGAACTACCTCCTCGTCCATTTTTAGCTGTGACTCCGGATTGTATCTATGAGCTAATACCCCTGAAATTCCTGCCCCTAATTTCTCTGTTCTATTGCAAGGATTAACTTGTACGTCCTTTTGGGCATTTGAAAAGTCTCCTTCCACTAAGTGGATCTTCTTTCTTCCTACATACAATTTTTTTATAAGTCTCGTCTGTTCCCAGTCATCTCCAATTTTACTTGGCACATTTGTTTGAAACCCTACTGTTTTTTCTGTGCTATCTGATTCTCGGACTGATTCCTCGTCAGTTTCCCTTTCTAGTGATTCATTTTTCTGCTGTTGTTAAATATATTTCTTTGCCGCTTCGGATTTACTTTTGTGTTCACTCGGAATCTGTATTATTTCTTTCATGTTTTCTTCCTCAATGATTTTAACCAGTTTGGCGCACACTTTGCACACTTGAGCAATTACATGCTTATGTCTGTGTCCGAACAAAATTAGTGATTCAGCTTGCTTTTCAAATGCAAATTTACAAAGTGCTTTAAGAACCCCGACTGGATTACTATATTGCAGGGCATTAGGCACTCAAACAAAGAAAGAGATGTCTCCGTCTGGATACGTCTCTCTATTCCAGGATTTATTTCGCTCTTTTAATTTCTTCCATTCTTGTTTCATTGCTTCATCTCTCTTGACTGTATTGCAGGGCAAAATAATTACCCTAATTGACATTTGTCGGATTTTTAACTTCTGCTCGTGGTTGTCCCTTTCAGGTGCACTCTGAAATTAAGGATAAGTACCCTTTCTGGGCGCTGTCCAAGGCTGATTAAGGCACTATCTGCCTGTTTTAGTTAATGGTCGATTGGTTATCTCTCTCTAAAGGTTTATCGGCGTCCCCTATGTCCCTAGAATTCCTTACAATCTGCCTCACTCTAAGGACAATATATTTTTGGCCTCCTTTTACCAGTATTGGATGCAAGGTTTTAGTGCTATCTCCAAGATATCTTGCAGACTTTTTCTCAGGGTCAGTATCTTCTAGTCTACTGATTTTCACACCCAGCCTGAGTTTTATGTCCCCTCGTTCTACAGAATATCTGTACAAGAGTCAATCACACATGACTTTCCGAACTAAACTCGGCAGGTAATTTTGACTCTCACATGGACTAGAAACTTGTAAAATTCTGGCGTTTGTGCCGGATAGAAACTTCTAATATTCCAACCGTTTCTTGGGAAGTGGAAACTCTCTAATATTCTAGCCCCTACTCTGCTTAACTTGAAACTTCTAATATTCTACCCTTGCTTTACCTAGAAACGTCTAATATTCTCGAACTCCACGCTGGGCGCCATGAAATTAAATCTCACCACTATTCCTAGAATTTCCCCTATACCACAAAGGATCGATATTCTAAATGGTGAACATTGATTCTCACTCCCTGACTCCAATGTAGGCTTCGGTGGGCGCTATTCAGGTCAAACCATATTTTCAAGTTCTTCCCGGTATAACCCATATATATATATATATATATATATAACCCAGTACTCATGCGTTTGTACTCATTGGAGTTCAGGAGAATGAGAGGACATCGTAATGAAATGTACAGGATAATCCGCGGCCTAGGTAGAGTGGACGTGGAGATGATGTTTCAACTTGTAGGGAATATTAGATCCTGCGGACACAATCTCAGAATAAGGGCGATACATGAAAACTGAGATGAGGACGAATTGCTTGATCCAGATGTGGGGGTGGGGGGTAAATCTGTGTAACCTTTTGGCGCAGATGGCTGCGGATGCGAAATCACTGAGTTTCTTTAAGACAGAAATATATAGGCTCTTGATTAATAACGAAATCTGCGGTTATGTGGAGAAGGCAGGAGTATGCGGATGAGAATGTTATCAGCCATAATTGAATGGTGGAGAACACTCGATGTGTCGACTCGCCCAATTCTACTCCTATGTCTTTTGGTCTTATGATCTTTATGGATTGATTGGTAGTGAGATAAAGATCACATGCTTCCACTTTGTGCAATTGTGGCTTTTTAAGACAAAAATAGGAAATTATACAATATCATCTTGACATTGTGATTGGTATGGAGTTAACCCAATGAGCAATGGCTGTCGTTGAGCTTCGTTTGAGTGATGCTAGCTGATAACGCAAATACACAGATGAGTGAACATGAGTTGAAGAATATTTTGAAATAAAACGTAAGTCCGGCCTTGACATGAATGAAGACAAATGCGTTGGAATATAGTCGAATGCATTTATAAAATGTCCATGATTCTGTATCTCAGAAGAAGCACTGAAAGATAAAGATAAAGGTAATTTATGTATTTGTTGATGTGTTGATTCAGTGAAAATATACTTCGTTCGTGTGGGTTTATGGGGGTGGGTGGGGTAGCGGTGTACACAAATACCCAAAACACCTCAACTCTGAAAAAGCATACTCATTCTTCGTTAAACTCCCATATTCGTGCATCTTAATACTTCAGTTCCTTCAGATCTTTTTTGCTTCATTGAAATTAAACATTAGGTTTTACTTCTGTGGTTGTAGTGTCTCCCCACTGATAATCTGGGGAATCATCGACTTTGAAATGCTTGTTCTGATTTTCGAACTTTGCTCAGAGGCTTTCGTACATTCAGCACATTTCTAGATCGTCGCATGTGTTTACCTATTTCAGAAATTCGCTTTCGTGTCACTTCACACAGCAGTTCATCCCTTCTCATCACCGTAAAAACAATAATACTCTGCAGGTGTATGATTAACTGCCATACATTTACACGGATTTAATCTCGTCCTACCACAGATGATGGACAACTGCGAAGATCTAAAATATTTCATAGAAGCACTCTTTCAGATATACATATATAATTTCGTTAACCACCATATTCGGAATAAAGTAAATGAGTTGATGGCACAAATCATCGTAAATGACTATGATATAGTGGCCATTACTGAAACATGGTTAAAGGATGGTCACGACTGGGAGTTAAATATCCGAAGATATCAAACTATTGGGAAGGACAGAGTGGATGGTAAGGGAGGTGGTGTTGCTCTGTTATTTAAGGATGACATCCGGGCAATAGTAAGGGATGACATCGGTGCTATGGAGGATAAGGTTGAATCCATTTGGGTGGAAATCAGGAATAGTAAGGCGAAAAAGTCACTGATAGGAGTAGTCTATCGGCCACCAAATAGTAACGTTATGGTGGGGCAGGCAATAAACAAAGAAATAACTGATGCATGTAGAAATGTTACAGCAGTTATCATGGGGGATTTTAATCTACATGTCGATTGGTTTAACCAGGTCGGTCAAGGCAACCTTGAGGAGGAGTTTATAGAATGTATCCGCGATAGTTTCCTAGAACAGTATGTAATGGAACCAACGAGGGAACAAGCGGTCCTAGATCTTGTCCTGTGTAATGAGACAGGATTGATTCATGATCTCATAGTTAGGGATCTTCTCGGAAGGAGCGATCACAATATGATGGAATTTAAAATACAGATGGAGGTTGAGAAAGTAAAATCAAATACTAGTGTTTTGTGTTTAAACAAAGAAGATTACAAGGGGATGAGAGAAGAACGAGCTAAGGTAGATTGGGAGCTAATACTTTAGCGTGTAACAGTTGAGGAGCAGTGGAGAACTTTCCAAGCGATTTTTCACAGTGCTCAGCAAAGGTTTATTCCAACAAAATGGATGGACGGTAGAAAGAGGGAAAATCGACCGTGGATATCTAAGGAAATAAGGGAGAGTATCAAATTGAAGGAAAAAGCATATAAAGTGGCAAAGATTGCTGGGAGATTAGAGGACTGGGAAATCTTTAGGGGGCAACAGAAAGGTACTAAAAAAGCTATAAAGAAGAGTAAGATATAGTATGAGAGTAAACTTGCTCAGAATATAACAACAGACAGTAAAAGTTTTTACAAATATATAAAACAACAAAGAGTGGCTAAGGTAAATATCGGTCCTTTAGAGGATGAGAAGGGAGTTTTAATAATGGGAAATGAGGAAACTGGTGAGTAACTGAACAGGTGTTTTGGGTCGGTCTTCACAGTGGAAGACACAAGTAACATGCCAGCGACTGATAGAAATGAGGCTATAACAGGTGAGTACCTTGAGAGGATTGTTATCACTAAGGTGGTAGTGATGGGCAAGCTAATGGGGCTAAAGGTAGACAAGTCTCCTAGCCCTGATGGAATGCATCCCAGAGTGCCAAAAGAGATGGCTAGGGAAATTGCAGATGCACTAGTGATAATTTACCGAAATTCACTAGACTCTGGGGTGGTCCTGGTGGATTGGAAATTAGCAAACGTGACACCACTGTTTAAAAAAGGAGGTAGGCATAAAGCAGGAAATTATAGGCCACTGAGCTACACTTCGGTAGTAGGGAAGCTGCTGGAATCTATCATCAAGGAAGAAATAGCGAGGCATCTGGATAGAAATTGTCCCATTGGGAAGACGCAGCATGGGTTCATAAAGGGCAGGTCATTCCTAACTAATTTAGTGGAATTTTTTGAGGACATTACCAGTGCAGTAGATAATGGGGAGCCGATGGATGTGGTATATCTGGATTTCCAGAAAGCCTTTGACAAGGTGCCACACAAAAGGTTGCTGCATAAGATAAAGATGCATGGCATTAAGGGTAAAGTAGTAGCATGGATAGAGGATTGTTTAATTACTAGAAAGCAAAGAGTGGGGATTAATGGCTGTTTCGCTGGTTGGCAATCAGTAGCTAGTGGTGTCCCTCAGGGATCCGTGTTGGGCCCACAATTGTTCACAATTTACATAGATGATTTGGAGTTGGGGACCAAGGGCAATGTGTCCAAGTTTGCAGATGACACTAAGATGAGTGGTAAAGCGAAAAGTGCAGAGGATACTGGAAGTCTGCAGAGGGATTTGGATAGGTTAAGTGAATGGGCTAGGGTCTGGCAGATGGAATACTATGTTGACAACTGTGAGGATATCCATTTTGGTAGGAATAACAGCAAACGGGATTATTATTTAAACGATAAAATATTAAAGCATTCCGCTGTTCAGAGAGACTTGGGTGTGCTAGTGCATGAATCTCAGAAGGTTCGTTTACAGGTGCAACAGGTGATCAAGAAGGCAAATGGAATGTTGTCCTTCATTGCTAGAGGAATGGAGTTTAAGACTGGGGACGTTATGTTGCAATTGTATAAGGTGTTAGTGAGGCCACACCTGGAGTATTGCGTTCCGTTTTGGTCTTCTTACTTGAGAAAGGACGTACTGGCACTGGAGGGTGGGCAGCGAGATTCACTAGGTTAACCCCAGAGTTGAAGGGGTTGAATTATGTGGAGAGTTTGAGTAGACTGGGACTGTACTCGTTGGTATTTAGAAGGATGAGGGGGGATCTTATAGAAACATTTAAAATTATGAAGGGTATAGATAGGATAGTTGCGGGCAGGTTGTTTCCACTGGCGGGTGAAAGCAGAACTAGGGGACACAGCCTCAAAATAAGGGGAAGTAGATTTAGGACTGAGTTTAGTAGGAACTTCTTCACCCAAAGGGTTGTGAATCTATGGAATTCCTTGCCCAGTGAAGCAGTTGAGGCTCCTTCATTACATGTTTTTAAAGTAAAGATAGTGTTTTGAAGAATAAAGGTAATTAAGGGTTATGGTGTTCGGCAGGAAAGTGGAGCTGAGTCCACAAAAGATCAGCCATGATCTCATTGAATGGCGGAGCAGGCTCGTGGGGCCAGATGTCCTACTCCTGCTCCTAGTTCTTATGTTCTTATGTTCTTATGTTCTTATGTTCTTATTAAACAAGCCCTGTGATCGGTTATGTTATTCGAAATGAAAAATGAAGTTGAATGTATGAATCATATTAATCGGCTGGAACATGTTCCAACAATTTTGTTAATTTAAATATTATTTTCTCCTAAACAGCGGCGAAATTAGAAGCACAAGAGAAAGGTGATTGCAGACATCGGTGCAGAGCTGGGGAGTCAAAAATTAAATTTGTTTGTCCGTCGCAGCCGCATATTAAATGCCATTTTCATAGCTTTCAAAGCTTCTTTCTTTCGACATTTTAATAAATTATCAGAACTTGGTAAATTGTGACTGGTGATATGTTTATCTGAACAAACTGGAATACTTTTTAAAATCATGCATGGGATGTGACGAGCATTTATTTTCCAGTCCATCTTCCAGTCAGTTAATTGCTCTCGCTCCAGATTTTATTGTCGACCAGACCATGTAAGGATAATACATTTTTCTTTACTCTCGGAAGATATGAAACAAATGCAGTTTTACGACACACGAAAATGGTTCCTTGGCCACTATTATTGTTCTTTAATTAAATCTAAATTCCACCATCTACAATAGTGGAATTTGAACACTGTCCATGGTTGTCGGCACAATGCCCCACAGACTCCGGATATTGTTCGATGTAAATAAACATCTTCACTAGTTGCTGAGTCCAGGACATAGGTGCCCAACAGGAGAATATTGGGAGCTATTGTTGCCCATACGTTACGAGCGTATTATCCATTTACAACGTATCTAGAAATCAGGAATGTCACGATGCATTTGGTGAAACACCCAAGTGCGCCTGAAGTGAACGGTTATACCAACAGAAACGGGTCATCCATTCAAAAAGACATAAAATTGTATAGCATATAGACAGACTTCTCGGCCTATCGTGTCTGTGGCAGCCTTCAGGCACCTAACTTTTATAATTATATTCCCAGCGCTTGCCTCATGTCAGTGCATGCTATTGTGTTTCACCTGCTGAACTAAAAAAATCTTAACTGTTGTGAAGGTTCCGAACATCTCGGCTAACAAAGACTCATATCCAGTAGGCATTCTTAATGAGTAAATAGGCCTGTCCAGCTGCTTTCCTGAATCTAGCAATGTGAACCCCAAGATGTTATGGCCCTCTGTTATGCTTTGACACGAAGTTTTGATTCTGAGTTCGCTTGTCCTGTTAGTCCAACAACGTATTCAACAGCAAAATCCAATTGCCACTCCTCTGTCAGTCTGACAAGCCCGTTTACATCGCCATGTTATCTCTGGCTTTCCTGCTCGCTATTTAAACAGCAGTAATTATCGTGACATCTGTGAACTAATTGGAAGGTTTACGCCAAAATCAATAATGTACACGACGAACAGCAAAGTACCCTGCACCGAACCCTGTGGTGCAACACTGGGCGCAGGTGTCCATCCACGGGATCAAATGTCGAGTATCACGCTTCGCCACCTGGCACTACACCAAATTTGGATCCACTATGTGAAACGTCTGTGGGTTCCAGGCTCCCATACAAAGCCATGTAAAATGAAATACGGACCATCATGCAGATTACAATAACTGCACTGCTCTCAGGTACACTCGTGGCAATTTGCTCCAAATGTAAATCAAATTTGTCACATAGGATATCCAGTTGACAGAGCAATGCTTGCCATCCCTGATTAATACTTCCCTCTCTCAGTGGAAACTCGCATTTTTTCTTGCGAAATGTATTAAACATAATTACTGTACCACTGATTTGAGGCTCACTGGCTTGAAATAATCTGGCTCGTTTTTCCCATCCTTCGAGAATAATTGCAGCGCATTAGCTGCCCCAAATCATCTGGAAACTCTCCTGTAGCAGATGTGGCTTTGAAACTTATCGTCAGAGTTCGTGCAATCTGATACCTTGCTTCAGGCCGCAGACTGGGGTAATTCTCTTCTGAGCGTGGGAAAATTTCCAGTTTTAAGCCTTGTCGAGCCGGTCGTACGTCTTCCCTCCAATGCTCATGTGTTGAATTATACGTTCCCGAACCTGATTCCTATCTCCACATTGCCTTTTACTATGGTGACATCCGATGCAAAAAGTTCATTCAAAACCTCAGCGACATCTTCGGGATCTGCACATTCGTTGTCAGTTTGCTCCCGTAGTGGTCCTCCTCTTACGCTGGTTCACATGCTTAGATAGATATAATTAAAAAACATACTGTGGCGTTGCATAATGTTGCATACCAGTGTTATTTCAGCAAAAGCTTTTGCTGTCCTATTTTGATCAAAGTTTAATTATTCCAGTCGACGGAGGCAAAGAATCCCCTGGAGGCCAGGCGGACAGGGGACAAGTTAGTGTATTCCCCAGCAGTGACGATAATTTCTCCTCGCCAAACTCCACTCCCCACAGGTTCTCCATCACCGAACTGCTTCCACGTCGGTCCTTATATTCTGTGGGGAGTTTCTAAAATTAGGAGGAAGCCCCGCCCCCTAGTAAACTGCGTAGCTCGTTCACAAATTTATAGGAAAGGAAGTGGATATATGCTCTTTCCCTGTAGATAGGCGTAACACCCCGCCCAAGTCTCAAAAACTGCCCATGCCCTCAGGCATGGTCTCGTGTGTTACAGACAAATATCTAGGGGCAGTGCAGCCGATCCTTGAGGTGGGAGTGTACCAAACACCTCCGTGAAGAACGTTGCAGCTGGCATGGTGCAGCACGACAGGATTCTGGTACAGTGATGCCGGCGTGTCATCGCCTAGATATCCAATGTCTCCGTCGGGTTACGACTCGCTCCTTACGCCATCATTGATCGGTTCCATGGGTGCCACAGGTACCCCGGCGAATCCACGGTAAACAGCAGGTACAGGTGGGTGGGTGAGATCCAGGCTGCGACTGGTCTCGGGGATCCTCCTTGGACTTACGGTGCACAGTATCCGGCTCCAGCCTGCTGCCGCTGGGCCACGTGCCAGTGGTTCTTGATCACGTCTCTGGAAGTGATCTAGTTGGAGGTGCGTATTTGCCCCCTGCACCTGGATCGTGTAGGGGACTGTCCCTGTTCCATGGAGGACTATGCCCGGGATCCATGTGGCTCCGGTCCCGACGTTGTACACAAATATCGCATCACATGGCATGAAGGGTCGCATATGTGAGTCGCGGTAACAGTCCTATCTGAGCGGTGCTGCCGCTGATAGACCGGTGGACCGACAATTCGAAGGACGAGGCTGAGGCATGTCCAGGGTTGGCTCCCAATGAGTAACTCCGCCGCTGGGATGCCGGTTCTGGCGTGAAGCGTCACTTCGTAACTAAAAATGAACCTCACCAACCGCTTTTCCCAGGAGGTCATCTGATTCATGGCACTCCTTAACGTTTATACGACTCATTCAGCTAGCCCACTGGTGGTCAGGTGGTACGGTGCAGTCCGTACATTCCTGATGCCATTCTTGGCAATGAACAAAGGGAGTTCCTGGCATATGAACACGGCCCCATTTTCAGACACGAGGACATTGTGCAGTTCCTGCGTGGTAAGAATAGCTCTTAATCTGTCAGGTGTTGATGAGTGTTCTGGGGACTGATCGAATTATAGAATTTACAGTGCAGAAGGAGGCCATTCGGCCAATCGAGTCTGCACCGGCTATTGGAAAGAGCACCCTACCCAAGGTTAACACCTCCACCCTATCCTCATAACCCAGTAACCCCACCAAACACTAAGGGCATTTTTTGACACTGAGTGGAATTTTATCACGGGCAATCCACCTAACCTGCACATTTCTGGACTGTGGGAGGAAACCGGAGCACCCGGAGGAAACCTACGCATCCAGCCATTACGTTTTGATGTCCACTACTATGAGGAATGTGCCCCCCAAACCGGACAGTCAATGTCGATTGGCACAAGGCACCAAGGCTCCGCAGGCCATTCCCAAGGCTGCATTTTGGCCGTCTGTGAAGTCTTCTGGTGTTCTTGGCATGGGGTGCAATTTTCGGACAATAGTTCCGCCTCGGCATCCAGTCTGGGCGACCAGGCCTAGCTGGCCCTAACATTTTAAATTGGCCTTCCGGGATGCCCGTTTTTCAGGTATTTCACCAGTGGTACGCGTCCCCGTTCGGATAGAACCACTGACGTCCCGCATAGGAGGACGTCTTCTCGGGTATCGTGGTGGTGTGGGCCCTATGACTGCCTGCTATTGCCATATGTTGGGGCCGGTATTTGACATACGTCACACACTCCAAATCTCGGGTGCGTCCATGTGGATTATCTTATATGAGCTCCCGTTACTGGCAAAGTGTCCATGAAATGGAGAGCAGCTATCTAATCGGTGTCTGGGCGGGAGCCAGTGGCTTCATGGGGAGATGATGTTGAGATGCTGGCGTTGGACTGGGGTGAGCACGTTAAAAGTTCATACAACACCAGTTTAAAGACCAACAGCTTTGTTCCAAACACAAGCTTTCCGTGCACTGCTCTTTCCTCAGGTGAATCAGTTGAGGACAAGCAGTGCTCTCAAAGCGAGTGATTTGAAGCAAACATGTTGGACTTGAACCTGCTGTTGGAAGCTTTCTTACTGTTCATGGAGAGAGGCAGGAAGATCAACACATCCGTGTGTGGCATCTTGTGCCCATGCATTTCTACATTGTGTATTGTAGGCAATCAGCAGCAGGGCTCACCTTTGAGCCTGGGCCGATGCGTTGGGCGGAATCAGCTGATATTCTTTAAATAACCCCAGCGAGTACTTGTGTTCAATATAAGCCTTGAAGGGCACCCATAAAGGTACCGGTCAAATTTCCACACCGCGACCACCATTGCCAAGTCTTCCTTCTCCATCTGGGGAGCGGGCGCAGGTCTACTTCTGTCCATTCATCCATAGTCGGGGAGCGGACCATTCAGCGTGGCCATCTTGGCTACGAACATCCCGTAATAGTTCGCCAGGCCTGGGAAAGAGGGGAGTTCGGTTTGTTATCGATGGACGGAGACCTGGCGAATTGCTGACACCGTTTCCTCCACTATCTCTGACGAGGGTAGCAGGGTAGCATGGTGGTTAGCATAAATGCTTCACAGCTCCAGGGTCCCAGGTTCGATTCCCGGCTGGGTCACTGTCTGTGTGGAGTCTGCACGTCCTCCCCCTGTGTGCGTGGGTTTCCTCCGGGTGCTCCGGTTTCCTCCCACAGTCCAAAGATGTGCGTGTTAGGTGGATTGGCCATGCTAAATTGCCCGTAGTGTCCTAATAAAAGTAAGGTTAAGGGGGGGGGGGTTGTTGGGTTACGGGTATAGGGTTGATACGTGGGTTTGAGTAGGGTGATCATGGCTCGGCACAACATTGAGGGCCGAAGGGCCTGTTCTGTGCTGTACTGTTCTATGTTCTATGAGGCATCCGCTATCCACTTAGTGTCCAAGATACGGACCTCTGCCGCGTGGTAAACACACTTCTCGCTCGGGAGGCGGAATCCAGCACAAGCAATCCATCCGAGGACATGGGCTTGGATTCTAATGGCCGATGAGTCACCGAACAGCAGCAGCGTATATCCATACAGTCCCCGATCGGTACTGATCGTCTCGTATTTCGGGGAACTTGGCTCAATCACCAGCTGCAAGTACGCATAGTTCATGTCCACTTGAGTGAATGTTTGTCCATCACTCAGACATGCATAGAGATTCACGATCGAGGGACCGGATAACGGTCAAGGCGCGACACCCGCTTCAGGGTCATTTTATAGTACCGACTCTGCCGCACCGTCACGGCAGGCTATAACTCCCGAACCATGGACGCGGCCCAAGCAGTATGATGGACAGGGCGCTAAATCCTCATCTGTTCCAAGCAGTGAATTCCTGGTGTACCATGGCGCGAAGTACATATGTCACAGGTTGGTTGAGGAAATACCGACGCAGGGCGTTTTCATGGACGGAACTCCTATAATGGTTCCAAGGCATTCCGCAAAATACGACTGGAACTTAAAATCTTCCGCCAGGTCTCCCAGCCCAAAATATGTAAATGAATCCCTACCGCAACGATTTAGCCATGAAGATTCTGAATTCTGGGGCAGCAAGTCTACTGTGGTCTCCGCCAGTGTATGCGATGCGGTTAGGAAACGGTAACATCGGAACATAAACGATGGCTTCTGCTTTATGTGACGGCCATCCGATCGATCAGCGTGGCTAATGCCAACCAGCCGGCCTGACTGGATCAGTCAAGTTCCTGATTGGTACATACGTCGGTCGATCAATGGCGGTCAGCAAGGTGACTGGCTGTCACTCGACACTGGTAATGACGTTCGTGCTGAAGAAAGGTTGAAGTCTTTCCACGTTCTTCGCCCAATCGCCCGAGTCGGCATCGAAAAGCTCGACTATATCTTCGTATGTCATGCATGCCGGATAGGGGCCGAACTCCCGAGGTGGTTGAAAAACTATCAGAGGTCGCAGCCTCATACGATAGCTCCACCTGATCGTCATCGCCAGTGTTGTAAACGGAGGCATACGCTCTGCGAGAGGCCAGGCTGAAAGGATACATTTCACTTTATTGCACACTGGTCATAACAGCTGCTTGCGGCCGTACTGGCTCGGATAACGACCTGCATAATTTATTTTTTTCTTTCCCCAACTCAGAAGGTGCCAGACACGTTCACCTTTATCCACTTTCTTAACTTCCCCCAAAAACTCACCAAACTACCCTCACTGTCATCTCCCTAGAATCCAGCTCAGAAAAATATTCAGTTCTCTCTGTTGACCTTCCATTGATGACGACTTGAGAGGTGGCAGATTGCTAATAATTGAACACGTTCACCGTTTCTGGGCTGCAAACCCACCGACACATTCACCACCCATATCATAGAAACACTGCGTTGAAAACAAAGGTCGTTCGGCTCATCCATTGTGCGCCGACCCTTGGAAAGAGCACGTTACCTCGGACAACGTCCGCACCCTGTCCCAGCAAACCGCTAAACACACTAAACATTTTGGACACTAAGGGGCAATTTAGAATGAACTATTCAACTAACTTGCACATCTTTGTACTTTGTATCTATTTGGATATGTTAAAACATGAACACTGATGATAATCAAGTAACGTCCTTTCGACCGAGGTGCCAACCAATGACCCTATGCAACCAGAATTACATTTTATCCAGCCCCAGAGACACTAAAATGAATTACCCTACGTGAATTTCCTGACATTAGTCATTGTAAAATTACTATTTATCAGAATAATAGCTGGATAATAAATATACATTTTCGTCTGCAAGTGGAGGTAAAAATCTCTGAATTCTGCAGCGAGCGCCTCACCTCCTGTTCCGCTCAACCAGCGCTGCTGTCTGCAACCAGACGTTCGGATTTTTATCGGAACTTATGACTTCCCATGCGAAGTGGAGACCATCTCTCAAGCAGGACGACATAATTACGTGCAAAAGAGCTTCCCTCAAAGGAACCAGTTAGCACATTAGAAATCTATTCTGTGGACAAGTCAGTGGCAAGGAACATCCAAGAGATACAGAAGGGTAAGTGTAGCAACTCGCCAAAACACCTCCCACATCATATGTGAAGCATACCGCACTTACTATTGGAACAACATCGCCAGCAAATAATCCTCTATCCATTACACGACCGATTTCAAGCGAACGATCGCATTGACTGTCGTCATATTCAACACTACATTCATTCTGTACTGAGCAAACCAACGTTTGCACTTTGTAAGTGAACATATCAAAACTTCTTGTCTATGCAATTTGTAAACCAGAATATGATATCGCCTTTTCCTTGGAAACGTGTCTAAACATGTTCATGTGATTGGCTGTAACCAATCACGTAATCATTATTCTTATTTTCTGAAAAAGCACAATTTCTATTAATCTGCCTTGTTCTGAATCTCATACCCCACCAATATTAAAACGTGAAAAGTTATTTAGTACTGATGTGCAAACTAGTTTCACTCAAAGTACTCAGTAAAGTTTAGCAATCAGTCATTCAGCGACATCCGATGGGCATTCGTCGTTATTCATGAAATGTGCTTGTAATTTTCTCACATAAATAGAACAAACGCTAAACAATCTTAAAAAAGGTATGTGATTTAACGTCGTGCATTCATGAGGAAACGGGTGTCGATGGTTTTCCGTGCATAATCGATGAGGAACATCAAAGATGTTTGTGAAATTATAACCCCATTTTCAAAAATTTGACGAGAAGTAATACGCAGAATGGGATAAGTTTAACATCAACATGGCATCCTCAAGCAGGCACAGAGCAAAACAGATGCGTGAAAACAGGAATCCCTCAAACACGCAGTAACAAATGCGATTTTTTTCATCGGAAGTGGAAGAGGAACAAATAAAAGTACCCTTAAATACATAATGTATGAGCAGTATGATACCATTATTTATTTCACTTACCGAAGCCATGTACTTGCGAAAGATTTCGTCAGATAACACAGGAAACTATTTTTTCAATGAGAAATTTTGAATGAGAAGGAAATGAAAAAATGTTTGCACTGGAGCACTGTCTTCTGGCTTCATTAGATTCCTGAAGTAGTAATTTTGTGACATTAATGGTTAATTATGGGTTAATTTCTACCAAACGTGTACGATATCTTCGTTTGCTAAATTAACTTAAAAGTTGCTCTTTGGGTTGGGAAACATGGGTTTCAAATCAGCTTTACACAGAGTCCATTCAGCATCTGCTTGCAGCTATAACTTGTAGTTTAGACAACTGGATTAACCCTGTTTTCCGAGGCTTGTGTCAGACATCGTCCAGCTGCTTAAGTTTGCATTTTATTGTTAACTTTCGGTTGCATTTCGCTAAAGTAGAGAGTTATGTGTCTGAGGCACATTAAGTATTAATTTCTATCGAAAGTCGAGTATGTCTTACATTTAGTAAATTTAATTAAAAGTTGTCGATTGGGTTGGAATTATGTACGTTTTAGAATATATTTCAACATAATTTACCCAGGCTCCATTTACAGCTGCAGTCAGTTAATTATATAATTGGCTGAAATCTGTTTTGAGAGGATAGAATCAGACAATATAAAAGCGAGCATTTTTCAGTGCTGACTTCGTTTGCACTGGAGAGTTCACTTCGGGATGCATTGTAGTGATACAGTGTGAGATTTGTGACTGAGGGAGTTCGCTGGGGAGGGAGTGAGGTATGTGCATAGGCCAGTCCCCACTTAGCGTCAACGAGAGTGAGAGGAACGGAGAGTTACAAAGAGCGCAGCTGACTGGTAAGTAAGTCTTGGTGGATATTTTTCAAAGAAGATTGTAGTAGAAGACCGTATGGTAACATTGTTAAGGATTTAGTTGATCCATATATCTACATTTTAAATATAAACGTTTTGTCCTGGCAAAAGAGCTTAATTCCACGGACTGCTCCTGTTGCTCCATGTGGGAAGCTGGGGACATTTCTAAACACCGGGCCCACCATGTGTGCATGAAGTGCGCCCAGCTGCAGTTTCTGCAAGCTCGCGTTTTAGAGCGGGGACGGTGGCTGGTGACGCTGTGAAATTTCTGCTCCTCTGACAGCATCCTGCATAGCACATTTAGGGAGGTGGTGACACCGTAGGTCAAAGGACTTGAGGAAGCAAAGGAATTTGTGACAAAGAGGCAGTTCAAGAGAAACAGGCACGTGGATCAGTAATCGCCTAGTGTACCTATGCAATTTCGTATTCGATTTTAGAGACAAATGAAACTGGTTCTTCCGGAAAGAGCGAAGCTTTTGTCACCACAAGACGTCTGTCTGTGCAGGAGGGGGAAAGAGAGGAACAAAAATAGTAATTGAAGATTATTTCGTCACGGGAACAGAAAGGCGCACTCTGGCCAGCAGCACCAATGAATAACTGCAGGACATCCTGAAAGTGGGGAGGGGGCGATGACGCATATGGCGCGGTACATTTTGCTACAATGTTTACAACTGCAATCAGTTGATTATTTAACTGACTTACACCAGTTTTTAGATGTGAGAGTGGGACATGTGTCGCTTGTGGTGATTTCGGGATTTTTTACTGTGCTGAGGTGTGAGTTTTGTGACTGAGCGGAAGAGGTAAGGAGGGAGTGAGGTAGTCCTTTCATTCTCTACTTGTCCTCAAATGGAGTGAGTGGAACAGAGATTTCCAAAGAGAACCACTGACTGGAAAATAAGTCTTGATGGCTATTTTTCAAACCAGAAAGAAACCTATGTCCTTGATTTACCATTGTAAATGACTTAGTTTGCTGATGTATTATAAGAATCTCCTGTTGTTTTAAATTAAAAGGTTTAGTCCGAGCAAGAGAGTTAAATGGAATGGACAGCTAATATTGTACATGTGGGATTCAGGCACATTTCCAATCCCCCGCACTAGCATAACTGCAGGACGTGAGCCCAGCTGCAACTTCTGAAAGCTTGGGTTTCAGAGCCTGAAAGGTGGCTGAAAACACTGTGTAGCACCTGCCAGTCTTAGAATATGTTGGATCGCACAATTAGAGAGTTGGTGACGCCGCAACTGAAAGGACTTGAGCAAGCAAAGGAATGAGTGAATACGACGCAGTCCAGGAAAAACAGGCAGGTAGTTCATCCATTCCCTCGGTTCTCCCTTGCTATTTCGTATTGGATTTTATCCTGTTCCTCCGGAGAGTGTGAACTTCCTGTCAGCACACGCCGTCTGTCCGTACAAGAGGGAAAATGTGTGGAAAAATATTTATAGCAAAGTATTCCTTAGTCATGGAAACAGATAGGTGCGTCTCTCGCCGTCTACGTGGCTCCAGTTTTGTGTGTTGTCTCTCTGGTGTGAGGGTCCAGCATGGCATAGAACAGCTGCATGGAATCCTGAAGTGGGGACGTGGTGATGAGGCAGAGGTCATGGTACATTTTGCTACAGTTTCTAGAAATAGGGATAACAATATAACATATTAATCGGATAATGATTTGTGTCAAGAATAGGCAGTAGAATAAAAAGCAAGACCTCTCTAGTTGTAATCGACTGAATTGCTCGAAATGTCACGCAGTAGTGAGGACAGAAATAGGAGAATAGCATAGATAATTTGGATGGCTGAAGGGCTGGATCGGGAGTAGTGGGGGTGGTTCAGATTCCAGGACCACAAGGCCCATTTCAAAGGAATGTGGGACTTGCACAACCGGAAGGCATTTATCTGAACCAGTACTGGTGGTTTAGCTGCTGCTTTAGGGCGGAGGTTAAGCTCATTCTGCAGGGCAGGGGACGCAAACTTTTAGCATAATTCGGGCGCAATATAAGACAGAACAACAATCATGTCAGAGGAAATACAGCGGAAGTAAGTTTCAAGGGAGTAAGACAAGGTTGGATAGCCCCTACTTGAATGCCAAGAGTGTGACAGATCATAAGGATGAGTTAAGCGCGAGAATTGAGACGTCGAATTGTGATTTAGCAGCCATCACAGAGATGTGGTTCAGAGAGGGGCAAGATGGGGAGCTATACCAGGCTAGATAGTGAAAGCACAAAAGGGAAATATGCGTGAAGTTATTTGTTCAGGGTTCAGTTATTACTGTCAGGAGAGGCGATATCCTGCGGGGGCGTAGGGGGCATCAACTGAAGCTTTGTGGACAGACCATAGCATTAAATGGACAACCAAATTATTCGGCATTTATTCTAAACGTTAAGTCAGTTGGAAATTGTGAAGAAGATCTGGATGAAATTCGCAGATTTGTGTGTAAATAATAGGGTAATTATATTCGGTAATTTCATCTTTCCCAACATTAATTGGGATAGTCATTGTGTTAAAGTTTCAAATGGTGTGGAGTTCTCAAAATGCATAAAGGAAAAACTTTTTGCGGAAGATGCAAATGATCCAACAAGGAACGATGCAGTCCTAGACCTAATTCTAGGGAATGACGTCGTACAGATGGTTGATGTGTTCGCGGGGGAGAATTTCCGTCATAGCGACCATAAATGGTACAATTGAAGCTTGCTGTGGATAAGGCCAAGCTGTACTGGAAGTAGTTACTTGTGGGGAAATCTACAGGAGAGCAGAGGCGGGGTGTTCCAAACGAAAATGTTCTGTCCAGGGTAATAGCAAGGAGAACAAAGCCAGGAGAACTATGGATGACCAGAGACATTCTGGATACAATAAGAAGTAACAGACAGGCGTTTAGCAAGTACAATGGGAGCAAACCGTGGAGGCATTAGTGGAGTGCAGAACGTGCAGAGTGTGGCTTATTAAGACAATTCGATACAGGAGAGGATATGCGAAAACGCTGGCTGGTAAAATTAGGCATAATTCCACGATATTTTCTAAATATGTCAATGGGAAGAGGACAACGAGGAAAAGTGTCCCGTCATTTTGGGACGAAGAGTGTGAGTGGGGGCAGAGGACATCGGTAGGGTTTCGAAATATTCTGTTGCATCTGTCTTAACCGAACAGATTAAGGAGCAAGATAAGATACTCGGGGTAAGAGAAAGCAAAGTTTCTGAACCAAAATTGCCCAGGGAATGACAAGGCAAAAATTGTGTTTGCAGGATTAAAATTTGACAATCTCCAGGACCGGTTGAATTGTCGCCCTGGATGCTGTGGGAGATGAGAGAAGAGATTTCTGGGGCTTCGGACCTGAATATTCAAATCCCCTCTGGGGGTGGTGGAGGAGGGGGCGGGGGGTAATGGTGTTGCCAGAAGACTGGACAACAGCTAATGTAGTCACACTATTTGAGCTCGTGCGGAGAGGTAAGCAAGGGATGTCCAGCTTACTGAGTCTCACGTCAGTGGCAGGAAACGTATTGGACACAATTCTGAAGTAAGGAAACTGCCTTTCCTTCTATATCCAAGGGGAAGTTCAGGAATAGTGTGCATGACTTTGTCAGAGAGATGTCGTGTCGAACACATTTGATTTAATTGTTGCACATGTGATTAGGTTTGTAGATGAGGTAATGCACTTCATGTAGTTTACATGGATATGACAGAGGCCTTTGACAAGATCCAACATGGGAGACTTGTAAAGACTGCAAATGTGCATGGGATACAGGGGAACTTGGTACCGTGGATTAAAAATTGGCTGAGCTGTAGGACCGAGAGTTTGACGAACAATTGTGGCTTTATGGACTAGAAAACACTGCAGGGAGGCGTGCCACAATGATCACCAATTGTTTGTCATTTATTTATTTATTTTTATTTATTTTTTTAAATTATAAATTTAGATTAACCAATTATTTTTTCCAATTAAGGGGGCAATTTTGTGTGGCCAATCCACCTACTCTGCATAGTATTGGATTGTGGTGGCGAAACCCACGCAGACACGGGGAGAATATGCAGGCACCACACGGACAGTGACCCAGAGCCGGGATCGAACCTAGGACCTCAGCACCTTGAGGCAGCTGTGCTAACCACTAGGCCACCGTGCTACCGTGCTGCCCATTATTTGTCATTTATAGCAACAACATGAATGACTAGGTGGTGGGTAGGATCCGTAAGCTTGCTAATGACACAAAGATTAGCCTGCTGGTTACAGTGCGGTTGCGTGTCATGGGTTACAGGAAGAGATGGAAGGGATGGTGAAATGGGAAGAAAACTGGGCAGATGAAATTTTACTCTGAAATATGTGAGGTGGTATAAATTGGAAGGAATAATGTGGCAAGAAAGTTTTCAATGATAGGCCTGACATAGAGAAATCTGTGGGACAAAGGACCATGGAATCTTTGTCCAGAGATCTCTGAAGGCAGAACGACTAGTGAACAGGGAAGTGAAATGGTCATATGGGACACATGCCGTTATCAATCAAGGGATAGATTTCAATTGCAGCGAGGTCATCTGGGAATTGTATTGACTTTTGCTGAGGCCACAGCTGGAGTACTGTGTGAAATTTTGGTCGGAACAGTATGGGAAGAGTGTGATTGTACAGTGAGTATAGAGACGATCAAACCGAACGTTTCACAATATGCAAAGGTTGGGAAATGAAGAGAGGCTGGATAGACTTGGGATGTTTTCGCTGGAGCAAATAAGTCTGAGGGGTGACCTGAGATGTGCAAGAGTATGGACAAGGTTGATAGGGAGCAACGTTTCCCCATGGCTGAAGGGTAAGTTACGAGGGAACACAACTTCACGGTAAGAGGCACGAGATTTAAGGAGAATTTGAGGAAAACCGTTTTTTCTTATATGCTGGTAAAGGTCTGGAATGCATTCCCTGAGGTTGCCGGCGGCGGGGAGAGTGGAGAGGCGCGTTTCAGTTGCCGGTGGCCTCACATACTTGAAGAAGCATCGAGATGAGCACTTGGCACGTCATCAAATGTGATTAGGAACAAAGGTCTGGGATCCGGCATGTGTCGGTGCACACTCGATGGGGCGTAGGGCATCTTCTGCATTGTTTTATTCTATGACACTAAGGATTAAGGGGAAAAATAAATAGCCGAGACGTGTTTTGGTCTGAGAGTCCGATGTATGTTAGATGTAAGCTCTGTATGTCCAACGTGTACTAAAAATGAAGGAGACATATACAGCGCTCATTGGAAGACAGGGTAATAGACGATGTAACGACCGAAAGTAAATACACAGGATGATGCCTGACGGGTAAATTCAGAAAGTGAGAAACAAGCAATAGGTGGAATGTGACTTATTCTCGGGAAATAAAATGATGTTTGAGACGCAGAAATGAATGACGTTCTCTATAAAGTTTGGCGCCCCTGACAATATCCAAGCAATTTGGTCTGTCGCGTCTGCTTCGCATTACGATAAATGCACATCAGCGGTGTTACATTGAGCGTTTTTCAGACACGTTGCCTGGATGAGCGAGAAGTTCCTGAGAATTGGTTGGTCGCACATGTGAGGGTCTTATTTCAGGTCGTCCGAAAACACTTTGGGAACAATAACTGACTAGTCAGTACAGCGTCAGCGGAGGTTTCGATTTCGATCCTTTAAGGGAATGAAACATCTACAGTCATCCGAGCTTGCGGTTAATTAAGAAAAGCCAAAACCCTATTGTAAACGACAGGTGATTCTTCAGTCACCCATCCGCTTCTTTTTCGGCGGCGCTACATTCGCTGGCGGCGGCATTCTCTCTGACCGCAGCTTGGCCATGCGATTTTCCATCGAAGCTGCACAAAGCCGCCATGAATCTGAACGGCGGGAGAATTGGGCCAGGTTTCAATAAATTGATCTTTTTCGAAAATAACGGAGTCAGTGTGTTTTTAATGGAACGCAATTTGGACTTTTAACGTGTTTGGGTGCCTTTAGGTTCATGTTTATTGTACTTAAAATAGGGGATAAATTGTGGGATGAAAGTTAATTTAAGAACACCAAGTTTAAAATGTCGTCTGACGAAGAGGCACATTTTACTTTGTTTGACGAATAGAAACACGGGTGATTGGACACAGAAGCGTCCATTTAGATTGGACTGAATGATTATGGGCCAGAAAAAGGTGGCCAGAAAATAGGTGGGTCTTTCCAGGTTGCGTTTGGAACATTAGGTCGTACACCTGGGTGTTCATAAATGATTCCAGAGAGATAAGAATCGTGAATAAAGTATTGGAGCTTTAAATAATGTGGACATGGAAGATTAGTTTAACTGATCGTCAAGGCCTGGGGTGTCGTGAAATACCTGGGTAACGTGACGGGTATTTTTAATTTATTGTTTCTGCTGCAGGAGGCGGGAACAACGTAGACATTCTAAATTAAGTGCGATTGGTTTCTTGAGAAAATCAACTGCTGGGGCTGCAAATTTCGAAGTCTGCATTTGAAGTAATCTGATCCGAGGACAGAGAGCCACATTGAAGACGTTGGTTCGAAAAACCTCCCACTCATTCATAATGGCTTTTTCATCCAACGACTCTGAATCAGGCGCCATTAAATGCTGCTAATAAAATATATTTTGCTTCTTTATCACGGTCTAGAATTATCCAAGTCTCAAGAAGATTTTAATGAATCTGGTAACCATCATATTTTATACTGTCACAGAGAAATATTAAAGTGGCTAGGTTTATTTTAAGTGTACTGGTTCTATAAAATTGCATTATATCATTTATAAATATTGCAGACTTTATGCCTCAAAAATATTGTTAATGTTAGCTACTGCACAAAACATCATTATTCGGAAAACGTTATGGATTCTTAAGGTGGGACGCAATAAACAGCGCTATTCGATAAAATAGGAAAATGGCACGTCAAATTGCGATACCGCAGAGATTCAGGGACTCATACCGTGCAGAAGAGGAACTTCTACCCATCGAATCTTCAGCCACAAACCTACACAACATCTACACTAATCCCACTTTCCTTTACTTGTACTATGGTTCGAATGTCATGATATTCTGAGTGATCACCCAAGTAGTTTTGAAAGATAACGAGGTTTCTTACGTCTACTTTCAAACAGAATGCATATTTCATACTCCCACCAACCTCTGACAGTTACGCAAACTGTGAATCGACTTGGGACCCTGACACTATGAATAAACCGTGCGAAACACTGATACCGGGAGTGTAAGTGATGAGATGAAGTGATGCTTCTTCAGATGGCAACAGATTAAACAATAACTCCCATTGGGTATAATGTTTGTTCTTAAATTCAGGGACTGTCAAAGTAGTGAGCAGAGATAAGCAGGAGATTAAACAGTGCATAACAACATAAGACCAAGAATATCCTTCAGTTCTGTACCACTGATGAAACACATTCAGCCTCATTTAACCAAGAGCTCGATAGACTGTTTGAAATTTGTATCGGTACCACTAACATTGCTGACATTTTTTAAACGCACCTTTTGCTGTTCGTCTGAATATCTGAGGACCTTTTTACTATGCAAGGTATTGGAGTTTTATACACTCACCTCAAAATAATAACAAGCAACAGTAAATCAGATGTACAGTTAAGAGCTCACTGCAGGTGTTTTAATGCTTGAATACATTAGTGCAATGATGCAAGTCAAAAGGCAATATCACAAACAGGTGCAAAGCTTCAGAGACTGCTGCAAACAGAATGACATTTTACTCTATTTAAAACTGAACTGTAGAACTCCCGACAGACCTCTGATTTCTCAGGAATTCAACAATTCATCTTATTTTAACGAAGTGTCCGGGTAAAGAGGTTCCATTATTCCCTTCCCTACCACTAGTCACAGGAAAGAACTGTCCTCGCAACCACAGACATCGTAGAACTTTACAGAACAGCTCAGTATGTTCCTGCTTGTGCAGACTTCCAGCACTATTAGCTTGTCATTATGTCTCCGTACCTGAAACTACAAATTTCCGATCCAGAGGTGAATTTAGGCAGCTGAATGTCACCCTTCAATGAGATCATGGCTGATCTTTTGTGGAATCAGCTCCACTTTCCTGCCCGAAGACCAGAACTCCTTATTCCTGTATTCTTCAAAAAAATATCAATTTTTTTCTTAAAAACATTTAATGAAGGAGACTTAACTGCTTCAGTGGGCAAGGAAGTCAATAGATTTACAACCATTTGGGTGAAGAAGTTCCTCCTAAGCTCAGTCAAAAATCTGCTTCCACTTATTTTGCAGCTATGCCCGCTTGTTCTTCTTTCCTCAGCCATTGGAAACAACCTACCCGCATATAGCCTATCTATTCCCTTCATAATTTTATATGTTTCCGTAAGATCCCCCCTGCATCCTTCTAAATTCCAACTAGTACAGTCTCAGTCTACTCAACGTCACCTCGGAATCCAACTCCCTCAACCCTGGAATGAACCTAGTGAATATCTTCTGCACACCCTCCAGCGCCAGTATGTGCTCTCTCAGGTAAGGAGACCAAAACTGAACACAATACTCCAGGTGTGGCCTCACTAACACCTTGTACAGTTGCAGAAAAACCTCCCTGGTTTTAAACTATATCCCTCTAGAAAGGAAGGACAAAACTCCATTCGCCTTCTTAATCACCCGTTGCACATGTAAACTAACTTTTTGCAACTCATGCACTAGCACACCCAAGTCCCTCTGCAGAACAGCATGTTTTAATAGTTTATCATTTAAATAATAATCAATTTTGCTGTTATTCCTACCCAAATGGATAACCTCACATTTGTGCACATTGTATTCCATCTGCCAGATCCTAACCCATTCACTTAAACTATCCAAATCCCTCTGCAGACTTCCAGTATCCTCTGCACCTTTTGCTTTACTCTCATCTAGTGTCGTCAGCAAACTTGGACATAGTGCAGTCGGTCCCCAACTCCAAAACGTCTATGATGTGTGACAATAATAAATATTATTTTCACAGATAATTATTATTCCTTTGAACAGTTACATGTTAGAACTCCATCTCTGCAATACCATTTAAATTGTTATGGACACAAAAAGCCCCATTCAGAAAAAGGTTTATGGAATTCAGGCATCCCGTCTCACTTCAATAGATAGTCCGAAAATTAACTTTCTAACTGCTCATTCATGTTCCTGTCCAGCATAAAATTAATAACTATTGGAAGAGTACATCTCTTCCCGCAGACAAAAGCAAGACGTCCTCTGTTCCTTACCTTGTCTATACACTTAGCATTCAGAATCCTCTGATACATGCACCAAGACTCTAAAGCACATGGGAGCGCTGTGTTTTTTCTGCTGTTTACATCTGGCCCATAGATTTCTACACTATTACCTGTTTGCTCCTTTATGACAAGTAGAACCCTGAACCAGCTTTCACTTCATTCCCCAGAAAGAAACCTGATCCAAGAATTTAACAGGACTTGATACACTTTTCAAAGCAGAAAATACAAATAGAAAGAAAATGCAAAACAAATTGCAGTGAATAACGTATTGAAGAAAAACAACGGAGGCACTCTCACTATCAATGTCCCTATTTGGAGTATTGCGTGCAGTTCTGGTCGCCGAAGGACGTGGAAGCATTGGGAAGCGTGCAGAGGAGAATTACTTGTAAGTTTTCAAGGTTGCAGAAGTGTATCGGCAGGCAGCATGAGGTTTAAAGTGTGTCTACTTCGACGCCAGGAGCATCTGGAATAAGGTGGGTGAACGTGATGCATGTGTTGATGCCTGGGACTTCGATGTTGTGGCCATTTCGGAGACATGGCTAGAGCAGGGACAGGAATGGTTGTTGCAGGTACCGGGGTTCAGATATTTCAGTAAGCTGAGGAAAGGGGGGGTGGGGGAGTTATGGCATTGTTAGTCAAGGACAGTATTACGGTGGCAGAAAGGACGTCTGATGAGGTCTCGTCTACTGAGGTAGTAAGGAAATGAGGTTAGAAACAGGAAAGGAGAAGTCACCCTGTTGGGAATTTTCTATAGGCCTCCGAAAAGTTCCAGAGATGTAGAGGGAAGGATTTCAAAGATGATTCTGGATAGGAGCGAAAGCAACAGGGTAGTTGTTAACGGGGACTTTAACTTTGTAAATATTGACTGGAAACGCGATAGATCGAGTACATTAAACGGATCTGTTTTTGTCCAATGTGTGCAGGCGGGTTTCTTGACACAGGATGTAGATAGGCCAACAAGAAGCGAGGCCACATTGGATTTGATACTGGTTGATGAACCAGGACAGGTGCTAGATTTGGAGGTTTGTGAGCACTTTAGTGATAGTGACCACAATTCAGTTACGTTCACTTTAGCGATGGAAAGGGATAGGTATATACCTCAGGGCATGATTTATAGCTGGGGGAAAGGCAATTAAGATGCGATGAGGCAAGACTTAGGATGCATAAGATGGGGAAGGAAACTGCAGGGGATGGGAACAATTGAAATGTGGAGTTCGTTCAAGGAATAGCCACTGCGTGTCTTTGATAAGTATATACCTGTCAGGCAGGGAGGAAGTAGTCGAGCGAGAGAACCGTGGTATACTAAAGTAGTTGAATCACTTGGCAAGAAGAAGATGCGACGTGAAGGGTCAGTCAGGGCGCTCGAGAGTTACAAGTTCGCTATGAAGGACCTAAAGAGAGAGCTAAGAAGGTCCAGGAGGGGACATGAGAAATATTTGGCAGGAAGAACCAAGGATAACCCTAAAGCTTTCTATAGGTATGTCAGGAATAAACGAATGACTAGGGTAAAACTAGGGCCAGGCAAAGACAGCAGCGAGAAGTTGTGCGTGGAGTCCGAGAAGATAGGAGAGGTGCTAAATCAATATTTGTCGACAGGATTCACGCTGGAAAAAGACAATGTTCTCGAGGAGACACATGAGTTACAGGCTACTAGACTAGTAGGGCTTGATGTTCATAAAGAGGAGGTGTTAGAAATTCTGGAAAGTGTGAAAATAGATAAGTCCCCTGGGCCTGAAGGGATTAATCTTAGGGTTCTCTGGGAAGCTAGGGAGGATATTGCTGAGCATTTGGCTTTGAGTTTAATGTCGTCATTGTCTACAGGAATATTGCCAGAAGACTGGATGATGGGAAATGTTTTCACTTGTTCAAGAAGGGGAGTAGAGACAACCCCGGTAACTATAAGCCAGTGAGCCTTACCTCTGTTGTGGGAAAAGTCTTGAAAAGGGTTATAAGAAATAGCACTTCTAATCATCTAGAAAGGAATAATTTGATTAGGGTAGTCAGCACGGTTTTCCGAAAACCCCTTGTAATTCCCCTGCTTGAAAATTATGCTCCGTCGTTATTGACCCGTCAACTAAGGGTGTTAGCATTTTCCGACACATGCTGTTCATTATCCACCTCATAATAGTCCTCCCCCACCCACCCCCACACAAAGATATCAACCCCCCCCCCCTCAACATACCCCCCCACCCCCACCCCCCACCCCCCTCAACCTTCTCTGCCCTTAGACAACAACTCGACCATGGACACCTTCTCTTTGCAGCTCAAATGTTACATCCCGCGCAACATTCTGGTTAGGCTCATCGGCAAATTCGGCAGTACGATTATATTACTGCTTTAATGATTTTCTTCCGAAATGTCTCCAAACTCCAATAGATTAAATCATGGAAGTAATAAAGCACATGGATAACCTGGCAATTTCTTTCGAAGCAAAAAGATTCTGATCAGCGATTGCGATTCATTACCTTGATTTGAGGGTCGTATATTATTCATTTAATAACATGTGCGGTAATCATTCTCAGTGGACACTGCCGGGGTCCATTGTTCCGAGTTGTCGACTCAATGCTTCCCGATAATTGCAGGCCGACATGTCATCAGTCTTTTCTCTTATCTTGTCTCCTTCTGATCTCCAGGCTCTATAAACACATTTGCCCAGCGTGACTTAAGTCGTCTGTTTCAAACTCCATAAACATGGACCCTTTATCTTGTCTCGACGTGTTTGTTGCTGAAACATCAAGTCAGGACTGCGACAGTACCTGCGCCATCTTGCCTGGCGTTGGTGATTATTTAACTTGCAGGAAATGACATTAGCTTGTCCCCCCTCCTCCCCACCAAACACGACCAACAATCCAACGCACACGAGCGCCTGAATCGCTCTCTCTCCAACGGACATTGACACGTTCGTTATGCGGTATTTAGACACAATCGCACAATGTCGTTGCAAAATATTTGCAACCACAGCTCTTTCAGGAAACCTCCTGAATTATAATCCGTGATTTAAAATTGCGTTGTGGTGAAACCCCTCTAAATTGGAGAATCACATTGGCACACATCACCATAGCAGGATCGGCAAGGTGGCACTGTGGTTGCCACGTCTGACTCACACACCAGGGACCATTGTGCGATTCAGGCATTTGATGACTGTATATTTGGACCGAGTTTCTCTGTAAACTGACCCCAAAATCGAGTCGTGCAATCGGGCACAGAACAGCTCCCAAAGGAGGGATGCAGACGCCAGGAAATTATAGGCTGGTCAGCCTGACGTTGGTCATTGGTGAGGCTTCAGAGTCCTTTATTAAAGATGAGATCGCAGAGTATTTGGTAGGGAATGGTAAAAGAGGATTGAATCAGTACGGCTTTGTCAAAGGGGGGGCCACGTATGACAAATCTGTTAGAATTTTTTGAGTAGGTAACAAGGACGTTAAACAAAGGAGAACCAGTAGACGAAATTTAATTAGATTTCCGGAAGGCATTTAACAAGATGCTGCAGAGGAGATTATGAAATACGTTGAGAACCCATGGTATTATGGGTAAGATCCTAGCATGCATAGAGGATTGGGTGACTGGCACATGTCAGAGAGTGGGGATAAACGGGTCTTTTTCAGGCTGGCAGCTGATGACTAGTGTTGTGCCTCAGGGTCTGCGTAGGGACCACAGCTTCTTACAATATATATATTTAGTGATGTAGAACAGTACAGCACAGAACAGACCCTTCGGCCCTCAATGTTGTGCCGAACAATGATCACCCTACTCAAACCCACGTATCCGCCCTATACCCGTAACCCAACAACCCCCCCCCCCCCCTAACCTTTTACTTTTTAGGACACTACGGGCAATTTAGCATAGCCAATCCACCTAACCCGCACATCTTTGGACTGTGGGAGGAAACCGGAGCACCCGGAGGAAACCCACGCACACACGGGGAGGACGTGCAGACTCCGCACAGACAGTGACCCAGCCGGGAATCGAACCTGGGACCCTGGAGCTGTGAAGCATTTATGCTAACTACCATGTTGCCCTAATCTGGAAGAAGGAACTGAAGGCACTGTTGCTAAGTTTTCAGATGATGCAAAGATCAATAGAGGGGCAGGTAGTGCTGAGGAAGCAAGGGGGCTGCAGAAGGACTTGGATAGGGTAGGAGAGTGGTGAGTTAAGTGGCAGATGAAACACAATGTGAAAACGTTTGAGGTTATGCACTTTGGAGAGGAATTTAGGCTCATGCTATTTTCACAATGGGGATATACATCGGAAATTATAAGCACAATGTGACTTGGTACTCCATGTTCATGATTCTCTTACGGTTATCGGGCACATTCATTCTGACCCTTCCAAAATGGCGTCATCGTGTCGTGCGGCACACGTCATTGGAATAGTATTGGCGTGTCATGAGTATCCCCTCCCCGATGCTCCACCTCCGATAGGCCGAGTTCCCGATCGCTCTGTTGACGTGTCATTTGAGCGGTCGGGAACCTGGCGTGATAGCCCCGGAATATGCCCCGCGCCGCCATAGACGGCCGAGAGCCGTGTCAGTGGCCGGCGGGGTATCACCCGAGGGCTGTGGGGACTGGTAGGCGTTGACCAGTGGGTGGTCAGAATTTGGACTTTGGTGCCGTATTTGGAATGTCGGATTCGTGCAGGGCGCCATATTGTAAGACTGCATCTCGTCGCCGAGAGCATGCGCATCTATAGTCCCGGCATCCCCAGCCGTTTATACCCGCCTCCGCTGCTAGCGCTCACCAGGCGCCGAATCGGAGAGGATTCGGCGCCAATGTTGGCGTCGTAACACGCCCGGGAATTCTGCACTGAAGCCGGCACGTCGCCGCTGAAACGGAGAATGCAGTCCACGGTGTCCAACAAACATTTCCGCCAATTGGAGCACAGGGAGGATCGCGATTCGGCATTAAATCGGCGCTTGCCGCGATTTCGGTTTCCAAAAGACCAGAAGATATGGACGCAGAATTAGGCCACTCTGCCCATCGAGTCTGCTCCACCATTCAAGGTTGGCTGATATTTTTTTCAGCTCCATTCTCCTGCCCTCTTCCCTTAGTCCTGAAACCCTTATTTAGCAAAAGCCTGCCTATCTATTTCTTAAAGTGAGTCTGATTTGGCCTCCACAGCCGTCCACGGTAACGGGTTCCACAGATTCGCCACGCTCTGGCTGAATACATTCCTCCTTATCGCCCTTTCAGTCTGAGATTCTGTTTCTGCTTCTAGTTGTTTCTACAAATGGAAACACCCTCTTCAAGTCCACGCTATCCAGGCCTCTCATTATCTGTAAGTTTCAGTGAGATCCCCCCTCATCATTCTAAAGTCCAACGAGTGCAGACCCAGATTGCTCAACGACAAGCTGTTCATTCCAGGGATAATTCTTGTGAACCTCTGAACCCTTTCCGAGCTTAAAAAACAAC
Source organism: Scyliorhinus canicula (assembly GCF_902713615.1). Taxonomy (NCBI): domain Eukaryota; kingdom Metazoa; phylum Chordata; class Chondrichthyes; order Carcharhiniformes; family Scyliorhinidae; genus Scyliorhinus; species Scyliorhinus canicula. The sequence goes on from NC_052157.1 coordinate 93,033,261, forward strand.
TTTTCTTAGATGCCGGACCCAGAACAGTTCACAGTACGCAAGATTGGGTCTGCCCAGAGCCTCATACTGCTTCTGATGAAACATACCTGGAGCATACCACTCCGTTCACCTGAGGAAGGAGCAGTGCTCCGAAAGCTCGTGTTTGAAACAAACCTGTTGGACTTTAACCTGGTGTTGTAAGACTTCTTACTGTACTTACTGTACACTGCAATGGTGTTACATTCCAGTGCTTGTTCGGGCACACAAAGGGAGAATTCAGAATGTCCAATTCACGTGGCAGTATGTCTTTCGCGACCGGTGGAAGGAAACCGGAGTACTCAGTGGAAACCCACGCAGTCACAGGGAGAATGTGCAGAATCCAGATAGATAGTGATCCAAGCATGGAATCGAACCTGGTACCCTTGCGCTGTGAACCAACGGTGCTACCCATTGTGCTGTGTCACCAGAATGACAGGAGCATAAGTTGCATTTTAATAAAGTGTGAAAAATGCTGCAAGTTGATATCATGGGAATTAAACTCAAACATCATTGGTTGTACATGGGTGATAATTGTAGAATTATGCGCTCTGTGATGATGCGCTCCCACATGATGCCGCCCCTACTCAATGTGCTCCAATTAATAGTTTCGCTTCTCAACGTGGAATGCATGAAACGAATTAACTTTCATTTATGCTGCATTGCTAATCTGATTTCCGCGACCTGTGCACATGGATATGCCCTTGGTTATGCAGCCTGTTTGGCTTATCTTGTCGAAAACCATACATTGTGATCCGGAAACTTTGTCTGATGTAAATCTCCTTAGTCCCTCCATTAGGTAGCTGAGGAATTGTTGGAACTGGTAAAGAAATACAATTGAACTAATGGGTAATGTGTAAAGCGCTCACGAACATTCCGTTCAATGAAGTAAATCAATTGTACATTTTTACATAATGGTTCCGTTCAGTTTGTAACCGGAAAGGTAAGAACGTTTTCCAAGACATACATTCTGCTCCAGATTTCACGGTATCTTTCTCACAAAGAAATGAAGACATGTTTTTGAGTCATTGGGTCGGATAGCACAGAAAAGTCTCCTCTGCCCATCGGGCCTTGAACAAAAGTAAATACCTCTCATCTCGGGCTAATCCCAATCACCAGTACTTTCCCCACAGCTTTGAATGTGATTGTGTTTCAAGTGCTGGTCTGGGTGTTTCTAAAAGGCCGCAAGGTCGCCAGCCGCCATTCCCTTCTCTGGTAGTGGAATACACATTCTCGCCACCGTCTGAGTTTCCTTTTTTCACAATTCCCTTCTACATTTTCTGCCTTTCACTGGAAATCTGTGCCTCTTCTGACTGACCCCTCAACTCAAGGGAGCAGTTATTTACTGTTTGCAATGTGGAAAACCCTCAAGAACGTATATACCTTATTCATATTCCCCCTCAGTTGGCCCTGCTCTCAGGAAAACAATTCAAGCTTGCCCATTCTCTCCAGGTAGATACGATGGTCCACCCCAGTGAACATTCCGGTGAAACACCTCTGTACACCCTCGAATGCAATCATTTCCTTCCTGCCGTGAGGTGACCACAACTGCACACAATCCTCGAGCTGTGACCTCTGTTATATCCTCCTCCAACATAAACTACTTGCTCTTATATTCTATGCCACAACTGAGAAAGACAAAGGTCCTATATGTCTTCTTTACTATCTTTTTCCGAAATAGTGCCGCCTTCAGGGATCTGCGATCAAGCAGTTAAACCCCATCTGTTCCTCTGAGATATCGAGTACCCTGGCATTCATGACATATTAGGTCCTCGACTGTCTTTATTCAGAGTGCATAACCTCGCATTTATCAGAGTAAATACCATCTTCCACTGCTCTGCACATCTGTACAATCCATCTATATCTCCCTGTAACCCTCCTCTTCACTGGTATTGACCTGACCAATCTCCGTGTTTTCTGCAGACTTACTTTTCTTTTCCCAACATTCTCGTCCGTATTGTTTATCTATGTCGGGAGACAGCACTAGCCTCCAATTTCTCAAAGCGCCTTCTAACAGCACGCACTGTGCCTTATTACTAACCCAGTTTCGGATCCATTTGGCCAGGCTTCCTTGAATTCCAACTCCTTTACTTTCTTAATCATTTTCCCACGTGGGAAATTGTCAAAGGTTTGATAACATCCATATGATATAGACCATCTGAACTTCCTTAATTCACACACACGGTCACATTAACAAAAAATATATTGAATTTGTTGGGCATTACCCTCTCTGAAAACGCCGCGTTGATGATCCCTGAACAATCCGTGCTTTTCCAAGTGGTGAGCATTATTTTCCTTCAGAATTGCAATCACACGTTTCTCCATCAGTGAAGTCAGACTCACCAATCTGTAATTCCCCTGTGTATCTACCATACATCTTGCAAAATGGAACAACATTAGCTTTTCTCTAGTCCTCTGGCACTTCCCCCGTGGTCAGAGAGAAATTAAAAAATTTCCTCAAAGCCCCTACTATTTCATGACTCGCTCCTACGGTAGCCTGGGATGCATTTTGACCATGTTTAAGACGGCCAATATCTCCAATTCTTCCTCAATTCCTATTTTAAACTGTTCAAGGGACTCAGTCAACATTTCGGAATTATATACCTACGTCGCCATCCTCCTGAGTGAATATCGATTATGGGAAATAATTTAACACCCGAAAATGTATTGCCTCCCCAACACAGGTGAACCCCTGGTCTCCAATATAACGCAATAATTCGCTGGTTAACTTCGTCCCCTTGATGTATCTAAAGAACATATTAAGTCTCGCCCTAATCCTATTGGAAAGTTAATTTTCATGCCCCATTTTGCATCTTCTAATTGATTTCTTGAGTTCCCTTTTACACATCCAATATTCTCGAGGGGTATAGTTGAATGTCTCCCTTTGGAGTGGCTAAAAGCTTTTATCTACTTCGTTACACAATGCTGCACTATCCACGACATCCAGGGATCCTCTGAAATTATTTATCCTACATTCACCAGGTACAGGGAACATGTCAGAACTGTATTCTGCACATTTGGTTGCTGAATACCCTCCACTATTCGCTGTACGTTTTCCCAAAAGTGGCAGTACCCAGTCAACTATGGGCAGACCCTGCCTTAAGTTGTAAAATGTGCCTTTCTCCAAACGAAAATTATTTATTTTCCTCGTCCGCAAAAAACCTGACCGGTACGGTATCGTTGTTACTCTCTCGAAACTGATCTCCCACTGCCAAACTGAATAATTGTTCATCCTCGTTCCCAGAACCAGACCCAGCAATGCTCTATCCCGTGTTGACCTTCTACATGCCGATACAATATGTTCCCCTGGATACATTTCTAGAAATGTACCCACTCTTAACTCTTGACATTATGACTATCCAAATTTATGCAAGGGGGATTGAATTCCTTTGTATAATTACATGCATATTATTCCCACACATCTCTTTCAATTGTCTGAATACCTCATCCTCTATTTCCCAGTTCTTCTTCGGCTGCTGTAATGTTGCTTAGAGAAAACCACAAGTGCATTTCTTAAGAGGATGGAACCAACAGACATATTTGAAAATGAGGATCATCCAACACTTGCATATGTTGCAATCCGTTGATTTCGATAAACGTATGAACTCGAATGTGTCATTCCAAGCGATGCTACCACATGTCCCATCAAACCAACAGAAAAATTAGGGGCTGGAGAAACACATGCAGAAATAGATCGATAGATAGGTAGATATATAGATAGATAGGTAGATAGATAAATAGATAGATAAATAGATATTTTGATAGATAGATAGATAGATTGATAGATAGATTGATAGTTTGACAGACACATTGATAGGTAAAAAGAAATACCGACAGTTGGACGGGTGATGGATGAGTGGATGGGTTGATCGATGGAATTTGTGGTCCTACCAGCGCAATTTGAATGTGAAATCCCCACCCCACTGTGATAAGTGGCAAATAACACATTCAATAACAGCTCTACTGTTCACACTGTAAACCTGATATATTTCATCACCTCATGTATTGTAGAGATAGAGGGCCAAGGCTGAAGTATGTTTTTCATGTCATAATTTCCTACGTGGTTGTGCAAAATACTTCTTAATTTCCAGGACATTACAAATCGACGGACTCAAGTTTACTTCCGTTTCCTCCAATTAAATATAAGTTTGCCTTGCCATGTTGAATCGCAAGTTCCATTTGGCTTCACAGTACGCAAGTTCGTCGACACATCTTTTTCCCTTACAGGTGCATCGTTGGTTCCAACTCTAGCAATATTCATAACTGTTTATGCGTTCCCTGACTGAGCATTGCAAATATAATGTCAGCCATAAATTCACAATATTGGTTCGATCATTTCATTCTTCGTCCAAATCATGCCAACTGAATCTTCACCTGTTTACCTCTGTGGCTATGGCTGTTCCAGACATCCAATCTCAAGGTCGCCGTTTCATACCGTTTGAGTCATCTTGCACTGGGCAGACTTTGCGAATGCTCACATGCTGGCGCCCTATTTTGATTATGTGCTTTCACATTTGACCATATGGCTTTGTCTTTGATTACAGAATATTCCTTGGCTATAAATGCTCCATTTGGTCTTTCTTCCAAGAAACAAGTATTGGAATTAAGCATGCGGTTCCACATGTAACATATGACAAATGTACGGATTTGGCGGCATTGGTACTTGCCAATATATTACTGAATTCAACATGTGTCTTCCTCCCAGACGAAGCTTTGAAGGAAAAAGAGAAAGGTAGTTATTTTGCGACGTGGACTGGGAGTTCACTGATTAAAAGTGTATTTGCACCCGACACATACTGTCAAATCATGAGGCTAATATCTATTATCAAATGACGCCGAATGTCATCTCTCCCCTCCCTCGCCTATAATCACGGCATAAGTCAGGTGATGACATCAGCGCCCTGTGTTGACCAGATGTGAGGAGAGCACCACAGAACGCTGTCGTATTCGTGTGCGCGAAGACACATGAATCGCGTGTCCGATGATGACACTAACTTTCCATCACAGGTATATTCAACGCCCTCCACCACATCATCCCAGTGACAGAAGCATCTGTTGGAAACCATAGTGAAGAAGCTCATGAGACACTATCTGCTGCGCACCACAGAGTTCATCTGGTAAATCAGGTGGAGGTAGAAACACCCGATAGGGCGGATGGTCTGATGATGGGTGGACCCCAGAAACTGGCTGCGTGTATGATGGTTTTTGATCTTCGGGAATGAACAGTCCCATCGATTATCCAAACAGAGTCAGGGACTAGATGGCGGATTGGCGGTGAGCATTCCATGCCTGCAGGCGCAGTTGGAGGAGTCCAACCACGTGCAGAATCAGGAAGTTCTACCGAGCATGCGTGCCATCCATCGAACAATGCATGGCTGGTGTCCGCGCTGGAGGAATTGGCGGCGCAGATTTCGGCTTTGAACAGCTACACTGAGGCCTGGGACATTCTGTGGAGATGGGGCCAGGGCCTTGTTCAGGGTTGTCACCTCAGAGCCATACAAGTATGCAGTTACTGGCTGATGCCACACAGACAAAGAAGGTGGTGGCACAGTGAATGGATGATGCAGTACCAGAGGAAGGTGGCTGACTCCCTGTGCAACATGGCCGCGAATTTGCAGATCCTGGATGAGACGAGGGCGGGCCACCAAGACTTGCAGCGTCAGGTGGTGGGGAACCTTTGGAGATAGTTTTGTTTTTGAACCCCCATCCCATGAATTAGCCAAGGGGCCATCGGGCACTCTGAGGGATGAAGAGTGAAAGGGGCCCTTGCCAGTGACTCCAACAGGAGAGATGGCGGAACACAGCAGTACCTCAGACTACCAGCGCTCCTGTCTCTTGCGCATGTGCTGGGAAGCGGACAGAAGTGTCATGCCTCCACGAACACTGCAGTATCAGCGGATCCATCCAGGCACAGTATCCCCAGAAGACGGCATCCAACGGGAACCAACGTCGCAGGGCAGAAATCACAGCATTCCACCTTTACTCCTGACGTGCAGTCTGGGGTCCACCCAGATGTAGCAGTCGGGCTTGTAAGTCTAGAAAGAATGACATCCGTGAGGTCAGTAGGTATACAGACCACTGTTTGGTTAAAGGAGCAAAAGCACGTATCTGTAAATATTTCTGCTGTAAAATTAATTTACAGGATGTGTGCGTTGCTGGTTAGGACAGCATGTATTGTCCATCCCTGAAGGGCAAGTAAGATTGGAAATAAATGTTGGCCTAACAAGCGACGCCCACATTTCGAAAAAACATTAAAGACCTATTAACTGTTACCACCTGTCTCAGCGCTCTGTCAGATGGATTTGAGCCGTGGTCTCGTCTAACTTGACCAGAGAGACTATGTAAGATGGCAGTGAAATGGGCAAACGTTGTGTATGTGCTGGACGCTCCACCCACCCCTTACCCCACTCGGCCGTCCCTACCACCATTACCATAGGGATCTCATGGGACCACGTGAAGGAATTGCCAGCTCGGATGTTGTCTTTACTGAGGTGGACATTGGAAAAAATTACCGTGAGGAAGAGTCAAATGTTGTCAAACGAAGTGGACCAGCAGAACACATTGCAGAGCTGGTTTTCATCATTCTGCATCCTTTGAATAAGACTCCTTGTTGCTGCCAACTGTGTAGCTGCAAATTGTAGGGTGACAGATATATATCACGGTGGGTTTGCAGGCAGGGTCTTTGATGGTTCAAAGGGAAGGATGTGGGGGTGGGCGACGGTGTCCGTGTCCCTGGCCCGCTGCTTTCCCCTGTCGGTGAACCTGCAGGCTCTGTGTGTCGTTCTGTCGCATTGGCCCTTGTGCATACGACTTGTTGCTTCCCTTGCCAGCCTGTGCCCCAGGTAGTTAACATCCACGGCCTCGCCCCGTTCTTCTCATCTGGCAACTACTGGTTTTCATCGTCCTCTTTCAGCACATCGCTTCTGTGCTTCATGGTACAGTGGAGGATGCCGGCAACCGGTGCAGCATCAAAAAGACTTGCCACTCCAGAGCAGTGCGGGAAGCGGAACTGTACCTTCAGGAGGCAGAATCAACGGCCAATCACGCCCTTGGTCGCTGTGTGTGCGTCGTTTTAGCCGGTTTCGGCTTCAGTCTGTCGCCTTATGATCGGGGTCATCAGCCGCCACCCCAGCGGATGAGTCGTCAGCGTCGATCCAATCCCCATACGGGGGTGTAACGAACATGCCAGGAATCGTCGAATGCGACAGGATGAATGTGTCATGCACACTGCCTGGGAAATGGTTGCAGACGTTTATGATGCGCATCAGATGCACGTTTCTCTATCCGAACCACTTTCGGTTTGTGTAGAGCGGTCTGTCATCTGTAGGCGTTCATATGGGGATATGCATCCCGTTGACCACCTCCTGGACCGGGTGATCGCATCGTCGTGGCGCAGCCCGCTGCCTGGCATTCAGGTAGGCCAGATCCAATTGAAATGAATGTGTTGTGCCGCCTGGGCAAATCGGTTCTCGGTGACCGCATGGATGCACCTATCTCCTGGATTCTGCGCGATTCCGGACAGTTGCCAACTTTGCAATTAAAAGTTATGTTGAGGTTCAGGAGACCCTTAACTTGACGGAGGCCAGGGGACGGTGCCTCCCGTATTCCGTGGCCGTGCCAGGTGCCCGATAACCTAGCACTTTTGCACTGCCGGTCTGCTCAGCCAGAGTGATCAGCAGTCCAGCAGGTCCACAAATGACGGGCGCTGCAAATAAATGGGATGCCTCATGCGCTTCGCTGCACCCCCTGCTCCTCCTTGGCCTTTAGGCAACCCAGCTTCTCGAGCAGCGAACGCTCGTTCATCCGTAGGGTATTGCCAAAGGTTGCGATTACTGGAACGAAGGCTATCTTGTGTGGTTTAGTTCCAATATCCATTGTCTTCAAGGGCTGAAAAGCCTACAAGTTTGCACTCTGCGGACCACCCTCCGAAAAAGTTTATCCAGGCTACATGGTGGCCTTGCATGCTCGACCTCCACCACCCTGGCCCCGTCGATGCCCGACACTGAGCACTGGTGCCCCTCCATGGTGTCACGTATACCATCTATTTGCATAACACTTCTGAGTGGTGAGATCTGCTGCCTCTAACCGGAGTTGTGGCACGGGCTACAGTGGGCGTTGCCCTTGGTGGGCCCCATGATTCCCCACCGCCGGGTGGCGGACGGTTGGCTGGTGGTGGGTATTATGGAGAGAGGGGTGTGGGGGTTGGAGCAACAAAATGGCCAGATTCAGGATCCAGTTTGGATGGTCAGTGGCGTGTGCAGCAAGACGGCAGTCTTGCAGGCCATGGATATGGCGGTCCATGCCTGGTCAACCATGCCACACGGACAATACAGTCGTCACCATCCCCCATACCGGGGTAAATGCTCTGCCGTCCCCACCAGCCTGGCCACTGTGAGGTCTTGCAGCCCACGGTTACGACTGTCTGTGTCCCATCGCCTCATTCCCCCTCATGAGCCACAACAATTATTTCACGACGTTAAAAAGAACACGTGACCTGCGCTGTCGAGAATTCAGCCCACTGGAGAATCGCAGAGGCCCTGGAAAACACGGCGTTGGGCCTGTTAATGATATGCAACGCGGCCGGCTTCTCCCAAAATATAACTATGTAGCCACAGCGGCGTAAAAACGCTGGAGTTTTAATCCAGTGATCCCTGGAAATAAGTATGGCTAATTCAATGCCCTGCTGGGGGTGGCAGGTATAAGAAGTATTTCACGCAGCTTTAGCTCGGATGCGGGCTTCCGCACTTCCGGTTTTCCATGCCGTGCTCCTCGGCGGAAACGGACCGAGGAAGCAGACAGAATTAGACACCACCCCAGATCGGCCTTGCACCCGAGCACGTGACTCGTGGGTCTAACTCCCTGCCGCCTGTCGCCGCCAGCCCCTCCCGGAACCCGATTTCGCCCGGCTTCCATCCGGCTGGCCGCGACTGGGTCTCCTGCAGTCCGGCAGTAACAGGTTACTTGCACGCCATCGGGATTTTGCCGATCGGCAGCGGAGGATCGCTGGGCTGGTCCCTGTCAATGTGGCCTCAAAAGGACGGCCTACTCCGCAATCACGCCTAATCTTGGAACCTGGAGAATCGCCGAACCGCAGTTAATCCAGCCCACAGCGCTTATGTTACGTGCATTCCAAAACGCATTAATGCCACTGTGGAGGCGACGAAAAATTGTGATTAGGCGTCAAATGAGCTTCTGATTCGATTCCAGAATTGGAACCAATTCTCCGCCTGATCGGATTTCCAGATTTCTTCATTGGCCGGCGTAGAATCCCACCCATATTTTTTTAAGGATTTGTTATTTGTCGCACTTGGTTGAAAATAATCTAACGTTATGTCTGACAGCGGGAACAGGTTATTGAGTTGGATGCTCAGTAATAATCACAGTGAACGTCGAAGCAGGCTAGATGGGCCGAATGGCCAACTGCTGCCCTACTTTCCCATGTCCATAAGACCATAAGACATAGGTGCGGAAGTAAGGCCATTCGGCCCATCGAGTCCACTCCACCATTCAATCATGGTTCATTTCAACTCCATTTACCCGCTCTCTCCCTATAGCCCTTAATTCCTCGAGAAATCAAGAATTTATCAATTTCTGTCTTAAAGACACTCAACGTCCCGGCCTCCACCGCCCTCTGTGGCAATGAATTCCACAGACCTACCACTCTCTGGCTGAAGAAATTTCTCCTCATCTCTGTTCTAAAGTGACTCCCTTTTATTCTAAGGCTGTGCCCCCGCGTCCTAGTCTCCCCTGCTAATGGAAACAACTTCCCTACGTCCATCCTATCCAAGCCATTCATTATCTTGTAAGTTTCTATTAGATCTCCCCTCAACCTCCTAAACTCCAATGAATATAATCCCACGATCCTCAGACGTTCATCGTATGTTAGGCCTACCATTCCTGGGATCATCCGTGTGAATCTCCACTGGACCCTCTCCAGTGCCAGAATGTCCTTCCTGAGGTGTGGGGCCCAAAATTGCTCACAGTATTCTAAATGGGGCCTAACTAGTGCTTTATAAAGCCTCAGAAGTACATCCCTGCTTTTATATTCCAAGCCTCTTGAGATAAATGACAACATTACATTTGCTTTCTTAATTACGGACTCAACCTGCAAGTTTACCTTTAGAGAATCCTGGACTAGGACTCCCAAGTCCCTTTGCACTTTAGCATTATGAATTTTGTCACCGTTTAGAAAATAGTCCATGCCTCTATTCTTTTTTCCAAAGTGCAAGACCTCGCACTTGCCCACGTTGTATTTCATCAGCCACTTCTTGGACCATTCTCCTAATCTGTCTAAATCTTTCTCCAGCCTCCCCACCTCCTCAATACTACCCTCCCCTCCACCTATCCTTGTATCATCGGCAAACTTGGCCGGGATGCCCCCAGTCCCGTCATCTAGATCGTTAATATATAAAGATGTCCTCCGGTCTTTATGACTGCGCCAATGATCTACTTATGTTATTGGTGCATGTCAGAGTACAGAGACGCGTTGCATCTTAAAATTGCATACGATATGCATGCACATGCAGATAATTCACCACTTGTGCTCGAGGTTAAGAAAGTGGAATTGGATTATCTTCACTTGAACATGCGAATGAAACATGAAGTTGATGGTTCGACTAAACTCCTACTATGGTGTAATGACTCTATGATTCAATGAAGATAAATCCCTCGAATTTAATGATGTGGAAGAAAACAGTTTTCTTTAATATCGCGATCCAGAATTATCCAAGTTTAAGGAAGCTCTAAAGGAATCAGGTAAGCATTTTGAAATTTAACTTTTTGTTTTTTTGGAGTAAACATTGCAAGTGGATGTTTGAGCAGTGGAATTTGTCTCAAAAATTACTGGGTATTTTTTGTAAATCTTGCACACAATGCGCATCAAATAATGTAAATTTCTGTCATAGCCCAACACGTTGTTAGGAAAATACAATACTCTGTTCGCATGGGATGTGGATTCGCAACTTAATTCGGTCTCAGCGATTTCAGTCGTCTTTAGAAATTCATCATTGAGACAAAGTGGTGCCAAATTTACCAAATTAGCTTTAGAGAGGAGATATTGACTGCGACAAATGTGATATACTTATAGAGTTGCAGACTACAGGATAGATTTTTTAGTCCAACGGATCTAAACAATTCAAGAACTATAATGCATCTACGCTCATCCCAATTGCAAGACTTTTGCCCGTGATGTTGAATGGTATGACAGCCACAATGCTGTAGCTGACGGCTTACTCCCTCAAACCGCCTCAAAATCTTCTGCCCCTCAACTGAAAACGATATTTATTGATTATTTTTTGAACATTTTCCAATTCAGAGGGAATTTAGCGTGGCCAAATCCACCTACCCGTACGATGTTCTGGTTTGGAGTGGGGCCTATGTACCGGCGGAACGTGCAAGCTCAATACGGACAGTGATCGGGCTATGAAACAGGGCCCTCAGCACTGTGAGCGCAATGCTAACCATTGCGCCACAATGCAAAGCTGTTATTAACACTTTAGCTGAGGCGAACACATGTTTAAAACCACCCTGTCTATACCCCTTATAATTTTATATAGCAGAATATCTTTCCCCGTAAACATTTCTGCTGTTAAATACAAACAACCCGAGGGTATTCAGCATCTCCTGCTGAAATTGACCGATCCAGCAACATCCAGATGAATCTGCTCTGCAGCCCCTTCAGTAACATTGCCCCCGTGATTTTATTTGAGTTTTCTATAGAAATTTGTCTGATTTTGACAACCCAATCGTCGAAGCGAAAAACAAGGAGAACACGGCTATATATTTTCCTCGAAGTCCACTTTCATCGGGCGGTGTTGATTTAATACCTGCATTCGACTTGAGTTAAACCGACATGGCCGGTGATCACTGCCGGTGGGCCCTTCCGACTTGATTTACAGCTAACGACTCAACTCCTCCCAATTAGTGTATTTTGCGGGAACCTTGCCTGATCGCGCACCGTGCGAGATGTCTGCGTCTCTCGGCGTGTGTTTTCCAGAAACAGTAATTATCGACTGCCTTGCGCCATTTGTCCGTGATTCTCCCATACATTCACTTCCGGTATTCCAAAACCGCGACTTCACTGACAGCAAATTGCATCTCTTTTCGACATTTCTTATTCCATCTTTCATGCTCTCTCAATGGTGAGCGCAAATCCCCCCCCCTCTTTTGCGCACACGCACAAACCACCCACGCATGCACACAAACTGTTTCATTCGACGGCCTTTCCGACCGTGTTCTGGAGCGATATTTTCTGGCACCAGTTTCCCGTTATCAACCAAAGCTGAGAATCAAATATTTCCTGGATTGACAATCTCTGCTTTCATGTTGTACCACAGCAATGACCTCTTACCAGTTTAATCACTCTTTGAAGCATAGCTCCGACACCGTCCCACAACATGAATGACAGCTGGACTGACCGTGCGAAATTGACTAAGAATATCAAGTAACCTTACGGCGTGAGGGCGGGCAATTATTGAAGCGGACCTGTGGCGCGTATTCTTTCGAACGGCTAGTGGACGCGATGGGCCGCATCGTGTCCTTTAGCATGGTTGGCATTCAATGACATGTATGTCACTCGTTGTATTAACTTCGTATTTCGCAAATGCAGCATTCGTTAATATGCCCATTACAATCGGCATTAAAGGTACAATACTTTCCCGGCCAAGTTCTTGACCATCAGATCTAATGTATCGCTGCGATTCTATAAGTTTTACCAGGTTCTGCAATTGCTGCTTGAAAATATACTCAATTAACCATGTTAGTGGAACGTTCCAACAAGAAATACTATTGTCAACCATTTTCATGAGAAATGCGGCAATTATCCATCGGGAAAACGAGTCTCAAGTCTCATTGCTTGCACATTCATGGTAATTTGCTCATTATGCGCTGTGTGACACTGTACTACCAGACGTAAATTTTCATTGTTCATATTTCTCGACTGATCTGCCGCACCGACACATTCACCACCCATATCATAGAAACACTGCAGTGAAAACAAAGGTCGTTCGGCTCAATCAATGTGCACCGACCCTTGGAAAGAGCACGTTACCGTGGACAACCCCTACCCCCACCCTGTCCCAGCAAACCAGTAAACACAATTAAACGTTTGAACACTAAGAGGCAATTTAGCATGACCTATCCACCTAACGTGCAAATATTTGGAAGTTGTATATATTTGGGTATGCTAAAACATGAATACTGATGATAATCAAGTAACGTCCGTTCCACTGAGGTGCCAAACAATTACCCTATAGAATTAGAATGACATTTTATCAAGCTCCGGTGACATTAAAATTAAATACACTACGTGAAATTCTGAGCATTAATCATCGTAAAATTACGATTTATCAGAATAATAGCTGGATACCAATATATAAATCTTGGTCTGCAAGAGGAGGTCAAAACCTCGGAATTCTGCAGTGAGTGCCTCACCTCCTGTTCCACTAAACCAGAAGTTCGGATTGTTATTGGAATGTATGACTTCCCATGAGAAGTGAAGACTATATCTAAAGCAGGATGTCATAATTACGTGCAAAAGAGCTTACCTCAAAGGAACAAGTTAGCATCTTAGAAATCCATTCTATGGACAAGCCAGTGGCAAGCAGCATCCAATATATATATAGAAGACTAAATGTATGCACTCGCCAAAACACCTTCCACACCACATGTTAAGCATACCGTACTTACGAGCTGGAAGAACATTGTCATCAAATGATCACCTATCCATTACATGGCCGATTTCAAGGAACGCGATAAAATCGAGTGTGGACACATTCCACACTCTATTCATTCTGCACTTTACATCCTAAATTTAGCACTTTGTAAATTAACATGTTAAACGTTGCTGTCTGTACATTTTCTGAATCAGAATATGAGATGGCTTTTTCCTGGAAAACGTGTCTGAACATGTTCATGAGATTTTCTGGAAGCAATCACGTAGTCATTATCCTTACTTTCTGACAAAAGACAATTTGTATTAGCCTCCATTGTTCTGAATCTCGTACCCAACCAATATTAAACCGTGATAACAGTAGATTAGTACTGCCGTGCTAACTAATTTCACTCAAAGGGCTCAGGTACGATTAGCAATCAGTCATTTAGCGACGTCCGATATTCGCCGTTATTTATCACATGTTCTTGGAACTTTCTCCAACACACAGAAGATATCCTAAACGATCTAAAAACAGGTATGTGAAACAACGTTCTGCATTCATTTCGATGATTAGTAAACGGGTGTCGATGGTTTTCCGTGCATAAACGATGGGAAACATCAAAGTTATTTGTGAAATTAGTGAACCCGCTTTCAAGAATTTGACCAGAAGTTTTCAGCAGAATGGGCAAACGTAAACATGAACACTGTATCTTCATGCAGACACCGAGCAACGCAGATTCTTCCGAACAGAAACCCCTGAATCACGCAGTAACAAATGCAATTTTATAATGGGAAGAGGAAGGGGAACAAATACAACAACCCTTAATTACACATTGTATGAGCAGTGTCATACGTCAATTTTTTTCACCTACCGAACTTATGTACGTGCAAAAGACTTCGCCAGGTAATACAGGAAAAATTTGTTTCAAATACACATCTGTCTTCGTGGATTGCATATTTGTATTGTTGTCTATAGCTTCGAAAACCATGAAATAAATGCATGATGTAAACGACTCTAGAATTGCTAAGCGTATCAGCAGAAAATTTATATTGTAGCGAATGCATGTTTGGCACGTGTGTGTGCACATCTGTTCTGTCTGCAACCATATGTGTGTTTTCTTTTATAAATGTAGAGTACCCAATTCATTTTTTTTCCAATTAAATGGCAATTTAGCATGGCCAATCTTCCTAGCCTGCATAGCGTTTGGGTTGTGGGGCTAAACCCCACACAAACACAGGTAAAATGTGCAAACACCACCCGGACAGAGGTCCAGTGCTTGGATCGAACTGGGTCCTCGGCGCATGAGGCAACAGGGATAACCCACTGCGCCACCGTAATGCCCAAGTAACCTTGTGCATTTGCATCCGTATGTGCACGTGCATGTGCATGTTTGTTGATTTTGTTGAGGCGGGAGGTATAGCGGTGATATTTCCACTTGTTTGTGGCACAGATTGAAGTGAGGGTGATCACGGAATCCTAATAATTTAAATGCGGAAGGAGAATCGTACACAGGAATCTCAATTTAAAAGGAGGGCATTGCAAAGTGCTAAGTTCACATGCCCAAGCGAATATTTTGAATGAGAAGGAAATGAAACAACAATGTTTGCACTGGATCACTGTCTTCGGTCATCATTAGGTTACGAAAGTGGGTGTTTTTTGACACAGTGACATTAAGAGTTAATTATGGGTTAATATTCACCGAAAGCGTAGTATTTCCCTCTTTGGTCAATTACCTTAGAAGTTGCTCTTTGGTTTGGAAAATCGTGAGTTTAAAAAAAAACTTTGAACAGAGTTCGTTTAGCATCTGCTTGCAGCTGTAACTTGTTAATTATGCAACCGAATTAAGCCTGTTTTCCGAGGCCAATGTCACACATCGTCCAGTTGCATTCGGTTGCATTTGAATGTGACTTTCGGCTGCATTATCGCGCGAAAGTGGAGAGATTTGTGTCTGAGAGAAATTAAGTATTTATTTCTACCTTAAGTCTCCTCTTTCTTTGATCTAGTGAACTAACTTAAAAGTTGTCGATTGTGTTGGAAGAATGTACGTTTTAGAATATGTTTCAACGGAATTCACCCAGGCGCTGTTTACAGCTGCAATCGGTTAATTATATAACTGGCAGAAACCAGTTTTGAGACGGTAGAATCCGACAGTGCTGACTTCGTTTGCACTGGAGAGTTCACTTCAGGATGCATCACAGTGATAAGGTGTGAGATTTGTAACGGGGGCAGTTCGCTGAGGACGGAGTGTGGTCGTTGCTCCATTCAGTCCCTACTTGGCGTCAAAAAGAGTGAGAGGAACCGATAGTTACATAGAGCGAATCTGACTGGTGAGTAAGTCTAGGTGGGTTTTTTTCAAACGAGATTAAAGTGGAAGCCCATGTTATAGTATTTTTGAGGACGTAGTTGGTCTATATATCTACATTTTCAATATCAGGATATCCTGATGATTGCAATTTAAAAGTTTTGTCACGGCAAAAAAGTTCAATTCCATGATCTCCTCCTGTAGCTCCATGTGGGAATCTGACGATTTTTGCAAAACCCGGGCCCAGCATGTGTGCATGAAGTCTGCTCAGCTGCAGCTTCTGCAAACGTGGATTTCTTAGCTGGGACGGTGGCTGGTGGCGCTGTGGAGCACCTGCCAGTCTGAGAGTATGCTGGATAGCAGATTTTGAGAGGTGGTGACACCGCAACTGAAAGAACTTTAGGACGCAAAGGAATGGGTGAATACGACGCAGTCCATGAAAAACAGGCATGTGGTTCAGCAATCCCTTGGGGTTTCCTTGATATTTCGCATTCGATTTTAGAGACAGATTAGGCTCGTTGCTCCTGAGAATGTGAAGTTCTTGCCAGCACAAGCCGGCTGCCTGTACAAGAGGGGGAAAGACAGGAAAACAACAATAATAAAGTATTCCTTAATAATGAAAACAGATAGGTGCGACTGTAGCCATCTACCTGACTCCAGGTTTTTGTGTTGCGTCTCTGGTGTGAGGGTCCAGCATGGCACTGAAGAGCTGCACGGACTCCCGAAGTGGGGATGTGTTGATGAGGTAGTTGTCAAATTGCAATTTGCTACTGTTGGGATAAATAGTGATAATAATAATAATCGGTTGACGATTTGCATTAAGAATAGGCAGTAGATTAAAAAGCAGGACCTCTCTGGTTGTAATCCACTGAATTGCTCGAAATGTGACCTGCTCGTGAGGACAGAAGTTGGAGAATAGCATAGATAATTTGGATGTTTGAAATGCTGGATCGGGGGGAGTTGGGGTGGGGGGGTCAGATTCCAGGGCCACAAGAACCATTTCAAAGGAAGGTGGGACTTGCACGAGCGGGACGGAATCTTTCTGAACCAGTACTGGTGGTTTAGATGCTGCTTTAGGGTTGTGGTTAAGCTCATTCTGCTGGGCAGGGGACGCAGACCTTTAGCATAATTCGGGCACAATGTAACACAGAACAACAATCAAGTCAGAAGAAATACAGCGGAAGTAATTTCCAAGGGAGTAAGACAAGGTTGGATGGCCTCTACTTGAATGTCTGGAGTATGGCAGATCATAGGGATGAGTTAAAGGCAAGAATTGATACGTCGAATTGTGACATAGCATAAATCACAGATATGTGGTTCAGAGAGGGAAAGTATTGGCTGCTCAACATCCCAGGATATATATTCGTCAGGCTAGATAGTGGAGAGCGTAAAAGAAGAAGATGTGTGACGTGATTATTTAAGGGTTCAGTTCTTGCTGTCAGTGGAGACGATATCCTGTGGGGACATGTGGGAGGGACGGGGCATTAACTGAAGTTTTGTGCGTAGCCCATAGCAATAAAATGAACAACCACATTGTTCGGTATGCATTATAAAATCTCAGTTACTGAGAAATGGAGGAGAAAATGGGTATGAAATTCGCAGAGGTGTGTGCATATAATAAAAGGATAATTATATTTTGTGATTTCAATTTTAATAACATTAATAGGGATAGTCATTGTGTTAAGGTTTTAGATGATGTGGAGATCATAAAATGCGTACAGGATAATCGTTAAGCTGAACATGCAAATGATCAAACAAGGAACGGTGCAGTTCCACACCTAATGCTAGGGAATGAAGTTTGGCCGATGCATAATGTGCTTGTGGGGCAGAACGTCCCTCATTGCGACCGCAAATGGTTGAAATTATGTTTGCAATGGACAAGGCAATGCTCGAGTGGAAGTAGAAACTTTTGGGGAATTCTACAGAAAGGCAGTGGCGGGGTGTTCAAAAAGAAAATGTTCCCTCCAGGTTAATAGCAATAGAACAAATCCCAGAGAATCATGCATCACTAGAGATATTCTGGATACGATGATAAGGAAAAGAGAGGCGTTTTGCAAGTAAAATGGGAGCAAATCATGGAGGCATTAGTGGATTACAGAAAGTGCAGGATGTAGCTTAAGGAAGCAATTCGATGATCTAAGACGGGATATGAAAAATAGCTGGCAAGTGAAATCAGGTATGATTCCAAGACATTTTCTCAGTATGTCAATGGAAAGATGATAACCAGGAAAACAGTGACATCATTTAGAGTGTGAGCGGGGCGAGAGGACATTGGGACGGTGTCGATTCATTACGTTACATCTGTCTTATACGAACAGAATAAGGAGTTAAATAAGCGACTCAGGGAAAGAGAATGCAGTTTTAAACAAATTGGCAGAGGGACAAGGTATGAATGGTGTTGACTGGTTTAAACTTGGACAATTTCCAGGTGCGGTTGAAGTGTGGCGCAGGATGCTGTGACAGATGAGAGAGGCGTTTTCAGTGGGTTCGGATATGAATTTTCAAAGCCCCTCTCGAGTGTGGCGTGTGGGGTGGGGGTGATGGTGGTGCCGGAAGACTCGACAGCAGCTAAATTAGTCCCATTATTTAAGGAAGTGTGTGGAGGTAAGCTGGGGGATCTGCAGATCACGGAGTCTCACATCAGTGGCAGGGAAAGTATGGGAGACAATTCTGAACGAAGGAAAATGTCTTCACTTGTATAGCCAAGGAAAAGTTCAGGAATAGTCCGCATGGCTTTGGTAGAGAGAAGTCGTGCCGAACACATTTGATTTAATTGTTGAACATGTGGTGGGGTTTGTAGATGAGGGTAGTACAGTTCATGTAGTTAATATGAATATCAGAAAAGCCTGTGGCAATTTCTGACATGGGGGATTTATAAAGACGGCAAATGTGCATTGGATACAGGGCAACGTGATTCGGTGGATTACAAAAATGCTTAGTTGTAGGAATGAGAGCTTGATGAGAAATTGCGGCTTTCTGGACTAGAAAACTCTGTATGGTGGCGTGCCACAGGGATCGGTGCTGGATCACCTACTCTTTGAAATTAATAGAAACAACATAGATGACTATGTGGTCGGTAGGAACCGTAAGCTTGCTAATGACACAAAAATTAGCCTGTTGGTTAACGTGCGGTTGGGTGCCTTAGGCTCCAGGACGATATAGAATGGATGGTTAAAAGGGCAGAAAAGTGGGCAGATGGAATTTGACCATGAAAATGAGAGGTGATACACATTGGAAGGAGTAATGTGGCAAGGAAGTGTTCAATGAATGGCCTGACACTGAGAAGACCTGTGTAACAAAAGGACCAAGGAGGCTTTGTTCAGAGATCTCTGAAGGCAGAAGTACTGGTGAATAGAGATGTGAAACGCGCAAATGGGACACTCGCCGTTCCCAATCGAGGGATTAATTACAATTGCAGCGAGGTCATGTGGGAATTGTATGGAACTTTGCTGAGGCCCGACATGGAGTACTGTGTGCAATTCTGGTCGCTATATTATGGGTGGAATTTGATTGCACTGAAAGCAGTTTAGAGAAGTTCAAGCCGAACGTTCCACAATATGGAAAGGTTGAGCAATTAAGATTGCCTGGATAGGCTTGGGATATTTTCTCTGGAGCAAATAAGATTGAGGGGCGCGCTGAGATGTGCAAAAAGTATGGACAAGGTTGATAGGCAGCAGCTTTTCCCGTTAGTTGAAGGGTAAGTTACGAGGGGACACGACGTCACGGTAGGGGGCAGGAGGTTTAAGGATGATTTGAGGAAAAGCGTTTTTACCAAAATGGTGGTGACGGTCTGGAATGAACAGCCTGAGGGTGGCAGAGCTGGGGGTGGGGGCGCGGTTTAGAGGTCGGTGGCCTCACATATTTTAAGAAGCACCTGAATGAGCACTTGGCACGTCACAACATTAAAGCAATAGGCGAAGTGCTAGCAAATGTGATTAGCAACAAAGGTCAGGGATTCTGCATGTGTCGATGCACACTCGATGGGACTTTGGGCATCTTCTGCACTGTGTAATTCTATGATAATCAGGATTAACGGGGAAAAATGCACCGAGACTTTTCTTTGGTCCAAGAGGCCGATTTATTATAGTTGTAAGCAATGTATTTCCAAGGTGTACTAAAAATGAAGTAGACATATGTCGTGCTCATTGGAAGATAGGATAATAGACGATCTAGGGAACGAAAGAAAAACACTGTATGATGCCTGACGGGTGAATTGGAAAAGCGAGAAACAAGCACTATGTGGAATTTGACTTATTCTGGGGAGATAAAATGATTTTATGAGAGGCAGAAATGATTGAAGTTCACTGGAAAGGATGGCGAGCCTGACAATATCCAAGCAATTTGCTCTGTCGTGTCTGCTTCTCATTACGATAAACATACATCAGTTCTGTTGCATTGAGTGTTTTTCATAAATAAGCACTTTGTCTGGATGAGCGAAATGTTCCTGAGAATTGGTCGGACGCACATGTGAGGGTCGTATTTAAGGTCGCCGAAAACACTTTCTTAACAATAAATGACTAGTCAGTATAACGACAGCGGAGATGTCGATTTCGATTCTTGAATGGGATGAATAATAAACAGTTATTATCGGGACTTTCGGTTAATTAAGAAAAGCCATAACTGTTTCGTAAACGACAAATTAGTCTTTAGTCCCAGACGCTTGTTTCTCGCCGGCGCTCTCTTCGCTGGCTGCGGCATTCTCTCTGACCGCAGCTTGGCAATGCGATTTTCCATCGAAGCCACCCAACGCCGCCGTGACTCTGAACGGCCGGAGACTTCAGGCCAGGTTTCAGTAAACTGATCTTTCCGGAAAATAACGGAGTTAGTGTGTTTTTAATGGAACACAATTTGCACTTTTAACTAAGTTTAGTGCATTTTAATTTATGTTTATTGTACTTAAAATAGGGGATAATTGGTGGATTTTAGAATTTAAGAACACCAAGTTTAAAATGTCGTTTGACAAAGAGGCAAATTTAATTTTGTTTGACGAAGAGATAGAAGTTTGACAGGGCGAAGAAGCGTCCATTTTGTGTGGACTGAATGATTAAGGGCTGAAAGAAGAGGCCAGAAAATAGGTGGCTCCATATATGTGACAATCCTGATTCTTTTGCAGTCTTTTCTGGCATCAATAAAATTTGAGACGGATTTGCAGGTATCTATTATGTTTATTTCAACCAGCTAGCTGGGAGACACGCTCTATTAAAAGCGCAGGACAAAAGCACAGTATCCTCAATCTTCAACAGCGAGATGAGCCACAAAGCACAAAGCTACAAAGATACATTCAAATTGCATCATGTTTCACATACATAATCAAATATGGCAACAGTAATGAATGTAAGAATCCCATAGGCTATCGCTATATACTTCTTGACCTGGCCTGAAATCCTGATTGGCTCATTTCACATTCCTCAGCACTGGGCTCACTTCACATTCTTCTTCCCTTGGGGGGAAGAATGCACTCAGCATTCTCGCCCGAGCAACTGCCCCTCCCCCTTCCTGGCCATGCTTTGCTCAGTTCCTTTGTTCATTCCCTGATAAACTTATTAACCTACTCTCCGGCTCCTATAACTGAGTATACCCTCTACATCATCCTAACTAATTATCCCATTTTGTATCACATTCGTTTGTTCAATTCCTCATTCCATTCCAAGGGGCTGGTTTAGCTCACTCAGTTAAATCGCTGGCTTATAAAGCAGACCAAGCAGGCCAGCAGCACGGTTCGATTCCCGTACCAGCCTCCCCGGACAGGCGCCGGAATGTGGCGACTAGGGGCTTTTCACAGAAACTTAATTGAAGACTACTCGTGACAATAAGCGATTTTCTTATCATTTCATGATAACCTATTGGTCCAATCTCTAGCTGTGCTCAGGATTCCCCTCTTGCAGAATTCTGCTGAGACTGCCCGCACGCAGAGGGGCAGGGTTCTGTGGTAGGGACTAGAATCCTGATAGCGATTTGGCAGGGGAATGGAAGTGGCCATTATGGCTGTGCCCTTAAAATGGAAGTAGTATACTTGATCCGTATACCGGCTAGCATCACAATCAGTGTATAGGTTGAGTAGGGATCCCCCAGTAGCAGAGTTTATCCAACCTTTAAATGCCCATTCTTGCTTCCTAGCAATGCGGAAAGCTCTATTCTCGTACGACCGGGGTCTCTATTGGGAGTGAAGTGGTGGGATGTATCCGTCCTCCACCGTTGAAGCTTATCATATTGTGAATGGGAGTTATCCCGAGCAAGGGGAAGACAAATAGCTGGCGGGGCCAAACACGGATCGTAAGGAAGAGTAACTTGGTCGGGCAGGGTGGCTAGGAACGCAGACAGTGAACCACCGTTTTGGGGTGTTCCGAAAGCGGTGAGACAGAAAATAACCTAGACACCGATGCGGGGTTCGGGAAGCAGACAACCCGTCCCTGGCCATACATGCGGTGTTAGATTTGGTAGAAGAGATTCATGCTGCTCAGTTTTCCTTCGTTCTGGGTCCTAATTGAAGTAAGTATAACTCCTGATAACCTGCGTTCTCGTCGTGCCTCCCTTCTTACTCGTTCCGTGCTCTCGCTATTCGTCCTCTATCCCCTCCAATCTTTTGCTGCCCCCTCCGCATGGTCTGATTTTACCTTTATGGCATCAGTCTTATCACAACCAAAATCAAATTTACAATTAACCAAAATGAGGGAATACCCATGCAATGTTCCCGTCCCATCGCCGGGACAGATATAATTGTTCGTTGTCCGTTAACTTGATAACCTTCCATGAGTCGATTCTATGCCCACGTACATGGGGGCAGCTGAGAACGTCACCTCTACATAAGTGAAATGAACTTGTAGTTTGGACGGGGTTAGAGGTGTAGATGGTATTCCAAGTGAGGCGAAGCGGAGGACAGCACAGGCGGCCCGTCATGCTCCACGCCTGCAAAACAGCACTGGGGAAAGGGGGCAGGTTAGTGACCGACCATTTTGCCGTGGTGGAGGTGGACCCAAGCACTCAAACTCTCCACTTTAACTGCAGTGGGGTTGGTAAGGAGAACTTGGAAGGGTTCCTTTCATTGTGGCTCCAACCCAATCATAGTCCATTTCTTAACCATGAGAGAACTACCAGGCTGAACTGAAAGCGAGCTATGTAATGGGGACGGTGACGGGTGAGCCGCTCCAACCTGGCTATGGGGTTCTTGAGGGCTTTCCTGAGGGCTAGAATATATTTAGTCCTTTCTTCAGTCATATGATGAAACTGGACCTGTCTGGGAACAGGCAAGTTCCAAGGGGTACTATTGGGCCTGCCATAAATGATCTCGGCATGAGAGAGCCGGGCCGATCCCACAGATGTGATCCGCAGCTGGAAGAGGGCAATGGTGTACATCTTAAGCCATGGTAACCCCATGTCCACTCGTAGTTTCAGTAAGAAGTCTTACAACACCAGGTTAAAGTCCAACAGCTTTGTTTCAAACACGAGCTTTCGGAGCACTGCTCCTTCCACAGCTCAGGTAGGAGCAGTGCTCCCAAAGCTCGTGTTTGAAACAAACCTGTTGGACTTTAACCTGGTGTTGTAAAACGTCTTACACCCAAGTCCAAAGCCGGCGTCTCCATATCATGGCTACCATCGACACTGCAAACGGTAGCACGGTAGCATTGTGGATAGCACAAATGCTTCACAACTCCAGGGTCTTAGGTTCGATTCGGGCTTGGGTCACTGTCTGTTCGGAGTCTGCACATCCTCCCCGTGTGTGCGTGGATTTCCTCCGGGTGCTCCGGTTTCCTCCTTCACTCCAAAGATGTGTGGGTTAGGTGGATTGGCCATGATAAATTGCCCTTAGTGTCCAAAATTGCCCTTTGTGTTGGGTGGCGTTACTGGGTTATGGGGATAGGGTGGAGGTGTTGATCTTGGGTAGGGTGCTCTTTCCAAGAGCCGGTGCAGACTCGATGGGCCGAATGGCCTCCATCTGCACTGTGACTTATATGTAAAACTGCCGTTTCAAAGTGGAGAGGATATCCAGGAAGATAGATTCACCTGAGGAATGAGCAGTGCTCCTAAAGCTCGTGTTTGAAACAAACCTGCACCTCCACATACTCGTAATTTGGCCAATTAGGTTTTGAGGGTCTGATTGCGTCTCTCAACCATGCCGGCCGTCAGTGGCCAGTACGCACAGTGGAACTGCTGGCTTATGTCCAACTGTGAGCAGAACTCCTCGTTAATCTGTCCAATACAATGGGGACCCTTATCAGAAGTTAACTGAGCTGGTATTCAGTACATAAACACCTCATCACATTTTACAGCCATTGGCTCTGCGTTCAGCTTCCTTCTTGTGTGATGGTCACCAGTAACGGTATGTCATCTTGTTGAGTGTTGATGGGCCGAGTCTATGGGCATCATCCGAGTCATAGCCAGCTTACAACATATATTAAGGCATCCAATGAGTATACAGTATACAATTATACAGTATACAATTATAACAACAAGTATTATTAATCCGTGCAGCAGGTAAAACCACATGACCGAGCTATGAGAGCTAACTCTGAGCTCAATCCTGCTGTAGGGTTCATATCCCTCTTATAGTTGTACTGACTAGCAATTATTCCTCATCCTTGTCATTCGTATGTACATGTCATGATTTGTAAATTGTTCACGGAAATCAATGGCAAATGCACCCAACTCGCAGACCAGGGTCGGTAGACCCTTTGCATTGTTCTTTCCTCAAATCTAATCACCGTGAACCATAGCTGTTGCCGCTCAGGAAGGTAAGACAACAGCTATTTCCATTTGTTCCACTACCTCCAAGGCATCTGACTACACTGGTGCAGCAGCACTGTTGAAGCTTCCTCATGTCCCTTAGAAACAGCATACAACTCAGTCCATCAGCGACCAAGAGGTATTTTATCCCTCATTGCTTTTTTTGCAGGAAGTGCTTTCCGTTTCTCATTAGAATGATAAATTATGATATCATGTATTATCCACTTATTATTTTGCTTTATTAATTGCAGAGGCTTCAAACAATGCTGCCTCTATTCCTGACTTCCTTACACAAAAGACGAACATAGTACGGTAGCATGGTGGTTAGCATAAATGCTTTACAGCTCCAGGGTCCCAGGTTCGATTCCAGGCTGCGTCACTGTCTGTGCGGAGTCTGCACGTCCTCCCCGTGTGTGCGTGGGTTTCCTCCGGGAGCTCCGGTTTCCTCCCACAGTTCAAAGATGTGCGGGTTAGGTGGATTGGCCATGCTCAATTGCCCGTGGTGTCATAAAAAGTAAGGTTAAGGGGGGGGGGTTGTTGTGTTACGGGTATAGGGTGGATACGTGGGTTTGGGTAGGTTGATCATTGCTCGGCACAACATCGAGGGCCGAAGGTCCTGTTCTGTGCTGTACTGTTCTATGTTCTATAGTACTGAACCATGTAATCTGCCAGCCTGGCTTACTTGAGACAATAGCTCAATTTTCTTCAAACCTCTTTGGTCCGTTATCATTTTCCTTACAGCATGAAGTGTATACTTGCCATTATTTGTTGATTTGTTTATCTTTTTTTTAACTTTGCAATAACACTACTCGCACATTTAATCCAGTTAACTTTCTGGGGTTACAACCCAATTGAATCCATACATAACAGTCCCTAACAACTCACAGGACATTTCGTCTGTTATAACTGTTATACTCACCAATGCCATATTGGTTGCTGCATTGGTCACACATTTACCCTCGTGGCATAAATTTGCCAAAATTCTTAAACTATTGTCATTTAAAATACGGGGGTTCCTCGTCAGTCGTAATACGTGCCTCATGGAGACTAGAGATCTTCCATCAGCGAATGTCCAGTTAGAGATGTCTGACCGGAGGTTTCAATTATTCATTAACAATTTGATATTTTGATTTGTTTCTAACCCGTAAGTTTTTTTCCCCGCGCTCTATCATTTAATTACCTAAAATGTATGGCCAATTGTATCATTAGTTTCCCCTATACTGTCTGAAACATTCTTCTCTGGAGTGTTGTTCAGGTTCTTCATCTGTATTATTGTTGCTTCATCTGAAACCCAAATGAACAGGTCAAAGGCCGAGAGGGCTTTATTGCTTTATTTGTATCTTGCTATTCTCGCTTGGATGTTCCAGAAACACCCTCTCCAGGACTTTCTGATTTCCATTGCTACCATTCCTGTTTTGCTACATCAGTGATTGAATCAGGTCGAAACTTTTCCACATACATTTCGGATATTGCTACTGCATCTACTTCAATGTTTATAATTCTGATTGTGACAGGATTTTTTTTTGAAAGCTAAGTTCCGTACGTTACATTTTCAGTGTATCATCTGTCCTACCGATGCTTCTGACAGGTTTCAATTCCCTGTATCCTGACACCCACAATCAAACATTCATTTTTCCTTGTCCGAGCGGTTGGGGAATATGATATATCCTGTGACACGGCATCATTGCAGTAATACAGTTTCGAAGCACTGTTTACCTAACTTTACGTCCCCAGGTCATCCCAACAGCATAAACTACAAACTCCCTCACTAATCGACACCACAAGTTTGTCACTTGTCCACAAACTTGCACATTCTTACCCAATCACTTGCCGTCAGTTCGGTTTTCTCTCTAGTAATTACAATTTGTCATTAGCACAACTTCCCATGGTCAACATTTATTTTGTGGTCACAAACTTCAATCATCAGTATTGCCTTGAGCTTAAGCATTTGCCCATTTCTGTCGTTCTAAATGCTATATCAAATCGTCTGACTATGCTGTATCTGTCATTCTCCTGGGTTTCATATGATTAGTCCTCCAAACTTCTGGACTACAGGACACGCCGCACATTTGACACGATGTTCCATTATGTTCACAATGAATCAATTTAAACTGGGGACCAAGTCTCTAATGCAACTTCTCCCGTGCTTCTATCAGTTGTGATTAAAAAGTAGAAATTACTTTTGCTACTCCAAGGAAAAAGAGGGTCTGCATACTCTCATGACCATTCTTCCATCGGTGTCTCAGTTTCTATGCTACCCCCTGTCTCTCCACCATTTTCTTTCATGCAATGTTTAAATATGGCTGCCCATCTCGCTTGTTTTAATCCTACTTAACTTTACTACCATCCGTACATACCAAATCTGTTTTGCTAACTGATTTATCAAGTTTCTGTCCCTTTGTAATGTTATGAATAAATATTAAGGCAGGATGTGAAAGAATGGTTTCCCGTCATTCACATCGAGCTGGCAACCCTGTCTCTTGGTTAACTCTGTCAATTCTAAAATTGAGTTGTAACCCTCTGCTATCCTTTCTTCTTATGGCTGCCAGACATTTTGCGATGTCCGAAAACATTTATTCAGACCTTGCCCAATTTCCCATCAAATTTTGTTAGGTGTCTGAGTACTCTGATTAGCAGGCACCACACCATATCCACTTGCGTGCAATTTAATGCTCAAGTCGTCCTCTTCATGTATTTCCTCTAAAAGATAGATAGATAATTAGAGAAATACAGCACAGAGCAGGCCATTCGGCCTACGATGTTGTGCCGAACTTTTGTCCGAGATTAATCATAGAATTTTGGACACTAAGGGCAATTTATCATGAACATCCACCCAAACTGCACATATTTGGACTGTGGGACGAAACCGGAGTACCCGGAGGAAACCCACGCACACACGGGGAGGATATGCAGACTCCACACAGACAGTGACCCAAGTCGAAATCGAACTTGGGACTGTGGAGCTGTGAAGCAATTGTGCTATCCACAATGCTACCGTGCTGTCCTTAAGAAGACATTAATCTACACTCCATTATTCTACCCTAATTCATGCACGTATCCAATAGCCGCTTGAAGGTCCCTAACGTTTCCGACTCAACTACTTCCACAGGCAGTGCATTCCATTCCCCCACGACTCTCTGGGTAAATAACCTACCTCTGACATCCCCCCTATATCTTCCAACATTTACCTTAAATTTATGTCCCCTTGTAATGGTTTGTTCCACCCGGGGCAAAAGTATCTGACTGTCTACTCTATCTATTCCCCTGATCATTTTATAAACCTCCATCAAGTCGGCCCTCATCCTTTTCCGTTCTAATGATAAAAGGCCTAGCACCCACAACCTTTCCTCGTAAGACCTACTCGCCATTCCAGGCAACATCCTGGGGCAGCACGGTAGCATAGTGGTTAGCATCAATGCTTCACAGCTCCAGGGTCCCAGGTTCGGTTCCCGGCTGGGTCACTGTCTGTGCGGAGTCTGCACATCCTCCCCGTGTGTGCGTGGGTTTCCTCTGGATGCTCCGGTTTCTTCCCACAGTCCAAAGATGTGCGGGTTAGGAGGATTGGCCATGCTAAATTGCCCGTAGTGTCCTAAAAAGTAAGGTTAAGGGGGAGTTGTTGGGTTACGGGTTTAGGGTGGATACATGAGTTTGAGTGGGGTGATCATTGCTCGGCACAAAATCGAGGGCCGAAGGGCCTCTGCTGTGCTGTACTGTTCTAAATCTAAATCCTGGTACATCTCCTTTGCACATTTTCCAAAGCTTCCACATCCTTCCTAAAAAGACGTGACCAGAACTGCACACAGTGCTCCAAATGTGGCCTGTCCAAGGTTTTGTACAGCTGCATCATCACCTCACGGCTCTTAAATTCAATCCCTCTGCTAATGAACGCTCGCACACCAAAGGCCGTCTTCACAGCTCTATCCACTTGAGTGGCAACTTTCAAAGATCTATGAACATAGACCCCAAGATCTCTCTGCTCCACTGCATTGCCAAGAACCCTACCTTAAACCCTGTATTCCGCATTCATATTTCTCCTTCCAAAATGGACAACCTTACATTTGTCAGGGTTAAACTCAATCTGCCACTTCTCAGCCCAGCTCTGCATCCTATCGATGTCTCTTTGAAGCCGACAACAGCCCTCCTCAGTATCCACAACTCCACCAATCTTCGTATCATCTGCAAATTTACTGACCCTCCCTTCAACTCCCTCATCCAAGTCGTTAATGAAAATCACAAACAGAAGAGGACCCAGAACTGGTCCTTGCGGTACGCCACTGGTAATTGTGCTCCAGGCTGAATATTTGCCATTCACCACCACTCTGTCTTCTATCGGTTAGCCAGTTCGTTATCCAACTGGCCAAATTTCCCACTATCCCATGCCTCCTTACTTTCTGCATAAGCCTGCCATGGGCAACCTTATCAACTGCCTTATTAAAATCCATGTACACTACATACACTGCTTTACCTTCATCCACATGCTTGGTCACCTCCTCAAATACGTCAATAAGACTTGTAAGGCAAGACCAACCCCTCATAAATCCGTGTTGACTATCCCAAATCAAGCATTGTCTTTCCAGATGCTCAGAAATCATATCCCTCATTACCCTTTCCATTACCTTGCCTACCACGGAAGTAAGACTAACTGGCCTGTAGTTCCCATGGTTATCCCTGTCCCTTTTTGCAACAGCAGCACGACATTCGCCACTCCCCAAGCCTCTGGTACCACCCCTGTTGACAGAGAGGACGAAAAGATAATTGCCAATGGCTTTGCAATTTAATTTCTTCCTTCCCATAGAATCCTTCGATATATCCCGTCAGGCCCGGGGGATTTGTCTATCCTCAAGTTTTTCAAAACGCCCAACACATCTTCCTTCCTAACAAGGATCTCCTCGAGCTTTCCAGTCTGTTTCACACTGTCCTCTCCAACTATATGGCCCCTCTCGTTTGTAAATACTGAAGAAACATACTTGTTCCAGACCTCTACTATCTCTTCAGACTCAATACACAATCTCCCGCTACTGCCCTTGATCGGACCTACCCTCGCTCTAGTCATTCTCATATTTCTCACATATGTGTAAAAGGCTTTGGGGTTTTCCATGATCCGACCCGCCAAAGATTTTTCATGCCCTCTCTTAGCTCTCCTAATCCATTTCCTCAGTTCCCTCCTGGCCATCTTGTATCTCTCCAGCGCCCTGTCTAAACCTTATTTCCTCAGCGTTACATAAGTCTCCTTCTTCCTCATAACAAGACATTCACCCTCTCTTGTTAACCATAGTTCTCTCACTCGACCATCTCTTCCCTGCCTGACAGGGACATACATACCAAAAAGACTCAGTACCTGTTCCTTGAACAAGTTCCACATTTCACTTGTGTACTTCCATGACAGCCTATGTTCCCACCTTATGCACTTCAATTCTTGTCTGACAGCATTGTATTTACCCTTCCCCCAATTGTAAACCTTGCCCTGTTGCACGCACCTATCCCTCTCCATTACTAAAGTGAAAGTCACAGAATTGTGGTCACTACATCCAAGATGCTCCCCCACTATCAAATCTATCAGCTGCCCTGGTTCATTACCAAATCCAACATGGCCTCCCCTCTGGTCGGACAATCTACATACTGTGTTAGAAAAGCTTCCTGGACACACTGCACAAACACTACCCCATCCAAACTATTTTATCAAAAGAGTTTCCACTCAATTTTTGGGAATTTGAAGTCACCTATGACTACAACGCTGTAACTTCTGCACCTTTCCAAAATCGGTTTCCCAATCTGTTCCTCCACACCTCTGCTGCTATTGGGGGTCCTATAGAAAACTCACAACAAGGTGACTGCCCCTTTCCTATTTCTGACTTCAACCCATATTACCTCAGTCGGCAGGTCCCCCTCGAACTGCCTTTGTGCAGCTGTTATACCATCTCTAATTAACAATGCCACCCCCCATCTCTTTTACCATCCTCCCTAATCTTGTTGAAACATCTATAGCCAGGGACCTCCAACAACCATTTCTGCCCCTCTTCTATCCAAGTTTCCGTGGTGGCCACCATATCGTATTACCAAGTGCCGATCAATGCCTTGAGTTCACCCACCTTATTCCTGATGCTTCTTGCATTGACGTATACACATTTCAACCCATCTCCTTGCCTGCAAGTACTCTCCTTTGTCAGTGTTACCTTCCCCACTTAATCATAACGTGCTTTAGCATCCTGAACATCGGCTTCCTTAGTTGCTGGAGTAGAAATCCGGATCCCATTACCCTGCCAAATTACTTTAAACCCTCTCAAAGACTACTAGAAAACCTCCCTCCAGGATATTGGTGCCCCTCTGGTTCAGATGCAACCCGTCCTGCTTGTACAGGTCCCACCTTCCCCAAACAATCCCTTACAATTATCCAATACATGAAGCCCTCCCTCCTGCACCATTCCTGCAGCCACGTGTTCAACTGCACTCTCTCCCAATTCCGAGCCTCGCTATCACGTGGCACCGGCAACAAACCGGAGATGACAACTCTGTCTGTCCTGGCTTTTCTCTTCCAGCCAAACTGCCAAAACGTGTTTATTACCTCCACACCCCTTGTCCTACCTATGTCGTTGGTACCAATGTGCACCACGACTTCTGGCTGCTCACCCTCCTCCTTCATGATCCTGAAGACACGATCCGAGACATCCTTCGCCCTGGCACCGAAGAGGCATCATACCTTCCGGGAGTCTCGCGCGCACACACACAATCTCCTATCTATTACCCTAACCATCGAATCTCCCATTATAATTGCTTTTCTACCCTCTCCCCTTCCCTTCTGAGACCTAGTGCCAGATTCAGTGCCAGAGACCTAGCCGCTAGAGCCTTCCCCGGGTAGGTAATCCCCCCAACAGCATCCAAAATGGTATACTTGTTTTGAAGGGGAACGGCCACGAGGGATCCCTGCACTGTATGCCTGCTAGTTTTATTTTCCCTGACTGTAACCCAGCTATTCTTGTCCAGTACCTTGGGTGTGGCTACCTCCCTGTAACTCTTCTCGATAACCCCTTATGCCTCCCGGATGATCCGAAGTTCATCCAGCTTCAGCTCCAGCTCCCTAACACGGTCTCTGAGGAGCTGGATTTGGGTGCACTTCCCGCAGGTATAGGCAGCGGGGACACCATTGGTATCCCTCACCACCGACATCCTGCAGGAGGAGCATGCAACTGCCCTAGGATCCACCCCCCCTTACTTTACAGAATTAGCTGCCCCGTAGACCAACTGGACCTCCGCCCTCTGACTCTGTTTCCAGTCAGCTGTACTCTAAACTCCTGGCTCCCTTCACGCTCTTCGATAAATATAAGAAATGAAATGTAAGGAGCACCTTTCTCCCTCCTCACCTAACTCCGTCAGTCACCATACTCTCACTGTCGCACTCAAATTCAACCAGTTCAGCACTCTAGTTCAAACAAGGTATGGACTGTAACTAGCTCAGATTTATACTGTTACTCTAGCCTCTAAAAAATGGCGTAATCCAATTAACTAATTAACAAGCTCCAGCTGCATGTACCTACAATTAGAACCTTGTTTAAAGCTGATTCAAAATTCACCTTCTTATGGACCAAACAGCAACTTTTAAGTTAATTAACTAAATAAAAGAAATACTAGACTTAAATAAAAATGAACCCTTATACTCCCTCAGTCACCAAATTCTCACTGTCGCACTCAAATGCATCAAGTTCAGGCTAATTGCCCGATGTAGCTACAGCTGTTTTAACTAGTCTAAACTGTGCGTCACTGGTCCACCTAAAATCCCCTTTCTAAAGTGTCATAAAGGGGTATAGCAGAAAGACTAAGGTCATTCACTACTGATCTCAAATACCCAAATTTCTCATCATTTGCTGAATCCCACTTCATGAAATGGGCGCATGATTCTAGTAACTTTCTCTCTCATCCCAACACTGGCTTCCCTACCTGCCTTTGACACTGAATACGCTAAATATTGGACTTCGCACCTGCCAATCTGGTATTTCTTTACCCCTACTTTAAATCCAACTTCACTCAGTGATTTAATAATTTTGGTCACTCTTTCATTATATCTAATTAACACATAATCAATATATACTCAAGCCAAATCTGATCATCATATCTAATTAACACATCATCAATATATACTAAAGCCATATAATTTTTAACCAGCTCCCTTACAATTACCTGAAAGTGGTTCGTGGAATTAACATATCCTTGTGGCAATTTACAGTATACGCACTGTTTAGTGCGAAAGGGAAAGGCTGTCTGCTGCCTGCTGTTCTAACTTTTTGATCATTATCGCCAGCTCGCATTTGGCACCTCGGGTCCAGTGATATTTCTTTTACGGCCTGTGTCTGTTTCCCTGAATTGTGTGCAGGAAGTATGTGCTGACTAACCCTGTGTCATTCTTTCTATTGCTAGTTTTGCTTTCACTATTTCCTCCAGTTAACAATCTGTTTTTATATCTTAACTTTTCTTTTTATGCATCTATTTTATTCATCTTTTCCTGCCTTCAGATTCTCATTACCGGATATTGCAAAACATATTCCCAATCTGAGCTCCGATCCCATGTCTTTATTCCCTAAAGCTCCATCTCCTATTCCCTAAAGCTCCATCTCCTTGCAAGCAGCGGGCACGAGGTCCCGGTGGAGCGGTGCCACATCACTTCCATCGCCTCAGACTCATCTAAATCCCTTTGTTCCAGGATCATGCCGAGTTGAATCTGATCATTTGCAAATCCCAATTGTTACATTTTGATTTCGATTTTGTTTACTTCCTGAGAATTGTGACCTCATTAACTCCCACAATGTTAATCATTATTATTGATTTTCTAAAGAACTTTCAAATACTTACCCCGTTTTAAATCTCACTTTCACTGCCGTGTATTCACTCCTCCTCATAGATGCGCAACTTCGTTTTGCAGAACACAACATTCTAAAAACCAGGAATACCAGTGGAAGATCACAAATTCAAATTAAACAGATTCATTTTTTCGCTGGAGAACTCCATTCAATCAAAAGGAATTTAAAGCATTATACTTTCATTCATCTCAACCAATCGAACAATAGAAGTTTGAATTTGCAAAGAAACCACAATATAATTTCAGCAAATCCTGGGAGCTCCAGTTTTCGATACAGTTCGAAACTACTGGTTCGTCCTCGTGGCCATTCATCCACCAATTCTTTATTTCACTCATATTCCCACAATAAGTTTTAATTTAGCCAATTCTAATTGTACGGAATTGAATTGTCTCCAGAACTTTTCATCAGCGGTTTTTACTGAATTGTCTATGAGACATTCCCTAAAACCGCTAAAGATATTAACCGAATTAAAGTGTAATTTAATATCAACAATTTTAGCCAATTCTAATTGTACGTAATTGAATTGTCTACAGAACATTCCATCAGCGGTCTTAACTGTATTTTCTCTGTGACATTCCCTCAACCCGGTAAAGACATTACCCGAAATAGTGTAAATTAATATAACCAATTTTAATTTTCAACTCACATACAACTGAATTAGTAGGTAACATTCCTACAGTTACCAACTGAATTGTTACTCCGTGTTCCCTCAGTTACGTTCGACCCCTCGGCCGTACCTGCATCGACTGAAAATAATTCTTCGCCAGACTGACCTTTCATTTCGACGAGACGATCTTTCGTGATCAAATGCGAGTGGTTAGGCTGTAACCAGAATACGAGAGAGAGAGGAAAATCGAGCTCCTCGCATCGAGCCCCTCACATCGTGAGCCCATTTCCTCTTTCCCCGTCCGAGATCAGTCCAATTCTGGTTTGCAGATGAGAGGTGATCGTCTGGAGAATCCCGGGTATCAGCACCAAATGACAATCCTGATTCTTTTGCTGTCAGTCTGGTCTCAATAAAATTTGAGTCGGATTTGCAGGTATCAATTACTGTTTATTTTAACCAGCCAGGTGGGGTGACTCACTCTATTGAAATCACAGGACACAACCACGGTCTCCGGAATCTTCAACAGCGAGACTGAGCCAAAAAGCACAAAGCTGTACAGATATATTCAAGTCGCATCAAGTTTCACATACATACGACCAAAAAGGGGAACGGGTAATGAATGCAAGATTCCCATAGGCTATCCCTATACACTTCTTGACGTAGCCATATATCCTGATTGGTTCATTTCACATTCCTCAGCCTTGGCCAACTTCGCATTCTTCAGCCCTTGGAGGGGGCTTCACACAGCATTCTCTTCCGAGCAACTGCCCCTCCCCCTTCCTGGCCATGCTTTGCTCAGTTCCTTTGTTCATTCCCCCGCAAACTTATTACCCTACTCTCCGGCTCATCTACCCGGGTATATCATGTACATCATCCGAACTCATTATACCATTTTGCATCACATTCGTTTCTTCAATTCCTCAGAGGTAGGTTACAGAACATAAGGTTGTACACCTCGGACTCCATAAATATTTTCAGAGAGATGAGAAACGTGTATGAATTATCGGAGCTTTCAAGAATGTAGACATGGAAGATTAGTTAAACTGATCGTCAAGGAATGGAATGCCGTTCCTACTTTTCCGCATGAAATACATGGGACATGCGTGAAGGATATTTTATGTTATTGTTTGTGGTGCTGCAAACGGGAACCACGTATAGTTTCCAAATTAAGTTCGATAGGTTTCTTGAGAAAATCAACTTCTGGGGCAGCAGATTTAGAAATGTGTAATTTGAGTTATTTAATCCGACGGCAGAAAGCCACATTGAAGACGTTGGATCAAATAATCTCCTACTCGCCCATATTGCCTCCATCATCCAATGACTAAAAATCGAGGTCCATTGAATACTGCCAATAAAATAGCTTTTGCTTCGTTTTTGCGGTCTAGAATTATCCAAGTGCCAAGAAGATTTTAAGGAATCAGGTAACCATCATATTTGTGGTCTGCCACAGAAGAATGTTAAAGTGGCTCCTTTTATTTTAAGTGTACTGGTTCTACAAAATTGCATTGCATCACTTGTAAATATTACAGACTTTATGCATCAAAAATAATGTTGATCTCAGTTACAACACAAAATATCATTATTGGGAAAATATTATGGATTCTGAAGATGGGCCGCATTAAACAGCGTTATTCGATATAATAGGAAAATATCACGTGAAATTGCGACACCGTGGTGAGTCATGGCCTCATACAGTGCAGATGAGGTTCTTCTAACCATCGAATCTGCACCCACAAAACTATACAAAATCTACACTAATTCCACTTTCATTCACTTCTACAATGGTTTCAATGTCGTGATATTCTAAGTGATCACCCACGTAGATTTGAAACATTGCGAGTTTTCCCACGTCTACTTTCCAACAGCAATTATATTTCATGATCCCCACCAAACCACTGCAAAATTTAGATTTTCAAAAAAAACCCTCCTTATCATCCTGCACGTCACTATAAAAGTAAGCCCCTTCGTTATTACCCTGATCAACTAAGGGTAATAGTTCATTCCGACACATGCTGTTCATTATCTACCTCATAATCGTCCATACTCCAAAGAGATAACACAGCCCGCCACCCCCTCAACCTCTCTGCCGTAAGCCAACAACCATAGACGCCTTCATTTTGTAGGCCAATTGTTGCATCCCGGTCAACATTCTGGTTGGGCCCTCCGGCATATTCGTCAGTATGATTATATTTTTGCTTTAATGCTTTTCTTTCGAAATGTGTGAAATATCCAACAGACTGAATCATCGAAGTTATTATCGAACCTTGCATATTTCTTTCGAAAAAAAAGATTCTGATGAACGATTGCAATTCAATACCTTGAATTGATAGGCGCTGAACATTCATCGAATTAGTTGCGCGTTGATCATTCTCGGTGGAGCCGGCGTCCGTCGTTCCGACTTATCGACTCAATGCCTCACGATGATTGCAGGCCAGCATGTCGTCAGTCTGTTCATTGATCTCGTCTCCTTCTATTGTCTAAGATCTATCAATCACATTTGCACAGCATGACTAAGATGGACTAGTTTAAACTGCATTAGCATGGACCCTTTATCCTGTCACGATGTATTTGATGCAGAAACAATAAGTCATGCCTGCGACAGTTCCTGCGCCATCTTGACTTGTGTCGGTGCTTCCATCATCACAAATCTATCAGTAGTCCAAACTTATTTAGCGTGCAGGAAATTATATTACACCCAGTCTCTACTTTGCCCACACTCAAATCGCCAAACAGCACTAAAAACCGAACGCAGATCAGCGCCATTATCTTTCTCTCTTACACGCACATATACGCGTTCGTTCTGCGGAATTTAGGCACGATCGACCAATGCCCTTG
The DNA here is from genome assembly GCF_902713615.1 of Scyliorhinus canicula. Classification (NCBI taxonomy): domain Eukaryota; kingdom Metazoa; phylum Chordata; class Chondrichthyes; order Carcharhiniformes; family Scyliorhinidae; genus Scyliorhinus; species Scyliorhinus canicula. Next base: position 93,070,242 of record NC_052157.1, read on the forward strand.
CAAAGCAATAGCAACCATAGCTGGCTCAGGAAGTCTCTTGAATCAGAATCCCTGATTTCAAATTGCGTTGTGATGAATCCCCTCCTCTTTGGAGAATCACATCTGCACACATCGCCATAACATGAGCCGCACGGTGGCACAGTGGTTGCCAAGACTGACTCACTCCAGCAGCGACCATTGTTCAATTCCGGCCTTTGATGACTGCATATGTGGAGCGGGATTCTCTATTAGCCGACGGCGAAATCGGGGCGATCATTTGGGAGCAGAACTGCTTCCAAAGGGAGGGATGCAGAAGCCGAGGAATTATAGGTTATTACCCGACGTCGGTTTTTGGTAAGATTACAGGGTCGATTATTAATGATGAGATCGCAGAATATGTGCAAGTGCATGGTAAAATAGGATTGTGTGAGTATGGCTTTGTCAAAGGGCGGGTCATATCTGACAAATCTGTTGGGGTTTTTTGAGGAGGTGACAAGGATGTTAGACAAAGGAGAACAGGTAGTTCTGATTTTTTTTAGATTTCTGGAAGGGCTTTGACAAGGTGCCGCATAGGAGATTGTTAAATAAGTTAAGAACCCATGGTATTAAGGGTGAGACCTGAGCATGGATAGAGGATTGGGTAATTTGCAGCAGTCAGAGAGTGTGGATAAACGGGTATTTTGCAGGACAGGTGACGCAACTAGTGACTAGTGTTGTGCGTCAGGGGTCGGTGCGGCGATTACAGCTTTTTACCATACATATTAATGATCTGGAAGAAGGAACTGAAGGCATGTTGCTACGTTTTCACATGATACAAAGACCTATAGAGGGACAGGTTATAATGAGGAAGCAAGGGGGCTGCAGAAGGACTTGCACAGTCTGTAAGGGTGGTACATGAAGTGGCAGATTAAATACAACGTGGAAACGTGAGAAGTTCTGCACTTCGAATTTAGGCATATAATATTTTCAAAATGGGGAAATCCTTCGGAAATCAGAAGCACAAAGTGTCTTGGGAATCCTAGTTCATGATTCTCTACAGGTTATCGTACATGTTCATTGTGACCCTTCCGAAATTTTGTCATCGTGTCGTGCGGCACACACTATTGGAATGGCATTGGCGCAACATCAGGAGTCTACACCCCGACAGATTGAGATCCCCTTCGTGCAGTTCACGTGTCATTTGAGCGGTCGGGAGCCTGGCGTGGTCGCCGTGGAATGTGCCCAGCGCCGCTATAGTCGGCCGAGAGCCGTGCCAGTGGCCGACGGGGCACCCCGAGGGCAAGGGGGAATGGTAGGCGGTGGCCAGGGGGTGGTCAGCAGGTGGACGTTGGGATCGTATTTGGCAGGTCAGATCCGTGCACGGCGCCATATTGTAAGGCACGCCCACTGCAGTTCATCGCCGTGAGCATGTACAGCTGCGGTCCGGGAATCTCCAGACGTTTATACACGGTGCCTCTGCTAGCGTTTGTGGTAAACCACTGTTACACCTGTATTAGGTGATGTAAGGTAGGACCTGTACTACAGGCTCGCCGTTAGCCCCTGTTTGCTGGCTCCGCTCAGTAGGAGAACATGTCCTCTATTCAGCAGCCATTTGGCCAGCTGCGGTGGGTGGTCAAACTTCTTACTGCAATGAAGGCACAGTTGTATCCAACCTTAGTCTTTGTACAATTGATCGTGCATCAAACTATTGCAGTAAGGTTTTCTAAAAGATTGACCTCCGAATCAAACCACAACAGCTGCATCTGGATCCGCATCAACCAACGCCAAAAATAATTTTAATCACTGGCTATCTTGTTTCGAGGACTATATCAAATCAGCGTCCACCCCTCCGGCGGAGGCTCAGAACATACAGATCCTGAACTCAAGGTTGAGGTCCAGGGTGTTTACACTGACCCAGGATGCCCCGAAATACGCAGACGCCATGGCGCTCCTCAAAGAAAACAATGCAGAGGAAACGAACAGGCACGTTCGCCAGCCACGTACTCGCCTCTCGCACTCAAGTCGCTGGTGAGTCCATAGATGACTTCTGGCGAGCAGTAATGCCTCTTGTCTGAGACTGAGACTGTCAGGCCGTTACAGCCACCGAATATTCCAACCTTCTTATGCGTGATGCGTTTGTAAAGGGGATTTGGTCGGACCTCACATGCCGTAAACTGCTGGAGGGAGCCACGCTCGACCTAACTGAGAATAAAAAGCTATCACTCTCCATGACAGTCCCCTCACGTAATGATCAGGCCAACCACTCCGGCCCCGCTGCCCACCCCTCCTATCCATCATGGTCCCCATAAATGACCGCCCCATCCGGGGCTTTACCCAGCCTGTACACCTGCGCCACAGAACAATCCGCGCACCCCGCAGTTCCCCCATGTTACTTCTGCGGCCAGCAGTAGTACCCCTGCCAACGCTGCCCAATGCGCACTGCCATTTGCATGGCTTGTGGCAGAAAGAAGCGTAGTCGCCACTATCCCCCTGAGCCACACGCAATGGGCTCCGCCATTTTTGTCGCGGAGCATGCACAGCCAGTGGGCGCCGCCAACTTCACCTCCCCGGACCACGCACATCCAGTGGGCTCCGCCATCTTTCCCTCCAGTGGCTACACGCGGCTACTGGTTTCCGCCACCTTCACCTCCTTGGGCTGCGAGCGGCCACAGGGCGCCGCCATCTGCCGCTGCTGAGTCAACGTGCGGCCCATAGGGGCATGGACGCCGATACCATTCCACGACCTGGGCTCCCTCGATCTCCATCATCTGATGCCAGCGGCGACTGACCGCAGCTCGTCACACTGATGATCGACAAGTCTCGTCTGCACTACCTGGCCACCGCTTCGACCTGTATGAGAATCAACGTTCATGTGATCTCTTTCCTGCTGGACTCCGGGAGCACTGAAAGCTTCATCAACGCGGATACTTTAAGGCACTGCAGTCTCACGGTCCACCACACCAAACAAAGAATCTCCCTGGCCGCCAGATCCCTTTCTGTCGTGATCCGGGTGTTGTGCAAGGTCACTCTCACAGTCTAGGGCGTATAATTCAGCAGCTTCCACCTCTACGTCCTTCCTAATCTCTGCACTGCACTACTACTAGGCCTGGAATTCCAGTGCAATCTACAAATTCGGCGGGCCATGCGATCCCTCACTGTGTGCCGCCTCCCGGACCTAAATGTCGACACAGCCTCCCTCTTTGCCAATCTAACTTCGGATCACAAACCCGTTGCCACCAGGAACATGCAGTACATCACCCAGGACAAGACCTTCATCAGGTCCGAGCTCCAGCGGTTGCTTCTGGAGGCATCATCAAGACCAGCAACAGCCTCTCGAAAGCCCAAGTGGTGGTAGTTAAATCTGGAGAAAAACACAGTACGGTCGTGGACTACAGCCAGACATTCAATCGGTGCATGCAGCTCGATGCGTACCCCGACCTATGCATAACTAATATGGTCAATCAGATTGCGCAGTACCGGGTCTTATCAAAGGTAGTCCTCAAATCCGCCTACCAGCAGCTCCCCATTCGTAAATTGGACCTTCCATACACTGCTTTCGAGATGGACAGTCGTCTCTATCACTTCCTCCAGTTTCCCTTCGGCGTCACTAACAGGTTCTCGGTCTTCCAAAGGGAGATGGACCGAATGGTCGACTGGGGCCCGATCCCGATTTCATGCGCTACCTCCCGCACTTTCATTCCCACAATGCCCTCTAACGTTGCGTGGGGTTCTTCTTCTCCTTCGCTCAGTGAGTCGCAACCTATGCGAACAAGGCCCGCCCACTCATTCACTCCATCCAATTTCCCCTTGCGGCCGAGGCTCAACAGGCTTTCGCCCGTATGAGAGCTGATCTAGCCAAGGCCGGGAAGCACGCGGTAGATGAGACACCTCACTTCCAAGTAGAAAGTGACGCATCAGACGCCGCTCTCAATCAGGCACGGAGATCCGTGGCATTCTTTTCCCGCACACTTCATGCCTCAGAAATTCGGCACTCCTCCGCCAAAAAAGAGGCCCAAGCTGTGAGGCTGTGCGGCATTGGAGGTACTACCTGGCCAGCAGGAGATTCACTCTCCTCACGGATCAACGGTCGGTAGCCTTCATGTTTAACAACACGCAGTGAGGCAAGATCAAAACGGTAAAATCTTGCGGTGGAGAATGGAGCTCTCCACCTATAATTTCGAAATTTTGTATCACCCCGGAAAACGCAGCGAGCCCCCAGACCACCTATACCGAGGTACATGTGCCAAAGCAAAATTAGACCGACTCCGCGCCCTGCACGACAGCCTTTGCCACCCGAGGGTCACACGATTGTACCATCTTGTCAAGGCTCACAATCTACTCTACTTTGTCGAGGAAGTACGGACAGTCACCAGTGACTGCTAGGTCTGTGCAGAGTGCCAGCCGCACTTCGAGTGGCCAGACCGTCCGCGCCTGGTCAAGGCCTCCCACCACTTTGAACGCCTCAGCATGGATTTCAAATGGCCCCTCCCCTCCAATAACCAAAACACGTATATTCTCAGTGTGGTCGATGCGTACTCTAGATTACCCTTCACTATCCCTTGCCCCGATATGACGTCTGCCACAGTGATCTAAGCCCTAAACACAAACTTAGCACTGTTCGGTTTTCCCGACTGCATCCAAAGTGGCAGGGGGATCATCATTCATGAGTGATTAGCTGCGTCAGTTCTTGCTGAGCAGAGTTATCCCCTCCAGAAAGACGACCAGCTATAATCCCCTGGGAAAGAGGCAGGTAGAGCTGGTTTTTGGAATAGTATGGAGGGCCGTCTAACTGGCCCGACGGTCCAGGAATCTTCCAGCCTCAAACTGGCAGGAAGTCGCCCACGATGCACTGCACTCCTTACGGTCACGACTGTGCACCGTTAAAAATAACACACCCCACAAACGTCTTTTTGCCTTCCTCAGGAAGTCCACATACTGGGGATCACTCCACACTTGGCTCTCAGCTCCAGGACCGGTCCTGCTCCGACGGCACGTCCAATTCCACAATGCGGATCCATTGGTGGATAGGGTGCACTTGCTCCATGCAAATCCCCAGTATGCCGATGTGGCGTACCCCGACGGCCGTAAATATACTGTCTCCCTCAGGGACCTAGAACCAGCAGGTTCCACCCATACACTCTTCTCTGGCCCAGCGCCACCCTTCCCTCCCCCGGCGCTCCCATCATTAACACCACAGGACCATCCGTCCTTCCCCAGCCCACGCCAGAGGATAAAGAGGATTTTGGCACACTCCCCTAGTCATCCAACATCAGGCCAGCATCGACATTGCAGCATCGACATTGCTGCCACCTCTACGTTACTCCCAGCAGAACGTCAAGGCACCAGACCAGTTGAACTCTAACTGGCACCGGACTGTCAAACCACTTTTGTTTTCTTTTCCCTGAGAAAACACTGCACATAATTTCACCACTGTATATAGTTCTCCACCACCCCCTCCGCACATATTTTTAACATAGGGTGAATGTGGTAAACCACTGTTACACGTTCATTAGGTGATGTAAGGTAGGACAGGTTCCCCGGTAGCCCCTGCCTGCGGTGTCCGCCCAGTAGGAGGAATGGGTCCTCTATTCAGCAGCCATTTTGCCAGCTGCTGTGGGAGTCGACATATAACTCCAATGAAGCCGCAGTTGTATCCAACCTTAGTCGTTGTACAATCGATCGTGCATCAGCGCTGACCAGGCCCCGAATCGCGGAGTATTCGGCGCCTATTTTGGCGTCGTAACACTCCCGGGAATTCTGCATTGAAGGCAGCACTCAGCCACTGAAATGGAAAATCCAGTCCTCGGTATTTAAAACATATTAACGCCATTTTCGCGATGAGGGAGGATCGCGATTCGGCACAAAATCGGCGCATGCCGCGATTTCGGCGTTCGTAAGACATAGAAGCAGAAATAGGCCATTGGGCCCATCGAGCCTGCTCCACCATTCAAGCATGGGTGATATTTTTGTCATGCCCATTCTCCTGCCTTCTCCCCTTAGTCCTGAAACACTTGTTAATCAAGAACCTATCTATCTATGTTTTAAATACAGTCTGATTTGACCTCCACAGCCTTCTGCGGCAAAGCATTCCACAGATTATACACCCTCTGGCTGAATAAATTCCTCCTCAGTTCTTTATTGATGGATTGTCCCTTCAGTCTCAGATTGTGTACCCTGCTTCTAGTTTTCTCCACAAATGGAAACATCCTCTCCACGGCCACTCAATACTGGCCTCGCAGTATCCTGTAAGTTTCAAAGAGATCCCCCCTCATCATTCTAAAGTCTAACGAGTACAGACACAGAGACATAGAACAGTAGAGCACAGAACAGGCCCTTCTGCCCTCGATGTTGTGCCGAGCAATGATCACCCTACTCAAACCCACGTATCCACCCTATACCCGTAAACCAACAAACGCCGCCCCCCCCCCCCTCCCCCCTTAACCTTACTTTTTAGGACACTACGGGCAATTTAGCATGGCCAATCCACCTAACCCGCACATCTTTGGACTGTGGGAGGAAACCGAAGCACCCGGAGGAAACCCACGCACACACGGGGCGGGCGTGCAGACTACGCACAGACAGCGACCCAGCCGGGAATCGAACCTGGGACCCTGGAGCTGTGAAACATTTATGCTAACCACCATGCTACCGTGCTGCCCACCTCAACGACAAGCTGCTCATTCCAGTGATAATTCTTATGAACCTCCTCTGAACCATTTCCGAGTCCAACACATCTCTCCCTAGATGCAGGGCCCAAAAGCGTTCAACGTGCTTTACATTGGGTCTGACCAGAACCTTATACAGCCTCAGAAGTACAACCCTGGTCTTGCATTTTAGACAGGAATCCTAACATTGCATTTGCCTTGCTAATTACCAATTCGGCTCGATCTGTGTGTGGGGATTTTACTGTTTCTGCACGGTTGCAGCTTGTTAGATCTGCAAAAGTCCATAAATGACCCGGCGATGTCCGCAACATCTTTCAAGGGTCTCGATGGTTTTCCATGCTATGCAATTGCTGGCCCCTCACCAGTCGCGGAATCGATGCAGTTGCGGCACTGAATTTCCTGTCGTAGAAGTCCATGGATTCTCTGTTCGCGTCAATACTTAGTCGCATGAATAGAGAATCCGACTCATGGTGTTTGCAACGTCCAAACTTCACTCCAGGTACAGCTGTTACCTCCCAACGTCCAAGTATGTGTAGATGAGGTGGATTAGTCATGAAAAATTGGCCATTGTATCAAAAGATGTGCAGATTGGCTGTATCAGTGTTCTGTTTTACAGTTTAAATCCTGGGCCTGGTTGGTGTGGTAATTCGGAGTGTGGGTCCAGATCTGGCGTGTCAAATCGTCTCCTTCTGTACTGCTCTGATACAATTCCGCGGATGTATTACTAATTTTACAATCTCAGGTACTTTCCAAATTGCTCAGCCTTAATTTTCGTCTTCCTGACTCCACGTGCCTGTGTCTCAACTCGGTTTTTCGATTCTGAATTGTCTCCACGTCTCTCTTTTGCAACCGTACCTTAAGGCTTCTCCTAAAACAATGTTTCTGAAGACGCTGTTGAGAATTTCATCTGATTCTTCTTTATGTGTCCCAAAGTCATTCGTGGCTATGTGTTGCTCCAATGAAACGTGTTACGTTTGGTTAATTGTAATAATCTTTGTTGTCGCGTGACGGTTTACATTAACAGTGCAATGACGTTACTGTGAAGAGTCCCCAGTCGCCACATTCCTGCGCTTGCTCGGGTACACAGAGGGAGAATTCAAATTGTCCAATTCACTAAACAGTGTGTTTCGGGACTTGTGGAAGAAAACCGGAGAACCTTCTGGAAACCCATGAAGACAGAGATAATGTGTAGACCCAATGCATACAGTGACCCAAGCATGGAATCGAAAGGATCCTTCCGCTGTGAGACAACACTGCTATCCATTGTGCTGTGTTACCGGAATGACAGAGAATAAGTTGTATTTTCTAAAGTGTGTGCGAAATGCTGTAGGTAGCTATCATATGCTCCAATTAATAGGTTATTTTCTCCACGCGGAATGCATGTATCGACTTAACTTACATTTATGCAATTTATGCTGCATTGTTGATCTGAGTTCCTACCGCTGTGCGCATGGAGATGTCCTCGACTATCCAGCCCAGCGGGCTCAGCTTTTCTAAAACAATCCATTGTTAACCAGAAACATGGCCTAATGCAAATCTCCTTAGTCCCTTTTTGGAACTGGTAAAGAAAGACAATTTGACAAATGGCAATCTGTGATGCGCTCACGAGCATTCCGGGCACTGAAATAAAGCAATTGTGTATTTTTATAAAATGGTTTTATTAAAATTTAAACCGGAATACCAAGAACGCTTTCCAAGATATACATTCTGCTCCAGATTTTACGGTATATTTCTCACAAAGTAATGAAGAAATGTAATTGAGTCATTGGGTCGGACAGCACAGAAAAGTTTCTTCCGCCCACCGAGTCTTGAACAAATGTAAACACCTCTCATCCCGGGCGACTCTCAATCACCAGTACTTTCCCACAGCCTTGAATGTGAATGCGTTTCAAATGCTGGTCTGGGTGTTTCTAAAATGCTGCAATGTAACCAGCCTCCATTACCTTCTCAGGTAGTAGATTCAACATTCTCGCCGGCCTCTGAGTTTCATTTTTTCACAATTCAATTCGATATTTCCTGCCTCTCACTGTAAACCTATTCTGCTTGTGATTGACCCCTTAAATAAAGGACGCAGTACTTTCCTATTTGCACAATAGAAACCGCTCATGAAGTTATACATCTGATTCGTGCCCCCCGTCAGCTAGCGCTGCTCTTAAGGTAACAATTCAAGGCTGCCCAGTCTCTCCTGAGAGAATAGATTGTCCACCCCAGTGAAACTCCTCTGTACCCCATCGAGTTCAATCATCTGCTTCCTGTAGTGAGGTGACCGCAACTGCACACAGTCCCCGTGCTGTGACCTGTGTTATATTCTCGTCCAACGTAAACTGCTTGCTTTTATATTCCATGCTGCGACTGACAAAGGCAACGGTCCCTCATGTATTCTTTACTCCACAATGCCACTATTGTGCTGCCTTCTGAGATCTGCGAACCAGCAGCTCCCTTCGATCTGTTATCTGGTGGATTGTACAAACAGAGGGACAATGCTTAAACATGTTTTTCCTATCATAATTCCGCATGTGGCTCTCCTGAATACGTTGCTTAGTTCTAAATTTCCAGGACATTACAAATCGAAGGACTCTCGATTTCTTCCGTTTCCTCCAGTTATAAATAATCAGTTTGCTCTTGCCATGTTGCATCACAAGTTACACTTGGCTTCATAATACGCAAGTTCGTCGATGCATCTTTTTATCTTACAGGTATATCGTTGTTTCCAACTCGAGCAATAGTTCTCCCTATTTATCCTTTCCCCGCCTGAGCACTGCAAATATAATGTCAGCTATTAATTCAGAACATTTGTTCGATCATTTCATTCTTCGTCCAAAGCATGCCACATGAGTCTCCAGCTGTTTACCTCTGTGGCCATGGCTTTTCCAGACACCCAATCTCAAGGTCGTCGTGTCATGCCGGTTGCGTCATATTATTCTGAACAGACTTTGCGAATTTCAACATACTGGCGCACTGTTTTGATTCTGTGCCTTTCAAATTTGATCCTATGGTGTTGTCTTTGATTAAAGCATATTCCTTAGTTAGAAATGCTCAATTTCGTTGTTTTTCCATTAATCTAGTACTGGAATTAAGCAAACTATTATACATGTAACATATGATAAATGTACCGATTTGGCGGCACTGGTGTTTTCCAACATATTCCTGAATTCAACATGTGTCTTCCTCCCAGACGAAGCATTGAAGGAAAAAAACGAAGGTAGTTACTATGTGACGTTGACTGGGAGTTCACTGATTAAATGTGGATTTGCACCTGTCATATACAGTCAAATAATGAGGCTCCTATAATCTAAATGTCGCCGAAAGTCATCTCTCCCCTCCCTCTTTTGTGTAATCACGGCATATTATATAATATGAACCAGTCAGATGATGAGATCAGAAAGACCGATGTATGATCCGTTATTTCGTTGCCCAACCACACCTTCAGTTCGCTCAATCGTCTGTTAATTCCAAATAGCTCACTGTTTACAAAAACAGCCATATAAAGATCATATTAATTGCGGAAGATAAAGATTAAAACACCAATTTAAAAGGGAATTAGTTAAAGGCAGGCGACGAGAGAAATTAAACGGTGGCACTTCGCCTCAATACGAAAACCAGTATTTTACATTTGTGACAACAACGTGAAATCAGTGGTGCCGACAAACACGTGGCTGGGTCCGTCAAGATATTGGACTGAACTTTACTGTTCCTCAGATCATCTTTTCTCATAAACGCGCAGCTCCGTGGCTGGGGGACTCTCTTCTACTGCCGTTTGTCAATGAATTTTAGCAGTGAAGCCACTTTACGGGAATGTGCGAGGCAGAGTAGACAAGAAATACGAAATTGAGATAATTTGCAAGGAACCATTACCACAATTAAAATAGAAGATTGTACTGAAGGACAGAGGAAAGGAATAACTAAGGAATAAGGAAAGTTTGAAGCGTCAATTGGCACGACAACTAATTTGTCATGGTGACAAATTGAAATTCAGTTGGAGTTGCGTATGTTAAGAACTAAACTATGAATTCCGATATTGTAGATCAAGCAAAGCCAATAGGGTTTAAATTTAGAGAAGACAACACAATAGGGATGGAAAATGTCCATGAATTCATCAGGGGCAGTTTGCCATCGACGGTGGGTGAGCAAGACTAGAGGAAGGGGGCCGGCAGACTGCGGCATATTCCGTGAAAGAGAAGAGGTCCGGGACGAATCGGAGGCCCAGAGTATAGGGTGGTAGTCGGAGTCGAGGTCGGCGTCGGGCGAAGCCGCGAGACCTGTAACACTTGGGTCAATACACTCTAAATAATTCCCCCATACCAACATGACCTCAAACACCGACACACAACACCTTCTACCGCCCGCCACGGGACCTAATAATGCGTCGTGCTTTGTGTCTTGCAGAATCAGCTGGTGAACGGACGGGTTCATCTGGTGCCCCCCGCCACCAACCACTGCTACGGACAGAGTACCCCCCCCCCCACCCCCACCACCACCACCACCACCAGCCCTAGAGCCATGTGCCGACCAGTTGTGAGGAGATCAGCTCAGAGAGCTGTGCATTCGTGCGCACAAAGACACTGAAGCTCGAGTCCGATGATGACACGAACATTCCATCACGGGTATATTCAACACCCTCCACCACATCATCCCAGTGACAGAACCATCGGTTTGGAACGTTAGTGAAGAGGCTCATGGGACAATATCTAGTGCGCCCCATGGAGCTGAACTGGTAAATCGGGTGGAGATAGCAAATCCCAAGAGGACGGACGGTCGGAAGATGGGCCGACTCCAGGAACTTGAACTCAGAAGAAAATTTATGCATTTATTGGCTGATACGACATAGACAGAGGAGATGTGTGGCACAGTGAATGGATGACGTGGTGCAGTACAAGACGAAGGAGCAAGCGATTGAAAAAAAGGTGGATTAACTTAACGCCAGACATACCTCTCAGAGGGAAGTCAGAGACCACTGTGTGCTCTGTTTCTCAGAGACATGGCACACTTCCGCCTCACCGGACTGTGCCAAACAACCTGAAGGTTTCTCTATTCACCAGGCGCACCGCACGGCATCCTCAGGCAAAGCGAAGGGTGGAAGGGTTTGCCTCTTCATCAACTTCTCCGGGTGATTGGATGTGGTGACCTTGGCGACCACCTGCTCCCCAAAACTGGAATACCTTACCGTAAAGTGCGGCCCATACTATCTTCCACGTTAGCTCACTTCAGCCATTATCACAGAGGTCTTCTTCCCACCCCAGGCAGAAGTGAGGAAGGTGCTGGATGAACTGTACACAGTCATAAACAACTACGAAACAGAACACCCAGAAGTCTTGTTCATCATGACCGGAGACTTCAACAATGTCAACCTCAAGAGTGCACTGCCATAATTCGACCAGCGCATCTCCTTTCCCACCAGGTGCGACAACACTCTTGACCACTGCTACTCAAAAATCAAGGGCACCTACCGTTCCATCACCGATCGCATTTTAGAAAATCAGACCATAAGACTGTGCTCCTTCTCCCAACTTACAAGCAGGAACTCAAGCGGGAGAATCCATCTAAGAAAGTTGTGCAGTGCTAGTCAGAGGCAGAAGAGCTCTTACGTGACTGGGTAGAGACAGTGGACTGTTCCATATTTTAGAACTCAGCAACTAGTTAAATGAGTATGCCACCACCGTCACAGACCTCATCAGCAAATGTGTGGACGACTGCGTGCCAAAGATAGTAGTACGTACGTTCCCCAACCGGAAACCATGGCTCAACCGCGAGATTGACTCCCTACTGAAGGACAGATCTGAGGCGTTCAAGGCAGACTAACCATTCCTATTCAAGAAATCCAGGTACGGCCTCCGCAAAGCCATGCAAGCTGCCAAGAGAGAATATCAAACTAAGCTAGAATCAGAGACAGACGCTCGGCAGTTGTAGCAAGGACTAAACAACATAACGGGCTACAAAGCGAAGCCGAGCAGTATCTCTGGCAGCAGCACATCCCTAATTCATTCTATGCTCGGTTCGAGCAGGTAACGAACAATCCGCTGCCGAGGGCCCCAGCAGCCCATAATTCACCCATACCCACCATCACAGTTTCCGAAGTCAGATCGGCCTTCCTGAAAGTGAACCCACGGAAGGCGATGGGCCCGGACGGGATCCCTGGTCGTGCACCCAGAGCCTGCGCAGACCAGCTGGCAGAGGTATTCACAAACATCTTTAACCTGTCCCTACCTGCTTCAAGAAGACCACCATCATACCGGTACCGAAGAAGAACCAGGCAACGTGCCTCAACGACTACCGCCCGGTTGCCCTGACGACAGTTGTAATGAAGTGCTTTGAGAGGCTGATCATTAAGCGCATCACTTCCATACTCGCGTAACACTATAACACACTTCACTTTGCATACCTTCGCAACCGGTCCACATCAGACGCCAATTCCCTGGCCCTACACTCATCCCCAGAGCATCTCGAAAACAAGAACTGCTACATCAGACTCATATTTATTGACTACAGCTCCGCCTTCAACACGATAATCCCAGCCAAGCTCATATCAAAGCTCCAAAACCTAGGACTTGGCTCTCCACTCTGCAACTGAATCCTCGATTTTCTGACCAACAGACCACTATCAGTAAGAATGAAGACCAACACCTCCTCCACAATAGTCCTCAGTACCGGTACCGACAAGGCTGCGTACTTAGACCCCTAATCTACTCCCTGTACACACACGACTGCGTGGCAAAACTTGGTTCCATCTCCATATACAAGTTTGCTGACGATACGATCATAGTGGGCCGGCTCTCGAATAACGACGAGTCACAATACGAGAGGGAGATAGAGAGCCTGTTGGAGTGGTGTAACGACAACAATATCTCCCTCAATGCCAGCAAAATCAAGAGCTAGTCATCGACTTCAGGAAGCAAAGTAATGTGCAGACCCCTGTCAGCATCAAAGGGGCCGAGGTGGAGATGGTTAGCAGTTTCAAATTCCTAGGGGTGCACATCGCCAAAAATATGTCCTGGTCCATTCACGTTGACGGTATCACGAAGAAAGCACAATACCACCTATACTTCCTCAGGAAACTAAGGAAATTCGACATGTCCATATTAACCCTTACCAACTTTTACAGATGCACCATAGAAAGCATCCTATCGGGCTGCATCACAGCCTGGTATAGCAACTGCTCGGCCCAGGATCACATGGAACTTCAGCGAGTGGTGAATCCTGTCCTGTCCATCACACGAACCTGCCTCCCATCCATGGACTCCATCTCCACGTCCCACCTCCGGGGGAAAGCGTGCAGCATAATCAACGATCACACCCACCCGGCTTACTCACTCTTCCAACTTCTTCCACCGGGCAGGAAATACAGAAGTCTGAGAACACGCACGAACAGACTCCAAAATAGGTTCTATCCCACTGTCACCAGACTCCTGAATGACGCTCTTATTGACTGACATCATTAACACGGCAGCCTGTATGCTTCATCCGATGCCAATTCTTATTTAATTACATTTTATATCTTGTGTTGCTCTATTATGTATTTTCTTGTATTTTATTGAATTTTGTTTAATTCCGTTTTCTTCCCATGTACTGAATTATCTATTGAGCTGCTTGCAGAAAAATAGTTTTCACTGTACCTCGATCCAGGTGACAATAACAAAATCCAATCCTATGCAGGTGGTAGTCTCCCTGTGCAATATGGCCGTGAACATGAAGACCCTGGATGAGACAAGGGCGGGCCCCTATAACTTGCAGCGTCAAGTGAGGTGGGAACCGCTGGACAAAGATTGTTTTGCACCCCCATCCCATGAATTGGCCCAGGGGCCAACGGACACTTCCAGGGAGGAAGAGGTGATGGGGCCCGTACCAGTGACTCCAACAGGGGAGGTGACGTAACACCGCAGTACCTCGGGCTACGCCGCCGGATGTCCCTAGTGCCTGTGGCGTGCAGCGAGCAGAAGATGTCGGTATCACGCCTCCACAAACACCGCGGTGACAGCGGGCCCATCGAGGCCCAGTACCCAGAAGGCGGGACCCAACGGGAACCCAGGTCACATTGAAAAATCACAGCTTTCTACCTTCACTCCTGATGTGCAGTCTGCGGATCCACCTAGATGTAGCATTAGGCTACGTAAGTCCAGGAAGAATTACATCCCTGAGGTCCAGAGGCATGCGGAGCACTGTTTCGTTAAAGGGATGAAGACACATAACTGTAAATATTTATTTTATTTAATTATTTTACGGGATAAGGGCGTCGCTGGTTACGCCAGTATGTATTGCCCATCCCTGAAGGGCAACCTGGGGTTTTCGGGGCATGCTGGGTCATCAAGGGACGCCCACATCCCGAAAAAAACATTAAAGACCTGTTAACTGTTACCGCCTGCGCTCTATCAGATGGGTTGAGGTGCGGTCCCGTTTATCCTGACTAGAGTGAGAACGTGGGATGGCATTGAAATGGGGGGACGTTGTGTATGTGCTGGATGCTCCACCCTCCCCAACTTGACCGTCCCTACAACCATCACCACAGGGATCTCATGGGACCACGGGAAGGAATTGCCAGCTAGCATACAGAGTTCACTGAGGTGGACGGTGGAAAGTACGACAGTGAGAAGGAGTCAGATATTGTCAAACAAAGGGGACCACCAGAACACATTGCATTGCAGGTTTTGATCATTCTGCACCCTTTGAATCATTGTTGTTGCCAACGATGGGCATGCAAATTGCAGGTTGACAGGTATGTGTCACAGTGCGTTTGCAGGTATGGGTGTGTCATGCGCCGCAAAGGGAACGGATGGATGTGCGGATGGGCTACGCTGCCCATGCCCCTGACCAGTTTATTTTCCATGTCGGTGATCCTGGTGGCGATGAGAGTCATTCTGGCGCATTGGTCCCTTTGCATACGCCTCGTAGCCTCCCATGCCAGCCTGCATCACAGGTATTTACCATCCAAGCCGTACCCTAATTCTCCTAATCTGGCGACTATTAAATGAAAAATGAAATCGCTTATTGTCACGAGTAGACTTCAAATGAAGTTACTGTGAAAAGCCCCTAGTCTCCACATTCCGGCGCCTATTCGGGGAGGCTGTTACCGGAACGGACTACTGGTGTCCATTGCCCTCTTTCATCACATCGATTCTCTGCTGCATTATTCAGTGGAGGAAGCGGGCAACCGTCTCAGCATCAAACTGGATTGCAAATGCAGAGCAGTGCAGGCAGCTGAACTGTAACGTCAGAATGCAGAGGCAACGGCCAATCACCCTACTGGTTGCTGTGTGTGCGTCGTTGTAGCGGATCTCCTCTTCAGTCTATCTCCTCATTATAGGTGTCATCAGCGACCACCTCAGCGGACATGTCGTCAGCGATGATCCAATCCCCAATTGAGAGAATAACAAGCATGCCAGGAATCGTCCAGTGCGACAGGATGAATGTGTCATGCACACTGCCTGGGTAATGGGTGCAGACGTTTATGATGCACATCAGATAGTTACATGTCAGCTGCACGTTCATAGATTCAGACTCCTTTCGGTTTGAGTAGAGCGACCTGTCATTTATAGGCGTTCATAGGGGGGTATGCATCCCGGTGACCAACTCCTGGACCCTGATCGTCCCATCGTGGTGGCGCAGCGCGCTGCCCGGCATTCTGGTCGATCAGATGCAATTGAAATGAATGTGTTGTGCCGACTGGGCAAATTGGCCCTTGTTGACAACATGAATGTACCTGTGTACTGGGTTCTGCGTGATCAAGGACAAATCCCAACTATGCGCCAGGAAGTAACGCGTGGTGTTGAGTTTCATGAGTCCCTTACCTTGTCGGACAGCAGCAGGGGGTGCCTCCCCTCTTCCCTAGCGGTGCCAGGTGCCCTATAATTTAGTACTTTTGCACTGACTGCCTGCTGAGCCAGAGTTATCGACAGTCCTGCAGGTTCACTGATGACAGGCACGGCCAATACACGGGAAGCCTCATGCGCTTCCCTGCACCTCCTGCTCCTCCTTGGCCTTTTGGTCACCCAGCTTCTCGAGCACCGACAGCTCGTTCAGCCGCACTGTTTCGTCTAGGGCTGCGGTGACTAGAAGGAAGGCAACCATGTGTGGTTCAGTTCCAATATCGATTATAGAACATAGAACATAGAACAGTACAGCACAGAAAAGGCCCTTCGGCCCTCGATGTTGTGCCGAGCAATGATCACCCTACTTTAAACCCATGTAACCCGTATACCCGTAACCCAACAATCCCCCCATTAACCTTACACTACGGGCAATTTAGCATGGCCAATCCACCTAACCCGCACATCTTTGGACTGTGGGAGGAAACCGGAGCACCCGGAGGAAACCCAAGCGTTGAAAGGCCGAAATGATAATATGGTGTGTGCCCTTTCCGATCCAGGTCCAACAGGCTAAATTGTGGCCCTGGATGCTCCATAGAACATAGAACACTACAGCGCAGTACGGGCCCTTCGGCCCTCGATGTTGCGCCGACCTGTGAAACCATCTGAAGCCTTTCTGACCTACACTATTCCATTTTCATCCATATGTCTATCCAGTGACCACTTAAATGCCCTTAAAGTTGGCGAGTCTACGACAGTTGCAGGCAGGGCGTTCCACACCCCGACTACTCTCTGAGTAAAGAAACTGCCTCTGATATCTGTCCTATATCTATCACCACTCAATTTAAAGCTATGTCCCCTCGTGTTGGTCATCACCATCAGAGGAAAACGACTCTCACTGTCCACCCTATCTAACCCTCTGACTATCTTATATGTCTCTATTAAGTCACCTCTCAGCCTTCTCCTCTCTAACGAAAACGACTTCAATTCCCTGAGCCTTTCCTCGTAAGACCTTCCCTCCATACCAGGCAACATCCTAGTAAATCTCCTCTGAACCCTTTCCAAAGCTTCCACATCCTTCCTATAATGTGGTGACCAGAACTGCACGCAGTACTTCAGGTGCGGCCGCACCAGAGTTATGTACAGCTGCAGCATGACCTTGTGGTTCCGAAACTCAATCCCCCTGCTTATGAAGGCTAGCACACCATATGCCTTCTTAACAGCCCTATTAACCTGGGTGGCAACTTTCAGGGATTTATGTACCTGGATGCCGAGATCTCTCTGTTCATCTACACTAACAATAATCTTGCCATTAGCCCAGTACTCTGCATTCCTGTTACTCCTTCCAAAGTGAACCACCTCACACTTTTCCGCATTAAACTCCATCTTGCACCTCTCAGCCCAGCTCTGCAGCTTATCTATGTCCCTCTGTATCCTATAACATCCTTCAGCACTATCCACAACTCCACCGACCTTCGTGTCATCTACAAATTTACTAACCCATCCTTCTACAGCCTCTGCCAGGTCATTTATAAAAATGACAAACAGCAGTGTCCCCAAAACAGATCCTTGCGGTACACCACTAGTAACTGAACTCCAGGATGAACATTTGCCATCAACCACCACTCTCTGTCTTCTTTCAGCTAGCCAATTACTGATCCAAACCGCTAAATCACCTTCAATTCCATACTTCCTTATTTTCTACAATAGCCTACCGTGGGGAACCTTATCAAACGCCTTACTGAAATCCATATACACCACATCAACCGCTTTACCCTGATCCACCTGTTTGGTCACCTTCTCAAAAAACTCAATAAGGTTTGTGAGGCATGACCTACCCTTCACAAAACCGTGTTGACTATCGCTAATCAACTTGTTCTTTTCAAGGTGATTATAAACCCTATCTCTTATAACCTTTTCCAACATTTTACCCACAACGGAAGTAAGGCTCACAGGTCTATAACTACCAGGGTTGTCTGTACTCCCCATCTTGAACAAGGGGACAACATTTGCTATCCTCCAGTCTTCCGGCACTATTCCTGTCGACAAAGACGACATAACGATCAAGGACATAGGCTCTGCAATCTCCTCCCTGGCTTCCCAGAGAATCCTAGAATAAATCCCATCTGGCCCAGGGGACATATCGATTTTGACATTTTCCAAAATAGCTAACACCTCCTCCTTTTGAACCTCAATTCCATCTAGCCTGGTCGACTGAACCTGGGTGTTCTCCTCGACAACATTGTCTTTCTCCAGTGTAAACACTGACGAAAAATATCCATTTAACACTTCCCCTATCTCCTCTGATTCCACACACAACTTTCCACTACTATCCTTGATTGGCCCTAATCTTACTCTCGTCATTCTTTTGTTCCTGATATACCTATAGAAAGCCTTAGGGTTTTCCTTGATCCTATCCGCCAACGACTTTTCGTGTCCTCTCCTCGCTCTTCTTAACTCTCCCTTTAGGTCCTTCCTGGCTAACTTGTAACTCTCAAGTGCCCTAACTGAGCCTTCATGTCTCATCCTAACATAAGCCTTCTTCTTACTCTTGACAAGTGCTTCAACTTCCTTAGTAAACCACGGTTCCCTTGCTCGACAACTTCCTCCCTGCCTGACAGGTACATACTTATCAAGGACACGCAGTAGCTGTTCCTTGAAAAAGCTCCACATTTCGATTGTACCCATCCCCTGCAGTTTCCTTCCCCATCCTATACATCCTAAATCTTGCCGAATAGCATCATAATTGCCTTTCCCCCAGCTATAATTCTTGCCTTGCAGTATATACCTATCCCTGCCCATTGCTAAAGTAAACATAACCGAGTTGTGATCACTATCACGAAAGTGCTCACCTACACCTAAATCTAACACCTGGCCCGGTTCATTACCCAGTACCAAATCCAATGTGGCCTCGCCCCTTGTTGGTCTGTCTACATACTGTGTCAGAAAACCCTCCTGCACACACTGCACAAAAACTGACCCATCTATAGTACTCGAACTATAGTATTTCCAGTCAATATTTGGAAAGTTAAAGTCCCCCATAACAACTACCCTGTTACTCTCGCTCCTGTCGAGAATCATCTTTGCAATCCTTTCCTCTACATCTCTGGAACTATTTGGAGGTCTATAGACAACTCCCAACAGGGTGACCTCTCCTCTACTGTTCCTAACCTCGGCCAGATTCAGTGACCACGTTGGATGGTAACTGGACTGTCCAGCAAGATGGCGGCCTTGTACGCCACGGTTATGGCGATCCGTGCCGGCTCAACCATGCCTCACGGCCCATTCCGTCGTCACCCCCTCCCACCCGGGGTTAATACAGTGCCGTCCCCACTACAGCCTGCCTGGCCACTGTCAGGTCTGGTAGCTCACTGTTAAGTCTGGCTTTTCCAAGTCGTCTCCTTCACCCTCATCAGCCACAACAACGATTACACGTTTTTTAAAAGAACAAGTGAAGTGCACCGTCGGTAATTCGATCCATTGGGGAATCGCAGAGGCCCGGATTGGGCCTGCTAATGATATGCAAACTGGGCTGGCATATCCCAAAATGGGACAATGTAGCCAGAGCGGCGTAAAAACGTTGGGGTTTTACTCTAGAGATCCCTGGAAAATTGTACGGCTAATTATATGCCCTGCAGGTAGTCGCAGGGATACGGAGTATTTCACGCAGCTTTAACTACAGTTCCGGGCCTCCGCACTTCCGGTTCTCCATACCGAGTTCCTTGGCAGTCTCAGACAACGGAAGCAGACATAATTAGACACCACCCCCAGATCGGCCTTGCGCCCGAGCATCTGACTGCGTGGATTTAACACCCAGCCATTCATCTCCCTCCCCCTTCCCAGTGCCCTTTTCCGCCCGACCCCACCCGGCCGGCCACGGTCTCGGTCGCCTCCCGCCACGGCAACATCCCGTCCGGCAATACTAGGTAAGTTCCAGGCCATTGGGAACTTGGCCAGTCGGGAGCGGGCGATCGCTGGGCTGGTCTCGGTGAATGGGTCCTCAAACAAACGGCCTTCTCCGCAATCACGCCGGATGTCGGGTCTTGGAGAATCACCCGACCGGCGCCGGGGCCGATTTCTCCATGAAATTTGATTTTCCGCCTCCACGCCGAACGCAATTTCGGCGCGTGTCTGCGGAGAATGTAGCCCACGGCGTTTATTACACGTACATTCCAAAACGCTTTGAAGCAACTGTCTAGTCGACGCAGAATTGTGATTTGGCGTCAAATCAGCATCTGACGCAATTCCAGAATTGGAACCAATTCTCCGCGTTCTCAGATTTCCAGATTTTTGCATTGGGTGGCGTTAGACTTCCGCCCATAATTTTTAAAGGAGGAGATGTGTGTAGCTCTTGGTTGAAAGGAATCTAAGTATATGGCGGAAAGCGGGAACAGGTTATTGAGCTGGATGTTCAGGCATGATCATAGTGAATGTCAAAGCAGGCTGGAGGGGCCGAATGGCCTACTGCTGCTCTTACTTGCTTAGTCATCTAGTCTTTACGACCGTGTAGATTATCTATTTATGTTTATGGTGAATTTCAGAATACAGGTACGTGCTATACCTTAAAATTGCATTCGATGTTCATACACGTACAGAAAATTCACTTTGTGTGCGCCTAGGTAAGAAAGGTGGAATTGGATTACATTCATTTGACCAAACGAATCTATCATGAAGGTGATGGTTCGACAAAACTCGTACTATGCTGTAATGACTCAATAATTCAATGAAGAAAAATCAGTCCAGTTCAATGCTTTGAAGAAAGCATTTTTCTTTAATACCACAATCCAGAATTATCCAAGCTCAAGGAAGCTCTAAAGGAATCAGGTAAGCATCGTGAAACGTAACTATTTATTTATTTTGAGTCCACTTTGAAAGTGGTTATGTTTGAGGAGTGGAATTTGTCTCAAAAATTACATGGTATTTATTGTCAATGTTGCACATGAAATACATCAACAAATAATGCCAATATCTGTCACAGCACAGCTCGTTGTGATAAAAATATAATAATCATAGGATGGGTTTCGGATAAGGAACTTCATTCGATCTCAGCAATTTCAGACGTGTTCACATATTCGTCAGTGAAACATTGTGGTGCCAATCTTACCAAATTTGCGTCAGAGAGAAGATATTAACTGCGACAAATTGTGATATATCTACAGAGTCATAGAGTATAGAAGAGATCGTTTAGTCCAACGGTTCTCAACAGTCAAGAACTGTAATGCCTCGACACTAATTCCAATTGCAAGATTTGTGCCCGTGGTGTTGAATAGTATGACACTTCAAGTGCTATCCCATGTTCTTGTCATTGCTCTGGGGATTCCAAACTTTTCTACCCTCCAAGGCAGTGACTTGCAGACATCCAGCATACTGTAGCTGACACCTTAGTCCCTCAAACCGCCTCAAAACCTTCTGCCCCTTACCTGAAAAATATGCCCCCAATGTATTAATTATTTTTTGACCATTTTCCAATTAATAGAGAATTTAGCGTGGCCAATCCACCGACCCTGGCGATCTCCTGGGTCGGTCTAGAGAGACCCTGGATACCGGGTAAATGTGCAAACTCAGAATGGACAGTGACCCGGGGTCGAAACCGGACCCAGAGCATCGTGAGGCGCAGTGCTAACCATTGGGCCACTGTGCCACCCTATTTTAACACTGTCGCTGAGGTGAGTAGATATTTGAAACCACCCTGCCTATACTGCCTATACCCTTATCATCTTTGACAGCCCAACAATTTTCGCGCAAACATTGCTGGTGTTAAAAAGCAACGAGCATCATCCAGGTGATTCTGCTCTGCAGGCACTTCAGTAAAATTGTCTCCTTGCGTATATTCCAGTTTGGTTAGAAGTTCGTCTGATTTATGACCACATATTTACAACATATGATTTACGACGAATGTCTATATCTTATCCAAGAAGTCAGATTTATTAGGGCATTTTTGATTTAATACCTGCATCAGGCTGGCTTTGAACCTCGGTATCATGACCGGTGATCACTGTCAGTGGGACCTTCCGATTTCGATTACAGCTAACAACTCAACTCCTTCCAATGAGAATAGCTTGCGGGAAGCCTGCATGACTGGGCATCGTGCAAAATTTATCTGTGTCTGTGTGTGTGTGTTCCAGAAACAGTGGGCGAGATTCTCCGGACTCACGACGGTTCGGAGAATAGCGGGCGTCGGAAATTTTTACGGCGATGCTGTTCCGACGCCCTCCCGCTATTCTCCGAACCCCGCAAAATCTCGGAGTCGCCATTCCCGACAAACGCCTCCTTCCCGCCCCCGACACGACCAGAATCGCCACTGATAGCCCCCCCCCCCCGCTAATCACCGGCCCAGATGGGCCGAAGTCCCGACGTCATGGCGCCCTGTTTGCACGTCGTGAAACACACCTGCTTTTTAAGTTCGTCAACCAGTCGTGCTGGCTGACGACTGCTGGGAGGAGGTTAGCGCACTGCTCAGCGCACCGCTCAGCGCACCGCTCAGCGCACCGCTCAGCCCACCGCTCAGACCACCGCTCAGCCCACCGCTCAGCCCACCGCTCAGCCCACCGCTCAGCCCACCGCTCAGCCCACCGCTCAGCCCACCGCTCAGCGCACTGCTCAAGTCTGTCCACAACGGGGAAGGCATCCTTGAGAACGGGAGGGGGGGGTCCAGAGCGGGGGCAGTGGGGGAGACTGGGGAGGCAGTGGGGGAGACGGAGTGGGCAGTGGGTGAGACGGAGGGGGCAGTGGGGGAGACGGAGGGGGCAGTGGGTGAGACGGAGGGGGCAGTGGGGGAGACGGAGGGGGCAGTGGGTGAGACGGAGGGGGCAGTGGGGGAGACGGAGGGGGCAGTGGGTGAGACGGAAGGGGCAGTGAGTGAGACGGGGGAGGCAGTGGGGGAGACGGAGGGGGCAGTGGGGGAGACGGAGGGGGCAGTGGGTGAGACGGATGGGGCAGTGGGGGAGACGGAGGTGGCAGTGGGTGAGACGGAGGGGCAGTGGGGGAGACGGAGGGGGCAGTGGGTGAGACGGAGGGGGGGGGCAGTGAGTGAGACGGGGAGGCAGTGGGGGAGACGGAGGGGGCAGTGGGGGAGACGGAGGGGCCAGTGCGGGAGACGGAGGGGCAGTGGGTGAGACGGAGGGGGCAGTGGGTGAGACGGAGGGGGCAGTGGGGGAGACGGAGGGGCCAGTGGGTGAGACGGAGGGGACAGTGGGGGAGACGGAGGGGGCAGTGGGTGAGACGGAGGGGGGCAGTGAGTGAGACGGGGGTGGCAGTGGGGGAGACGGAGGGGGCAGTGGGGGAGACGGAGGGGGCAGTGGGTGAGACGGAGGGGGCAGTGGGGGAGACGGAGGTGGCAGTGGGTGAGACGGAGGGGGCAGTGGGGGAGACGGAGGGGTCAGTGGCTGAGACGGTGGGGGGGCAGTGAGTGAGACGGGGAGGCAGTGGGGGAGACGGAAGGGGCAGTGGGGGAGACGGGGGAGGCAGTGGGGAGACGGAGGGGGCAGTGGGGGAGACGGAGGGGGCAGTGGGGGAGACGGAAGGGGCAGTGGGGGAGACGGAGGGGGCAGTGGGGGAGACGGAGGGGGCAGTGGGTGAGACGGAGGGGGGGCAGTGAGTGAGACGAGGGAGGCAGTGGGGGAGACGGAGGGGGCAGTGGGGGAGACGGAGGGGGCAGTGGGTGAGACGGAGGGGGCAGTGGGGGAGACGGAGGTGGCAGTGGCGGAGACGGAGGGGGCAGTGGGGGAGACGGAGGGGGCAGTGGGTGAGACGGATGGGGGCAGTGAGTGAGACGGGGAGGCAGTGGGAGAGGCAGTGGGGGAGACGGGGGAGGCAGTGTGGGAGGCAGTGGGGGAGACGGGGGGGGGTGTTAGGTAGAGAGTGAGCCGTCCAACCCCGTAACAAAATGTCTGCCAGCGTGCCATGGCGTGCCGGTCACGAGGGCACGGCCGCTGGTTGCCCTGTGGCTTCCGGACACAGGCCACTGACGCACCCGTGAGGAGGACATAGTTTACTGGCCGTTGGATGCAGAAAGTGACCAGGGGTTAGGATGCCCGCGTGTCAGCAGCGCGACCAGGCCACCGGGCCACACAGGTATCCCGTGGCAGGCGGCTGCCGAGGTGTCGACTAACCTCCGTCTAACATGTCCCGTTTCTCTGCCCCCACCACCCTTCTGTAGGTTAGCACAAATGTATGTGAACAGAACGGCTATGTTCTGCGCAGTGGTTGGGACCGCTCTACTGGATTTGGAGATGCAGCAGCATTCACACCCACAACCCGCAGTGGATGCAGGGCCAGCTGCAGCAGCAGAGGGACGGGTCGAGGAGTCGCCAGTCGTCGAGCAGCATGGGGAGGAGGAGGAGGAGGTGGAGGAGGATGAGGAAGAGGAGAGAGTGAGGGTGCAGCCATGGCGCCAGAGGCGACGACCAAAGCCGAGGGTGTACTGTGTCCGGGTCTCTTTCCTAAGAATGACGGTCATCATCTGCAGGAGGAGACTCCGGCAGAGTAGGCAGACGGTGATACATATCTGCCAACTCCTGTCGCACCTCGCCCCACGTGGAAAGGGGGGAGGACACGCGATCCCGGTTGCCATCAAGGTGACGGTCGCTCTTAACTTCTATGCGACCGGCTACATCCAGTCTCCGAGCGGGGACCTCTCCGGGATCTCCCAGTCATCGGTCCACAGGTGCATCCGGGATGTGACCGATGCCCTCTATGCCATCGCGGACCGCTACATCACCTTTCCCGAGGACCGAGCAAGTCAAGATTCACGAGCTCGTGGATTTGCCAACGTGGCCGGGATACCGAGGGTGCAGGGGGCAATCGATTGTGTTCACGTCCCCATGCGCCCGCCTGCAGGGGACAGGGAGGTGTTCACAAACAGGAGGGGGACATACTCCATGAATATCCAGGTGGTATGCGACCCCCACATGAGGATCATGAACGTCTCTGCATGGTTCCCAGGGAGTGTGCATGACTCCTACATACTGGCGCAGTCGTTCATCCCTGCGATGTTTGAGGGACGTCCCCCCCAGGCTGAGGGGCTGGTTGCTAGGCGACAGGGGTTATCCGCTGAGGTCTTGGCTGATGACGCCTATACGGAGGCCTCAGACCAATGCGGAAACACGATACAACGAGGCCCATGCAGCAAACAGGGGTGTGGTGGAGCGCTGCCTTGGGCTCCTGTAGATGAGATTCAGGTGCCTGGCACGCTCCGGAGGGGCCCTGCAGTACCAGGCCGAAAGGGTCGTTCACATTGTAGTGGTCTGCTGTGCGCTGCACAACATCGCGATGCAGAGGGGAGATGACCTGCTGCAGGAGGCGGAGAGAGAAGCTAGTGGCAGTGGTGCCAGCACAGAGGAGGAGGAGGAGGAGGAGGAGGAGGAGGATGAGGAGGAGGAGGAGGAGGAGGAGAGGGAGGAGGAGGAGGAGGCTGGCAGAGTGGCGGGCGCAGCACACAGACAGGACCCAGGTGCTGGTGATGCCCAGGAGGCGGCACGACAAACCCGGCGAGGACGGCGGGCACACGACGCCTTGGTGGCAGCATGGTTCACGCATCGCATGTGACGTCCCCGCTGAACACCAAACCACCACCTGCATCGATCGTCGTGCAGAAGGTCAACACACAACTTCCACCACCACAAACCCCCCCACCCCCTCTCAGTGTACACTGCTCCACTTCGACATCACCCTTATCACTGGGTCCAGACGGTATGGCACAACATTGATGGCTGTGTCAGTGGGTGTGATCAGTGCTATGTGGAATGATGACAGCCCGCTCTGCGATGAGCTGTGAGCTCAGAATCGTTAGAGAGAGTCTGACCCATGGCAATAGCTGAACCATCCACCTTGATGGCCGCTGAGATCGTCACGGACACTCCATCACGTGCCCGCGTGGGCTAGCTGTGGGAGGGGGTAGGGGCAGGGACTGCACACCCGGCACCGAGGTTTCACCACTCGTCAACCCCAGCGACACTCGGTCACCATCACGATTCCTGTGGCTGTGGAACAATCACACGGTATTACAAGTAAGGTGGAACAGTGCGTTTAATGTTAACAATTATTTTCAGGTGCCCTATCCCCTACAACTAAACTGTGCCCTTCACCCGTGCCAACTTACTCAGTGTCTATCTTACTTGCCTTACGGGCCCTAACACTACGTCTACGTGACTCCCCAGATGATACAGCAGGAGTGGAGGAGGATTTCTGTGAATCGCCCCCCTCGACTCGTTTCTCCTTGGCTAAGCGTTTCCTGGGGCGACTGCTCTGCGGGCATCTCGGGTGACATTGTGCCACCCTGCTCTGCTTGCTGCCCACCCGATGCACCAGGGATGGGACGGGGGGAGGCCGAGAATTCCGGGACGTCCCGTGATGGCCTTAATGGGACGGACCCCGAAACCTCCTCCTCCCTCGGGGAGCCCGGTGGCCCCCGGGCCTCACTTTGGGACAGAGGTGCGAGCGGGGAGGTGCCCCGTCGCACCACCGACACCTGGCGCTGTCAGTCCTGGAGGCCTGCAACGGTATCCACCAGGATCCTAAGGTTTGCAGAGACGGAGTCCAGGGAGTTAGACATTCCCGCCAGGGACTGTGCAATCTCAACCTGTGTGTGCACGACGCCATCCAGCACATGTGTCAGGCGGTTGATGCTCTCGGCGACTGACTGCTGAGACTGGCCAAAGACCTGCTGAGACTCGGCCAAGGCCCGCAGGGCGCCGGCAATGTCGTTTTGGCTCTAGCACATTGCTGCCTGTGAGAGGGCAACCCTGTCCAGGGCCGAGGATGACGCGTGCATATTAACCCCAATGCCTTGCATAACCTGACCCATTGCCTCCACCCCGGATGCCATCCGTGCGGTGTCGGACTGGGTCTCTGCCATGAGCGGCACCACTCCCTACTCTTGGACGCGGTTCGACTCTTCTAACAGCGTCTGCAGAGCCAGGAAGGCAGCCCTCTTCCCGTCATTGTTTCCCTGGGTTTCTTGAGACATCGGCTGTGCGGGTGGGTTGAGAAACTCCAGGAACTCCGAAAACGTCTGGGAGCCAGCTGCATCCTGGGCCTGGTCTGGCCTCCGCGAGTCCGGGCCCTCGGTTGCTCCGACCTCCACCTGCTGTACCTGCTCAGCTTTGATGTGCCAACCAGACTGTGACCCAGGAGACTCATCACTAAATAGGCCCGCCGGGGTGTGTGTCTCTGGGATGATGGATGTTGTGGGAGATAGCAGTGCCGCAAGCCCGAGGTTTTCAGTGTTTAGGCCCTCCTCCAGCGTGTGGGGCTGCTCAGGGTCCGGAGGGTTGTCCCTGGCCATTTCTGGTGGTTGTGGTCTCGCAACCCTCTGGGCGTCCTGGTCCGCAGATTGGGTTGGGGAGGATGGGGCTGCCCGCTGATCGGGCACCCTCTGTTGTGCAGCCCCGGGTGAGGTGGCGGCAGATTCCTGTCTCCGTCTGGAGCCAGACGGCCCTGGTCGTTCGGCATCAAGTGCTAGGGAAGAGAATGAGACGGGTTATTTAGACTTGCTCGGCAGGCCGCTGGACGGTCCCAGTGGGCAGGGTGTGAAGGGACGGGGATGGGGGAGGGGGGTGTTTGTCATGCAGGGTTGTCTCACTTGCTGCAGATCCTCCAACCTCGCATAGCGCGACATCCCGGGTAGCAGAACCCCCAACAAGGTCCAGGGCCCTCTGCTCAAAGGTGGTGAGGGGGTGCAGGTTGGGCGAACCCCCTCCAGTCTTGTGCCGCTCACGGTGGTTGTGAGCGGACTTGGCCTGTTGGGGGAGGGAACATAGGTAGATCATTACAAAACGGCAGGTATCAGCAGGCCGTTCAGATACTGGCACAGTTTGGGGGGGTCAAGTTGTCATAAGACGATTGCATCTCTCCTCAGGGCCAGAGCGCTGGGTCTGTGACAACTTTGTGAACCATCCTCAAATAACTCTGCCCCAATCCCCCTCCACCCCCCCACCCTCCGTGCCAGGGGGGGGAGGTGGGTGATTAAGTTAAGGGGGATGGATGGTTGTGACCAGGGGGCACCTTCTTGGCACTTACCCTGGCAGCCCTGGTGAGATCGTGTAGCTTCTTCTGGCATTGCTCAGCTGAGCGAGGGGCCTGCCCCACAGCACTAACGGCAGCACCCACCTCACGCCAGGCCTGGCGTACCGCGCTGGCAGGTTGGCGATGCCCTCTCCGCGGGCGGATGATGCCCCTCCTCTGCTCAACGGCATCGAGCAGCGCCTCTACGTCAGCCTCCACGAACCGAGGAGCAGCTCTCCTCGCCTCCGACATCCTGACCGACAGATTCTGTGGTCGCCCGCGCCTTTTTACAGCGTCACGTGGGCGTGATCGTGTCGTCGTCGCGTTCCGTCGTCATTACGCACGTGATTGACGCAGCCGCGTTACTAGCCCATTTCCCGGAAGTGAATACGTCAGGAAATGGAGCCTCGCGACCGTCGTAAAACGCGCCCGATTTTTACGACGGTTTTACGATTTTCCGCGGGTGCGGAGAATCTCGTCCAGTAGTCATCGACTGCTGTGCGCCATTTGTCCGTGATTCTACCATGCATTCACATCCAGTATTCCGAAGGCGCGATTTTACTCAAGTAAATAACATCCGTTTTCGACCTTGCTTACTCGATCAATCATGCTCTTGCAACTGTCACCGCGACACACACCGAGGAGCAGCTCTCCCATCCTCCATATTCCCACACACCCCCCTCCCCTTCCCTGATTATCCTAATTCGTTTGCCGTCAGTCTGTTCTCAATAAAATTTGAGAATGATTTGCAGGTATCAATTATTGTTTATTGTAACCAGCGAGCTGGGTGACTCACTCGATTGCGAGAGCAGAACACAACCATGTATCCGGATCATCAACAGCGAGTGAACAAGGGGACAAAACACTTCTGTACAGATACATTCAAGTTGCATGAAATTTCACATACATGCGGCCAAATAAGGCAACAGTAATGAATGCAAAATCCCCATAGGCTATCCCTATCCACTTCTTGAGCAGGCCATATATCCTGGTTGGCTCATTTCACATTCCCCAGCCCTGGGATCACTTCACATTCTTCAGTCATTCACTCCGCATTCTTGTCCTAACGATGACCCATCCCCCCATCCAAGCCATGCTTTGCCCAATAGCTTTGTTCCGGCTCCTATACCCGGGTATCCTCTGCATTATCCTAACTAATGATCCCATTTTGTATCACATTCGTTTGTTCAATCCCTCACCTCCCACCCCACCCCCACCCCCGATTTTGCATGCAAGCACACACACAAACCATACACGTGC
Organism: Scyliorhinus canicula; assembly: GCF_902713615.1. Taxonomy (NCBI): domain Eukaryota; kingdom Metazoa; phylum Chordata; class Chondrichthyes; order Carcharhiniformes; family Scyliorhinidae; genus Scyliorhinus; species Scyliorhinus canicula. The sequence goes on from NC_052157.1 coordinate 93,099,925, forward strand.
GCACACAAACTGTTTCTTTCGACTGTGATGCCGGCCCTGCCCTGCTGTGAAATTTACTTGCACCGCCGCCGTTTCCAGTTATCAACCAAAGATGACAATCAAATGATTTCTGGAATCACCATCTCTGCTTTTAAGTTGCACCACAGTATAATCAATCTTTGAAACATCGCTCCGACACCGTCCCACAATGTGAAGGATAGCTGCATTCCCGTGCTAAATTGACCAGGAATATCAAGTAACCTTACGGCGATAGAGCGGGTGGTTATAGAAGTGGACTTGTATCGTGTATTCTTTCTCACACTTCGTGGATTCGATGAGCCACATGGTGTGACCTGCGTGGTTGGGATTCAATTACATGCATTTCAGTCGTCGTATTAACTTCGTACTTCACAAAAGTAGCATTCGTGAAGAAGCCCTACACTTACCTGTGTCAACTTCGATTTTCTACGCTGAATTTGTGCACAACGTTTCATTGCAATCCGCGTTAAAGGTACCATAATAATGTCTCTCTGCGTTTATAAAAGTCTTACCTGCTTCTGCAATTGGTGCTTGAATATATCTACGATTTACCATATTATTGGAACGTTGAAACTAGAATAATTTTCAGTAATTGTCATGAGAAATGCAGCAATTATCCATCGGGAAAACGAGTCCCAAGGCTCACTGCTTGCACATTCATGGTCATTTCCTCATTATGCGCTGCGTGGCACTGTACTACCAGACAAAATGGTTAATTGTTCATATTTATCGACTGATCTGCCTTTCCGTTCTTTTTCATGGATGGAATAGTGAAGACGAGTGGCTTTATGCAAATACTGGATTCATGACCCTGCCTTCCATTCTTTTCACCTTGTTTACAATTTATGGGGCACTTTCAATGGCTGGCTCAACATGCAATACTACTAACGAATTACCTCCAATTCCGTTTACGTTGTTGAAGTAACGACCTATCTTTGCGTACATGGAAACTTGCTGGATCAAAAACTGACGATGTATGACATTTACTGCATATTCTGATCCGAATAGAACGACTCAATCTATATGGGGCATTCATTGAATTATATAATCATATAGATTGTAGTGTAGAATGAGGCCATCGGTCCTCACGACAGTTAATGACATCGCCCCTAAATTAACCCATTGTCCCAGCTCATTCACTGGGAAAACATTGCTTTTCCCTGTATTCAGTTTGCACACGGAGAACGCGCCAAACTTCCCCAGCAGTCGCAAAATCTTTCACATACTGTACAGTGGATCCGAAACATACAACAACAGGTCATCAGCATACAGTGACACCCTATTCGTCCTCTGCCCCACATAATACCGCCGACTCCACCGACCCTCGAACAGCCATCACCGATGGGCGTATGGCCAGCGCAAACAGCAGCATTAACTGGGGGGAACCCTGCCTCGTACCGCTGCTGAGTCAATTCTTCGTCAGATCATATCATTCGTCCGCACACTCGACCTTGGTGCCATACACAGCAATCGAGCCCATGCCATAAATTTGGGCCCAAAGCCAAACCTTCCCCAAATGTTGAACAAGTAGCGCCACTCCATCTTATCAAATGCATACTCCGCATCAATGGACATCGACAACTCAGGTACCGGAGCCCGCGGCTGCTTCATCACCATATTCAACATTGCTCGTGAGCTGCCTGCCCTTCACAAAAACTTTTTGATCCTCTACAACCAACCCATGACACAATCCTCCATGTTCCTCACAACACCTTAGAAAATACTTTCACATCTGTGTTGAATAATGAAATAGGCCGAAACGACCTACAATCCACCGGGTCGTTCCCTTTAACGGATTAATGTGGTTACTGCCTGCACCATCATCTCCGCAACTCCCCATTCTCCAATGTTTCCTTAAACACCCCACACAGATGTGGTTCCAGGTCCATCGCACATTCCTCATAAAATTCCATAGATACCCATCCGGCCACGGGTCGCAGGGTTCCTCCAACACCTACTTCTTTACTTCAACCACATGGGAACATTCAGGCTCGTCCAGAAACCACTCCATGCCCCCTCCTCTCCCCCCGGGTCAGCGTCGTGTACCCACTGGCAGTACACCCTCAATGCCCATTGATCTTCTCTGGCTCCGACACTATATCCCTAACCCTAGTCCGTAATTACATGAATTCCCTTGACGTGGCCTGCCTCCGCAGCTGGTGCGGCAGCATGTGGCTCACCTTCATCCCATACTCATATTACAGCCCTCTTTCACTACGCAGCTTCCCTGCCGCCCTACACGTATTTTCGATAGCTATCTTAAAATTAATGGAATTATAATCTCTGGTCCCAAATTGATGCGTGACCAGCACTTCCGTCACCTGCCATTCATTATTCCCCAGGAGGAAATCAAGGTTTGCCCCCTCTCTGGTCAGGCTATCCACATATTGAGTGAAAAATTATTCCTGAACACACTCGACAAATTTCTCATGAACAAGACCCTAGTTGTATGGCTGTCCCAGTTAATATTCGGAAAGTTAAAGTCCTCAACTATTGCCACCCTAGTTTTGCGGCAGTTGTCTGTCATCTCTTTACATAGTGGCTCTGCAATATCTCACTGACAATTTGGGGTCAATAGCACAGTTCTGTCAAAGTGATCTCACCCTTTCTTATTTTTACCTTCTACCCACACAGACTCAGTGGGACAACCGACGAATATATCCTCTCTCTGTTCTTTCTTAATGCTGTCCCGAATCGTAAACGCAACTCACCTTCCTCTCTTACCTCCTGTTCTATATTTTCTATAGCACCTGTACCCCGCAATATTAAGCTGCCAATCCTGCCTGTTGTTTGGCCAGTTTTCAGTAAGAGCTATAATATCGTAGATCCATGTTCCTCCCCACACCCTGAGTTCATTTGCCTTGACAGTTAGGCCCCTTGCATTGACGTAAACGCGATTCAATCTGTTCCTCTGCCTTCCACTGTTCTCCTTACAGACTTTTGTTTCTATCCTCTCTTTACTACCCTCTGCCTTTCTGCATTGGTTTCCATTCCCCTGCCACATTAGTTTCAACCCTCGCCAAGTTTATCAAACAACCCTCTGAGGACATTGATTCCAGTCCTGCCAGGTATAGACATTCCGATTTTTAATGATACCACCTCCCATGGAACCGGTTCCAATGTCCACAAAATGCATTCATCAAGTATATCCCTGTCAGTGGCAGAAAACTTGTTCGGTTGGCGGTAAACGTGCAAAGACTGTGGACTAAAACATCTGCTCCCGTATCGAATTCCGTCTCGACGCGGTGTCCGTTTAACAGCAGTGTACCCAGTTATGAGCCGTGCTGGGGCCAGTCACAAAGGCAGCGGCGCCGTTGGCTCCTCAGCATCCACGTCCTCCTGGAAATGCATGCAGCCTCTTTGGGGGGAATTGTTAACTTGTCCGTTGCTGGGGGACTGCACCCTTACGAAATTTTCTGGAGCATCACTTCTGGCCTTGGTTTCACACTCGATACTGGCGTCTTCCATCTGTGCACGCTGAGTCGCCAGAAGCTCCACCGTCGCTCCAGGGCGAGTTGCGGCTGAGGTTTCGGGACCTGCAGTTGGTTCTGTTCTGCGAAATCCCCGTCGCCTCAGTTCGGCAGATGTTGGCCGGTGGCCAAGTCGACGCCCAATATTTTGGACCGCCGGACCCGAGAGTTTCTCGATACCGCGGTATGTGCTTTCCTGAGAGAGCGCTATGCTGTTGGCCTTGTCAAGGGTTCGGGGGTTCTCGTTTGACAGCTTGCTCTCCGTCTATCAAACCCGAAGTACGTAAATAAATCTGTCCCGCAGCAGTTCTGACACGGTTGTTCTGTAATCGCATGGGACAGCGAGTCCCTTTTAAACATACTCAGTATTCACCTGTGGGCTCGGCCTTACTGAAACACTTCCTCAGTGTTTCTCCCCCCCCCCGACCAAAAAAAAAACAACCGTTGTCGTTGGGAAGGTAAGTTTACCTCTTAATAAACTTACCTGAAAGAGTGACATCATAGCAAAGCAGTGACCTGATTGGATGGCAAAAAAGTGCTCCAAACAGCAGTAGCTGGGAGAAAGTTAACTCTTTGTGTGTTGGTAAGTATTGTGATTGTTAAGCAAAATCCTGATTCCTTTGATTTATTCATTATTTGATATTATATTTGTAATCAGTTAAGGTAAAGTGTGAAAATTGCAGGAGATCCCAGACACGTGTTATGTTCCTCGTGCTCAATGTGGGAGTTCAGGGCCGCGGCCGATGCCCCTGACTCCTTCATGTGCCCGAAGTGTATGCAGCTGCAGATCCTGTTAGACTGCATGACGGCTCTGGTGCTGCGGATCGACTCACTTTGGAGAATTCGCGGTGCTGAGGAGGTCGGGGATAGCACGTTCTGTGAGTTGGTCATACCGCAGATTAGGATTGGTGAAGGAGACAGGGAATGGGTGACCAAAAGGCAGAGGAAGTGCAGGAAGGCAGTGCAGGAGTCTCCTGCGGTCATACCCGGCCAAAACAGGTATACTGTTTTGGATACTGTTGTGGGGATGACTCACCAGGGGAAGGCAGTAGTAGCCAGGCTAATGGCACTGTGGCTGGCTCTGCTGCACAGAAGGGCGGGAAAACGACTATCAGGGCTATAATAATAGGGAATGTAATTGTAAGGGGATTAGTCAGGCGTTTATGTGGTCGAAAAGGAGACTCCGAATGGTATGTTGCCTCCCGCGTGCACGGGTCAGGGATGTCTCAGATCGGCTGAAGGACATACTGAAGGGAGAGGGTGAACAGCCAGTTGTCGTGGTGCATCTAGGCACCAACTATATAGGTACAAAACGGGATGAGGTGCTACAATCAGAATTTAGGGAGTTCAGAGATAATTTAAAATGTAGAACACTCAAAGATAGTAATCGCAGGATTGCAACCAGTGCCGCGAGACAGTCAGAATAGAAATTCAAGAATAGTCAGAATGAATACATGGCTTGAGAGATGGTGCAGGAGGGAGGGGTTCAGATTTTTGCGATATTGGAACAGGTTCTTGTGTCGGTGGGACCATTAGAAATCGGATGGTCTACACCTGGGCAGGACTGGAACCAATGTCTGAGGGGTTGCTTTTGCTAACACTGTTGGGTAGGTTTTAAACTAATGTGGCAGGGGCAGGGAACCAGATTAGGAAGTTAGAGGTCAGTAAAGAGGCAGCAACTAACGCCAGTAAGGGGCTAGATAATAAACACCATGTGACTAAGGGCAAGAGTATTCAGGGAAGAGATGATGATCGCAAAGTGACACGTGGTCTGAGGTGCATTTGTTTTAATGCGTGAAGTGTGGCAGGTAAGGCAGATGAATTTAGGGCTTGGATTAGTACCTGGGAATATAATGTTATTGGTTACTGAGACTTGGTTGAGGAATGGGCAAGACTGGCAACTAAATATCCCAGGGTATAGATGCTTCAGGGGGGATAGAGGGAGAGGTAAAAGGGGTGGAGGATTTGCATTACTGGTCAGAGATGATATTACAGCTGTAGGTGGAGGGTTCGAGCACTGAGGCAATATGGATAGAGTTAAGAAATAGGACGGGTGCAGTAACATTGTTGGGACTTTACTACAGGTCTCCCAAGAACAAGCGTGAAGTAGAGGTGCAAATATGTAGACTGTTCTGTGTTCTGTGTTCTGTGACATAGTTGGAGCCTTAACAGGTAACGTTGTAGCACCCTTGAGCAGTTGTGAGGTCCCGGAGGACTGGAGAATTGCTAATATTGTCCCTTTGTTTCAGAAGGTTAGCAGGGACAATCCAGGGAATTATAGACATTAGAGCTTGACGTCAGTTGTAGGCAAACTGTTGGAGAAGATACTGAGGGATAGGATCTATTTACATTTGGAAGAAAATAGACTTATCAGTGATAAACAGCATGATATTGTGCAGATAAGTTCATGTCTTACAAACTTAATAGAATTCTTTGAGGAAGTTACATAGTTAATTGATGAGGGAAGGGCTGTAAATGTCACATCATGGACTTCAGTAAAACATTTGATAAAGTTTCCCATGGCAGGTTGATGGAAAAAGTGAAGTCATATGGGGTTCAGGGTGTACTAGCGAGATGGGTAAAGAACTGGCTGGCAACAGGAGACAGAGTGTAGTGGTGGAAGGGAGTGTCTCAAAATAGAAAAAGGCGACTCGTGGTGTTCCATAGAGATCCGTGCTCGGACCACTGTTGTTTGCGATATACATAAATGATCTGGACGAAGGTATAAGTGGTCTGATGAGCAAGGTTGCAGATGATACTAAGATTGGTGGAGTTGCAGAATGCCAGAAGGAGTGTCAGAAAATTCAGCAACATATAAATACATTGGAGAGTTGGGCAGATAAATGGCAGATGGAGTACAATCCAGGCAAATGCGAGGTGATGCATTTTGGAAGATCTAACTCAAAGGCGGACTATATGGTCAATGGAAATGCCTTATGGAAAATTGATGTACAGAGAGATCTGGGAGTTCAGGTCCATTGTACCCTGAATATGGCAACGCAGGTCGATAGAGTGGTCAAAAAGGCGCAAAGCATGTTTGCCTTCATCGGACGGGGTATTGAGCACAAGAGTCGGCAGGCCATGTTCCAGTTGTATTGGACTTTCGTTATGCCACATTTGGAATATTGCATGCAGTTCTGGTCGCCACATTACCAGAACGATGTGGATGCTTTAGAGAGGGTGCAGAGGAGGTTCACCAGGATGATGCCTGGTATGGAGTGTACGAGCGATGAAGAAAGGTTGAGTAGAATAGGATTGTTTTCGTTGTTAATACGGAGGTTGAAGGGGGACCTGATTGAGGTCTACAAAATTATGAGACGTATGGACAGGGTGGATAGCAACAAACTTTTTCCAATAGTGGGGGTGTCAATTGCAAGGGGTCACAATTTCAAGGTGAGATGGGGAAATTTTAAGGGAGATGTGCGTTTAAAGTTTTTTACGCAGACGGTGGTGGGTGCCTGGAAAGCTTTGCCAGCGGACGCGGTAGAGGCGGGCATGATAGCATCATTCAAGATGCATCTGGACAGATATATGAACGGGTTGGAACCAGATAGCAGTAGATCCTTGAAAAATAGGCAACAGGTTTAGATAAAGGTCTGGATCAGCGCAGGCCGAAGGACCTGAACCTGTGCTGTAATTTTCTTTGTTCTTTGTTCTTTGTTCTATTCTGCGATTCGGTATGGAACGGGGACCATCGAACCATAATCGATGTTGCTTTAGTTGACAGTCAGTGTGGCGAATGGCAACCCGTCTGACTTGTCTGGCAAGCATAGTTGCTAATTAGTGCATACGTCGATCGGACAACGGAGACCAGCAAGGTGACGGCTTTTCAGTCGTCAAGGTGATGGCGTTCATGCGGAAAAAATGTTGACGTCTTTAGATGTACCGAGTCCAATCTGCCTGCCTACCGAACGGAGAACCCCGAGGTAGTTTAAAATTTTAGGAGATCACAGCACTTGCCACGGCAGCTCAACTTGATTCTTATCGCCATTGTTGTAGAAGGAGGCAGGCTAACAGGATACAGATATATTTCCACACTAGTCGCTATACTCACTGCTCTCCAAATTATACTGCCCGCGGGGTATCCTTCACCGAGCTGCTTCCTGTTCGGGGTTTTATATTCTGTCGTGAGCTCCTCCAATTCGGAGAGAGCTCCGACCCCGAGTCACCTGAGTACCTCATTCACAGGTGAGATTTTTTGTTTTTGTTTTATGACTTGATCTTGGTGGGCCGCATAAAGACCTTTGGCGGTCCGCATGCGGTCCGCATGCTGTAGTTTGCCCACCTCTGCTATGGAACATGGAACATAGAACATTAACGCGCAGTACAGGCCCTTCGGCCCCCGATGTCGCTCCGACCTATGAAACTACACTAAAGCCTATCTAAACTATTCCCTTGCATTCCATATATTTATCCAATGACGATTTGAATGCCCCAACTGTTGTCGAGTCCACTACTGTTGTAGGCAGGGCATTCCACGCCCTTACTACTCTCTGAGTAAAGAACCTACATCTAACATCTGTCCTATATCCATCTCCCTCAGTGTAAAGCTATATCCCTTCCTGCTAGACATCACACTCTGAGTAAAAAGTATCTCGCTATCCACCCTATCTAATCTCCTGATCATCTTGTATGCCTCAATTAAGTCACCTCTTAACCTTCTTCTCTTTAACGAAAACAGCCTCAAAACCCTCAGCCTTCCCTCATAACATATCTCCTCCAATCCCGGCAACATCCTGGTAACTCTCCTCTGCACTCTTTCCAATGCTTCCACATCCTTCCTATAATAAGGCTTCCAGAATTGCACGCAATACTCCAAATGCGGCCGCACCAGATTTGTACAGCTGCCAACATGACCTCATGGCTCCGAACTCAACCCCTCTACAATAAAAGCTAACACACCGTATGCCTTCTCAACAACAATCTAAAATTTGGTGGCAACTTCCAAGGATCTATGTACATGGACACAGAGATCTCTCTGCTCACGCACACAAACAAGAAACTTACCATTAGCCCAAAGAGTCTTCATGTTATTCCTTCCAAAATGAATCACCTCACACTTTTCTGCATTAAACTCATAGAACATAGAACAGTACAGCACAGAACAGGCCCTTCGGCCCTCGATGTTGTGCCGAGCAATGATCACCCTACTGAAACCCACGTATCCACACTATACCCGTAACCCAACAACACCCCCCTTAACCTACTTTTTTAGGACACTACGGTAATTTAGCATGGCCAATCCACCTAACCCACACATATTTGGACTATGGGAGGAAACCGGAGCACACGGAGGAAACCCACGCACACACGGGGAGGACGTGCAGACTCCACACAGATAGTGACCCAGCCGGGAATCGAACCTGGGACCCTGGAGCTGTGAAGCATTTATGCTATCCACTATGCTACCGTGCTGCCCTACTCAATTTGCCACCTTTTAACCCAGCTCTGTAGCTTATCTATGTCCCTCTGTAGATTGTAACATCCTTCTGCACTGTCGACAAATCCACCGAATTTAGTGTGATCTGCACATTTACTCACCCATCCTTCTACGCCCTCCTCCAGGTCATTTATAACAATGATAAACAGCAGTGACCCGAAAACAGATCCTTGTGGTCCACCACTAGTAACTGGACTCCAGGCTGATCATTTCCCATCAACCTTTGCCTTTTTCCAGCTAGCCGATTCCTGACCCAAACTACCAAATCACCCTGAATCCCATGCCTCCGTATTTTCTGCAGTAGCATAACGTGGAGCAACCTAATCAAACGCTTTACTGAAATCCATATACACCACATCAACTGCTTTACCTCGTCCACCGGTTCGGTCACCTTCTAAATACATCAATAAGGTTTTGAGGCATGACCTACCCTTCACCAAAACCGTGTTCTCTATCTCTAATCAAATTATTCCAGTCTAGATGATTATACATCCTATATCTTATAAACCTTTTCAAGACTTTGCGCATAACAAAAGTAAGGCCCACAGGTCTATAGTTACCGGGGATGTCTCTATACCCCTTTTTGATCAAGGTGATCACTTTTGCTATCCTCCAGTCTTCTGGCACTACGCCTGTGGACAATGATGACATAAATATCAAAGCCAAAGGCTCAGCAATATCTTCCCTAGCTTCCCAGAGAATCCAATATTAAATCCCATCCGGCCCAGGGGATTTATCTATTTTCCTACTTTCCGGAATTGCTAACACCTCCTCCTTATGAACGTCAAGCTCTTCTACTCTAGTAGCCTGTATCTCAGTATTTTCGTCGATAACATTGTATTTTTCCTGTGTGAATTCTGACGCAAAATGTTAATTTAGCACCTCTCCTCTCTCCCTCCTTCTGGAATGATGTTTTTCTCATGCCCAGTGACAGTAATATGCACTATCATACGTGAACTTCCCAGTATTAATCATCTGAAAATTACCATTTATCAGGATAATAACCGGAAAAGATACATAAATGTTGCGCCTCCAAGAGGTTGCCCAAACATGGGAATTCTCAGCGAGTGCCTCACTTCCTGTTCTGCTAATTCCGGCTGTTGGTACAACCAGCAGTTCGGACTGCTATGGAATGCTGCTTGATTTCCCTCGAAGGATGAAGACAAACTCTCAATAGGACGACACAATTAAGTAAAAACAGCTTACCTAAAAGGAACCAGTCAGCCTCTTGTAAATCCATTCCCTTACAGGCGAGTGGCAATCACCAACCAATATTATATGTTCGGCTCAGTGAAGTATTCGCCAAAACCGCTTCCACAGCACATGTCAAGGAAAACAACACTTCTAGCTGGAAGAACATTTATCCTAATATGGCTGCTTTCAAGTCAAGCAATCGAAATGAGTGAGGACAAATTACACATTATATTCATTCTTCACTTAATAACTCAAGATTCGTACTTTGAATTGTCAGTGAACATGTGTAAACTTTCTGTCCATGCGTATTGTGAAGCAGGATATGACATTTTCTTTCCCGGGAAACGTGTCTTAACTTTTTCGTGCCATTTGCTGGAAACAATCATGTTGCCATCAATTCTATTTTCTGACTAAAGCCAAAGTTATTTTCTTTTTTTATAAATTTCGAATACCTAATTCATTTTTTTCCAATTAAGGGGCAATTTAGCGTGGTCAATCCACCTAGTTTGCACATTTTTAGGTTGTGGCGGCGAAACCCACGCAACACGGTGAGAATCTGCAAACTCCACACGGACAGTGACCAAGAGCCGGCATCGAACCACGGACCTTGGCGCCGTGAGGCAGCAGGGCTAACCCATTGCACCACCGTGGTACCCTGTTATTTTCAATTAATCTTCTTTGTTCTGAGTATCGTACTCAACCAATATCATATGGTGACAATTATTTCGTGTATTGTGCTGACCAATTCCACTGAAAGTACTAAGGTAAATTTAGCAATCATTTATTTGGCGACACCGATGGGCTTTTGTCGTTGTTAATGAAATTTGTATGTACTTTTCTCACATAAATAGATGGAACGCTAGACGATCTCAAAAAAGGTATGTGAAATAACGTTGTACATTCATTTCGACGATTAGGAAACATAAGTCGATGGTTTTCCGTTCATATACGATGAAAAATATAAAAGATGTTTGTGAAAATTGCGGATCTGTTTTCAACAATGTGAGGAGACGTGATACGCAGAATGGGATGACATTAACATCAATAACGCATCTTCATGCAGGCATGGAACAAATCACATTCGCAGGAACAGTATTTCCTCAATCACAGAGTATCGGGGCAGCGCGCTGGCGGAGTCGCTATCATTGCTGCCTCACGGCGCTGAGGTCCAGGTTCGATCCCGGCTCCGAGTGACTATCCGTGTGGTGTTGTCTCATTCTCACCGTGTTTGCTTGGTTTCTCCCCACAACTTAAAGGTGTGAAGCTTATGTGGATTGGCCACGCTAAATTGCCCCTCAATTGGAAGTATTTAATTGGACAATCTAAATTTAAAAATATTTTTTAAAAATCACGCAGTATCAAATGCGATTTTATCCTGCATACAGGAAAGGGAAAAAAACCTAAAGTAAACCGTAATTACACAATGAATGAGCGGAATCATTCCATGATTTATTTCAATTGCCGAAGTTTTAACCTTGCGAAAATCTGCGCCAGATAATACAGGAAACTATTTTTTTAAATTCAAAATACCATTATGGGACATTTGAAATGTTGTCAATGGCTCCGATTTCCATGAAATCAAGCGCATGATGGAAAAGACTCTAGGAGTGCTGAAAGTATCTGCAGAAAATGCATATTGTAGCGAGTACATGTTATGTACGCGTGTGTGCACATATGTTTGTGTGTGTACCGCATGTGCTTGATGCTGTGTGCACATTTGTGCACACGTGTGAGTGTATGTTTGTTGATTCCTTTGTCACGCGAGGTACATGGAAGATGTTTCCACTTGTTTGTGGCACAAGTCGGGTTGAGTGTAATTACGGAATCCTAAGATTTTAAATGCGAAAGGATACTGATAAAGAGGAATCTAAAACTACAAAGACGGCATTGCAAGTGTTTAATTCACATGACCAAGCGAATATTTCGAATGACAAGTAAATAAACAAAGATGTCTTCACTGGGCACTGTCTTCTTGCTACATTAAATTACTCAAGTCGGAGTTATGTAACAGAGTGAAATTAACATTAATTAAGGGTTCATTTCTGTCTAAAATGTAGTCTTTCTTTATTTAGTAAATTAACTTAAAAGTTACTGTTTGGGTTCGACGAACATGAGTAATAAACCAGCTTTAAACATAATTTATTCAGCATCTGTTTGCAGCAGCAACTTATTAATTCAGCGACTGAATTAAGGCAGTTTTCACAAGCGAATATCAGACAACTCACAGTGCTGCCTTCTGTTTTTTTTGAGTGGTCACGTTGGGCTGCACAGCAGTGCGCTAGCGGACAGTTTTGTGACTGAGGGAAATTAACTATCAATTCCTAAATCAAGTGTAGTCTTTCTTTTAGTCAGAAAATTACGTTGTGGCATGGGTTGGAGGAAGGTACACTTTAGACCGTATTTAAAAATAATTCACTCAGGCTATGTTTACAGCTCAAATTAGTTAATTATATAACTTGTTTAAACCAGAATTTCACAGTGAGAGTCAGGCCGTTTCGTTCCCGGTACCTCGCAGCGGTGAATATCGCTTACACTGTTGTACTGTCTTTCGGATTCTGTGATGTACTAAGGTGTGAGTTGTGTGACTCAGGAGTGAGATGAGGAGCGAGTGAGATGAGGAGGGAGTGAGGTGGTCATTTCATTCCCTACTTGTAATCAAAGATAGTAAGGGGATCCGAGAGTTACATCGAGCACAGCTGACTGGTCTGCAAGTCTTGCTGGGTATTTTGCAAAGAGAAATAAGTGTAAGTCCTTGATTTACGATTATTATGGAATTAATTGATTTATGTATTTACATTTTATATCTTATAGCCTTCTAATGTTTTTAATTTAAAGGTTTTGTCGGGGCAAGAGAGTAAATGCCATGGACTGCTCATACGTGGGAAGCAGGAAATATTTCCAATCCTCGGGTCCAGCACGTCAGCAGGAAGTGAGCCCAGCTGCAGCTTCGCAAGCTCGGGTTTCGGAGCCGAGACACAATAGGGAATATGTCATTCTGAGAGCATGGTGGATAGCATATTTAGAGAGGTGGTGATACTGCAGCTGTAGGGACTTGATGAAGAAAAGGAATGGGTCAATAAGACGCAGTCCAAAAGAAACTGGTAGCTGGTTCAGCAATCCCCCGGGGTTCCCTTTGCTATTTCGTATTGAATTTCAGAATCAGATGAGGCTAGCCCCCCAGAGAGTGCAAAGTTACTGCCACCACTGTCAGCCTGTCTGTACAGGAGGGGAGAAAGCGAGCCCAAGCAAGAATAAAAAATGATTATTTCGTCTGGGAGAAAGATTGGCGCCACTGTGGCTGTCAACATGATTCCGGGTTGGAGTGTTGATTCTCTGATGTGTGACTGAGCGGCAGCATGGAATTCTGAAGTGGGGGGCGTGGTGATGAGCCAGAGGTCATGGTACATTTGTCTGAAATATTTCGGAAAGGGATTGATAGAACAGTACAGCATAGAACAGATGTTGTGCCGAGCAATGATCACCCTACTCAAACCCACGTATCCACCCTACACGCGTAACCCAACAACCCCCTCCTTAACCTTACTTTTTAGGACACTACGGGTAATTTAGCATGGCCAATCCACCTAACCCGCACATCTTTGGACTGTGGGAGGAAACCGGAGCACCCGGAGGAAACCCACGCACACACGGGGAGGACGTGCAGACTCCTCACAGACAGTGACCCAGCCGGGAATCGAACCTGGGACCCTGGAGCTGTGAAGCATTTATGCTAACCACATGATGACTTCCATCCAGAATTCAAACACCTATGCAGTCGATTCTAAAGCATGGCCTCTCTGGTTGTTGTCTACTGAATTTTTCGCAGTGTCACGTTCGAGCGAATACAGAAATAGGATAATAGCACAGAAACATGCATGGTTTAAGAGCAGGTTCAGGGTGTCGTCAGGGGGGTTCAAGATCCTTGGATCACCACAACTATTTCTCGGGATGATGGAACTTGTATATCGGGACGGTCTCCGTCAGAACCAGAACTGGTAGGTTTGCTAAAGCTTTTGGGAGGAGGTTAAACTAATTTTGGGAGGAGGTTAAACTAAGGGGATACAGGTTTGCAGCATATTAAGGATACAACACGACACAGAACAACAGTCAGTTCAGAGGGAATACAGTGGTACTAAATTTCTAGGGAATAAGGCAAATCTGAATGGTTTCTACTTTAATGCCCTGAGTATGACAGGTAGTAGGAAGGCAAGGTAGCACAATGTTTAGCACTGCTGCATTACAGCGCCAGGGTGCTGAGTTCGATTAACGGCTTGTGTGACTGCCTGTGCGGAATTTGCACATACTCCCTGCGATTGTGGGGCGTTCCTCCGAGTGCTGCAGTACCCTGCTACAAGTCCAGAAAGATGTGCTGTTAGGTAATTTGGACATTTTGATCCCGTGCCAAAATGTGGCGACGAGGGACTTTTGACAGTCACTTCATTGCAGTCTTTCATTGCAGTGTTAATGTAAGCCCATTTGTGACAATAAAGATTATTATTATTATTGGGGGTGAGACACGGGCGAGAATTGCTACACCGAATTATAACATCATAGCCTTCACCGAGACGTGGTTTAGGGAGAGGCAGAATGGACACTCCAAACATTCCAGGATATTAAATCGTCAGGCCAGATATTGGACAGTGTAAAATAAGAAGAGGCATGGTGTTATTCGTTAAAGGGTCTGTTACTGCGAGAAGGAGAGACGATATCTTGGGTGGGGGAGGGGCGGCATCAAATTAGGCTTTGTGGGTAGAGCAACAAAAATGGACAGCCACATTGTTTGGGGTTACTATGAACTCGCAGAGTCAGTGGAAAATTGACGAACAAATATTAATGCAATTCGCAGAGGTGTGTGCAAACAATAATAGGGTGATTATATTCTATTATGGGAGCGGCGTTTTCAGAACCCCAAAATATATCATTGAGTTCAACCAACCTCGCCCTTTAATGTATCGTTGTTTCTGCAGCACAGTGCTTGGTCTCAAGGTGTGGTCTTACAATTATGGACACGTGCGTTTTTGAAACACAAAACAATGTTTATTCCATTAATTAACTTTACCTTTTTAAATAAACATTCGATCCCGTAACGCCCTTTACTTCAAAGATAACCCCGAAAATATTACAACACTAAATAATCCCTCAAAATCTTCCTTCAAACATCTAAAAGACTTAACACCTTCAAAAAGAAACACATCAGGTTAAATACATTACTATTATGAGTCACAGTCACACAAATGATTCAGAGATAGTCTTTCATGGCGGAGATCACGGAAAATCCAGCCCACTGCATACACAGACACACCCAAGCTCCATTCCTTAAAACTGGCTTTTCCTTTCAAACAGCTCACAGCAAAACAGCCAGGCATTTTTCAGTTGCTCTCTGGCAAACTGAAACTAAAGACCCCAAAAAGCAGAAGTGAGCTCAACCCAGCTACCCCCACCCTCTAACATCACATCAGTAATATGGGCTGCTGCATTTCTTAAATGTACTTTGCTTAAACATCCATTTATTAAAGGTACTCTCACATAACACCTCCCCAAGACAAGAAATAAACCATTAACTTCAAGACGGTTTCATTTTTCACTTTTGCACCATCCACTAAGAAATGTACACAGTAAATGTACTTCTTCGTTTCACCAAAAAAAACACACGCAAACAGGCATAATAATAAAGTCCATCTTTCCCGTTCATCTTCCTCCAACCAAAATCCTTCTCAATTGGCAGTTTCTTTGAACAAGAAAGTCAATGCACGATCCATCCATTCCCCTACGACTCGTAGATCTTTCAGCTCAATCTGATCACAAAGTCCCTTGCAATTCTCCAATACAGGAGCATCAGTTATCACAGCTTCCAGGCAGTCACATGCCTGTTGAAAGTCCGCTGTCCATTGAAATGTTTTACGTTCCTGTAGCAAGTCCATCAGTGGAGTAATCACGCCACAAAGCTTTTGCACGAAGGTTCGATCAAATCCATTCATGCTACGAAATCGCATTGTTTCCCTTCGTCCTGAGGGTATCGGACACTCCTCAAGGAAATGGATTCGGGCTGCTCCAAATTCACTTTCGTCTCGGTTCATCGCCAAAGCCGCCTCATGAAGTCGGTCGAAGAACTCCATACAAAGTTTTAAATGTTTTTTCCACGTATGGAAGTTGGATATAAAAGCAGATTGTCCCACTTTCTCAATGCAATCCTTCAAACGGGTGATATGGTCAGAGTCCGTTCTAGTAACTGCATTCCCCTTTCGATAGTCCACATACAACCGTAGCGTGTAGTCTGGTTTCGGTATCACTATGGATGAGCTCCATTGGCTACAAGCCACTTAAATGATTACATTTCTTAGCATACTCTCAATCTCTCTGTTAACCTCTGCCAATTTGAAAGGATGAAGTCAAGATGGAAGTTGTTTGACAGGAACAGCATTTTCCACATCTACATCGTGTATAGTCATTTTAGTACGTCCCAATTTATCTCTACAAACTTGCCCATGTGATATCAAGAACTCCTTCAGGTCAGTTCGCTTTTCCTCTGGAAGATAACTTAACAATTCAACCGAATTTTTAAGAACGTCCTCATTTTCCAATTAAATTTGAGGTATTTTAAATTCACAGTCATCTGGATTTGTCACTTTGAGTTAGACTCATTAAATCTTCTTTTTTCTCTCCTTTCCTTACAAAGCACCGTTTAAGCATATTCGCATGACAGACTCAGTGTGTCGTCCTTCTATCTGGTGTTTTTACCACATAATTCACCTCACTTAATTTCCATTCAATCTGAAACGATCCACAACCCTAGCTTTTAAAGGCTCACCCTCCACTCGTAACAACACTAAAACTTTATCCCCACTGCAAAACTACGAACTTTGGATTTCTTGTCCATGACCCATTTCATCACATTTTGTGCAACTTTCAAATGTTGTCTCGCCAATTCACCCGCTCTATTTAATCGTTCCCAAAAATTTGACACGTAATCCAATAGTGTAATTTCCGACTTCTCACCCACCAATTTTCCGTAATCAATTTAAGTGGTCCTCTTGCCTCATGACCAAACATTAGTTCAAAAGGACTAAATTTGGTAGACTCATTAGGCGCATCCCTAATTGCAAACGATACGAATGGAATTCCTTTATCCTAATCTTCTGCAAAATCTTGACAATACGCCCTCAACATTATCTTTAATGTCTGATCATAGAACAGTACAGCACAGAACAGGCCCTTCGGCCCTCGATTTTGTGCCGAGCAATGATCACCCTACTTAAACCCACGTAACCCGTATCCCAACAATCCCCCCATTAACCTTACACTACGGGCAATTTAGAACGGCCAATCCACCTAACTCGCACATCTTTGGACTGTGGGAGGAAACCGGAGCACCCGGAGGAAACACACGCACACACAGGGAGGACGTGCAGACTCCACACAGACAGTGACCCAGCCGGGAATCGAACCTGGGACCCTGGAGCTGTGAAGCATCTATGCTAACCACCATGCTACCCTGCTGCAAACACTTCACAAGCTCTACCTACCGGCTTTGTTTGAATCAGTAACACCCACATGTCCTGTGGCCATTTCATTTGTTTAGCTTCCCTCTCAAATGAAACGAAAACGGCTTCCATTCCCTTCTCGTCAAACTTTGGCAATGCTGGGACATATTTAAATGGATTCCAACCAAGCCTTCAACTATGACGCTCTTTATCACTATCCTCATCACTATCATCCAACTGTACGTTTCCCTTTATGCCTGCCAATTTTAATTGCCTTTCATGTTTCACGGCCATTTTCTGATGTTCCAGCTCCCTCTCTTTATCTTCATCCCCGATCTTTATCTCCCTTTTTTCTTCTTTTTGTTCTTCTAGGGCTATTCTTTCTTTTATCATTTCATCTCTCTCCTTTCTTTTTCCTCTCTCTCTCGCTCTCTCTCTCTCTCTCTCTCTCTCTCTCTCTCTCTCTCTCTCTCTCTCTCTCTCTCTCTTTCTCCCCCCCCCCACTCTCTCTCTCTCTTGTATTCATGACGCTTTAATTATTTCACATGTTCCAATTGTTTAAATTGCAACTGAATTTTTGCCATTTAAAAATCAGTCAAAATCTATCTCAGGCAACTTTAAATGCTTAACCACGCCACAATTAATCTCATCTTTTCGCATTTTGTCAGGCAATTTTGTTGCCAAACCTAACAATGTGCTTTTAGTCTTTGTGTCCGTAAGATACTGCGTGTGACCGTCTCCGCCCACAAACACTTCTGAGCACCTGAAGGAGCTATTGTCCGCAGCACACTCCCCACTTAAACTAAAACACCACACCGGAAAAACAACAATCCTTCACTGTCTTTAAGTTCACAAACGTAAATCAAATAAATAGACTTTTATCCCGGACGAGCCCCCAGTTGTTATGGGAGAGGTGTTTTCAGAACCCCAAATTGTATCATGTAGTCCAACCAAACTTTAATGCATTGTTCCTTTTGAAGCAAACAGCTTGTTCGCGAGGTCTGGTTTTGCAATTTTGGACACGTGGTTTTTAAAACAAAACAATGTTTATTCCATGAACTCAACTTAACCTTTTTAAAATAAACAATTGATCTCTTAACACCCCTTACTTCAAAGATAACCCCGAAAATAATGCAGCACTACCAAATGCTGCACACTGTGCCTATTCACATCCAAACGACTTCACCTTCACAAAAACAGTAACACCAGTTTACAGTTAATATATGTTTTCTGTTTGGTGGGAAAGATACATCAGCCTGCAGACCCAGCACGTTTTCATGCAGCACACAGCCAACACAGACACTTCTCAAAATGCTTTCTCAGGACTGGCTTTTTCCTTACACGCAGCTCTCAGCAAAACACACAGACACTCCCAGCTATCTCCTCAGACAGAAACTAAATCTTCAAAATGGCTGAGCTAAAGCCCAGCTCCACCCATACTCAAACATCACTGCATTTCTTAAAGGTATATTGCATAAACATCCATTTACTGAAGGTACTCTCCAATGACAAGTGTTGGAATTAATTCCGGGGATTGAAGTCGGACAAGTGGTTGATGTATTGGTAGGGCAGAATTTCGGTGATAGTGACCATAAATGGTACACTTTAAGGTTGACATGGACAAGAAAAATATATAAGGCGAAAAAATGATTTTGCATTGTGGAGCACAGATATTACTAAGACAGGGCAAGAACTGGCCATTTTAGTTTGGAAAGAGTAGTTTGTCCGAAAATGTACAGAAGTGCAGGGATGGTGGTAGTGGTGGGGGAGAGGGGTTCAAAAAAAACATAGGGAGGCTACAACCGAACATGTTCCCATCCAGGATAATTAAATGTAGAAGCAAGCCCAGCGAACCATTAAGGACCAGAAACATTCAGAACACGGCGAGAAGAAAAAGAAAACCGTTTAGCAAGGACAATGGGAGTAGATGAATTGCAGGCTGGTGCTTAAGAAAGCAATTCGGTGATACAAGACGGGATATTAGAAAGCGCTGGTTGGAAAAAGATGTTCTGGAAAATTGTCCCAAGATGTTCTGTAAGTATGTCAATGAGACGATGATAACTAGTTAAACAGTAGCGACCAATAGGGAAAAGGGTGTGAGTGAGCCAGAGGACATTGGTAGGCTGCCGAACGAATATGTAAATCAGTCTTCACTCAACAGAATAAGGAGGCAGATAATATAGTCAGGGAGAGAGGATGCAAGGTTCTTGAGCAAATTGTCGTAGGAAATGAAAAGGTAACAGAGCTTGTGGGAAGCTTAAAAATGGACAAATCTCCATGTGCAGTTGAATTGTGCCCCAGGATGCTCATGGAGGAGAAGGAGGATATTTCAGGGGGCTCTGATCTTCATCTTCAATGCCTCTCTGGTTCTCAGTAGATGCGAAAAGACTGAACAGCAGCTAATTTATTCCCAGTGTGTAGCGGTAAGCGTGGAATGCAGAAACCTGTGAGACTCATTTCAATGATCTGGAGCTATTGCAGCAAAATCCGAAGGAGGGGGTATGTTTCCATTCGGAGAGCAATGTTTGATCCGGAAACATTGCATGGCTTTCTCAGAAGGAGGTCATGCCTGGCACATTTAGTTCAAATTTTCAACATGTGATGAGGTGCGTAGATGAGGGTAGTGCAGTTCATGTATTTTCCATAGGTTTCAGAAAAGCCTAAGAAAAGGACCCACATCGGAAACTTATAAAGGAGGCAAATGTGCATGGGATACAGGTGAATTTGATAAAGTGATTCAAAATTGGCTTAGCTGTAGGAATGAGAGTGCGATGACGGATGGTTGCTTTAGGGGCTGGAAGTCAGTGTATAGGGGCGTTCCGCAGGGATCTCTGCAGGATCACCGATTGTTTCTCATTTATATAAACGACATAGACGACTATGTGGTGGGTAAGATCAGTAGATTTGCTAATTACACAAATATTGCCCCGTTGGTTAAAGGTAGGTGTGATTTTCTTGTGTTACAGGAAGATGGAGAATTGATGGTGAAATGGGCAGAAAAGAAGCAGATAGAAATTAACCATGACAAATGTGAGGTGATATACGTTGAATGAGATAATGCCTCAAGAAAATACTCAGTGAATACCTTGACAGTGAGAAGTCCTGTTGAGCAATTGAAACCTGGTGTCTTTGGCCACAGATCGCTTAAGGCGGAAGGACAGATTAATTGAGTAGTGAAAAAGGCATATGAGACACTTGGCTTTATCAATCGAGGGGTATATTATAATGTATGGAGATCATGTGGGTGTTGTATAGATCTTTTCCGAGGCCACAGCTGGAGTGCCGTGTGGAATTATGGTCGCTACATTCGAGGAATGATCTGACCGCACTGCACGGGCCGCAGAGAGGATCAAACCGAATGTTGCCTGGGATGGAAACGTTAACCTTTGAGGAGTCACTCAATAGGTTTGGGATGGCATCGCCGGAGCAAATAAGACTGATGGGCGACATGAGGTCTACAAGTGTATGAGGTTCATGGAACGGGTAATTATGCAACAGCTTTTCCCGTTAGTTGAAGGATCAGTTGCGAAGGGAGACAACTTCATGGTGAGGGCCAGACGGTTGAAGTGCTTTTGAGGATAAGCGTTTTTACCCAAAGGGTAGTGACGGTCAGGAATACATTCCCTGGGCTGGGAAGTGGGGTTTTCAGGCGGGAGTCCGCACACAGCGGTAAGAAGTACCTGGATGAGCACTCAGCACGTCATAATATTCAAAGCGAAGAGGCCGGGTGTTTTGCATGTTTTGGTGAAGACTCGATGGGACGAAGGACATTCTCTGCAATGTATTCCTCTGTGATAATCAGGAGTAAAATAATGAGTTGAGACTTATCCTCGTCGGAGCGGCCGTTTTTTTTTAGATGCAACCCATGTATGTCCAACGTGCACTGAAAAATGGAGACATGTACAGAACTCATTGGAAAAGAGGGGAAATAGAAAATATTAGCAAATGAAGAACAAGCAGCACGATGCCTGTCGTTTTTAAAGTGATAAACAATCAATCGGTGGGTTGCGTTTATTCTGGGGAAATAAAATGATTTAGGAGATAGAGAAATTAATGAAGTTCACTAGAAAGTATGGCGAGCCTTACAATTTACAAGCAATTTTGTCTGCCGAGTCTGCTTCTCAGGCAGCAGGGTAGCACAGTGGTTAGCAGAGTCGCTTCACTGCTCCCGGGCCCCAGTGTCCTCAGTGTCAAAAGTTTCGTTGGGGCAACTTGATTGCGGGGATAGGGTGGAGGCGTGAGCTAAAATCGTGTGCTCTTTCCAAGGGCCGGTGCAGAGTCGATCTGCCGAATGGCCTCCTTCTGCACTGTAAATTCTATGATTATATGATGAACATAAATTACTATTAGCATAGTTACGTTCAGCGTTTCTCATGAATTACCACGAAGCCAAAATAAGCGAGATGTTCCTGAAAATTGTCAGTGGTACATGGCAGAGTCTTATTCAAGGTCGTCCGTTGCAATTACTGACCAGTCAGGAGAACGACAGTGGAAGTTAAAAGTTAGATTCGATAAGTGGACGAATAATTAACTGACAGACGTTTTCGTTAAGTGGAAGAGTTTTCTAAAGGACAGATGATTATTTAATCCCCCTGCCGCTTGTTGATCGGCTGCGCTCCATTCGCTGGTGGTGGACTTTTCTCTCTCCGCAACTTGGCAATGGGATTTTCCATTGATGGCACCCGAAGCCGCCATGAATCTCAAAGGCCGGAGTATTCAGCCATGTTTTATTAATCTTATTTTTCTAGAAATTAATGGAGCCAGAGATTTTTCAGTGGAAAGAAATTTAGACATTTGACTACGTGTGTTGCATTCCGATTTAAGTTGTTTGAACTTCTAATAGGAGACAATTAGTGTAATCACAATGAATTTGACAATACCAAGTTTCTAACGTCGTTTGACAAAGAGGCTCATTTAACCTTGATGACGAAAAGAGACGCGTTTGCTCGGGGAAGAAGTGCCCATTCAGATTGAAATAAATTATTAAGGGCAGAAAATAGAGTCTTCATCGAGAGGGGTATTAGTAGCTGAACTAGTTCACATGGAATTTATCAATATTTTCAGAGATATGAAAAACGTGTCTTAATTATCGGAGCTTTAAAGAATGTAGACATATCAATTTCGTTTAGCGGATCATCCAGCACTGGGATCACGTGGCAATGCTTTTCCGCAAGAAATAAATGGAAATGTGGGTAAGATATTTCTATGCATTTTGTTTTACGTGATGTGGAGATGCAGGCATTGGACTGGGATGAGAACAGTAAGAAGTATTACAACAACAGGTTAAAGTCCAACAGGTTTGTTTCAAACACTACCTTTCGGAACACTGCTCCTTCCTCAGGTGAATGAACAGGTATGTTCCAGAAACATATATACAGACAAAGGCAAAGATGCCAGACAATGCTTAGAATGCGAGCATTTGCAGGTAATTAAATATTTACAGATGCAGAGATAGGGTTAAACCCAGATTAAAGAGGTGTGAATTGTCCCTAGCCAGGACTGCTGGTAGGATTTCGCAAGCACAGGCCAGATGGCGGGGGAGAAATGAAATGCAACATGAACCCCAGGTCCCGATTGAGACCGCACTCATGTGTGTGGAACTTGGCTATAAGTTTCAGCTCAGCGATTCTGCGTGTTGCGCGTCCTGAACGCCGCCTTGCAGACGGCGTACCCAGAGGTCAGAGGCTGAATGCCCTTGACTGCTGAAGTGTTCCCCGACTGGAAGGGAACCTTCGTGTCTGGTGATTGTCACGCGTTGTCCGTTCATTCGTTGTCGCAGCATCTGCATGGTCTCGCCAATGTACCACGCTTCGGGACATCCTTTCCTGCAGCGGGAGAAAACATTGGCCGAGTCGCACGTGTATGTATCGCATATCTGGTGGGTGGTGTTCTAATTTGGTGGTATTCATGTCAATTATCTGGTACGTCTTGCAGAAATTGCCATGGCAGGGTTGTGTGGTGTAGTTGTCCCTGTTTTGAAGGTTGGGCAGCATGCTGCAAGCAATGGTTTGTTTGAAGCAGCGCGGTTGTTTGAATGCAAGTAGTCGGGGTGTGGTGATGAACTTGGCAAGATGCTCATCTTCATCAATGATATGTTGAAGGCTACAAAGAAGATGGCGGAGATTCTCCGCTCCGTGAAAGTAATGGACGACGAAGGGTACTCTGTCGGTTGTGTCCCATGTTTGTCTTATGAGGAGGTCGGTGCGATTTTTTGCGGTGGCGCGTTGGAACTGTTGATCGATGAGTCGAGCGCCATATCCCGTTCATACAAGGGCATCTTTCAGCGTTTGTAGATGTCTGTTACGCTCCTCCTCATCTGAGCAGATCCTGTGTATATGGAAGGAGCAGTACTCCGAAAGCTAGTGTTTGCGAAAAACCTGTTGGGCTTTAAACTGGTGTTGTAAGACTTCTGAATGTTTTTTACAGGTGCTGGAAGCGGAGGCTACGTGCAAATTCAAAATGAAGTTCGAAAAGTGTCTTCCGCAAATCAACTTCCGGGGCTGCAGGTTTAGAAATGTGCAATTCGAGTAATTTGACACAACTACAGAGAGCCAGATTGATGACGTTGAATCGAATAAACTCTGAAGCAGATATCATGCCTCGATCATCCAATGACTATAAATCAGGTGCTATGAAATGCTGTTAAGAAAACATTTTTTTGCTTTGTTATCTAGAATTATCCAAATGCAAAGACGCTTTTAATGAATCAGGTAACCATCGTAATTTAAGCCTGTGAAAGGTCGAAGTCGAATATTACAGTGCCTGCGATTATTTTAATTGCACTGGTGCTGCAAAATTGCAATATATGATTTGTAACTATTCTACATTTTAAGCACCAAAAATAGTGTTAATTTCAGTTACTGCAAAACACATCAATATTTGGAAATATTATGGATTCTTTAGGTGGGACGCAATAAACAGCGTTATTCGATATAATACGAAAATAGCGTGGCAAATTGCGATATGATTAGAGATACATAGAATCATGCCGTGCAGAAGAGGCACTTCGATTAATAAAATCTGCACCCACTAAACTACATAATATCTACACCAATCCCAACGTCCCTTCAGTTGTACCAGGGCTTTGAACGTCACTGCATTCAAAGTGATCTCCCACGAAGATTTTGAAAGATTCCGAGGTTTCCTAAATCGTCTTTCCAACAGGATGTATATTTCAGGCTCCCACCAACCACTACCAAATTTAATTCTCCTAAAGACCCATGTAA
Source organism: Scyliorhinus canicula (assembly GCF_902713615.1). Classification (NCBI taxonomy): domain Eukaryota; kingdom Metazoa; phylum Chordata; class Chondrichthyes; order Carcharhiniformes; family Scyliorhinidae; genus Scyliorhinus; species Scyliorhinus canicula. The sequence goes on from NC_052157.1 coordinate 93,124,754, forward strand.
TCCTCCAGGACTCCACAAAAGGGAAGCACCCGGAGGTAAACCACACACACACACGGGGAAACGTGCAAACTCCGCACAGACAGTGACCAGTCCGGAATTGAACATTTTATGTATAATCGTTAGTGACCCTTCATCAAAGGGAAACAGCTCATTCTATCCAATGCTGTCAATTCGCCTCCAAATAATCTTCCAACACTCAAGCAGATCACCTCATTCTCGAATCCGTCACTAATCTAAAAAAAGAAACATACCCTATCCAATCTATCTTTATAGCTCAATTGTAGCATCCCCTGGGCAGCACGGTGGCCGAGTGGTTAGCACAACCGCCTCACGGCGCTGAGGTACCAGGTTGGATCCCGGCTCTGGGTCACTGTCCGTGTGGAGTTTGCACATTCTCCCCGTGTCTGCGTGGGTTTCGCCCCCACAACGCAAAAATGTGCAGAGTAGGTTGATTGGCCACGCTAAATTGCCCCGTAATTGGAAAAATAATTGGTTAATCTAAATTTATATTTTATAAAATGAAAAAGAAAAGTTGCATCCCAAGCAACATTCTGGTTAGGCGTCTTGGCAAATTCGGCAGTGTGATTATATTATTGCTTTCAATGATTTCTTTCAAAATACGTGCGATCTTCAACAGATAAAATCAGCGAAGAAAAAAAACAAGCAGAGGCTGGCATATTTGTTTCGAGGGCAAAAACATTCTGATGGGCGATTGTGATTCATTACTTAGATTTGACACGCATTGGAAATGCATTTAATTCGTGCCCGCCACAACCCCTGCACCAACTTGCCTGGCGTCGGTGATTCAACAATCAGAAAGCTTTCAGTAAACCAACATATAAGATGCAGGAAATTAGATTGTCTTGTTTGCTACATCTACGATTCACTACGCCACTCCCCTCCTCCCAAAGGGCCACACAAATCTCCAACCTCACCAATGCCATATTCACGCTCTCTCAAAGACCCGCATATACGCACTCGTGACGCCGGATTTAGGGCAAATCCGACAGTGGCATATTCCGGTATTGCCCCCTCAAAGCACTGCAACAAGAGCTGGCTGATAAAACCTCTGGAATTGGAATCCGCAATTTCACATTGCGTCCTGGTGAATCCCCTCCTATTTGATCAATCATTTCTGCAGACATCGGCAAAGGTAGAAGCGACACGGTACAACATTCATTCCAACAGCGTGAGGAGCTCGAGGCAACAAAGCCATTTCAGAGGGCCGGAGGCGTCCATCCAGCACGTCCATCCCCGATTTTGGCGTGGGAGATCATTCTGCGCCCCGTCGCCAATTACGATATTGCCATCTGGCAAAGAACAATTTAACACTGTGCGTATAACATTAGTGGGACCATCAGCGATTCCCCACCTCTAATGGGCCGAGCACCCGATGTTGCGTCAACGTGTGCACTCAAGCATGGTGAATCTGGCGGGGAGGCTGCTGAGAAATAGATAGGATTTACAGCACGAACGATACCTCGCCGTTAGTCGTGCAGCTGTTTGGGGTGGGAGAGTGGGGCGGGGGGGACTTATTTTGCCAGGGCCGGGGGAGCATTAGGAGTCGGGTCGGCGTCGACGAGCATGCTACACCATTACAACCGTCGGCAAGGCAGCAAGACTGCTGTGCTTCACGTTGACCGCTTTAAACGTGCTCGTATAGGTGACTCGACTGGACACACACCTGTGTGTCATCTGGCCCGAGCCGACCCATCAGTGAACGGGCGTTGCTGCACAAACGGTCCTAGTTTCGGCCTCGATTAGTGCTTGCACAGAGACTGCATTGTTTGTAAATAGGGCTCATCCCTCACTTGTATGTGGCGGAAACCATTGCTTTCACCAACCGTTGGAACTCGTAAAAGTCATTCCAAACGATGCTATGACATGATTATCATCCTATCACAACGATTATGGGTGAAGTAAACAGATGGATAGATTGATCAATAGATAAATAGACAGGCAGATAGAATGATGCATAGATAGATAGACAGATTGATACATATAAATGTAGATAGGTAGATAGAGAGATGAATACACAGACAGTTCGATAGATAGATAGATAGATAGATAGATAGATAGATAGATAGATAGACAGACAGACAGACAGACAGACAGACAGACAGACAGACAGACAGACAGACCGGCAGATAGACAGTCAGGTAGATAGATAGATAGATAGATAGATAGATAGATAGATAGATAGATAGATAGATAGATAGATAGATAGATAGATAGATAGATAGATAGATAGATAGATAGATAGATAGATAGATAGATAGATAGATAGATAGATAGATAGATAGATAGATAGATAGATAGATAGATAGATAGATAGATAGATAGATAGATAGATAGATAGATAGATAGATAGATAGATAGATAGATAGATAGATAGATAGATAGATAGATAGATAGATAGATAGATAGATAGATAGATAGATAGATAGATAGATAGATAGATAGATAGATAGATAGATAGATAGATAGATAGATAGATAGATAGATAGATAGATAGATAGATAGATAGATAGATAGATAGATAGATAGATAGATAGATAGATAGATAGACAGTTATATGGAGAGATAGACCGATAGTGTGATAGACAATTGACAGTTGGAGGAATGGACCGTTGAAGGAATGAACCGATGGATGGATGGATGGATGGACAGATGGATAGATGGACAATGAAATGCATTACAAGCGTTCCACCGTCATTCATGACTAAAAACGAATTTGTGGTTGACCGTCACAATTTGAATGCGATGTCCACCAAGAATAACTGGCGAATAAAACTTTAACTAACAGCTCTGCTATGCAGAATGTATTGCTGATAAATGTCTTCAACTTGTGTATTAGATTAGCAGAGGGCCGACTCTTTTTTGTGAAGAAGCATGTTGTTGCTGTCATAGTTTTGCACGTGGATCTCCAAAATACTTTCCTTACTTCTTTAATTCAACTTTGGCCTTTTCAAAGCGACGGACCCCCAATTTACCCATTCCTTTTCCCTGAAAAATGATCAATTTGGTCATGAAATGTTGCATCGCAAGTCCCATTTAACTTCATAATACCATTATTAACTTTGCCGTGTCATTCTGTTAGAGTCATATTGTTCTGAGCAGACTATGCGAATGCTCACATACCGATGCCATATTTTGATTCTGCTCCTTTCCCATTTGATCTTTGACTTCTACTTTGATTACATCTTATTCCTTCGTTTCGTGTCCTTTTTTTTAAACAAATGCTCCATTTCGTTGGTCTTTCAAGAATTAAGTACAAGAATTAAGCAATATATTGCACATGTAAAATAGCATAAATGTACGGATTAGGCGGCATTGGTGCTTTCCAATTTAAGAAAGAATTACTGAATTACTGAATTCAGACTGTTTCTCCCTCCCAGACGAATCATTGAAGGAAAAAGAGAAAGGTAGTTACTATGTGACTTGATTGGGAATTCACTGATTAATAGTGGATTTGAACCTGACACATACTGTCAACAAATGTTATCTATTATCTCAGGGTCACCATATGGCATCGATCCCGTCCCTCTCCTATGAAATCACGGTATAATATATAAAACGCATCAGTCAGGTTCTGATATCAGAAAGATTGATTTGTACCCTTTATTTCGTTGCCCCACAATACCGTCAGATCGTTCCATAGTCTGTTATTTCCATTGAGCTCACTGATCATTGAAACATCCATATAGAACTCATGTTAAGTATTTTCGAAGATTCAGATTAGAACTCCGAATTAAAAGGCGAATTTGTTAAAGGCAGGCGAACAGAGAAATAAAAATGTGCACATTTTCCAATATGCGGAAACATGGATTTTACATTTGGGACGACAATGTGAAATTAGCGATGCCGATTAACATGTGGCTGTGACCCTCACGATATTGGGCTGAACGTTTCTGTTCCCCAGTCACGTGGTTCTCAGCAGCGCCCTGTTGGGTGCTAGCGGGAATCTCTTCTCCACCTGTTTGTCAATAACATTTACCAGTGAAGATACGTCACGGAAATGTGCGAAACAGGACAGACAAGAAATGATACATTGTTGAATATTGCAAGGAAACAACACTTCAATTTAAAAAAGGTTGTGCTGAGGGACTGATTGAGAAGAAGAAAAGTAAAACTTTCATCGGCCAAACCAATCAATTCGACACGGCGACAAAGTGAAGTCCGTTTGGAGATACATATGTTCAGAAATGAACAATGAATTCCGAAATTGTAGAGCAAGCAAAACCAATAGGTTTTAAATCCTGAGAGGACAACAGAATAGTGGTGAAAAAGTGCCCACAATTGAAATTTGACAGGAGGATGTGCCCATCAACACCAGGAGCGGTAGAATACAGGATAGGGACCGCCGAAACTGCGCCTCCATACTATAACTGAGCAGAAGACCTGTAGGTATCGGCGGCCCAGAGGAAAGGGTGGTCGCCAGACTGGCGATCGGCCAAGGGCGATGTATTGAGACCCCGCTGGGTTCCCGTTTCCCGTGGCACCTGTATGAAAACCCTCCAAACAACACGCCTATACCAACATGACCGCCAACACCAGCCTCACAACATCTACACCCCCACCTTCACCCCCAACCTCGCCCTCACCCGCACGAGGACCCTCACCGCCACTCCAAGTAGTAGCCCCACCACACCCACTACCACTTGGAACGTGGCTTGATAATGCATCTTGTCTTGTCTCATGCAGGAGCTGCTGGTGAAGGGGCGGGTCCATCTGATGTCCCCCGACACCAGCCAGAGCCCTCCCCTACTCCGTGTGCCGGCCAGTTATGAGGAGAGCAGCACAGAGGAGAACCATATTCATGTGCCCCAAGACACTTCGAAGCTCGTGTCCGATGATGACAATGACTTCCGTTTACAGATATATCTAACACCCTCCACCATCCCATTTACACACACTTTGGTTGGGCACTTTGCTGAAGGGTTTCGTGGGATAGTATCCAGTGCGCATCTCAGAGCTGATCTGCTACATCATATGGAGATCTGAACACACGAGAGGAGATTGGAAGGTCGGAAAATGGGGCGACCCTTAGAACTGGCTGTGGTCAAGATAGTTTTCGGGCTTCGTGAATGGATAGACGCATCGTTTATGTGGATGCAGGCAAAGAGCTTGGGGCTACATGAGGGAATAGAACATAGCACATAGAACATAGAACAGTACAGCACAGGATAACTAAAATCAATGGCGGTGAATATCCCATTCCTGCAGGAACAGTTGGATTAGGAGGTGGCACCAACCTGCGTGCCACCCAGCGAACACCGCACATGTAGCTTCCACGATGGAGGCATCGGGGCGAAGCTTTCCATTATGGACCAGTTTGTTCAAGCCGCGGAGCATTCTCCGGAGGGACTGGCGAGGTTTCAGGTCACGCATACCACCTCGCACGTAGGCATATGCGAGAGACAGCTGGAAATTGCTGCGGCACTTCTGAGTGTGATCCAGTCAGAGCGGGGTATGTCAGCGGCAATGACCAGCCAGTGGCCGACGTGGTGCAGGCACCGAGGAAGGGGGCCCAGTACCAGAGCGAAAGGGTGCACTTATTTGTGGATGCCACGCAGACTCCAAAAGTGTGGTACAGTGAATTAGTTATGTTGTTCCTACCCGACAGAGGTGGTCGAATCCCTATGCAACATGTCCGTGAATATGCAGACCCCTGTCGAGACCAGGGCGTGCCTCCAGGTCTGGGAGGGTCAGGTGGTGGTGGAATGTCTGGGGATAGGTTCCCTTGCACCCCATCCCATGGAGTGGTGCAACATCCATGGGGCACCTCGATGCAGGAGGACGTGAGAGGGCTCGCGGCACTGACTCCTCCAGGTAAGATGCCAGAACACCGCAGTATCTCGGCTTACCACACCTCCTTTCCCTGGTGCACCTGTTGGGAAACGGGTAGAACAGGGCGGCAAAACACATCATGGAGCTCCAGAGCTGCAGATGGCCTATTGAGGTCCAGTAGCTCAGAAGAAGTGAACTAATGGGAAACCAGGTCACGGGGCGGAAATCACACCAATTGTCTCCGCTCCTGTTGTACAGTCTGTTCATCCACCTAGATGTCGCATTAGGGCATGTCCGTATAGGTAGGAAGACAAGCAGCCGGCAACAGAGCGCAGCGCACAGTTTACCTAAAGGTGCTAGCGTACGTTTTTGTTAATTTTTGTTTTTTTCAATTCATTTCTGGGATGTGGGTGTCGTTCGTTAGGCCAATTCATGAAGGGCATCTCGGGATGTGCAACGAATGGTGCCTTGATCAGCGACGCCCCCATCCCGGAAAAAACATTTCAGGTCTGACTGATGTGTTTCACAGGTGCGCTCGTTTAGCATGACCACAGAGAGCAAATTGGGGTGCTGTGGAATGGGTGGACGTTGTGGGTGGGACGGACTCTCCGCCCTACCTTCGCTCCCGCCGCCAATACTCACCACCATTACCCCAATAATGCGATAGTACAATGTGAAGGAATAGCCAGGTCGCATGGAAGTATCACCTTGGTGGAGAGTGCAAACGACTTCCGTGCGCTGGAGGCAGACATTTTGAAACGAACCAGAGCAGCAGAACTCATCCTACCTCCGGCTTTCATCATCCTCTATCCCATGAATCTAACACGTTGTTGCTGCAGACTCTGGGCCAATAAAGGGTGGCAGGGATATAACACGCTGGGCTCGCAGGCAACTGGTTTGGTCAGGTGTCGAGGGATATAAGGAATAGCGACGCGCTACGCAGTCCTTCGCCTGGCCAGTTTCCTACCCACAGTCTGGGAATGGCGACGTGAGTGCTCCTTGCACATTGGCCCTATTGCATATGCCGTGTGGCTTCCCATGCCTGCCTGAGCCCCTGGTTTTTACCATCCCCGTCCTCCAAGCATCGTCCTCGACCGGCGACTGGTGGTGTCCATTCTCCTCTTTTAGCACCTCGCCTTTCTGCTGCATGATGCTGTGGAGATTAAAAAAGGCGTCACGATGCGGACAACCCTATCAGCGTCAAACTGGATTGCCACTCCAGAGCAGTGTAGGTAACTGAACTGGAACATGAGGAGGCAGAAACACCGCAAAATAACTCCCCTGGTCGCTGTGTGAGCCCATGAAGCGGGTCTCATAGTCGGTCTGCGCCCTCTTGATAGGTGTCACCAGCCACGCCCGCAGCGGGTAAATCATGTCAAATAGGTTGTCAATCCCCCAGAATGGATGAAAGGGCATATGGAATATGTCAGGAATCATCGAGGCGCCAGGTATAATGTGTCATGTAGAGTGTTGGGTATTCACGCGCAGACGTTTATGATGCCCATCTGATGGTCACATATCAGCTGCATGTTCGTCGATTGGAACACTTTTTACATTGTGCAGAGCGGCCTCTCAGCATCAGACGTTCGTCGGGGGACCTCCATCCCATTGATCACCCACTGAACTGGGTCATCCCATCGCAGTGGTGAATCCTACTGCCCAGAATCCTGGTGGGTCGGTTCAAATTGAATGTGCTGTGCCGACTGGGCAAATAGAGAGTCGGGGACTGCACGGCTGCATCTGTGCACTATGTTCTGCGTGATCCCAGTGAGAACACATATTTGCGCCTGGAGTAGACTGTTGCGTCGAAATTCAGGGCGGCTGTCAGCTGGAAGGACACTGGGTGCGGCTGTCCTCCCCTATTCGCCAGCGGTAGAAGGATGCCACTATTTTGCACTGTTGCTGCCTGCGCAGCCAGAGTTTTGACAGCATGCCCAGTCTGCAGATTCACAAATGACAGGCGCTGCCAAGAGAGGCGAGGCCTCATGCGGTGAATACTTCACACGGCCTGCTACTATTTGGCCAGTTGGGCACCAGGCTTTGCATCGTGGACAGCTGCATCCTGCTTCACTCGAGCAGGCTTTGTTGGTGCAGCTTCTTCCTCCTCACACAGGGACAGCTCGTTCAGCCACAGCGCTTTTCCCGTGACAGCTGTGACGAACAGGAAAGTCACCATTGCTAGTTGAGTTCCAATATTCATTGTCTGCCGGGGTTGTGGGAGCAATCCGAAAGATGTTGAAATTTTAGTATCGTGAGTAATTCCGTGCCTAAGCAGATAGATCAGGTTACATGGTTAAATGGTGGCCCTGGAAGACCCCCATCTCCACCCCCCTGGATCCGTCGGTGCCGGGCACCCTGGGGGCTTCTCGCCCTGGTGTCTGCACATGCTGACGTGGCACTTGCCTCTGATAAATTTTACAGCCTCCACCCGACGACCCGTCGGGGATACAGTGAGAGTTGCCATTGGTGGGCTGCCTGATTCCCCACCGAGTGTGGCGGCCGGTTGGATTGTCGGGTTATTGCGGAATGGGGAGAGCGGTTGTTGGAGCACACAAATCGGAGGTTTTATTCTGCAGAATCAGTGGTCAAGGTGGATGGTCATTCTGGTGGGCAGCAAGACTGTTGCCTTGCAGGCCGCGTATCTGGCGGCCCATGCCTGGTTATCCGAGGCCCATGCCTGGTTATCCGAGCCCCATGGTGCTTCCGGAGTCATCAACTCAACGAGTGCACCCAGTGCACATGCGCCCTCCAAAACCACCGAAACCACCAGAGCACCACACCCAACCACACTCCTCCACCCTATCCCCATAACCCAGTAACCCCACCAAACACTAAATGCAATTCTGGACACTAAGGACAATTTACCATGCCCAATCCACGTAACACGTGCTATTAGGGTCTTTCGACATTCTGAATTCTCCCTCTGTGGACCCGAACGACATCTTTGGTCTGTGGGAGGAAATCGGAGCACCCGGAGGAAACCCACGTACACAGGGGGAGAACGTGTAGACTCTGCACAGACAGTGACCCAAGCCGGGAATCGAATCTGGGACCATGGAGCTATGAAGCAATTGTGCTAATCACTATGCTACCGTGCTCCCCTTTAAGCAGAACTGAACTGTGCTTACTTACAAGATAATACATGGCTTAGAAAGGGTGGACGCAAAGAAACTGTTTCCGTTAGGCGAGGAGACAAGGACCCGTGGGCACAGCCTTAGAATTAGAGGGGGTAAAATCAGAACAGGAATGCGGAGACATTTCTTCAGCCAGAGAGTGGTGGGCCTGTTTAATTCATTGCCGCAGAGTGCAGTGGAGGCCGGGACGCTAAATGGCTTCAAGGCAGAGATAGATAAATTCTTGATGTCGCGATGAATTAAGGGCTACGGGGAGAATGCTGGTCGGTGGGGTTGAAATGCCCATCAGCCATGATTGAATGGCGGAGTGGACTTGATGGGCCGAATGGCCTTACTTCCACACCTATGTCTTATGGTCTTATGGTCTTATGGTGCTGTTGGTGTTCGGCCCACTGGAGAATTTTGAAGGCCCTGGAGACGAATAACGGCTTGGGCCTGCTAATAGTATGAAAAAGGCTTTTATTGTTCCAGAACGCATTGACGCCACTGTCGAAGTGACGAAGAATTGAGACTTGGCAATAAATCGGAGCACATTGTGTCGCACTGTTTCTTCACTGCTCCATACTCCCAGTTTCGATTCCTCGCATGGTCACTGTCTGTCTGGAGTCTGCAAGTTCTCCACGAGTGTTTGTCGGTTTCCTCCAGGTGCTGCGACTTCCTCCCACAGGTCACAAAAGACGTGCTGTTAGGGTCTTTCGACATTCTGAATTCTCCCTCTGTGGACCCGAACAGGCGCCGCAATGTGGCGACTGGGGTTTTTTCAATGTAACGTCGTTGCCTTGATAACATACGCATACTGGTAACAATAAAGGTTATTATACTAATCGCCACACAACGCGATTTCAGCGTTGGAACCAATTTTCTGCCCAATCGGGATACCCAATTTCTGAATTAGCCGGCCTAGAATCCTGCTCACTATTTTTAAAGAAGAGTTATGTGTAGCTCTGCGTTGAAACTGCATGGAGGAAAGCGGGAACAGGCTTGCATGTTCAGACATGGTCGTCGTGAATGTCGAAACAGGCTAGGTGGGCCGAATGACCTACTCGTTTTCTTATTCCCTGTGTCCTTCTGTCTTTATGATTGTGTACACAACGTATTTATGTTATTGGGGCTTTTCAGGAGACACGACGCATCGAATTTCACAATTGCATTCGCTATGCATGCACGTGCACGAAATTTACTTCTTGGGATCCAGGTTAAGAAAGGTGGAATAGGATGCATTCACTAAACCATATGAAGCTAACATGAAGTTGATGGTTCGAAAAAAACTCCTACTATCCTGTGATGATTCTGTGACTCAATGAAGATAAATCAGCACCAATCAATGGGGTGAAGAAAACATAATTTGCTTTGCTATTACGTTCCAGATTTATCCAAATTTAAAGAAGCTCTGAAGGAAGCAGGTAAGCATCTTGAAACTTGACCGTATATTTTGACTGTACATGATTGCAAGTGGATTTTTTCAGCTCTGTATTTCTTCTGCAAGATTACGTAGTATTTTTTGTAAATATTGCATACAACATACATCAACAAAGAATGTTAATTTCTGTCATAGCACAACACGTTATAAGGAGGAAAATATAATACACTCTTAGGGATGCCGATGAGCATCTTCATTAGGATATCAGCAACCTCAGAATTGTTGATTTATTCAGAAGTATAAGATAGTCGATTTGACCAAATTTTCCTTCAGAGACAGGAAATTAATAGTGCAAATTGTGATCTGGTTTTCGAGTCATAGAGCACAGGAGACATCCTTTAGCATACCAAATCTGCACAGTCAAAAACAATGCACCTAACTCATCCCGATTTCCAGACTTTGCCCGTGGTGTTGAATATTGTGAAGATTCATGTGCTTATTCCTTGTACTCGTCATTGGTCTCAGGTTTCCCACCTCTGCTACTCTCCAGGGCAGTAAACTGCAGTCAGCCACCGTGCTCTGGTAGACTTTTTCATCCCTCAGTCGCCGTTAACACCGTGTGCCCATCACCAGAAAACTGTGGAAACTATTTATTGAGTATTTCTTTAACTTTTCCAATTTAAAGAAAATTTAGCGTGGCAAATCCACATCCCTTTCAGTTATTTTTGTGTTGGGATTATTGTGGGAGGAGCGTTTTCAGAACCCCAAAATGTATATTGGAGTTCAACCAACCTCTCCCTTCATAGTATTGTTTTTGAAGCACACAACTTGGTCTCCAGGACTGATATTAAAATTATGGACACGTTGATTTTTGAAAAACAAAACAAAGTTTATTCCATGAATTCAACTGAACATTTTTTAAGGTTCGGTTGACACCCCTTACTTCAAAGATAAACTTGAAAATAATAAAATACTAAATATCCTTCAGCTGTTCCTTTAAACAGCCAAGAGGCTTAACACCATTAAACAGAAACCCATCAGGTTAAAGACATTACTATTATGAGTTTAAATAACCAAATTAATTCAGAGATGGTCTTGCATGGCAGAGATCACAGCAGAATCCAGCTCATTGCAAAGACTGACACAGCCAAGCTCTTTTTCTTCATGCTTCTCACAGCGAACCAGCCAGGCACTTTTCAGCTGCTCTCTCAGAGTGAAACGAAAAGTCCTAAAAACCAGAAATCAGCTCAACTCAGCCACCCTACCCTCTTACATCACTTACGTAATGCGAGTGCTTCATTTCTTAAAGGTACATTGCTTTATCATCCATTTCTTAAAGCTACTCTACACATGACAGATGAGGCGTATGTACCGGGAGAATTTGGAAGTGAACCGGGACGAACCTGGGTTCTCGGCACAGTGAGAGAATAGTACTATCCATTGCATCACTGGGCCATCCTGTTATTAACACTTTAACGGAGGCGAACTGCTCTTCCGATCTACCGTGTCGACACGCCTTATGATCTTTCTACCGGACTATTTTTTCCCTAAAAATTTCAGTTTCTCAAAAAAAACAAGCCAATTCAACCTCCACTGCTGGAAATATCCATTCTGGGCAACATCCAGATGCACCGGCTCGGCAGTCACTTCCGTACAATTGCTTCCTTGCTTTTAGTTGAATTAATTTCTATATTTGTCTGCTTTATAACAGAAATAGTCGAAGCTTAAAAAGAAGGAGACCACGGCTGCATTTTGAAGAAAAATACCAATTTCTATAGGCGGTAATGATTTAACATCTGCATTTGATTACCGTTACAGTTGTGCTACAGTTGTCTGGTGATTGCTGTCGGTGGGCCAGATGAGATATAAGGTCTAAAACAGAGGTTTGTAGCATTACTTAGATTAGCAATGTGTAAGTCCAAGGGCGTGTCGACTTTATCCCTGTCCCGGTCTGTATGTTCCAGAAACATTGGTTTGACGACTTCCCATGCGCCATCTTGCCTGATGTCCGTGATTCTACCATACATCACTACCGATATGTCAAAACGGCGATTAAACTGAAATAAAATCGCATTCCTTTCGACCTTGCACATTCCATCAATCCTGCTCTCGCAACTTTCATGCAGACACCCCTCCCTTGTGCGCGCGCGCACGCACACACACATACATGCACACAGTCTCCTTCGACTGCCTTTGCGCCATGCCCTGCACCGACATTTTCTGGCACCGCCACCGTTTACCGTTATCAACCGACACTGACGATCAAATTACGTCTCGCATTACCATCTCTACATTCAAGTTTCACGACAGTGATTCCCTGCTATACGTATACTCATTGTCTGACCCATTGGATGTGGCAGGAAACCCGGAGGAAAGGAAGGTGGTCGAGGTGGAAGTCATCATAGGCGTGAAATTGAGACCCGGCTGCATTGCGCTTCCCATGGCACGTTTTTAACATCTCTCCAACACCACCCCCACATTATCGTCACATCCACACCACCTTCACACCACCGACACAAAAACGACGCCATGCGGACCCCACTCCCTTCACACCCCATCCCGTTCTGATGTTGAATCATGTATTTTGTCTTGTGTCTTTAAGGATGGGGCGTGTATATCTAGCGCCCCAAGCCTCCTGACAGTGCAAAAGCCGGACCCAACCGGAACAGAGCAGTCATGAGAGTGACGTGGTCACCAGTGATCCGCTCGAGACTTAGGACACCACAGAGCTTGTGTCGCAGCATAACAGTGATTTCGCATCACAGAGGTTTCCAACACCATCCACCATCCCAGCGACACGCACCTCGGTTGACCATGTTATTGTAGAGGTTTCAGGAACACTATCTGGTGCACAGAATACAGTTGACCCAGTACAGCAGATGCAGATAGGAGCACCCAAAGGGGCGGACGATAGGAAGTAAGGCAGATCCCAGAAACTTGCTGCCACACAGATTGTTTCTGGGTTACTGGAATGAGCAGACCCATCTCGATTGGAACTGCAGTCGCAGAGCCAGGGACTACATTTTCTTTTAACAAGGAGTATACCCAATTATCTTTTTTTCAATTAAGGTGCAATTTAGCGTGGCTTATCTACCTACCTTGTAGATCGTTGCGTTCTGGGTGTGAAACACACGGAGGGAATGTGCAAACCCCTCATGGACAGTAAACCAGAGCCGGTATCGAACCTGGGACCGCAACACAGTGAGGCAGCAGTGCTAATTACTGCACCACCATGCTTCACGAGCCAGCGACTACTTGAGTGTTGTTCGGTGAACTCCAGGATGTGCAGGTGCAGTTCCAGCAGTTTACACCCACGTCCAGCATCAGGATGTTGTGTCTCCACAGCGGCACGCACCTATCCCATCACCCGCCCTTCCCAGCAACCCCCTCTCCTCCCTGGCACGCAACCTCCCCATCACACTCCCTCCCCGCCCTCTCCTCCTCCCCGGCAAGCACCCTACCCAAAGCCAGACCCCCTCCTCCCCGGCATGCACCCGCCCCATCAAACCCTTTCCCCGACATCCCCTCTCCTCCCCGTTACGCACCCTCCCCATCAGTCCCCTCCGCCCCGGTACAATTCCTCCACAAGCCAACCTCCCTTCTCCTCCCCAGCACGCTCACTCCCCAACCCCACGTCCTCCTACTCCACAGCACGCATCCTCCTGAAGCCACCACTTCTCCTCCTTCGCAGACACCCTCCCCATCATTCGCCCTTCTCGCCCTGCCTCCTGCCCTTCCTGCACCATCGCCAACCCACCACCCCACTCTCCTCACTGGCATGCAGCCTCGCTGGATTACCCCTCTCATCTCCGGCATGCACCGTCAACATCAATCTTCCTTCCCAACCCCACTCCTCTCCGTCACGCACCCTCCTCAACCCCCTCCTCTGCTCCCCGTCATGCAGTCTCCCCATCACTCTCCCTCAAAAACACCCAATCTCCTCCCAGTCACGCACGCTGCACATCAAACTTCGTCAACGAACACCTGCTCTCCTCCCTGACATGCATCCTCCGCAAACCCGACCATCCTCCCTGGCAGGCACCCTCCCCATCACTCCGCCTCGCCGGAAGCCCCTTCTCGTTCCCGGCACGCACCCTTCCCATCACTCGCACTCAGCGGCAACTATATCTCCTTCCCGGCATGCACACTCTCCATCACTCGTCCTCCCCAGTCTGCCCCATTCCTCCCGGCACGCACCCTCACAACCATCCACTATCCTCCATGCCACGCATCTTCCCCATCACCCGCCCTTCCTACCACCGGCCCACTCGTCCCAGGCACGCGCCCTCCCCATCACTTGCACCCCCCGGCAACCACCTCGCCTCCTCCGCATTCACTCTCCCCATCACTCGCCCTCCCCGACACGCTCTTCTCCCCGGCACACACTATCCCCTACCGCACCACCCCTCTCCTCCCCTGCACGCACCCTCCCAAACAGTCCCCATCCCCAGCATTCCGTACTGCTCCCCAACAAGCACCCTCCGCATCACTCGCCCTGCCCCCTCCACCCCGGCATGCACACTACCAAAAACAATACCCACTCTGCTGCGCAGCACGCAAGCTACCCATTGATTCGCCATCTCAAGCACTCCCCTCTCCTCCCCGACACTCAGCCTCCCGAACCACACCATCTCCTCACTGTCAGACACACTCCCGAGCACCCTCCAACTCCTCCACAAAAGCTCGCTACTAATTACTCGCCCTTCCCCGCACCCACCTCTCCTCCGTGGAACACATCCTCCCGAACCCCAAAATCACTCTCCTCCCCGACACGCACCTGTCCCATCACTCACCATCACCGAAAACCCCTCTGCTCCCTGGCAGGACACCACCCCCTCTCCTCCCTGGCATTCACCCTCCCCAGCACACGCCCTCACCGGCAACCCACTATCCTCCATGGCACGCACTCTCCCCATTACATGCCCTTCTGTTCCCCACTCTCTTCCCCAGCACGCACCCTCCCCAATTCCACACACCTTTCCTCCCCAGCACGCACACTCTCCTCCCCGACATGCACCCTCCCAATCCATCGCTCTCCCTGGCAACCCCCTCCCCTCCCTCGCACGCAACCTTCCCGGAACCAACCGCATCTACCCCCGCACTCAACGTCCACATCATTCGCCCACCCCGCCCCCCGCCACCCACCCCCCCCCCCCCCCCGCTCCCCGACACGCGCCCTGCCCAAACCCTCCCCCCTCCTCCCTGGCATGCAGCCTACCGGAACCATCGCATCTCCCCCCCGGCACACAACGTCCACATCATTCGCCCTCCCCGCCTCCCCCCTGCATTTCACGCAGCCTCCCCAACCCACCAACCCCACTCATTCCTGGCACACATCATCCACATGACTCGCCCTCCCCACCTGCAGTCCTCTCCGGCACGAACCCTTTCCAACTACCCCCTCTCCTCCCCGGCATGCACCCTCCCCACCACCCCAACTCCTTTCCGGAATGCACCCACCCCATCACTCACCCTTACCGGCACTCCCCTCCCCTACCCAGCAGCCGCACTCCCAATTATCCGCCCTCCCCACCCCCCTTTCCTCCCCGCCACGCACCATCTCCATCACTCGCCCTCAACGTACACTCACTCTCCTCCCCGGCACCAAACCTACCCATTACTCGCCCTCCCTAGCCCGGCACCCGGCACACACATTCCCCACCAGTGGCACTCCCCGGCAACCCCCTCTCTTCCCCGGAAAGCACCCTCCGCATCACTCGCCCGAACCGGCAAGCAACCTCCCCATCCATCCAACTCACCTGCCTGGCATGAACGCTGCTAAACACTCGCCCTCCCCACAGCCCCCTCTGCTCCCCAGCATTCACCCTCTCTATCACTCGCCCTCACCAGCAAACCTCTCTCCTCCTCGGCAAGCACCCTCCCCATCACTCACCCTCCCGGACTAGCACCCCGAATCCCCGACACACACGAACTCCATCACTCGATCTCACAAGAACCCCCTATTCCATGGCATGCACCGTCACCACCAACCCCTCTCCTGTACGACACGCACCCTCGCCATCACCCTCCATTCCCGCAGCCTCCACTGCTACCCGGCATGCACCCTCGCCATCACTCGCTCACAGCAGCAGCACCCTCTCTTCCCCGGCACACACAATCCCCACCTCCCCCTCTCCTCCACATCATGCACCATGCACCCACCTCGTCACTTGCCGTCGCCTGTCCGCCTTTCCTCCCCTGCTCTCCTTCCCGGCACGCACCCTACCCAAATCCCCATTCTGCTCCATGGCACGCACCCCCCCCAACCCCCTCCTCCATGGCATGCACCCTCCCCATCACTAACCCTCTTCAGAATCCTTCTTTCCTTCACGGCATTCACCCTCCCCATCTTTCGCCCTCCCCAGCCCCATCCTTCTCCCCGGACTGCACCCACCTCATCAGTTGCCCTTCGCGGCACATCCCTCTCATCTCCGGCAGGCACCCTCCCCATCACTCACCCTCCCAGGAAGCACTCTCTACTCCCCGGCACGCACCCGACCCATCACTCACCCTCCCCAGAAGCACCCTCGCCTCCCCAGCACCCACCCTCCCCACCACTCGCCCTACCCCGCCACACAACCTCATTACCGGCACTTATCCTCCCCATCATTCGCTTTCGCCAGCTACCCCTCTCCTCCTTGGCCCGCATCCTCACCATCATCCGCCATCCCCCCCTCCTCCTCGGCATGCACCCTTCTCTTTCAGTCGCTTTATCCCGGCATTAACGTCTCCTCTCCCGTCCGGACACTCCCCATCACTCGCACTCCCTGGCCCCGCCCGCTACTCTCTGTACTGTACACGCCTCATCACTAACCCTCCCCAGCCCCCAACCTGCCCAGGCACGCACCCTCCCCACCATCTCCTCTCCGCCACGGTACGCGCCCACACGACGACGCCCACTTCTCGCCACCCCGTCACCTGTCAGGCACGAACCCTCCCCTTCACTCGCCATCCACGGCAACACCCTCTCCCCCCCGTCGAGCACCCTCCCCAACCCAACCCCCTCACATCCCCAGCACGCACCTTCCCCATCACATCCCATGTCCACCCCACCCCCTCTCCTCCACGGCATGCACACGCCGCAATCCCACCCTCATCCACCTCTGCGGTACGAACACTCCGCATCACCGCCCTCCCCTGCACCCCAAATACTCCCTGACACGCACACTCTCCAACCCCACCCACTCCTCCCCGGTTGCAAACCCCACCAACATTCGCCTTCCCTGGCACCCTCTCTACTCTCTGACACGCACCCTCGCCAACATCCTCTCTCCTCCTCTCCTCGACGGCACTCATCCACCCTGTCACTCGCTCTCCTCTCCTCCTCTCTTCCCGGTCACGCATGCTCTCCATCACTCCCGCCAGGCACCTCCCTAACCCAACTGCCCTCGTCCGCGGCACGTACCATCCACATACCTCGTCCACCCCAGCCCACCCCTCCCCTTCCCAGGCATGCCCCACCGCACCAGCCACCCTCCGGCCTGGCACACACCATCCCCATCGCTTGACCCCACCGTCATCCCCCCCCCTCCGGCCCAGGCAAGCACCCTGCCCTACACTTTCTCTCCCCGGTGCTGCTCTCCTGCTCACCGGCACGTGCTCTCCAATTACGAGCCCTCACCAGTTCCCACTCCTCTTCCCCGGAAGAAACCGTCCCCAACAACCCTCTCCTCCCGGCATGACACCCTCCGCAGCACCCGCCCTTCGAGAAACCCCCTGTCCTCCACGGCATGCACACGCCGCAATCCCACCCTCAGCCACCTTCGCGGTCCGCACCCTCCCAATCCCACGCCCTCCCCAGCATCCCATTCTCCTCCCTGGCATGCACCCTCGCCGTCACTTGCCCTGAGGCCCCCCTCACCTTCCGGGCACGCACCCTGCAGAAACCTACCCCCTCTCCTCACAAGCACGCACTGTCCCCATCACTCGCCCTCCACAGGCCCACCCCTGTCCTCCCCGGTGCGCACTCTCCTCATGATTTGACCTACCCGGCAAACCCCTCTCAGCTCCGGTTTCCACCCTCCCCAGCACTTGCCTTCCACAGCCCCACCCCTCTGCTCGGCATGCACCCTCACCTTCAGTCGCCCTACCTGGCAACAACCTCTCCTCCACGGCACGCACACACCCCCATCACTCGGCCTCCCTGGTCCCGCCCCCTTCTCCCCGGCATGTACCCTCCCCATCATTTGCCCTCCCCTGCCCAACACCTCTAAGGCATGCACACTGCCCACCAACTCCTCTCGTCCACGGCATGCACACTCCCCATAACTCGCCCTCCCCGGCAACCCTTTCACCGCACCGTCATGCACTCTCACCATCACTCGTTCTCGCCGAGCCTCTGTCCATCCCGTCACGCACCGTCCAACCCTCTGCCCTCTCGTCCCCGGTACGAACATTCCCCGTCACACGCTCTGCCCGCCCCACCCCCTCTCCTCCACTGCAGGCACCCGCCACAACCCCATGCTCATACTCTTCCCTGGAACGCAGCCTCCGCTTCACTCGCCCTCCCCAGCACCCCCATCGTCTCCCTGGCACGCACCCTCCCAAACTCCTCCTCCTCCTCCCCGGCATACATTCTCCCCATCATTCGCCTTCCCTGGCACACCTTTTCCTCCCCGACACGCACCGTCGCCAACATAGCCTCTCCTCCTCTCCTCCATCACTCAACGTCATTGACCCCCCCCCTTAAGGTAAAATCCCTCCCAAACCCACACCCCCTCTTACTCGAAACGTACCCTCCCCATAATTCGTCCTCGCCAGCCCCCCCTTCCCTGGCACGCACCTCACCACCACCCACCCTCCGCCCCGGCAGAGACCATCCCCATTGCTCCCCCCGTCACCCCCCTCTCCGCCCCGGCATGCGCCTCCCCTTCCCTCTGTCTCCCCGGTGCCGCCGACCTGCGCACCCGGCACGTACTCTCCAAAAGACTCGCCCTCACCAGCTCCCACCCCCTCCTCCCCGGCATGGACCATCCCCACCAACCCCTCCCCTCTTCGGCACGACACCTTCCCATCACCTGCTCTTCCTGACACTCCTCTCCTCTCCCCCGCATGCACACTCCCAATCACAGGCCCTCCCCGGCATCACCCTCGCCTCCCCGGCGTGCACCCTCGCCATCACGCTCCTGAACGCTACCCTAAACCCCTTTCCTCCCCGGCACGCGCTGGTCCCATCACTCGCCCTCCCCGCCCTCCCCTCACCTCCCCGCCATACACCCTCAACAACCCCATGCACGCGCCTCTATCCCCGGTACGCATCGTCCCCATCATTAGACCTCCCCGGCAACCCGTTCTCATCTCCGGCTTCCACTATCCCCATCACTTTCCCTCCACAGCCCCACCCCTCTCTTCCTCGGCATGCACCCTCCCCTTCAGTCGCCCTACCCGGCATCAGCCTCTCCTCGCCGCCACACACACTCCGCATCACTATCCCTCCCTGTCCGGCTTCCTATTCACTGGCACGTAGCCTTCCCATCACTCACCCTCCCCAGCCCACACCCCTCCCAGGCACACACGCTCCCCACCACCAGGTCTCCTCCACGACATGCACCCTCCACTTCACTCGCCCTCCCCGGCAACACCGTCACTTCCCCGTCGTGTCCCCGCCCCATCACTCGTTCTATCCGACCTTCTCTCCTCCCCATCACCCACCACCCCCAACCCTCACCCTCTCGTTCCCGGCACGCACACTCTCAATCACACCCCCAGCCCGCACCAAGCCCTCTCCACCACGGCATGCCCCCGCCACAATCCCACACTCATCCTCCTCCCCGGCACGCAGCCTCCACATAACTCGCCCTTCCCGGCAACCCCATTTTCTCCCTGGCACACAAACTCTCCAACACTCGCCTACCCTGGCAAACCCTCTCCTCCTTGGCACGCACCCTCGCCAACATCCCCTCTCCTCGACGGCACGCATCCAAAGTGTCGCTCGCTCGCTCCGCCCCCTCTTTTACTCGTCACGCACGCTCCCCATCACACAACGTCAGCGAACCCCCTCTCTCCTTTCCGGCAGGCAACCTCCTAAAACCAACATCCCCTCGTCCTCGGCACGTACACTCCCAATAACGTCCACCCCAGCCACCCCTGCCCGCTTCCCCACCACCCACACTCATTCTCTCCGATCCTCTTTGATCCCCGCCACGCACCCCAACCCTCCCCCCTCTGGTCCCCGGCAGGCACCCTCCCCATCACACGCTCTGCCGGCCCCACGACCCTCCCCTCCACTGCATGCACCCGCCATAATCCAATGCTCATTCTCTTCCCCGGAACGCAGCCTCCGCATCACTCGCCATCCCCAGCACCCCATCTTGTCGCTGGCACGCACTCTCCCCAACCTCACTTCCTCCTCCCTGGCACACAATCTCCCTAACATTCGCCTTCCCTGGCACCCATTCTCCTCCCTGGCACGCACCCTCGCCAACATCCCCTCTCCTCCTATCCTCGACGGCACGCATCCACCCTGTCACTCTCTCTCCTCGCCCCCCTGTCTTCCCCGTCACGCATGCTCCCCATCACTCAACGTCACCGACCCCCCCACATTTTTACTGCAGGCACCCTCCCAAACCCACCTCCCCTCTTCCTCGATAGGTAGCCTCCCCATAACCCGTCCTCCCCAGCCACCCACCCCCTCCTTCCCTGGAACGCACCTCACCACAACCCACCCTCCGTTCCGGCACACACCACCCCTATCGCTTGCCCACCCCCCCGTCACACAAGTCCCAACCCCCGGCATGCGCCATCCCCTTCACTCTGTCTCCGCGGTGCCGCCCACCTGCTCACCCTGCACGTACTCTCCGAAACAATCGCCCACACCAGCTTTCACCCTTCCTCCCCTGCATGGCCCATCCCTCCCAACCCCTCCCCTCCCCGACACAAACCCTCCCCATCACCCGTCGTTCCTGACACTCCCCTCCTCTCCCCCGCACGTACACTCCCAATTTCAGGCCTCCCCGGCATTCCACTTGGCTCCCCGGCATGCACCCTCGCCATCACTTACCCTGACGCCCCCCTCTTCCTCCGGGCACGCACCCTTCCGAATCCTATCCCCCTCTCCTCCCCGGCACGCACTGTCCCCATCACTCACACTCCCCGCCCTCCCCTCACCTCCCCGCCATGCACACTCACCAACCCCATGCCCGCCCCTCTCCTCTCCGGCAAGCATCCTCCGCATTATTCGTCCACCCCAGACCCACCCCTCTCCTCCCCGGTAGGCACCCTCCCCATCATTTGACCTCCCCGGCAACCCCCTCTGATCTACGGCTTGCACTCTCCCCATCACTTTCCCTCCCCAGCCCCACCCCTCTCCTCCTCGGCATGCACCATCCCCTTCATTCGCCCTACCCTGCACCAGCCTCTCCTCCCCGGCACCCAAAGTCCGCATCACTCGCCCTCCCTGTCCCGCCCCCACTCCCCGGCACGGAGCCTCCCCATCACTCGCCCTCCCTGTCCCGCCCCTACTCACCGGCACGTAGCCTCCCCATTACTCAACCTCCCCAGCCACCACCCCTCCCAGACACACACGCTCCCCACCACTACCTCTCCTCCACGGCATGCCCCCTCCACTTCACTCGCCCTCCCCGGCAACACCGTCACTTCCCCGTCATGCACCCGCCCCATCACTCGTTCTACCCGACCCTCTCTTCTCCCCGTCACCCCCACCCCAACCCACCCCCTCTCGTTCCCGACACGCACCCTCTCCATCAGACGCCTAGCCAGCCCCAACCCCTCTCGACCACGGCATCACAATCCCACATTGATCCTCCTCCCCGGCACGCAGCCTCCGCATGACTCGCCCTCCCCGGAAACGTAATTTTCTTCCTGGCACGCACACTCCCCAACCCACCCCCTCCTCCCTGGATCACAAACTCTCCAACATTCGCCTAGCCTGGCACCCCCTCTCCTCCTTGGCACGCACCCTCGCCAACATCCCCTCTCCTCCTCTCCGCGACGGCAGGCATCCACCGTGTCACTCGCTCTCCCCGCTCCCTCTGTTCCCCGTCACGCACGCTCCCCATCACTCAACGTCACCGAACCCCCTCTCTCCTTCCCGGCAGGCAAACTCCTCAATTCACCGCCCCTCTTCCTTGGTACGCACTGTCCCAATAATGTCCTCCCCAGCCACCGCTCCCCGCTTCCCCACAACACACCTACCGTTCTGGCAGACACCATCCCCATCAATCGCGCAACCCAGGCCCACCATTCTCCTCCCCGGCATGCTACCTCCCCATCATTTGACCTACACGGCAACCCCCTCTCATCTCCGGTTTGCTACCTCCCCAGCACTAGCCCTCTCCAGCCCCACCCCTCCCCTCGCATGCATCCTCACCTTCAGTCGCACTCCGCGGCAAGAACCTCTCCTCCCCGGCATGCACACTCCCAATCACTCGCCCTCCCTGGCCCCGCCCCCTACCCCGGCAAGTACCCTCCCGATCATTTGCCTTTCCCTGCCCCCACCCCTCGAAGTCATGCCCACCAACTCATCTCGTCCACGGCATGCACAATCCCCTTAACTCGCCCTCCCCGGCAACCCCGTCACCTCACCGTCATGCACCCTCACCATCACTCGTTCTCTCCGAGCCTCTCTCATCCCCGTCACGCATCCCAACCCTCCACCCTATGGTCCCCGGCACGCACCCTCCCCATCGCACGCTCTGCCCGCCCCACCCCCTCTCCTCCACTGCATGCACCCGTCACAATCCCATGCTCATTCTCTTCCCCGGAACGCAGCCTCCGCTTCACTCGCCCTCCCCAGCACCCCCATCTTCTCCCTGGCACGCACCCTCCCCAATCCCACATCCTCCTCCCCGGCACGCAATCTCCCCAACATTCACCTTCCCTGGCACCCCTTCTCCTCCTTGGCACGCACCCTCGCCAACATCCCATCCCCTCCTCACCTCGACGGCACTCTTCCACCCTATCACTCGCTATTCTCGCCCCTCTATCTTCCCTGTCACGCATGCTCCCCATCACTCAACGTCACCACCACCCCCTCCCCCTTTACGGCAGTAACCCTCCCAAACCCACCTCCCCGCTTCCTCGGCAGGTAGCATCCCCCATAACGCGTCCTCCACGCATTCCCCACCACTCTCTGTCCTGGCACAAACCATCCCCATCTCTCGCCCACCCCGTCACCCCCCCCCCCCACCTCCGCCTCTCGCCACTCGGCATGCACCCTCCCCTTCACTCTCTCTCCCCGGCACGTACTCTCCCAATTACTCTCTCTCACCAGCTCCACCCTCCTCCTAGGCATGAACCCACCCCGTCAACCCTTCTTCTCCCCGGCACGTACCCTCCCCATCATCCGCCCATCCTGACTCCTCCCTCTCCTCACCCGCACGCACACTTACAATCACACGCCCTCCCCGGCAACCCTTCTCCTTCCCGGCATGCGTCTTCGCCATCACTTGACCTCGACTTCCGGGCACGCACCCTCACCAACCCTACCCCCTCTCCACCCCGGCATTCACCGTACTCATCACTCGCCCTCCCCGCTCCACCGTGTCCTCCCCGCCATGCACCCTTACCAATCACACGGCCGACCCTCTCCACTCCGGCACGCCCCTTCCGCATCACTCGCCCTCCACGGCACCCCTTCTCCTTCCTGGAATTCACCGTCCTCAATCCCACCTCATGCTCAAAGGCACCCACCCTCCCCATGAATCGCCTTCCACGGAACCCCCCTTGCTCCCCGGCACGCACCCTCCCCCCTTTCCGCTCCCCACCTCCCTAGCCCCACATCGTCACCCGCCCCAACTACTCACCCTCCCCAGTCTCTCACCACACCCCTCCCCAGCCCCTCCCTCGTCCCTCACACTCCAACGGCTTCTGCAACCCCCGTAACAACTGCGGCCCTACCGTCAATTCTCCGGCAGCCGCCGCACGCCGCCCGCTACCTCCGCACTGTCTGGCGTCAACAGCAGGACTGGGTGTCGCCGTTAAATAGTGGGGTTCATTAATGCTGTCGTGAACCGTGGTCACATCGGCGGCACTTCGGCCATCCGTCCCAGAGAATTCGCACGGCCCTGGGGCCCATTGCAACGTGGGGCCTTGCCATTCTTCGAGGCAGCCACCATAAGTCACGTCGACAGGATTTTTGGGGCGCCGGAGAATATTGCGGACGGCGTCCGCACGGCACAGCTGGATTTATGCCAATCCCCGACGATTCCCGCCCAAAGATACTCGTGTGGTGGCTGTTGAGAAAGAGAGATAGGGCGCGATTCTCCGCTCGCACGCCGGGGGGTCGTGTGGGGGGTGTGGTGGTGGAGTGGGGGGGGGTGGGGGGTGGGGTGCTATTTATATCATGTTTCGCCAACCGACACGCCACTTCCGCAGCGGGTGAAATTGACGCATACAGCGTCACTCCGCTGCTGGCCCTTTCGAGACATGAGATTTCGGGCTGATAAGTGGGCCCCGACACCTGAGTCACCAGCGCCGTTTTTGCCCGCCGGTCAAGGGCGTCACGATGGACTTCGGTGACTTTCGCCCGAGGTGTGTTTAAATTCGAGAAAACGGTCGTAATGGCCTGGTAAATCAGCCCATCGGATAGGGGAGAATCGCTGCTCACCGTAAAAAAACGGCGAGCAGCGATTCGTGTCGTGGGGCGGCCGTGGGGGGGGGGGGGGAAGAATAGCGGGAGGTCGGGAAAAATGTCGGGAAGGCCCTCCCGCTATTCTCCGACCCGTCGTGGGGGGTGGAGAATTGCGCCCGGCATGTCGCGTTCTGGGACACACCGCTTTTAGAATCGTGGGCATCCGTTTTTCACGCCAGCCCGCGATTCTCCAACACGGATGGCCCGAGCGGCCTGCCATTCCTGACCGGATCACGCCGGCGGTAACCACACCTGGGGCGGGATTCTCCGTTGCCCGTCGTAATGTGGGTTTCCGGCGAGAAAAATCGGTGTTAATCAATCCGGCGTCCGGGCCTTCTTTTAAGCTGGCAATCTCCGTTCCCGGAGGGTCCAGCAGCTGACTGACGCGATACGCGTCAGTTTCACCAGCTGCGGAAGTGGTGAGACCCGGCGTTTTTTGGAGGAGGAAGAGGAGGAGAGAAACAGACCCTGCATTTGGGGGGGGGGGGGTTGTGCGTGTGTGTGTTCCGGCATTTGGGGGGGGGGTGTGTGTGTTTCGGCATTTGGGGGGGGGTGTTTTCCAGCATTTGGGGGGGGGGTGTGTGTTCCGGCATTTGGGGGGGGGTGTGTGTTCCGGCATTTGGGGGGGGTGGGTGTGTGTGTGTTCCGGCATTTGGGGGGGGGTGTGTGTGTGCCGGCATTTTGGGGGGGGGGGTGTGTTCCGGCATTTGGGGGGGGGGGTGTTCCGGCATTTGGGGGGGGGGGGGGTTCCGGCATTTGGGGGGGGGTGTGTTCCAGCATTTGGGGGGGGGGAGTGTGTTCCGGCATTTGGGGGGGGGTGTGTTCCGGCATTTGGGGGGTGTGTGTGTGTGTTCCGGCATTGGGGGGGGGGTGTGTGTGTTCCGGCATTTGGGGGGGCTGTGTTCCGGCATTTGGGGGGGGGGGTGTGTTCCGGCATTTGGGGGGGGGGGGCTGTGTTCCGGACATTTTGGGGGGGTGTGTTCCGGCATTTGGGGAGGGTGTGTTCCGGCATTTGGGGGGGGTGTTCCGGCATTTGGGAGGGGGAGGTGTTCCGGCATTTGGGGGGGGGGGGTGTTCCGGCATTTGGGGGGGGGGTTCCGGCATTTGGGGGGGGTTCCGGCATTTGGGGGGGTTTGGTGGCCCCTACCCCAACCACCCCCCCCCCACCACTCCTACCTCCCTCCCCACCACCCCTACCTCCCTCCCCACCACCCCTACCTCCCTCCCCACCACACCTACCCCCCTCCAACGCCGCCCCCCAGCTCTCGCAACCCCCCCTCATCGCCGCAACCCTCCCTCTCAACGCCGGGTCCCCCCCCCTCAACGCCGGTACCCCCCCTCAACGCCGGTACCCACACCCCCCCCCCTCCTTCCTCCTCCCCCTCACCTCATTCCTCCTCCCCCCTCCCCTCCTTCCTCCTCCCCTCCTTCCTCCTCCCCCCTCCCCTCCTTCCTCCTCCCCCCTCCCCTCCTTCCTCCTCCCCTCCTTCCTCCTCCCCCCTCCCCTCCTTCCTCCTCCCCCTTCCCTCCTTCCTCCTCCCCCCCTCCCCTCCTTCCTCCTCCCCCCTCCCCTCCTTCCTCCTCCCCCCTCCCCTTCATCCTCCTCCCCCTCCCCTCCTTCCTCCTCCCCCCTCCCCTCCTTCCTCCTCCCCCTCCCCTCCTTCCTCCTCCCCCCTCCCCTCCTTCCTTCTCCCCCCTCCCCTCCTTCCTCCTCCCCCCTCCCCTCCTTCCTCCTCCCCCTCCCCTCCTTCCTCCTCCCCTCCCCTCCTTCCTCCTCCCCCCTCCACTCCTTCCTCCTCCCCCTCCCCTCCTTCCTCCTCCACTCCTCCCCTCCTTCCTCCTCCCCCTCCCTCCTACCCCTCCCCTCCTTCTTCCTCCCCCTCCCCTCCTTCCTCCTCCCCCCTCCTTCCTCCTCCCCCCTTCCTTCTTCCGTTAGAGGGTGGGGGGGGGGTGCGGCGTTGGAGGGGGGTGCGGCGTTAAGGGGGGGTTGCGGCGTTGCGAGAGATGGGGGCGGCGTTGGAGGGGGGTAGGGGTGGTGGGGAGGGAGGTAGGGGTGGTGGGGAGGGGGGTAGGAGTGGTGGGGAGGGAGGTAGGGGTGGTGAGGGGGGTGGTTGGGGTAGGGGGCAGCGGCGTACAGAGGGGGAGGGGCAACGGTGCGTTGGCCCAGGGCATCCGTAGCCCCCCTCTCTGCACGCCGCTGCCCCCAAACCCCCCACCCGATGCCGCAACCCCCCCCCCCGATGCCGCAACCCGCCCACCCGATGGCCGCAACCCACCCCCCCCGATGGCCGCAACCCACCCCCCCCCGATGCCGCAACCCACCCCCCCCCCGATGCCGCAACCCCCCCCCCCCCGATGCCGCAACCCCCCGATGCCCGCAACCCCTCGATGCCGCAACCCACCCCCCCCCGATGCCCCCCCGATGCCGCAACCCCCCGATTCCGCAACCCACCCCCCCGATGCCCCCCCCGATGCCGCAACCCGCCTCCCCGATGCCGCAACCCGCCCCCCCGATGGCCGCAACCCACCCCCCCGATGGCCGCAACCCACCCCCCCGATGCCGCAACCCACCCCCCCAATGCCGCAACCCACCCCCCCGATGCCGCAACCCACCCCCCCCGATGCCGCAACCCACCCCCCCGATGCCGCAACCCCCCGATGCCCGCAACCCCTCGATGCCGCAACCCACCCCCCCCGATGCCCCCCCGATGCCGCAACCCACCGATTCCGCAACCCACCCCCCCCATGCCCCCCCCCGATGCCGCAACCCGCCCCCCGATGCCGCAACCCGCCCCCCCGATGGCCGCAACCCACCCCCCCCGATGCCGCAACCCACCCCCCCGATGCCGCAACCCACCCACCCCCCCGATGCCCCCCCCGATGGCCGCAACCCCCCGATGGCCGCAACCCCCCGATGCCGCAACCCCCCGATGGCCGCAACCCACCCCCCCGATGCCGCAACCCAACCCCCCCGATGCCCCCCCCCCCGATGGCCGCAACCCCCCGATGGCCGCAACCCCCCGATGCCGCAACCCAGCCCCCAGATGCCCCCCCGATGGCCGCAACCCCCCGATGGCCGCAACCCCCCGATGCCCCCCCGATGGCCGCAACCCCCCGATGGCCGCAACACCCCGATGGCCGCAACCCCCCGATGCCGCAACACCCCGATGCCGCAACCCACCCCCCCGATGCCGCAACCCACCCCCCGATGGCCGCAACCCCCCGATGCCCCCCCGATGGCCGCAACCCCCCGATGGCCGCAACCCCCCGATGCCGCAACCCCCCGATGCCGCAACCCACCCCCCCGATGCCGCAACCCACCCCCCGATGCCGCAACCCACCCCCCCCCCCGATGCCGCAACACCCCCCCCCCCCCGATGCCGCAACCCACCCCCCCCCCGATGCCGCAACCCACCCCCGACACTGAACGGCGTCAACCATCATCAATGGTTGACGCCGTTTTAAAGGTACTTTGTTTTTCGCCGACGTGACCCGTGGCCACGTCGGCGGGACTTCGGCCCATCCGGGCCGGAGTATTGTGGAATCTAAAAATATAATGAAATCCCGCCGGCGCCAGCTGTTTTCAGAGGCTGCCGGCGGGATTTGCACAACGCCGGTTTTTGGCCGGTGGGAGATTTAAAAACCCTGCGGGAGCGGGAATAACGCCGCTTCCCGCCGATTCTCCGACCCTGCGTGGGGTCGGAGAATCCCCCCCCCTGGTCTCTGCCGGCGTGAACATGGCGCCAATACCTGGTTTGTGGCTTGTGGGGGCGGCGAGGGGAGTGAGCACCACGACCGTGCTCGAGAGGACACTGGCCCGCGTTCGGTGCCCACCGATCGTCGGGCCGGCGTCTCAAAGGGACGCAGTCTTTTCCCTCCGCCGCCCAGCAAGATCAATCCGTCACATCTTGCGGGGCAGCGGAGGGGATGACGTCAAACGCGCATGCGCGGCAGACGTCATTAGGCGCGCCGGCCGCATCATTCTCGGCGGCCGAGATTTAAGACACAGGCCTCCTAGCCCCCCAGTGGGGGGAGAATAGGGGGGAAGTTAGGCCTTCGACACCGTCATGAACCTCTCTGGGTTTCACGACGGCGTCGGGCCTTGCGTAGAATTCCGCCTAGGGTGTATTATAAAATATCCAACACGTGCTCCTGGTGGGGGGGGGGGGGGGAGGCGGAGGTGTTTCTCCGCCTAGGTCGGGGGGGGGCAGTATTGTTTGGAGTCATGTTGGGCGGGTGTCCGAAAGCAATAACACAGACAGCAAGACAGCAATGCAGCTGCGCTTGCTGTAAACAGCGGTTTTTACATCGGGGGCGGGATTTTCCGACCCCCAGCAGGGCCAGACAATCGCCTGGGGCCGTCGGAAATCCCGCCACCGCCGAGGCAGAGATTCACCGCTTCCCGGGAAGTGGTGGGAATCTCGCCACTCTGATCGGAGAGTCCCCTGCGGTGATTCTACGGCCCGGATGGGCCGAAGTCCCGCCGCTGGGAGGCCTCTCCCGCCGACGAGGTTTGAACCACCTCTGTAACGGCGGGATCAGCGGCGCGAGCGGGACCCGGGGTCCTGGGGAGGCAGAGGGTGATCGAACCCTGGGGGGGTGCCCCCACGGTGGCCTGCCCACGATCGGGGACCCCCGCTCAGACTCCGGGCCAGTGCCCTGGGTGCATTATTTCTCCACCGCGGCGGCCACGACCTCCGCCATGGCAGAAGTGGAAGAGAAACCCACATCGCGCATGCGCCTGTGGTGACGTCAGCGCCAGCTGCCGCTGACGTCACTGCCGGCGCATGCGACGACCGGCGAAAGCCTTTCGGCCTGCCCCGCTGTCGGGGGCGCCGGTTTTTTGCGCCAGTCGTCTGGTGCCAACCGCTCCGGCGCGGGGCTGGCCCTCAAAGTTGGGGAGAATTCCCCACCTATGGGGAGGCTTGACCCCTGTTTGGTTGGCGCCACTTCACTACGCCGGAACCCTCCGTCACGCCGGGTAGGGGAGAGTCCAGCGCCCGGTCGTATCAGTGACGCCGTCTGACTGCTCTCAGGCTCCAGCCGACACATCTTCTGCATTGGCGTTCCAACACAGCTTGTCCCATCTTTTTGGTCTCGATAAGTGTGTTTGTATGTTTGGGGAGTTTATTGTTTGAAAATAGGGATAACCCAATACTTGGATATGTTGGAAACCACTGATTTCTTCAACCATGTGAATTCGAAGAAGTCATTCTAAGCTATACTGTTACATGTCTTACATAACCTGCACAAAACATGTTGGGGTAGATAGATAGATAGACGGACGGACGGACGGGCGGGCGGGCGGGCGGGCGGGCGGGCGGATGGATAGATGCATGGAGGGATGGAGGGAGGGAAAGATGGATGGACGGATGGATGGATGGATGTGTGGGTGGATGGGTGGATGGGTGGATGGGTGGATGAATGGATAGAAAGACCGATGGATGGATTGCTGGATGGATGGTTGGGTGGCTAGATGATGGATGGAATCATGGACGATTTTACGGATGGATATATAGACGCACGGTTATCGAGTTTGTAATATTTTACCCACCTTTCCAGACCTGAAACCAATTTGTGGTCCGCCCAGCGCCTTGTGAATATGTCCAACTGTAATAACTGGCTAATAACGTTATCAAGATCAGCTCTGCTGTTCAGATTTTGGACGAGTCGTGTCAAGAGATCAGAAAGACTAATGTGTACACTTTTTTCCGTTGCACAAACATACCAACATATCTTTGAATAGTCTGTTCATTCCATATAGCTCACTGTTTACAGATGCAGCCATATTCGATTCATCTTCCGAATTGCGGAAGATTCAGATTAAAATAGCAAACTAAAAGGGAAATCCATTAATGGCAGGCTAGTTGAGAAATGAAAAGGTGGAATATAGCCAACATGTGGAAAAAAGTATTTTGCATCTGTGATAACAATGCGAAATTAATCGTGCAGCCAAATACGTAGCTTGCTCCGTCAACATATTGGGCTGAAAGTTTGTGGGCGGGATTCTCCACCAGCCGACGCCAAAAGCGAGAAACGTGAATATGCGCAGAACAGCTTCCAATGAAAAAAATCGGGGTACGTGCAGACTTGACGCAAAATAGCAGTTCTTCGGCACACCGAAAATGGCGTAGACGTGTTGCTCGCCTTGCGGGGTGAAAGCACAATAGGCATATCATTATCTTTGTCGGGATATGCCGATAATGGGGCTAAGTGTTCACGCCGTCGCAAAATCTGGTGTATTCGACAAAAATATGTCCAAGACTGAGAATTAACATGTTTTCCATGTCATAGTTCAAGCACATGGCTCTCCAAAATGCTTTACTTGCTTCTTCTGTTCATCTTTCGTCTTACAAATCGACGGGCTCAATAACCTCCTTTCCCTCCACTTAAAATTGCCAATTTTGTCTTGCCATGTGCACCACAAATTCCATTTGGCTTCACAATACGCAAATCCTTAGATACATCTTTATTCTTCCAGGAATATCGTTGGTTACAACGCTAGCAATATTACTACCTGCTTATATATTTCTCACCTCAGCACTTCAAAGATGTCAGTCGTAAATTGAGAAATCTTGTTCGTTCATTGCATTCGCCGTCGAAGGCATACCAAACGAATCTTCAGCTCTTTAACTTCATGACGATGGCTGGCCCACAAACGCAATCTCAAGTTCGCCGTGCCATGCCGTTTGAGTCCGATTGCTCTCAGGAGACATTGAGAAGGTGCACATACGGATGCCTTTTTTGTATTCAGTGCCTTTCGAATTCGATGATATGGCTTTGTCTTTTATTACAGCGTATTCTTTGGTTAAATGCACTTATTTTACAAATGCAATATTTTGTTGTTCTTTCACGAATCAAATACTGGAATTAAGCATATTACACATGCAAATTATCACCAATAACGAATTTGGCGGCATTGGTGCTTTCCAATATGTTACTGAATTCAGCGTGTTTCTCCCTCCCAGACAAATCATTAAAGGACAAAGATAAAGGTAGTTACTGTATGACTTTGACTCGGAATTCACTGATTAAAAGTGCACTTGCATCTGACACATACTTGCAACAAATGAAGCTGATAACTGTTACCTCAATGTCACCGTGTGTCACCTCTCCCCTCTCTCTCTCCTACGACATTACGGCTGATTAAATAATATGCACCAGGGACCCGACAGGACAGGATGGACATGGGATGGACTGGCCAGCACATATGCAGGGATCAGCAGGTGGAAGGTGCTACTTTCGACATGAGTCAGACATTGTCATAGGATGCGGAGCACCACAGATCTTCGAAGAACGGATTGTGATCGAAATGATGGGGGGTGGCGGTAAGGAAGCTGGAGAGGACGGTCCACCAACATGGCCTGCACTGGACCCAGCCTCCATCCAGCACTGACCAGCCGACGCCCGCACACCGCACACTTCAGGCAGAGCACCGAGGAAGGTTCTAACGGTGGTTGCAGATATTTATTGTTCGGAGATATATACACAGTCTGGGCGCTAACCACTATAACTCAAATGTGCCCTGCACCTGTGCCAGCGTAACTGTTGTATAACATTTCGGCCTTTCATGCCGCAACACTACGCCAAGGTGGTTCTCCGGATGGTACAGCAGGACGAAAGGCAGTCTGCTGTAATTCTTGCCCTGTGACCACCGTGCTGGTTCGCATCTCCTGGGGTCACCCAGCGTGGATGACCCAGGTCGCTGTCCGAGTGTCCAGGGTGGCGTGGAGCTGGCCTGTTCTTCCCGCTGCCCACCGGATGCACTAGGTCCAGGAAGTGGAGCAGTCCAAGATGCTGAGGTGTTCTGGCATCTGCGACTGCACCTGCTACATGCCCGCTGTCAACCCCTCCTGTATTACCTGGTTCTCTGACTGCACCTGCATTGTGGCTGGGATTAGATGTTTTAGATGACCATGCCCGTCTGGACCGCTGGTAATTCCAGGCCTGTCCTGCCCTCCGACCTTCCTGCCCCTCGGCTACTCCGACCTCCACCTACTGTACTGGACTCGATGTCTGGCAGGTATGAGACAGAGTCCCAGGAGCCTCTTGACTAATGTGCCCAATCGAGTTGACAGTCTCTGGGATGCAGGAGGGAGTTCAGCAGGGGTTTGGGAACCTGCATTGTAGCTCCAGTACACAAGAACTTGAGAGTCATGAGGTCATGAGTAAGGTTTCAAAGTTGCAGGAGTGTACCAGCAGGAAGAAATGTGGTTTAATGTGTGTATACGTCAATGCCAGGAGCATGCGGAATCAGGTGGGTGAGCTGCAGCCTGGGTTGGTACCTGGGACTTCGATGTTGTGGCCATTTCGGAGACATGGATAGAGCAGGGAGAGGAATGGTTAGTATTAGAATTAGAACAGTACAGCACAGAACAGGCCCTTCGACCCTCGATGTTGTGCCGAGCAATGATCACCCTACTCAAGCCCACGTATACCTATACCAGTAACCCAACAACCCCCATTAATCTTATTTAAACCCCGGCACCTGGAATAACTCCACCTGGGTTGTTCCAGGTGCCGGGGTTTAAATATTTCAGTAAGCTCAGGGAAGGTGGTAATAGAGGGGGAGGGGTGGAGTTGTTAGTTAAGGACAGTATTACCGTGGCTGAGAGGACGTTTGATTAGGACTCGATTATTGAGGTATTATGGGCTAAGTTTAGTAACAGGAATGGAGAGATCTCCCTGTTAGGGGTTTTCCATAGGCCTCCGAATGGCTCCAGAGATGTTGAGGAAAGCATTGCAAAGATGATTCTGGAGAGGATCAAAAGTAGCAGGGTAGTTGTTATGGGGGCTTTCACTTTCCAAATATTGACTGGAAACACTATTGTTTGAGGACTTGAGATGGGTCCGTTTTTGTCCAACGTGTGCAGGAGGGTTTCCTGATGCAGTATGTAGATATGCCAACGAGAGGCGAGGCCGTATTCGATAACACGATAGGTGTTAGATTTGCAAGTAGGTGAGCACTTTAGTGTTAGTGACCACAATTCGATTATGTTTACTTTAGAGATGGAAATGCACAGGTATATCCCGCAAGGCAGGTGTCATATCTGGGGGAAAGGCAATTATGATGCGATGAGGCAAGATGGAGGATGCATCGGCTGGAGATGAAAACTGCAGGGGATGGGCACAATGCAAATGTGGATAATGTTCAAGGAACAACTACTGTGTGTCCTTGATCAGTATGTACCTCTGAAACAGGGAGGAAGTCGTCGAGCAAGGGACTCATGGGTTCGTAAAGCAGTTGAAACACTTGTCAAGATGATCAAGGAGGCTAATGTAATGATGAGATATGATGGTTCAGTTAGGGCACTTGCGTTACAAGTTAGTTGGAAGGATCTAAAGAGAGAGCGAAGATGAGCCAGGAGGGGACATGAGAAATCTTTGGCAGGTAGGATCAAGGACAAGACTAAAGCTTTCAATAGATATTTCAGTAATAAAAGACTGACTAGGGTCAGAGTAGGGCCAGTCAAAAACAGTAGTGGGAAGTTGTACGGGGAGATATGAGAGATGCTAAATGAGTATTTTTCATCCGTATTCACACAGGAAAAAGACAATGTTGTCGAGCAGAATACCGAGATACAGGCTACTAGCCTAGACGGTCTTGAGGTACATAAGGAGGAGATGTTAGCGATTCTGGTAAGTGCAAAAATAGTTATGTCCCCTGGCCCAGATGGGATTTATCCTGGGTTTATCTGGGAATCTAGGGAGGAGACTGCTGAGCCTTTGGCGTTGATCTTCATGTTAAAATCGCTGGCTTTTAAAGCAGATCAAACAGGCCAGCAGCACGGTTCGATTCATGTACCAGCCTGCCCGGACAGGCGCCGGAACGTGGCGACTAGGGGATTTTCACAGTAACTTCATTGAAGCCTACTCGTGACAATAAGCGATTAATAATTAATAAAAATCTTTGTCTTTAGGAATAGTGCCAGAAGACAGGAGGATAGAAAATGTTGTCCCCTTGTTCAAGAAGGGGAGCAGAAACAATCCCTGTAACTATAGACCAGTGAGCCTTATTTCTGTTCTGAGCAAAGTCTTGGAAAGGTTTTTTAAGAGATAGGATTTATAATCATCTGGAAATAAATAATTTGATTAGAGATAGTCAACATGGTTTTGTGAAGGGTAGGTCGTGCCTCACAAACCTTATTGAGTTATTTGACAAGGTGACCAGACAGGTGGATGAGGGTAAAGCAGTTGATCTGTTGTAGCTGGATTTCAGTAAAGTGTTTGATAAGGTTCCCCACGGTAGGCTATTGCGGAAAATACAGCGGCATGGTATTCAGGATTTAGCATTTTGGATCAGAAAGTGGCTAGCTGGAAGAAGACAAAGGGCGGTGGTTGATGGGAAATGTTCAGACTGCTATCCAGTTACTAGTGCTGTACCAAAAGGATCTGTTTTGGGGTCGCTAATGTTTGAAATTTTTATAAATGATCTGGAGGAGGGTGTAGAAGGACGGGTGAGTAAATGTGCAGATGACACTAAAGTCGGTGGAGTTGTGGACAGTGCAGAAGGATGATACAAGTTACAGAGGGACATAGATAAGCTGCAGAGCTGGGAGGACATGTGTCAAATTGAGTTTAATGCAGACAAATGTGAAGTGATTCATTTTGGAAGGAATAACAAGAAGACAGAGTGCTGCGATAATTGTAAGATTCTTGGTAGTGTGGATGAGCAGATAGATCTCGGTGTCCATGTCCATAGATCCCTGAAAGTTGCCACCCAGGTTGAGAAGGTTGTTAAGAAGGCGTCCGGTGTGTTAGCTTTTATTGGTGGAGGAATTGAGTTTCGGAACCATGAGTTCATGTTGCAGTTGTACAAATCTCTGATGCGCCCGCATTTGGAGTATTGTATTCAATTCTGGTCGCCGCATTATAGGAAGGATATGGACGCATTGGAAAGGGTACAGAGGAGATTTGCCAGGATGTTGCCTGGTATGGAGGGAAGATCTTACGAGGAATGACTGAGGGAATTGAGGATGTTTTCGTTAGAGAGAAGAAGGTTAAGAGGTGACTTAATTGAGGCACACAACATGATCAGGGGATTAGATCGGGTGGACATTGAGAGCCTTTTTCTTCGGATGGTGATGTCTAGCACGAGGCGAGGTTGCTTTAAATTTGAGGGGAGATAGATATAGGACAGATGTCAGATGCAGTTTATTTACTCAGAGAGTAGTAAGGGCGTGGAATGCCCTGCCTGTAACAGTGGTAGACTCGCCAACAGTAAACACCTTCAAATGGTCACTGGATAGGCATATGGACGATAAGGGAATAGTGTAGATGGGCTATAGAGGGGTTTCACAGCTGGGCGCAAAATTGAGGGTCGAAGGGCCAGTACTGCGCTGTAATGTTCTGTGTCCAATGTGTTGGAGACAGGACTGACGAATAGTTGGTGTTCTCCTCCTTCCCGGGCTTTGGGGTGTCCAGAATACTGGGCGGAGTTCTTGCGTTCGAAATGCTCTCACCATCAATGCTCGTCAGTTTGGGGCCATCGGCTCTGGCATTGGCTGGGGGCGGGAGGCCCCGGATGGACCGGCCCCATACCCGGCACGATTTGTAAGACACAAGAAGACATGTATCATTCGACAATGGGCCGGACGACCGAGGGTGGAGGGTACGTGTGCACGGCGCAGCTTTGAGGGGTGAGGGTGCTGACGGGAGCAAGAGTGAGGAGGGAGAGGTGGGTAAGTGGTGAAGGTGAGGAGGGGTCAGGTCTGTGTCCATATAAAATGGCCGCCTCCAAAGATCGATCGGAAATTGGTCCACAATAGGACACAGAAAAGCTGCAGTTTGCAAAGACACCATGTCTGCCGCCCGGACTTTGCCGAAATTAACACAGGAAAAAGGCCTCCGAAAGGTCATTGCGCTGCATTGGGCAGCAGGTAGAAACTGTCGCGTTGATTTCTTCTTTAGGACGGTCAACGTGCTTCAGACTCGAACGGCTATGGCTGACTGAGTCGCGCCCCGCCATTAAGGTGTCCACCCCCAATTGGTTGAGATCGATCAGGGTGATCGAGCCCAGATCCAACTATTGGACATCTACCCAAAATCATGAGAAACCTGTAAGGGATAAATGGTGCTGTGCAGCCCACCACTCGTTATCCTGACCACCAACGGCAACAACTGGCGAAGGGGATGACCGTGTACCCCATCCACAGAGGGCCAATGGCGAGGACACAGACGACCAGCAAATGACATCCAGCACTGCCAGACGACCGATTGCAGTTTCGGCCATATCTGTTCTGCACTTTCCAGTCACCTGGAATTTAATGTCGTCTTTCATGTGTGTTAGTTTAGAGTCCAACCTGCATGTGTATATGATTGACAAATGTTAACTGTGTGTGTAATTAACTAGTATTTTATTAGACAACTTGTGTGGTCATCTGTCCATCATATACGGTTCGGAGACACGCTGGAAATAGCAATTGATGCGCCGAATGATCCTACAGGACATTTATTCTTGGACATTTCGTCTGAGCCCAATTTGGAAGGCAATTGACCGACGTAACGGACAGGATTACAAGGACATCGGTGGGAATAT
The DNA here is from genome assembly GCF_902713615.1 of Scyliorhinus canicula. Taxonomy (NCBI): domain Eukaryota; kingdom Metazoa; phylum Chordata; class Chondrichthyes; order Carcharhiniformes; family Scyliorhinidae; genus Scyliorhinus; species Scyliorhinus canicula. The sequence goes on from NC_052157.1 coordinate 93,162,166, forward strand.
AACGTCTCCATTCTTGAGGGTTATATAAAAATCCAAAAGAGACCACTGGTGTAAGATCCGTATTGGACAAATCACCGCATTTCGGACGTTTGTACACACTTCATGCGCTTCTAACAAGGGACGACAGGGTCCACTCTTCAAATTTCCATGCAGATTCAGGGTGATTAGGACAGGAACATGTCCACAAGCCGGACCCGCTGCGCAATCCACCCTCCACCACCTCGTGCCCTCACATGAATATGGCAGCTCAGAAAACAGATAAATATGTAGATGGGCAGAGGACAGGGGCAGAAGGTGTCTCATATGGGAAAGGGTAATACGGAAATATATCAAAGGGAAAGGTGGGCCCATATGATGAGATCGGGCACCGAGATAAACACAGGGGCGGCAGGGCGCACTTGATGGGAAGACTTGAGCTAAGTGCGCCGAGCTGTCACAAGCAACTGACGGCATCATTGAGATGAAGAGCCATTAACGGACATCGGCACCTGGAAACTGTCAGGCCGATGCCTTACCAGAGTCTGTAACGGAAATTTCTGGCAGCCACCTGGAGGTCGGCCAATAAATGCGGTTAATGTGTCGCAGACTAACATAGATGGCCCAGCTCAGTCCCAATGCCCAGGCGATTCTCTAGAAAAAAATCTGAACGGCAATTACAGGCCGCCGATGATACATGGGAGGTCGAGCTGACCAAACAGTACGGCTCTGTTCATTGGAGAGGAATGATGTCCCTGCTCAGGGCCGAAACCAGCTCATATACCATTTCCATGACGGACATGTAAGAAGGGCATGGAAATTACTACGAACCATCATTATGTTGGTGGCCTGAACAAAAGGAGCATGCCACACATTATATTGAGGATTGCCTCGTTTGCGCCCAGAATAATCCCGACAGTTACGCCTGAAAGGTATATGCAGGACACACACGTTGGTAGTCTGTTATCCGTGAACGGAAAGACAGTTCAGCATGAGTGCTGATAAAGAAGGTGATCTCAAGAGTATGATCAGTGTGAGGCGAGGTGAGGGGCAGTTCGACAGACAAATAATACAAGCGTGCGCGCAGCACAGATGATGGCGCAGGTTCCATGCGTGCCTAATGTCTGAAATAATAACAGAAAATATGCTTGATTCCCCAGGACGCCCGTAGACAGCAAACCCAGTATGTCATCCGACAGATGCAGAACGCAAGGCCAGCACGTGGTGGAATGATTCCTGGGATTGGGGCGGTACCCTTTTGAGACACACCACTTGTCGTCCCATCTCCCACTTTTTGAATTAAGGGGTGTTAAGGCATCCAATGTTTATTTAAAAGGGTTATGTTGATTTCATGGAATAAACATTGTGATGCTGATCCCGTTTACCTTAGTACACATCATCATCCTCACGGTATAATTAAGTAGGTGGACAGCAGACATCATGAAGAGCCAGGACACGGGCCCCATGTTTACTGCACGGGTTCCTTTATTTCAGACAAACTAAATAACCATGGGGACTCAAATATGTTTTGCACTGAGTATGCAAGTTGGCTTGTGTATGACCTTTGTAGAACTGAAAATACTCAAGACCAGTCTGTTTGCATTGATCGTCGATATTTTCTGCAATTTCTACCACAAAGTATTTCTCAAATTTTGTATTATGTTTTGTAATGGAAGCGGTGTTTTCAGAACCCCAATGTATCATGAAGTTCAACCATGCTCTCCTTTAATGTATTGTTGCTTTTGAAACACACGGCTTGGACTCCAGGAGTGGCACTACAATTATGGACACGTGGGTTTTTAAACACAAAACAATATTTATTCCATGAAATCAACTTAACAATTTAATATAATCATTGGATCCTTTAACATCCCTGATTTTAAAGATAACACCGAAAATAATACAACACTAAATGATCCCTCAAAATGTTCCTTCAAATCTCCAAAAGACTTATCTCCTTTAAACAGAAAAACATCAGGTTAACGACATTACTATTATGAGTTTAAATCACACAACTGATTGAGAGATATTCTTTGGTGGCAGAGAGCACCGCAGATCCATCTCACTGAAAAACACAGACACACCCAAACACATATCCTTAATAATGAAACCAAAATACTGCAAAAAGCAGAAGTGATCAGAGCTCAGCTCCCCCCCCCTCAGACATCACTTCAGTAATATGAGCTGCTTAGTTTCTTGAAGGTACATTGCTTAAACATCCATCTATTAAGATAATCTCACATGACACCTCCTCCCAGGAAAAAAATAACCAGCAAATTCATGATTATTGCACTTTCGCACCATCCACTAGAAATGTGCGCAGTAAATATAATTCTTCGTTTCACAAAAACAAATAACACACGCAAACAGGCATAATTTTTCACAATTTACACCACAATTGTTCACAATTTACATCGATGATTTGGAGTTGGGGACCAAGGGCCATGTGTCCAAGTTTGCAGATGACACTAAATTGAGCGGTAAAGCTAAAAGTGCAGAGGATACTGGAAGTCTGCAGAGGGATTTGGATAGGTTACGTGAATGGGCTAGGGTCTGGCACATGGAATACAATGTTGACAAATGTGAGCTTATCCATTTTGGTAGGAATAACATCAAACGGGATTATTATTTAAACGATAAAATATTAAAGCATGCCGCTGTGCAGGGAGAAATTGAATTATGTCCTTTATTGCTGGAGGGATGGAGTTTAAGACTAGGGAGGTTATGTTGCAATTGTATATGGTGTTAGTGAGGCCACACCTGGAGTATTGTGTTCAGTTTTGGTCTCCTTAGTTGAAGATGGACATACTGGCACTGGAGGGTGTGCAGAGGAGATTCACGAGGTTAATCCCAGAGCTGAATGGGTTGGATTATGATGAGAGGTTGAGTAGACTGGGACTGTACTCGTTGGAATTTAGAAGGATGAGGGGGGATCTTTTAGAAACATTTAAAATTATGAAGGGAATAGATAGGATAGATGCGGGCAGGTTGTTTCCACTGGCGGGTAAAAGCAGAACTAGGGGACATAGACTCAAAATAAGGGGAAGTAGATTTAGGCCTGTGTTTAGGAGCAACTTCTTCACCCAAAGGGTTGTGAATCTATGGAATTCCATGCCCAGTGAAGCAGTTGAGGCTCCTTCATTACATGTTTTTAAGGTAAAGATAGATTGTTTTTTGAAGAATAAAGGGATTAAGGGTTATGGTGTTCGGGCCGGAAAGTGGAGCTGAGTCCACAAAAGATCAGCCATGATCTCATTGAATGGCGGAGCAGGCTCGAGGGGCCAGATGGCCTACTCCTGCTCCTAGTTCCTATGTTCTTATAATAGAGTCAATTTTTCCAGTTCTTCTTCCTCGAATCGAAATGCTTCTCGATTGACAGTCTCGTTGAACAAGAAAGTCAATGCACGATCCATCTATTCCTCTACACATCAGCAATTCTTTTTGAAGTTAGATATTTCAGTTCAATCTGATCATAGATTCTCTTGCAATTCTTCAATACAGATGCATCGGTTGTCACAACATTCAGGCAGTGACATGACTCTTGAAAGTCCGCTGTCCATTGAGATATTTGACGTTCTTTAACAAGTCCATCAGTGGAGTAATCACCCCACAAACATTTTGCACAAAGGTGTGATCAAAACCACTCATGCTAATAAATCGCATTAATTCCCTTCGTCTTGATGGTATCGGAAACTCCTCAAGGAATGTGATTCGGGCTTCTCCAAATTCACTTTCGGCGAGGTTTATCACCAATGCCGCCTGCTGAAGTCGATCGAAGAACTGCATACGATGTTTTAAATGTTTTTTCAACGTCTGGAAGTTGGAAATAAAAGCAGAATGTTCCACTTTCTCTATGCAATCCTTCAAACGTGGGATAGGATAAGAATCTGTTGTTGTAACTGCATTAAACTTTCTATAGCCCACACACCACCGTTGGGTACCGCCTGGTTTAGGCACCATCACTATGGGTGAGCTCCATTGGCTGCAACCCACTTCAATTATGCCATTTTTCAGCATACTCTCAGTCTCTCTGTTAACATGTGCCACATTTAAATGATTAAGTCTATATGATTGTTGTTTGATTTGAACAGCATTTTCCACATCTACATCATGTACAGCCATTTTTGTACTTCCCAATTTATCTCTACAAACTTGCCCATGTGATATCACTAACTCTTTGAGGTCAGTTTATTTTTCCTCTGAAAGGTAACTCAACAATTCATCCCAATTGTTAAGAACATACTCATTTTCCAATTTAATATGAGCTCTGTCAAATTCCCAGTCATCTGAATTTGGATCGTCATTTTGCGTTAGAATTATTAAAACTTCAATTGTCTCTCCTTCCCTTTCAATGTACTTTTTGAGCATATTCACATGTCACACTCTGTGAGTTTTCCTTCTACCTGATGTTTTTAACACATAATTCAGCTCACTTAATTTCCTTTCATAGAACATAGAACATAGAACAGTAGACCACAGAACAGGCCCTTCGGCCCTCAATGTTGTGCCGAGCCATGATCACCCTACTCAAACCCACGTATCCACCCTATACCCGTAACCCAACAACTCCCCCTCAATCTGATACATTCCACATTCAATCTGATACATTCCACAACACCTAGCTTTTAAAGGCTCACCTACCACTGGTAACAACACTAAAACTTTAGCCCAATTAACAAAACTACAAATTTTCGGTTTCTTGTCCGCTACCCGTTTCATCACATTCTGTGCAACTTTAAAGCGTTGTCTATCCAATTCACCTACTCTGTTTAATTGTTCCCTAAAATTTCACACTTAAGCCAATAGTGTAATTTCCCATTTTTCACCCACCAGTTTTTCATTAATTAATTTAAGAGGTCCTCTTACCTCATGACCAAAATGTAGTTCAAAAGGACTACATTTAGTAAGCTCATTAGGTACATCCATAATTGCAAACAATAGGAATGGAATTTATTCATCCCAACCCTCTGGATAATCATGACAATACGCTATCAACATTGTCTTTAATGTTTGATGCCCCCTTTCTGACGCTCCCTGCGATTCTGGACGATACACAGTCGATTTAAATTGTTTTATTCCTAAGCTTTCCTTCACTTGTTTGAATAACTTTGAAGTAAAATTTGATCCATGATCCGACTGAATTTCTGTGGGTAGTCCATTTCTGGTAAATAATTGAAGTAACTCCTCCACAATCTTTTTATCTGTAATAATACGTACTTCAAAGCCCTCTGGAATCCTAGTAGACACATTCATTATAGTCAAATAATATTGATTCCACTTTCTGTTTTAGGAAGCGGTCCTACACAATCAATTCTGACCCTCGTAAAATGTTCCTCAAGTGTTGGAGTTGGTATTAATGGCGCTGGTGTTATCGCCGCTTGAGGTTTCCCTATCACCTGCCATGTGTGACATCATTGATGACATTTTAACTACATATTTATGTAGTCCAGGCCAATAAAAACGTTTCTGTATTTTAGCTTGCGTTTTCCTTATCCACAAATGAACTCCCACTGGCGCCTCATGTGCAACTCACAACACCTCCTTTCCACACTCGACCAGCAATACTACTTGCTGACCTTCTGCCCACTTTTCATCCGCCTGAACATGTGCAGGTCTCCATTTTCTCATCAAGATATTACTTTTACGGTAATAGCGCTCTGGTATACCCTCAGATTCATCTTCCGTATATGCTTTCTGATAAATCCGTTTTATTTATACATTTTACTGCTGTAACTCCGCTAATTTCCCTGAACTAAAAGTATCCACCTCAACCTCCACCCGTTCTTGTTCTTTTTCAACAATCTGATCAAAAATCGTTTCTGATAATTGCACTTCAACTTCATCTTCACTCTTTGATTTCTCCTCTTGTCTTAATCTGTAACTTTGCGACCGTGATACTACACAACACGGAAAAAGCCGAGGATATTCGTCCTTCAACCCTTCAGTTTTCTGATTATCCACTGGCTTATCTAGCACAGTAGGCATCGCTCCAACTTACGATCCAGCAATACCATTACCCAAGATAAACTGTATTCCTGGACAAAATAGTTGATCTATTACTCCTACTGCCACTTCGCCATATAATGGAACGCTTCTCCTTTCACCCTGAGTTCCACATATCACCACCTTTTCTGGTAACATTCTTCCCAAACTATGTCATTCCTTGTCTCTTAGCATTAAAAATTGACCAGCCCCTCTATCTCTTAAAATCGTGACTTCTTTACCTGTTCCTCCTCATACACATGAGTAAACTTTACCCACACATGTAAATTCTTTAAAGACATCTGGCATTTCCTTAAAAATTACTTCTTGAACAGGCTGTCCAATCGTTTCCATCGCCTTCGCTTCCCTTGGGCTTTCCTTTACAACTCCAACAAATCCCACTGTCTTATCCCGTTTTACCACATCATCCTTCCCAGTGCTTTTCTTCAACCACCAACACTGTGAGTTTAAACGGCCTAGTTTATTACAGTGAAAACATTTGAAACTTTTCATCTCTTTTCTACCCTCCTGCTTTTCATTTTAAATCTGAGGTCCACTCTCTTTCTCGTCTCCCATCAGATCATGTTTACCTTTACCACTTGAGTATTTCTCATGCACCAGTTTCTATTCCTCACTGTCTGAAACTGATGTCGGAAACCAATCCTTGATTTATGAACTTATTGATAATTATCTGCCATTTCTGCTGCTAATGTCGCAGTTTTAACCCTCTGTTCATCCACATGAGTTCTCACTACACCAGGAATTGAATTTTTAAACTCCTGAAAAAGTATAGTTTCTCTGAGAGCTTCATGCGTTTGGTCTATTTTCAAAGCCCTTATCCACTTGTCAACATTACTCTGTTTAAGCCTTTTAAATTCCATGTATGTTCGACCAAATTCTTTCCTTTAATTTCTAATCCTTTGTCTGTAAGCACTAGCTCATATGCACTGAAGATGGCTTTCGTCACCTCCTCATACGTTCCCGATACCTCCGTCGGTAGTGATGTAAACACTTCACAAACTCTACCTATCAGCTTTGTTTGAATCAGGAATACCCACATGTCCTGTGGCCTTTTCATTTGTTTAGCTACCTGCTGAAATGAAATGAAAAAAGGCTTTCACTTCCTTCTTGTCACACTTTGGCAATGCTTGGACATATTTAAATAGATTCGCATCAAGCTTCGACTATGATGCTCTTTCTCACTATCCTCATCACTATCATCGAACTGTACGTTTCCCTTTATGTCTGCCAAATGTAATTGACTTTCATGTTTCATGGCCATTTTCTGAAGTTCAAACTCCCCCTCTTTATGTGTTTCCCTGATCTGTATCTCCCTTTATTTACCATTTCGTTCTGCTTGGTCTATTCTTTCTTTCCTGCTTTCTTCCCGCTCCTTTTCTTTTTCCTCTCCCTCTCTCTCTCCCTCTCCCTCTCTCTCTTTCTTTTTCCTCGTTCTCCCTTTCTTATTCAAGCCGCTTTTATTCTTGCTCATGTTCCATTTGTTCAATTTGAAACTGAAGTTTTGCCATTTCCAATGAGTCAGACTCTATCTCACGCAACTGTAAATGCTGAACCACCACTATAATTACCTAACTATTTCGCATTTTGTCGGGTAATGTTAACTACAATGTTTTTGCCAAATCTAACAGTCTGCATTTCGTTCCTGTCCGTGAGACATTCTCCATCCCCAAAAACCTCTGAGCCTCTGAAAGTGCAATTGTCCACAACACTCTCCCAACTTCAACTAAAGTACCACACCGGAAAAGCATCAATTCTTTACTGTCTTTAAGTTCACAAAGCCAATCCAATAGATAGACTTTTATACCCCTCGAGCCCACAATTGTTATGGGCGCGGTGTTTTCAGAACTCCAAGAAGTATCATGGGGTTAAGCCAACCTCTTCCTTTAATGTATTGTTGCTTTTACACCACATGGCTTGGTCTCCAGGACCGGCACTACAATTAAGGACACGTGGGGTTTTAAACACAGAAAAAGTTTTATTCCATGAATTCAACTGAACGTTTTCAATAAACGTTGGATCCCTTAACACCCCTTTCTTCAAAAGTAATCCCGAAAATAATACAACACTAAATAATCGCTCAAAATATTCCTTCAAATCTCCAAAAGAGATTAAACAAAAACACATCATGTCAAAGACATTTAAATCACCCACATTATTCATTATTAATTATTCAGATAGTCTTTGCTCGCAGAGATCAACGCAGATCCAGCTCAATGCAAAACACAGACACACGCAAGTTCTTTTCCTCAAAACTGAAACCAAAACACTGCAAAACGCAGAAGTGAACTCAGTTCAGCTCCCCCGAATTCACTTCAGTAATATGAGCTGCTCCATTTCTGAAGGACAGATTGCTTAAACATCAATTTATTAAAGTTACTCTCGCATGACAGTTTACAATATTTTACTACCTTTGCATTCGACTATAAATTGTATTTTTCAAAAAAAAAACTTCAATTTTGTAACGGTATTGGGCCCGTTATGTCATGTATATTTGTCTTTGTTACTCATGCAATATATATTATGGTGTTCTGCATGCAGAGTTAGGCTTTTACCTGACGGACGGGTGACTGGGGATGCAGGGCAGGTATTGGTCCGAGTCTGTGTCCACCATGCTTCGCGTCAAGGATGACGAGGAGAGATTTGCGGCTTTCTGAAATGGCCGTCAGCAATGAGACATTGGGCAACGCAAGGTCACTGACAGGCTGCAGCTTGCGAAATACAAAGCCTGCAGCCCAGACGTTGCATTGGAACATAGCAAATAGAAGAGGAGGAGGCCATTTAGCCCTTGGAGTGGACTCCGCCGCTCGCTCTGACGACCACCGACGACAACAGCGGTGATACCTTTTTCCATCGAAGGAGAGCAACATCCACAGTATCCCACAAAGCGACCAGAGCAGGGTCGCAGACGACCGGCAAGAGACATCCAGAACTGCCAGAAGACGTATTCCAGATAAGACCATAGCTGGTCTCCACTGGTCAGTCACCTGGACGTGATGTTATCGTCTTTTTTGTGCGTTAGTTTAGGGTTCAACTTGTTTGTTTGTGTGTAATAAACTATTATCAATTAGATAACTTGTGTGATCGGTGTTAGCTTTTATTGGTAGAGGAATTGAGTTTCGGAGCCATGAGGTCATGTTGCAGTTGCACAAAACTCTGGTGCGGCCGCATTTTGAGTATTGTGTGCAGTTCTGGTCGCCACATTATAGGAAGGACGTGGAAGCATTTGAAAGGGTACAGAGGAGATAAACAAGAATGTTGCCTGGTATGGAGGGAAGATCATATGAGGAAAGGCTGAAGGGCTTGAGGCTGTTTTGGTTAGAGAGAAGAAGGTTAAGAGGGGACTTAATTGAGGCATACAAGATGATCAGAGGATTCGATAGGGTGGACATCGAGAAACGTTTTCCTCGGATGGTGATGTCCAGCACGAGGGGACATAGCTTTAACTTGAGGGGAGATAGATATAGGACAGATGTCAGAGGTAGGGTCTTTACTCAGAGAGTAGTAAGAGCGTGGAATACCCTGCCTGCAACAGTAGTGGACTCGCCAACACTAAACGCATTCAAATGGTCATTGGATAGGCATATGAACGATAAGGGAATAGTGTAGATGGACTTCAGAAGGGTTTCACAGGACGGTGCAACATCATGGGCCGATGGGCCTGTACTGCGCTGAAAAGAAATAAAAATAAAAATGTGTCCACCGCACATGGGTTAAAGTCACGCTGGCGTAAAATGTACAGCGAAACCAAGCAGGATCTCATTTTGAAGCCGGCCACCGACGTCCACCCTGGTGACCTGATTTTCCTCTAGGCCACCGACCACGTCCGCTGCCATATGCTTGGGCATGGTGTTGCGTCACAGTTCCGGTGGTTCCCCTCAGGTCTTGTCCCACTGCGGCGCCTGCGTGAGGCCTTCTCCTGGAGGGACGGGGAAGCACACACAAACAATGACACTGTTAGACTGTCTGATGCATGCAGCCCAAGGGTTATAGATGATTGCGTCACTGGCTATGGCAGATGTCATGGTTTCTGGCATGTGGGGCAGGGTGGGGGTTCGGCTGTCCCCCAGGTGAACGCAGGAATAGGGTTACGAATGTGTGGGACGGGTGTGTGACATCTCAGCCTGCGTCCAAAACGGTCTCCAGCTCATTGCCACTGAACCGTGGCGTTGCTGTCTTTCCTCCCATCCTGGAGGCGAGGACGGCGGTTGTGGGGAAATGGATCGGTTTAGAGCAGATGCGGTGAGCCTCATGTGCACCAATGATGGACCCGGGGAGTAGAGCGGCGTTGTGCATGGAATTGATTGCGTTCCACGTTGCGATGCTGCTTGCACTTTTAATGTGGCTGAATCCGTGCAGCTGTTGCACCATTTTTCCTGCAGTGAAACGGCACTGTATCCATCTGGCGACAGCACTTACTCAAAACATCGGATATTCCACCAGCCTGTTCCCCAGCCACGTGTTTCTCAGAATCACCTTTCGTTGGAGGCGGGATTCTCTTCTCCGGACGTTTATCAATGGAAAGTACCAGTGAAGATACCTTACATGAATATGATATAGAAGACAGACAATTAATCAGTCTTTGATGAAAATTGCAAGGACAAAACACCTCAAGTAAGAAAAAGAACATTCTGCTGAGAGACTGAGAGAGGAAAGGAAGAGGGCGAAGTACTCTGGTCGCCGATGCAAAAAGCATATTGGGCCATCACCCGGAGATTCCTAGTTTGTACCGAAGTCGAGGAGGACGGTTGTTATGCGATGCTTTGCTCCTCAAATGCGATGTACTCGGAGAATACGCCGTATGCCTTATGGACAGTGAACAGGACGTCACCTGAAGGCCTTCCTCGCTGCTTTTCCCCTGATGGGCTGACTTCCCGACGGCCTGGGACGCCGTGAGCTCACAAAGTTCGATTACCTCGCGTGGCAGCTGTGGACTGAATCCAGTACTGCGACAGTCGGGGGCAGGTGGAGGCGGTCAGCGGACAGGGGGTGTTCGTGTGGCGGTGGCATTGGTGGGTGTTCGAGGGGTGAGGAGCCTTGGCAAAGGGGGGCTGTTATTGGCAGCTGTCCCAGAGAAGTATCCGGCCGTCTCTGCAGGTAAAGTCGGGGCATTACCCTGCATGCCTGCTGGCCACCCCCCCCCAACTCCCCCCTCCCCTTCAGCACCAAAACCAGGCCGAGGATCGGTGGAGCATTTGCGCGGTTTGCTCTGTTGTAAACCGCTTCTTTCCCACGCCATCATCAGCACGTTGTCTTAAAATCGGTAAGAAGGCCGTTCAAAGTCCAACATGTTTGCTTCAAACACGAGCTTTCGGAGCACTGCTCCTTCGTCAGGTGAAATACTCTAGTTGCCCTCAGGTCCTCAGCCCAGTCCAACACCGGCAGCTCCACACCATGGCTATCTTCAAATCAGAGAATCCCTCCCAGAAGCATTCAGTGGCCACGCAATCTAATTAGGCATTCCGACAATTTGATGTAAGGTTGGAGTTACATATATTCAGAAATCAAATAAGAATTCGGAGATAGCAGGGCAAGTAAAGCAAATAGTTTTAAATTTCCGAGAAGACAAATCATTAGGGATGCAAACGTCTCCACAAATTTGACAGGGGTTGTGTGCCAATGAACGCCGGGATCGGAAGAATGCAGGACATGGACCGCTGGAACTGCAGAGGACCTGGCCGTACCGGAAGCCCAGAGGAAAGAATGGTCGCGGAGTTTAGATACGCAACAGGCGAGGTAATGTGACCCGGCTGAGTTGCGATCCCCTATGACACCTGTGACAACCCCCTCCAAACAACACCCCCATACCACCATAACCGCAGCATCAGCTTCACAGCACCGTCACACACCCTCGCCCCCACAGGCACCAGAACCTTCACCCTAACTCCAACCAGCAGCCCCATTACAACCCGGCACGTGGCCTCATAATGCATTGTGCCATGTGTCTTGCAGGACCATCTGTTGAAGGGTCGTGACCCCCTGATCTCCCTCCAAACCAGCCAGTGTCACAAAGAATGCACACGCCCACCGTATGCGGAACTGTTCTGAGGTGAGTGGCACAGAGGTTACGCATAAATCTGTGCATCAAGACTCTCCAAAGCTCGTGTCCGGTAATCACACTGACTTCCCATCACAGTTTTACCCAACACCCTCCACCATCGCAGTAGGAGATACGTCGGTTGTGCAGTATTGTGATGAGGCACCATCTGGTCCGCAACACAGAGATGATCCGGTATACCAGTGGAGATAGGAACACCAGAGAAGGCGAACAGTCGAAAGATGGACCGACTGCATGAATTGGCTGCGGTCAAAGTTGCTTTTGGGCTTCGGGAATGGATGGTACCATTGATTATGCAGATACAGTCACAAAGCCAGGGACGACATGAAGGATTTTCTGTCGTTTCCCATACTACAACCGCAGTTGGCGGTGTCCAAACGCGTTCAGGAGCAGGAAGCGATACTGACCATGCATGTCACCCAGTGAACACAACACGTGTGGCTTCCGTGTTGGAGCCATTGTGCGAGAAGATGTCAGTTATGGACCAGCTAGTTCAATGACTGGGCATTATGCGGTGGCGTCGGCCGGGGCACAGTTCAGGTGTGCCATATCACAGTTTGGCGAATGAGGAGCCAGCTGGATATTGTAGCCGCAATTCTGAGTGTGACCCTATCACAGTGGGCCATGGCTGAGTAAGTCATCGGAATTATCCAGCCACTGTTGAACATGGCGCAGACGCAGATGAAGTTGGCCCAATCCAAGAGTCAACTGGTGCAGTTACTGGCTGATGCGATACATCCAGAAGTTAATGGCACAGCGAATCGGTGACGAGGTGCTGTATCAGGGGGAGGTTGCGGACTCACTGTACAGCGTGGCATTGAACCTCCATACCCTCGTCGAGACCAGGGCGGTCCTTTATTACTGGAAGCATCAGGAGTACGGGGGTGCTTTTCCGGATACGTGTTCTTGGATCCCTATCCCATGGAGGTTTACATGGCCCATTGGGCACACGAGGAGCATATGAAGTGGTCCCTGCCAATCACTCCTGCAGGGAAGGTACCGTAACACCGCAGTAACTCGGACGATCCCCATCTCCTGTCACTGGCGCAAGAGGCAGAGCAGCGCGGCACTATGCCTCCTCTAACACCCGAGCAGTAGCGGGCCCATCCACGCCCGGTAGCCGCTGGAAACGGCACCCAACGGGAACATGGGTCAAAGGTAGTTAATCACAGCATTTGACCTCCACACCTGATTAACTGGCTGGGGATTTACTTGGATGTAGCATGAGGGCGCATAAGGACTGAATTATAGACAGCTGTTAAGTCAGCAGGTGTGAAGGGCACAGGTTAGCCGCAGGGGTATGACAAGTATTTGTCAATATGTGTTTTCTGATTCACTTTCAGATGTGTGCGTCGATCGATAGATCAGTATTTATTTCCAATTCCTGAGGGAAAATAGGGATGGGTAATAAATGCTGGCCTAATTGTCAGCGACACCCACTTTCCGGGAAAAGATTAAAGAACAGTCAGATGGATTTGAGGGGTTTCCTTGTCCCTGGCCAGTTTCGTCGCCCAGTCGGTGAACCTGGAGGCGATGAGAGATTCCGATGCTTATTGGCCCTGTGGCATATGCCGTGTGGCCTGCCATGCAATCCTGAGACCTAGGATTTTACAATTCTCGCTGTTCCCACATCCTCGTTGTCGAGCAATCATTGGTATCATCCTCCTCCTTCAGCACATCGCCTCACTGCTGCACGATGTTGTGGGGATGCAACGAGCCGCCATCCAGGCAACCTTCTGATGTCATACTGGATTCCCGCTCCAGATCAGTGCAGGCAGCTGAACTGTAACTTTAGGAAGCAGCAACAACGCCCAATCATCCTCCTGGAAGCTGTGTGTGCGTCAATATAGCGGGTCTCCCACCTGGAAGCTGTGTGTGTGTCGATGTAGCGGGTCTCGGGGTCGGTCTGTGGCCCCCTGATAGATGTCATCAGCCATGACAGCAGGAGAGAAGGCATGTCACTGAGGGGCCAAACCACTCGATGGGGGGCACATCTAATATTTAGGAATCATCTGATGCACCAGGATGAATGTGTCATACACACTGCCCACGTATGGGGCGCAGTCGTTGATGATGCGCATCTGATGGTCACATATCAGATGCACATTGATCGAGTGAAACCCCTTTTGACTTATATAGAGCGGCCTGCAATCTGCAGTTTTTCGTAGGGGGGATGCATCCTATTGATTACCGCCTCGACTCGGGTCATCCCATATTGGCGGCGAATCTTGCTGCCTATAAATATGGTCGGTCAGTTCAATTTGAAATGAATTTGTTGTGCCGACTGGAGAAATAGGGGCTCAGTCACAGCAGGGCTGAATCTGTGCACTGGGTTCTGCGTGATCCTGGAATGATACCAAACATTGCGCCTGGAAGTTTCCGGAGGCGTCCATGTTCCGAGTGACCATCACCGGTAGTGGCTATCCTCCCCTTTAGTAATTGGCTATCCAGCGGTGCCAGGTGTGCCATGATATAACAATGTTGCACTGTCTTCCTGCTCGGACAGAGTTTTGACAGCATTTCCAGTCCTGCGGATCCTCAAATGGTAGACGCTGCCAAGGCTCGCACCACCTCATTTGGTGTCCTCTTTTTACCACTTGCTCCTCCTTCGTGTGTTGGACACCCGACTGTCCAATCTGGATTGCTGCCTCATGTTTCTGGCCAGCAGTCTCCGGTAGTGCAGCTTCCTCCTCCTCGAGCAGCGGTAGCTTGTTCAGCCGCAGTGCAGCGCCTTTTGCTGCAGTGACCAGCAAAAAGGCCACTATTGCTGGTTGTATTACAATATCAATTGGCTTCAGGGCGCGAAAGGCCGACAATGTCGCATCGTGTGCACCCCCGTGTCGAACCACGTCCACCAGGCTACAGGGTGGTCTTTGGATGACCGCATCCCCAACCCCTGGCCCTGATGGTGCCTGCCACCTTGGCGACCTCTCGCCCTGATGCTCGTCAATGCAGGCGTAGCACTTTCCAGTGACATGCTCTGCTGCCTCGACTCTGCGCCACGGTAGTGTATACAATGGGCGTTGCCGTCGATGATTTTCCCGTTTTAAAAAATTACCTTACAGGAGAAGCGGCTTTTAGGTTTTCAGCGAGAGCAGTAACTGGGGATCTGCAGGGAAGGTAAGTTTCCCGCTTTAATAACTTACCTCACAGGAGAAGCGGCCTTCAGTTTTTCAGTGGCAGCAGCGAGAGCAGCAACCAGGGAACTGTCGGGAAGGTAGGTTTCCCTCTATATAAACTTACCTGACAGGAGAAGCGGCCTTCAGTTTTTCAGCGAGAACAGTAAACAGTTTTCCCGTTGGAAAACTTACCTTACAGGAGAAGTCGCCTTTGTTTTTTTAACTAACCTTTTTTCGGAGTTGTTTTTTTGTTTCAGAAGAGCAGGAAACCGGATGTCGGCAGAGGGGATTTCTGTGAAGGTGTGTAGTACCTGTATATAAGTTGGGCAGTTGCTCAACCCGAGACACTACACTTCTGTGGTCCCCCACCCGTACACCTCCTCTAACCTAAGGTGTTGAGTGAATGTCAGGTAAGCTCTTCCTTTATTTTTCTTGTTTTATGCAGAGGGGATGGCAGGGAAGGCAGTGCAATCTTCCTCCTGCAGAATGTTTGAGTTGAGGAACGCCATCAGTGTCCCTCGGATTTCACCTGTGGGAAGTGCACCCAGCTACTCAGAAACCGAGTTAGGCAGCTGGAGCCGGAGCTGGACGAAAATCGGATCATTCGGGAAGCAGAGGTCGTCATAGATTGAAGCTTCAGGGATGTACTTACTCCGAAGAATGAAAATAGATTGATGACGGTGAGAGGAGCTGGGAGGAAGCAGTCCGTACAGTGAACACCGGTGGTCATTCCCCTTAATAACCAGTATACTGTTTTGGATACTGGTGGGGGGGGGACGAATTACCAAGGGTAAGCCATGGGGGCTCGTCTCTGGCACAGAGCCTGTCCCTGTTGCTCAGAAGGGAAGGGGGGAAGATGAGTAGAGCATTCGTCATTGGAAACTCAATAGTAAGGTGGATAGATATGAGATTCTGTGGTAACGAGACAGACTCTCGGTTGGTGTGTTGCCTCCCAGTGCCAGGGTCGGCGATGTCTCGGATCGTGTTTTCGACATCTTTAAAGGCGAGGGAGAGCAGCCACAAGTCGTGGTACCCATTAGCACCAACGAAATACGACGGAAAAATGATAGGGATGCACATGAAGAATTCAGGTGCTAGGGTGGAAACTTAGAGATAGAACAGAGTTATTATTTCTGGGTTGTGACGGGTGCCACGTGCTAGAAAGACGAGGAATAGGGTGAGTTGAACAGTTGAACACGTGGCTACAGGGATGCTGCAGGATTCACATACCTGCATAATTGGGGCTCATTCTGGGGTAGGTGGGACCGCTACAAACGGGATTGTTTACACCTGGAGCAGAGGGGTACCAATATCCTGGAGGGGGGTGGGTGGATATGCTAGTGCTCTTTTGGAGGATTTAAACAGATTCAGCAGGGTGTTGAGAACCTGAATTGTCGCTCCAGTATACAGGAGGTTCACAGTACTGATGTCATGAGTAAGGTTTCAAGGTTGCAGGAGTGTATCGGCAGGCAGAAAGGTGGTTTAAATTAAGTCAACTTCAACGCCAGGAGCGTCCTGAATAAGGTGGGAGAACTTGCAGCATGGGTTGGTACCTGGGAATTCGATGTTGTGACCATTTCGGAAAAATGGCTAGAGCAGGGGCAGGAATGTTTGTTGCAGGTTCCGGGGTTTCGATATTTCAGTAAGCTCAGGGAAGATGGTAAAATAGGGGTAGGGGTGGCATTCTTAGTCAAGGACAGTATTACGGTGGCAGAAAGGACGTTTGATGAGGATTCATCGACTGAGGTAGTATGGGCTGAGGTCCACGGAAAGGAGAGGTCACCCTTTTGGGAGTTTTCTATAGGCCTCCGAAAAGTTGCAGAGATTTTGAGGAAAGGATTGCAAAGGTGTTTCTGGATAGTAGCGGAAGTAACAGGTTAGTTGTTATGGTGGACTTTAGCTTTCCAAATATTGACAGGAAACAATATAGTTCGAGTATATTAGATTAGTCCTTTTTTGTCCAATGTGTGCAGGAGGGTTTCCTGACACAGTATGTAGATAGGTCAACAAGAGGCGAGGCCAAATTGGATTTGGTACTGGGTAATGAACCAGATTTAGAGGTAGGTGAGCACTTTGGTGATAGTGAGCACAATTCAGTTACGTGTATTTTTGAGATGGAAAGGGATTAAATGTACCGGAGGGCAATAGTTATAGCTTGGGGAAAGGAAATTATAATGTGATGAGGCACGAATTACGATCCATTGGATGGGGAAGTAAACCCCATGGGATGGGCACAATTGAAAAGTGGAGCTCGTTCAAGGAACAGCTACTGCGTGTCTTTGATAAGTATGTACCTGTCAGGCAGGGAGGAAGTGGTCGTGGGACGGAACCGTGGTTTACTAAAGTAGTTGAAAAATTTGTCAAAAGGAAGAAGGAGGCTTATGTCAATATGAGACTTGAAGGTTGAGTTCGGGCGCTCGAGAGTTACAAGGTAGCTTGGAAGGACCTAAAGAGAGAGCTAAGAAGAGCCGTAAGGGGACATGAGAAGTCTTTGGCTGGTAGGATCAAGGTTAACGGTAAAGCTTTCTATAGTTATGTCAGAAATAAAAGAATGACTAGGTTTATAGTACGGCCAGTCAAGGTCAGTAGTGGGAAGTTGTGCGTGGAGTCCGAAGAAATAGGAGATGTGCTAAATGAATATTTTTCGTCAGTATTCACGCAGGAAAAAGACAATGATGTCTACGAGAATACTGAGATACAGGCTACTGGACGAGAAGCGCTTGAGGTTCATAAGGAGGAGGTGTAGCAATTCTCTAAAGTGTGAAAAAAGATAAGTTCCCTCTGCTGAATAGGATTTATCTTAGGATTATGTGGGAAGCTAGGGCGGTGATTGCTGAACCTTTGACTTTGATCTATATGTCGCCATTGTCAATAGGAATAGAGCCATAAGACTGTAGGATAGCAAATGTTGTCCTCTTGTTCAAGAAGGGAAGTAGAGACAACCTCGGTAACTATAGACCAGCGAGCCTTACTTATGTTGTGGGCAAAGTCTTGTAAAGTTTTATAAGAGATTGGATTCATAATCATCCCAAAAGGAAAAAATTGATTAGGGATAGTAAACACGGTTTTGTGGATGGTAGGTCGTGCCTCATAAACCTTGACTTCATTGAGAAGGTGAGCAAACAGGTGGACGAGGGTAAAGCAGTTGATGCGGTGTATGTGGATTTCAGTAAAGCTTTTGATGAGGTTTCCCACGGTAGTCTATTGCAGAAAATGCGGAGGCATGGGATTCAGTGTGATTCAGCAGTTTGGATCAGAAATTGCATCGCTGTAAGAAGATAGAGGGTCGTGGTTGATGGGAAATATTCATACTGGAGTTCAGTTACTAATGGTGTACCAGAAATATCTGTTTTGGGTCCACTGCTGTTTGTCATTTTTATAATTCACCTCGAGGAGGGTGTAGACGGATGGGTGAGTAAATTTGCAGATGACACTAAAGTCGGTGGAGTTGAGGACAGTGCGGAAGGATGTTGCAGGTGACAGAGGGACATAGATAAGCTGCAGAGGTGGGCTGAGAGGTGGCAAATGGAGTTCAATGCAGAAAGGTGTGAGGTGATTCATTTTGGAAAGAGCAACAAGGCGACAGTGTACTGGGCTAATGGTATGATTCTTGGTAGTGTGGATGTGCATAGATATCTCGGTGCCCATGTATACAGATCCCTGAAAGTTGCCACCTAGGTCGATAGGGCTGTTCAGAAGGCATACGGTGTAATAGCTTTTATTGGTAAAGGGATTGAGTTTAGGAGCCATGAGGTCATGTTTTAGCTGTACAAAACTCTGTTACGGCCGCATTTGGAGTATGGCGTGCAGTTCTGGTCGCCGCATTATAGGAAGGATGTGGAAGAATTGGAAAGAGTGCAGGCTAGATTTAGCAGGATGTTGCCTGGTATGGAGGGCAGATCTTATGAGGAATGGCTGAGGGACTGAATTATGTTCTCGTTGGAGAGAAGAAGGTTAAGAGGTGACTTATTGAAACATACAAGATGATCAGAGGATTAAATAGGGTGGACAGTGAGAGCCTATTTCCTCGGATGGTGCTGGCTAGCATAAGGGGACATAGCTTTTAATTGAGGGGAGATAGAAATAGGACAAATGTCAGAGGTAGGTTCTTTACTCAGAGAGTAGTAAGGGCGTGGAATGCCCTACCTGCAACAGTAGTGGACTCGCCAACATCAATGGCATTTAACTTGTGATTGGATAAACATATGGATGATAAGGTAATGATATAGATGGGCATCAGAGTGTTTTCACAGGTCAGCGCAACATCGAGGGTCAAAGGGCATGTACTGCGCTGTTACGCTCTATGTTTTATGTTACGTGATTCCCCACTGGCGCTTGGGTGGTGGAGTTGTTGCGGAGGATGAGATGCGATCGTGGATGTGGCCATCCGTGCCTGTTCACCCCAGCGCCACAGCCCATCTGCCGTCACCACCGCTGCCACGCCCCCCCCACCCACCACCACCACCATCCAGCTGGCACCCCACTCCAGCCAGCCTGACCAGTGTATTCCTGGCAGACCACAGTAGCCTCTCTATGTTCTACCTCCTCCTTCTCCCTTTTTAGCCACAACGCCGTTTTGATGATTTTCAAAAGCAGTAGTGAACTGCGCCGTTGGGAATGCGGCCAATTGGAGAATCTCCGCTTTCAAATGATGTGCAACGGCGTTAGTTGTACGTGTGTTCTAGAACGCATTGAGGCCGCTGTAGTGGCGATGGAGAATTGTGTTTTTATGTCAAATTAGCACCAGTCGTGATTTCAGCGTTGGAACAATTCTCTGCCCAACCACTCTTCTCGACATTTGCGTTGGCCGCCGTAGAATCACGCCCACTATTTTCAAGGAAGAGTTATGCTTAGTTCTTGGTTGAAAGGAATCGAAGTGTATGGATGAATGCTGGAACAAGCTATTAAGTTGGATGTTCAGGCGTGGTCAGGGTGAATGTTCATACAGGCTTAATGGGCTGAATGGCCTTCTGCTCTTAATTTCTTATGTCGTGCTGTTTTTATGACTGTGTAGATGATCTATATTTGTTATTGGTGCATTTGAGGAAGCCATGACTTGCAGAGTTTCAAAATTGCATATGATATCAATGCTTGTGGACAAAATTCACTCCTTGGGCTCCAGGTTAGGAAAACAAACATTTCAATGTCAGAAGCTGACATGAATTTGATGTTTGGAATAAACTCCAATTGTGCTTTAAAGACTTTATTATTCAAGAAGATAAATCAGTGCCATTCAATGCTGTGAAGAACACGGATTTTTCTTTGCTATCACGATGTAGACTTATCCAAGTTTAAAGAAGCGCTGAAGGAAGCAGGTAAGCATCGTGAATTTTGGCCTATTATTCTTTGGAGAAACTTTGCAAGTGGAGATGTTCCAGCAGTGGAATATGTCTGGAAGATTACAGAGTGTGTTCTGTAAATCTTGCATGCAAAACACATCAACAAATTCAGTCAATTTCTGTCGCAGCAAAGCACGTTATTAGAAGGAAATATGATACAATCTTAAGATTGTGAGGACAATTTTACCAAATTTGCCGAGAGTGGGGAAAATAAGTGCGACAAATTGTGAAGTACCTTTCGCGTTCTCGAGTGGTGGAGAGATCTTTCAGTCTACCTAGTCGCCATAGCCAAAATGTGCAATGTATCTCCACAATTCCCAATTTGCATACTTTGACCCGTGGTGTTGAATGTTACGACACTTCAAGTGCTTACCGCACGCACTTTGTCATTGATCGAAGGTTTCCCAAATATATTGCCCTCCAAGATAGTGAAATGCAGACGTCCACCATACTCTGGTTGACACTTTCCTCCCTCATGCCCCGTCAAAATCTCCTGCCTATCGCCTGAAAATGGTCCCCCTTATTTGTTAACTCTTTTTTAAAGTTCTAAGTTGGAGCAAATTTGGTGGCCAATCTACATAGCTTTCAGATATTTTGGGTTGGGGGTTAGGTTTAGATAGAGGTAAAATATGCAAAAACAATACGGACAGTGACCCGGGTTCTCGGCACAGTGAGGCAGCAGTACGAACCACTGCACTTCTGTGCCACCTGTTATTATCACTCTAAATGAGGCAGGCAGCTGCTTCCTTTCCACCCTCTCTATTTCCGTTGTGATCTTATAATCTTTTCCCCTAAACTTTTCTGCTGATAAAAGAGAACCCAGCCTGGGTCAGCTCAGTGGCGCAGTGGGTTAGGCCTTCTGCGTCACGACGTCGCAGTCCCAGGTTCGATCCTGGCTCACCGTGACTGTCCGTGGGGAGTTTGCACATTCTCCCCGTGTCTGCGAGTGTTTTGCACCCACAACCCAAAGAAGCGCAGTGTAGGTGGATTGACCACGCGAAATTGACCCTGAATTGGAAAAAAATAATTGTGTACTGCAGGCATCTGTTTAAGTAGACATTGTTTAAAGTGGGGCACGGTTTAAATAGACTGGATTTCCTGTCGACCACTGCTGAAATAGTCTCAGTTCACCGTTCAAAGCTGTTCTGATTAAATAAAAAGAGAAAACCAATCCTATTGAGCCTCTACTGCTGAAACTGTCTATTCCAGACAACATTCATATGATTCTGCTCTGCACTTGTCTAAACATGTAGCCTTGACTGATGATATTTGCCCATTCTAGCAGGTTTTCCAGATGGTTTCCATTTTCTCTGCCTCAAGATTTAACCATTAATTTAGAATTCTTGTTTGTTCATCACTTTCTTCGCTCACGCCAAGCCGATTGAATCTTTGCCTGTTTATGTTTCGATTTACCGCTGTTTAATACATTATCTTAATTTCGCTTTGTAATTGAGAATTCATTTTGCGTCATGTCTTCCTTAACAGACGTTTAATATGCCAATATACAGATGCTTATTTTGATTGTGTGTCTTTCACATTTGATTATAAGGCTTCATCATTGATTAAAATGTATCTCTTCGTGATGTGTCCTTTTTCATTAATGCTAGATTTCCTTGTTGTTACAAGAATCGTGTACCGTAAAAGCATCTATGTTTAAAATATCACAAGTGAATGGATCTGGCCACATTGATGTCACATCAGTAGGAATATTTTCCAAGTCACTATTTAAGTGAAAATGTTTCTTCATTCCAGATGAAACGTTAAAGGAAAAAGAGAAAGGTAATTTATCTCTTCACTCTCTCCTATAGGATTCTAATAAATAACGTATGGCACCATTGATATGAAGAGAACAGAAACAACGAATTGTTCCATTTAGGGCTAAGGTCAAATATATCCACCATATCATTTGATGATCTGTTAATCCCATAAAGCTCCCTATATGCGTAAACCAACAGATGTAATTATTATTTACAGGATTTAATTGCATAGTTACTTAACCTTGTATGTTGTTTCGGTAAAGACGTGTCTCGGATTTCAGGTAAATTCAGTATTTGTAAATCAATGGATAGTTTCAGAGACATGTATCTGTGTATAGTCATCGTATTCTTACTGATTAGATTGTCTTATGTCTTCCTTGGCATGTGTATGGAGTAGTCTAACCTTTAAATGATTACATCTCCCCGGATTAAAGCCTCCGCGGACAGGCGCCGGGATGTGGCGACCCAGGGCTTTTTACAGTAACTTCATTGAAGCGGAGGCGAGACAATAAGCGATTTTCTTTCTTCATATTGTTTATTAAGTGTTCACACAGCGACTGTGCTGTTATCAAAGCGTTGTAAATTATACCTCACATCATGCCAAAGAAAAACACAAACACTACTTCGAACAGGTATTCCGAGTTCCCATTCAGGATTTTGGAACGTTCTCACTTTTATGATCAGCGTGGTTTCCAATATAAAAAGTGAAGGATCTTGGCCTTGATTTTAAATATACATAATTTGTTGAATGTAGGAAATTTGTCACTTCCTAAACTTATCGTGGGTGAGCATAGCCTGGGACCAAGTGATGAGCTTTGTGATGAAAAATAAGGTGACTGCAACAATGTCTCTTCAATGGTCGAAGACTTGTTTGGGCACATACTGTATATTATTGGAAAGTTTGATAAATCTACATAAATTTAAATTGATGGAATTTGGGAATACGTTGCAAATGAGATTGCATCTAGAGATTAAGAAATTTGAGATAATTGAAGAATTTGCCGTTATTGAGATGACCAAGAGATGTCAGAGAGAACAGATATTTTGAAACGCGAAGAAATTGCATTTACTGACATTCAATTCCAACCTGAAATGAAGCACAAAGAAAAGGAAGAGACAGAAACATAAACTAAAATTCCTTATACTTCAAATGCAGGTGTAAACAATTGGAAGGTGAAATGAAACTTCAACGTCAAATGCGCCAAGTGGAAAGAGGGCTAGCAGAGCAGGTGGAGGAAGAAATTAGTTCTGGAGATGATGCTGTTGGTTACACACTTAGATTTGTGAAAGCAGCTACAAAATCTAACCAAAAATACATCAGTCATTTCGTTTTTTTAAATCCATTGGCAAATTATTCAGACAAATAGCAGGACATAGCCGGTATCTACGAGTCACTTTTACAGTGTCAGCTTGTGCGTGGGCTCGTACTCCTTAATAATAATAATAAGAAGAAGAATAATAATAATAAACTTTACTGTCACAAGTAAGCCTAGGGCCGGGATTCGAACCCAGGTCCTCAGTGCCGAATGCAGCAATGCTAACCACTGTTCAACCGTGCAACCCTGAAAAAGCCCTAGTTGCCAAATTCCGGCACTTGTCCGGGGACAAAGAAGGAGACTTCAGATTGTCGAAATTATCGAACAGGCCGGTCATTCAGGAAACGCGGCTGGAAACCGGAGCAGCTGGAGGAAACCCACGCAGACAAAAGGAGAAAGTGCTGACTCCACATCGACAGCGACCCAAGCCGGGAATCGAACCTGGGACCGTGGACCTGTGAAGCAACAATGCTACCCAATGTGCAACCGTGGTGCCCATAAATAATGGCATCGTCAAGGCTTACAGCATGAAAAGAGACCATCGTCCCAACTTGTCCATGCTGCTCAGTTTGTACCACGAAGCTAGATCCAATTGTCAGTATTTGGCCATAAGCCTCTCCACCTAGCATTCCCATATAACTATATAAATATGTTTTAAAATACACTATTACCCGTCTCTGCTGCTGCTTCTGGCAGTTCGTTCCAGACACTCACCACGCTCAGTGTGAAAAGCTATCCCAGACCCTTTGTGTCTCCCCCCTCAACGTAAAGCAATGACCTCTAGTTTTATACGCCCCTACCTTTGAGAAAGTATGTTGATTATCTACCTGATCTATGCTCCTCATTATTTTCCTCTCAACAATATCACTGTAAGCCTGCCTTTCTCCCGGAAAAATATTCCAGTCTACCAAGCCTATCCGTCTAACTCAAACAATTCAGTGCCAGCAGAATCCTAGTGAATCTTTTCTTCAGTGATTCCAGCTTCCTAATATTATTTGAATAATAGTGTGAGCGGAATTGCACAGTATTCCGAGTGTGGCCTTATTAATGTTTTGTGCAACTTCACCAACACCTGTAATGAATGTTCGGACAAATGAAACCAAGCATGCCAAATGTTTTTGTTTCACCACCACGTGTGACTCCACATTCAAGGAGAATGACCCTGTACTCTTCCATATCTTTGTTCTATAACTCTCTCCAACGCCCCACAATAAATTGAGAAAGTTATTTCCAGATTCGATCCACCAAAATGCATCACATCACATTTACCTTCAATAACATCGATATGCCATTCATCAGACCACTGGCCCAATTCATCAAGATTCCGTTGCAATCCGCGATACACTCTTCACTGTCCACAATGCCATCCATCTTGCTGTAATTTGCCAACTTACAAAACATGCCTCTTAAGCTATCATCTAAATCATTAATATTCGGAACAAATAACAATTGACCCAGCACTACTCCGTGAGGCACACAGCTGGTCACAGGCCTGCAGTTTCAAAAATAAGCCTCGACAGCCATCTATCGTCTTCTGTCATGACACAAATTTTTTACCCAGTTAGCTAACTCACTTACTTGGATCCCATGATTATTTTCCATTCACAAAGCCATCCTGACTGTCTCAAATCAGACCTTTCCTCTCTAAATATCTGTATATATGTGTCATGGATCTCCGTCCCGCCAGACCAGGTTACTCTAGCCTGATTCTCTCTCAGCTGACGCCAGTTTCGCGCCAAATCGGAATTCTCCGCCCCCCAAACACGGTAAAATCGCGGCGCCCGGCGCTCAGACTGGAAGTACAGGAGGCATATAAATAGCGGTCCTGACACCGTTTCTATATGGCTACCGCGATTCAGCTCACCGGATGGTCCGAATTCCCGAAAACAAACTGGCATGCTTTCTGCGGCGGCAGGGAGAGGAGTTAGGAATTAGCATCGGGTGACTGTAGGCTTGCGGCTCGGACACGGACTGTGCTTTCTCGGGGGCAGGAGCGGGCTACCAATTCCGTGGGGAGGAAGAGAAGGGGGCACGGTAGGCCGAGCAGCCTGTGAGCCCCTCAAAAGGGCAGCGGCGGTGCCCAGGCACCGACAGCCATTAAGGCAGCCATCTTGAAGGTCATTCACACTGGCCCCTGGGTGCACTGTTACAATGGCCGTATTGATGGCGCCCCGACCACCCCACCCAATGGAAAACACCCACCGTAGGAACCACCCAGAGCCTCACCGACGGCAGCCCCCAGTGCGGGAAGTGTGAGCTATTTATGCCCCTGGCAGCAGTAAAGTTTGCTTGGACCGGAGCAACGACTTCGACTGAGTTCGTGGGTGGGGGCGCGACATGAGTTTATTGAGGCCCGCGGTGCCAACCTGTGCCACCGTGTAGCCCATGGTACCAGGTTGCACACGGGAGCATGCGGAATGCTAACATGTTAGAGTTCTTTGAGGAGGTAAAAAGCAAGTTAGACAAAGGAGAATCGGTGGACGTGATTTATTTAGATGTCCAGATGGCCTTTGGCAAGGAGACTGTTAAATAAGTTAAAATTAAATGTAATGAAAATCGCTCATTGTCATAAGAAGGCTACAATGAAGTTACTGTGAAAAGCCCTCAGTCGCCACATTCCGGCGCCTGTTCGGGGAGGCTGGTATGGGAATTGAACCGTGCTGCTGGCCAGCCTTGGTCTCCTTGAAAAGCCACAGATTTAGTCCAGTGTGCTAAACCAGCCCTTCGGTGTTAAGGGTAAGATCCTGAAATGGATTGATGATTGACTGACTGGCAGAAGGCAAATAGTGGGAAGAAGGGGTATTTTTCAGGATGACAGCCGCTGACTAGTGGTGTGACTCAGTGGTACCACAGCTTTTTACAACATGCATTAATAATCTCGCAGAAGGTTATGAAGGCATTGTTTCTAACTTTGCAGATGATACAGACGTGCAGAGCGACAGGTTGTAAAGAGTAAGCAATGGGGCTACAGCAGGAATTGGACAAAGTAGAAAAGTACGCAATGAAGTGGCAAATGAAGTCCAATGTGTAATAGAATGAGGTTATGCACTTCTTAAGGAGGAATCTCGGCATCAACTATTTTCTAAATGGAGAAATGCTCAGGAAAGCAGAAGCACAATGGGGCTTGGGAGTCCTTGTTTACGATTCTATTAAGAATAATGTGTAGGTTTGGACGGCATTTTAGAAGCCATACGCAATGTTAGCATTCATGTCAAGAGGGCTAGAATTCAAGACCAGGGATGTACTTCTGAGGCTGCATAAGGCTCTTCTCAGACCTCATTTGGAGTATTGTCATCAGTTTTTGGCCCCATATTTCAGGAACGATGGCCTTGGCAAGGGTCCAGAGGAGATTCACAAGAGTGATCTCTGGAATGAAGAACTTGTTGGATGAGGAAGGTTTCAGGAATCTGGGCCTGTGCTCGTTGGAGTTTAGAGGGCTGAGAGAGGTTCTTATTGAAACGTACAAGGTACAGCTAGGTCTTGACAGAGTGGACGTGAAGAGGATATTTCCACTTGTAGGAAAAACGCGAACCAGAGGACACCATCTCCGATTAAAGGAACGATCCTTTAAAACAGAGAAGTGGGGGATTTTGTTTTGCTAGAGGGTGGTAAATCTGTGTAACTCTTTGCCGCAAAAGGCTGTGGGGTCCAATTCACTGAGTGTATTTAAGACAGAGATAGATAGGTTCTTGATTAATAAGGGGATCAGGGGTTTTGGAGAGAAGGCAGGATAATGGTCATGAGAAAGTATCAGCAATGATTGAAAGACGGAGCAGACTCGATGAGCCAAGTCCTCTCATTCTGCTCCTGTGTCTAATGTTCTTATGGTCTTACGTTTTCCTTCCATCCCTTGCAGAATATAATGACTTCTTGGCATCAAACCACGACGCTGGCCGCCGTGGTGATGGCAGCAGCCCTGCGTGCAGCCCTGTGGCAGCATGGGTGGGAGCCGATCAGAGAGAATCTGGAGTCTGCAGCAGAGGAACGGGCTGCAGATGGGCAGGTGGCAACAGCTCAGCCTGGCGAACTGCTCCCAAATAGGACAAGGAGTGGGAGGAGCAGGTGTAAAGTAGGCGTCAGATGAGGCCAGTTGTGCACCGCAACCGCATCTCCATTATCAACTTTCAGGCCTGTGCATGCAGAAGGTGATGGTGGTTGAGCATGGAGACAGTGCGACACATCTGTCAGATGACGGCACGCCAGGCACCGGTGGGTATAGAACAAAGAACAAAGAAAATTACAGCACAGGAACAGGTCATTCGGCCCTCCCAGCCTGCGCCGATCCAGATCACTTATCCAAACCTGTTGCCTATTTTCGAAGGTCTACTTCTCTCTGTTCCCCACCCGTTCATATATCTGTCCAGATGCATCTTAAATGATGCTAT
This sequence comes from Scyliorhinus canicula, assembly GCF_902713615.1. Classification (NCBI taxonomy): domain Eukaryota; kingdom Metazoa; phylum Chordata; class Chondrichthyes; order Carcharhiniformes; family Scyliorhinidae; genus Scyliorhinus; species Scyliorhinus canicula. The sequence continues at coordinate 93,190,116 of NC_052157.1, forward strand.
CGTGCCCGCCTCTACCACCTCCGCTGGCAAAGCATTGCGTGCACCCACCACCCTCTGCGTAAAAAACTTTCCACGCACATATCATTTAAACTTTCCCCTTCTCACCTTGAAATCGTGTCCCTTTGTAATTGTCACCCCCACTCTTGTAGACCTTAATGAAGTCTCCCCTCCACCTCCGTCTTTCCAACGAAAACAATCCGAATCTACTCAACCTTTCTTCATAGCTAGCACTCTCCATACCAGGCAATCCTATGCACCCTTTCTAAAGCATCCACATCCTTCTGGTAATATGATGACCATAACTGCACGCAGTATTCCAAATGTGGCCTAACCAAAGTCCGAATCAACTGTAACATCGCCTGCCGACTCTTGTACTCAATACCCCGTCCAATGAAGGCAAGCATGCTGTATGCCTTTCTGACCACTCTATCGACCTGCGTTGCCACCTTCAGGGTAAAATGGACCTGAACACCTAGATCTCTCTGTACATCAATATTCCCCAGGACTCTTCCATTGACCATAAAGTCTGCTCTTGAGCGAGATCTTCCAAAACCCATCACCTCGCATTTGCCTCGATTGAACTCCATCTGGCATTTCTATGCCCAACTCTCCACTCTATCTATATTTTGCTGTATTCTCTGACAGTCCGCCTCGCCAGCTGCAAGTCCACCAATCATAGTATCATATGCAATTTTGCTCATCAGACCACTTATACCTTCGTCCAGATCAGTTATGTATATGACAAACAACAGTGGTCCGAGCACAGAACACCACTAGTCACGTTTCTCCATTTTGAGACACTCCCTTCCACCATTACTCTCTGTATCCTGTTGCCCAGCCAGTTCTTTATCCATCTAGCTGGTACACCCTGAACCCCACCCGACGTCACTTTTTCCATCAACCTGCCATGGGAAACTTTAACAAATGCTTAACTGAAGTCCATGTATATGACATCTACAGCCCTTCCCTCATAAATTAACTTTGTCACTTTCTCAAAGAATTCTATTAGATTTGTAAGACATGACATTCCCTGCACAAAACCATGCTGCCTATTATTGATCAGTCTATTTTCTTCCAAATGTGAATAGATCCTATCCCTCAGTACTTTCTCCAGCAGTTTGCCTACCACTGGCGTCAAGCTAACAGGTCTATAATTCCCTGGATTATCCCTGCTACCCTCACGAATCTGGGATAGATCCCATCCGGTCCTGGGGACATGTCCACCTTAATTCCTTTTAGAATACCCAAAATCTCCCCCTTCCTTATGCCGACATGACCTTGAGTATTTAAGCATGCACCCCCAGCCTCAACATCCATCATGTCCCTCCCCTTGTCGAATACCGACTCAAAGTACTCATGAAGAAGCTCACTCATTTCCTCTGTCTCCAAGCAAAGATTTCCACTATTGTCTTTGAGTGGGCCAATCCTTTTTCTGGTTACCCTCTTGCTCCTTATATACAAATAAAATACTTTGGGATTTTCCTTAACCCTGTTCGCCAAAGGTATTTCATGATCCCTTTTAGCCCTCATTATTGCACGTTTGAGATTTGTCCTACTTCCCCGATATTCCTCCAAAGCTTCATCAGTTTTGAGTTGCCTCGATCGTATGTTTGCCTCCTTTTACATCTCAGCTAGTCTCACAATTCCACCCTCATCCACGGTTCCCTAATCTTGCCATTTCTATTTCTCATTTTCACAGGAACATGTCTGTCCTGCTCTCTAATCAACCTTTCCTTATAAGACTCCCACTGGGGGAGGACATCCGCTACTGGGGGCCGTCAAGGTCAATTAATGATGAACGTTTATGGGTCGCGGGGTCGTTCCAGTTTCCCAGTGGGTAGCTGTACAGCATCTCCCAGGCATCAGCGCACAGGATCATCCTTGCCATCACTGACGCCCATTATGCCCAGGCGGAGAAGTACCTTGACTACAGTGTCGACCTCGCTCACCACGATGCCTGTCCTGGAGGACATCGATGGGATGCATGCCGCCCTCCAAACACCGGTGCATAACAGTCCGCTGTTCACAATCAGGAAGTACAGTCAGAGTCTTACAACACCAGGTTAAAGTACAACAGGTTTGTTTAAAACACTGGCTTCCGGAACACTGCTCCTTCCTCAGGTTATTGAAGAGGTATATTCCAGAAACATATATACAGAGTGATTCAAAGTTTCTAGCTATTGCTTGGAATGTGAGCATTTGCAGGTAATCAAATCTTTGCAGGTCCCGAGTCAGGGGTATCCCCAGGTCTTACATCGACCAGCAACGCAGACTACGCTGATATACTCTGCCGTCTCAACACTCTCACAATCCTCAACCACCACGTACTCCACTCCACAGCAGTTGATGCAACCTGGAATCCAAGATAGAGGCCATATTCTCAACTTGCGCTCAGGACGCAGACCAGCTGAGGAAAACAGCCAAATAGATGAGACAACGATACTATGACACCTATATGCCACCAAGAACAGGAAGGTTCAGAAACTCGCATCTCTACCAGCAGAACCTCACGATGCTGAACTTCTCCAGCTTCCACCCAAAAAACACTGAAGAAGCCATACCCTATGGGCAAGCCCTCCGGATACACAGTATCTGCTCAGATGAGGAGGATCGTAACATACATCTACAGAAGCTGAACGATTCCCCGTACAAACAGGATATGGCGCTCGACTCATCGATCGAGAGTTTCAACGCGCCACATCAAAACAATGCACCGACCTCCTCAGAAGACAAACACGGGACACAACCGACAGAGTACACTTGGTGGTCCAGTACTTTCCTGGAGCAGCGAAAATACGACAGCTTCTTCGCAGCCTTCAACACATCATCGATGAAGATGAATATGTTGCCAAGGTCATTCCCACACCCCCACTATTTCCCATCAAACAACCGAGTAACTTCAAACAAACCGTTGTTTGCAGCGAAGTACCCAGCCTTCAGAACAGCGACTGTGACACAACACAACCCTGCCATGGCAATCTGTGAAAGACGTGCCAGATCATCGACATGAATACCACCATTGCACCTGAGGACACCACCCACCAGGTACGCGGTACGTACTCGGGCGACTCGGCCAACGTTGTCTTCCTCATACGCTGCAGGAAAGGATGTGCCGAAGCGTGGTACATTGGCGAGACCATGCAGGCAAAGCGTCAACAAATCAACGGGCATCGATCGACCATCACCAGGCAGGAATGTTATATTCCAGTCGGGCAACGCTTCAGTAGTCAAGGGTAGTAAGCCTCAGATTCCCAGGTTAAGCGTTGTGCAAGGCGGCCTTCTGGACGCACGGCAACGCTGAATTGCCGAGCTGAAACGTATAGCCACGTTCCACACACGTAAGTGCGGCCTCAACCGGGACCTGGGATTCATGTCGCATTACATTCATTGCCCCCCCCCCGTCACACACACACACACGATCTGGCCTCGGATTGCGAAATCCTACCAACCGTCCTGGCTTGAGACAATTCACACCTCTTTAACCTGGGGTTATCCCTATCTTTGGAACTATAATGATTTGATGACCTGAAAATGCACGCATTCCAAGTATTGTCTGGCATATTTGAATTAGTCTATATATATGTTTCTGGAACATACCTCTTAATTCACCTGAGGAAGGAGCAGTGCTCCGAAAGCTAGTTTTTGAAAAAAACATGTTGGTCTCTAACCTGGTGTTGTAAGACTTCTTACTGTGCTCACCCCAGTCTAACGTCGCCATCTCCATATCATGGATACCATCAACACCACAAATTGCCGACTCAAAGTGGAGAGGATCCCCAGGACCACCGTGCATACAGACACTGACATTAAGTTTCTACAAAGATGCAAGGAAGCAGACAAGGTCCCGAAAGGGCTACAGATCACAAACCAACTCAACAGAACCTACAACACAGACTGCGCTGAGAGACTCTGCGTTCTCACCTCTCACTCTCATCAACGAAATTGTACGCCAGCTATACAGCAGTCGACGCACCTGGAAAGCAAGGTCGAGGCCATGTTCTCAACTTGTGCTCAGGTCGCAGCAGACCAGCTGCAGAACACCGCCAACAGATGAGACAACGATACTATTCCACTGCTATGCACACCAAGGACAGTATGCTTGGAGAATCGGGATCACCGCCAGCAGACCCTCACGATGCTCCCCTTCTCCAGCTTCCATCCTTAACACACTAAAGAAGCCATCCCCTATGGACAAGCCCTCCGTGTATACATGATCTGCTCAGGCGAGGAGGAGCGTAAAAGACCTCCACAGACGCTGACAAATGAACAAACGGGATATGGCGTTCGACCCATCGATCTACAGTTATAACGGGCCACAGGAAAAAGCCGCAACGATCTGCTCAGAAGACAAACACGTGACACATACGACAGAGTACCCTACGTCGTCCATTATTTTCCTGGACCGAAGAAACTACCACATCTTCGTCGCAGCCTTCAACACATCATAGATGAAGATGAACATCTTGCCAATGTCATCCCCACACCCTCACTACTTCCCTTCAAACAACCGCGTAACCTCAAACAAACCATTGCTTGCACAAGCTATCCAGCCTTCAGAATAGCGACCACGACACCACACAATCCTGCCATGGCAATCTATTCAAGATGAGCTAGATCATCGAAATTTGTCCCACCATTGCAAGTGAGAACTCAACCCACCAGGTACGCGGTACATACTCATGCGACTCGGCCAACGTTGTCTACATCAAACGCTGTAAGAAAGGATGTCCCGAAGCGTGGTAGGTTGCGAGACCATGCAGATGCTGCGACAACGAATGAACGGGCATCGAACGACAATCACCAGGCAGAACTGTTCCCTTCCAGTCGGGGAATACTTCAGTTTTCAAGGGCATTCAGCCTCTGATTTCCGTGTAAGCGTTCTCCAAGTCAGCCTTCAGGACGCGCAGCAATGCAGAATCCAAGCATAAAGCCAAAGTCCGCACACGTGAGTGCGACCTCAACCGGGACCTGGGATTCATGTCGCATTGCATTCACCACCCACCATCTGGCCTGGGCTTGCGAAATCTTCCCAACAGTCCTGGCTTGAGACAATTCATACCTCTTTAGCTGGGGTTACCCGTATCTCTAGATCTGTAAACATTTGATTTGCTGCAAATGCTCGCATTCCGAGCTTTGTCTGGCATTTTGAATCAATCAATATATATGTTTCTGGAATACCTCTTCATTCGCCTGAGGAAGGAGCAGCGCTCTGAAAGCCAGTGTTTGAAACAAACCTGTTCGACTTTAACCTGGTGTTGTAAGACTTCTTAATGTGCTCAGCCCAGTCATCGTCAAGATCGAGGCCATGTTCTCAACTTGTGCTCAGGTCGCAGCAGACCAGCTGCAGAACACCGCCAACAGATGAGACAACGATAATATGCCACCTACCTGTACACCAAGAACAGGAAGCTTGAGAAACTCGGCATCACAACCAGCAGAACCTCACGATACTCCATTCCTCGAGCTTCCATCCTAAACACATTAAAGAAACCATCCCCTAAGGACAAGCCCTCCGTATACACAGGATTTGCTCAGACGAGGAGGCGCATAACAGATATCTACAGACGCTGAAAAGTTCCCTCTGACGAATGGGATATGGTGCTCGACTCATCAATCGACAGATCCAATGCGCCACAGCAAAAACCCTCACCGACTTCCTCAGAAGAGAAACACGGTACACAACCGATAGAGTACTCTATGTCATCCAGTAGGAAAGGGGGGGCCGAAGCGTGGTACACTGGCGAGACGATGCAGACGCTGTGACAACGAATGAATGGGCATCGCGGATAATCACCAGGCAGGACTCCTCCCTTCCAGTCGGGAAACACTTCGGCAGTCAAGGTCATTCAGCCTCTGATCTCCGGATAAGCGTTCACTTCAGGATGTGCGGCAACGCAGAATTGCCGAGAAGAAACTTATTGCCAGGTTTTGCACACATGAGTGCGACCTCAACCGGGACCTGGGATTCCTGTTGCATTTCATTTACCCCCCCCCCCCCCCACTATCTAGCCTGGGCTTGCGAAAACTTACCAACTGTCCTGGCTTGAGATAATTCACACCTCTTGAACCTCGGGTTACTATTATATCTGGATCTGTAAGTTTTGCTTAGCTGCAATTGCTCGCTTTGCAAGCATTGTCTGACATTTTTCAATCAGTGTACATATATATATATATATATAGGTTTCTGGAACATACCTGTTCATTTACCTGAGGAAGGAGCAGTGATCGAAAGGTAGTGTCTGAAACACACCTGTTGGACTTTAAACTGGTGTTGTAAGACTTCTTACTGTTCTCAACCCAGGTCATAGCCGGCATCTCCACATCACAAACAGGAAGGAGTGCCGCTTCTTCAACATTCAGATGGTATGCAATCAGCAATTGTGCATTATGCGTGTCTGCGCCCGGAAGCCGGGCACTGTGCATGATTCCTTCATACTGGCAAACTCGGTGATGCCTGACATGTTCTAGAGAACCCCGCCTACCCTCAGCTATGGGGCTGGCTGATCGGCAACCGTGGTTACCCGTTGCGGTCGTGGCTGGTGATGTTTGCACCGAGGCTACAGAACGCCGTGGGAGACCTGCTGCAATGTTATTCATCCTGGGGTGTTATCCACAAGTGCTTGGGGGTACTGAACAAGTGCTTCAGGTGCATGGACCGATCTGGAGGACCCCTGCAGTACGACGCCCGGGCGATTGCTGGAATTGCGGTGGTCTGCTTAGACATCCACAACATCGTGCAGCAGAACGGCGCTGTGCTCGACAAGGGTAAGGATGAATGGCAGGCCTCGTCAGACGAGCAAGATGAGGGGAGTGGCCGAATGAGCGGGAGATTGGGCCAGGTCAGAGTTAGTTCGCACAATAGTACCGCCAGCGCCAGCCAGAGAGACATTCATCGAGACAAGTTTCAAAGACGAAGGCGAGATAGGAGTAACTAGCAAGGGGCACGGGCATCAACATACCACACCGACACCAACGAATACCCTGACCTCCCACACCAGTGAACACCCTCACTTCCCTCATCGCCAAACTACACGCACACACAACCACTCCATTATATATAGCTGAAGGCCTACCAGCTGGGGTCACATGGTTGGCAGTGAGAGCGTGTATAGCCCATATGGTGGAGGATGATGACAAGCGGCTGTTCAATGAGCTCCGTGCTCTACATCGTTTAACAATGTCTAACTCATGAGCACAGTAGCACCCCATCATAAGGCCCTGTCGAATTTCTAGGGAGGCTGTGCGGGGGATGGTCCGGGCAGGGACAGTGGAGGGCTAAACGGTCCACCCACCGGATTTTACTCGTACCCCACTCCCACGCCCACTGGCCAGCACTAACAACCACTTGGCTACATCCAACAGACAGAGTACTAAGATAGCGTGGAACCTAATGAACAAGTGTTTATTCTGAGACAATACAAACAACGTGATTCCTCGCTCCTGTAACTAAACTGTGTCTTGCAACATTTCCAACTTAAGCGGTGAATGACCTTCTGGAGTTCCCGGCCCTACCACTATCCCTTTGAGGTTCCCGAGATGACATAGTAGGAGTGGAGGAGGGGTTGTGTGAGTCACGCCATGCTACAAGGGTCCCCAGGGGCGGTCCAGCCTGAACAATCCCGGCTGCTCCTCGGCCATCCCGGGTGCCGTGGTCTCTCACTGTTCAGCCCGCTGCCTAATAGATGCACAAAGCAGGAGGGGAGAGTCTGAGTTTCTGCGATGTTCCGGAACATCCACTGCAGGAGTCAACGGCACGTGCTCAATCTCCTCCTCGTCCTTCGGTGCCAATTGCCCCCGGCCTTTTCCATGGAACGAGTGTGCGAGCGGAGCCATCTGTCGATGACCCCCACTCATTTGGCGCTGCCAGTCCGAGATATCCTCTCGGTATTCACAAAGGTCTGAACGTTCGCGGCCATTTATCACAGGTTGTGGCCCATCTTCTTTTGGGACTGCACCACATCTGTGGCATCACTCGAAGGGTCTGTGCTAGATCAGCCAGTGAATGGGCCGTGCACCTCAGGTTCTGGACCACGTCCCTCAGGTTGTGGGCCACATCGGTCAGTGAGAGGAGTCAGGTCCCTCTGGGACTGAGTCACCTCTCTCTGTGCCTGTGCCACGCCGGCCTGCACATGGCGAGTGCCGCCGACGCTCTCAGCTATGTCCTGCTGTGAACGTCAGTGCCCTCGTCTAACCCGAACTCCTGGCTCAGCAGGGCCTCTTCTGGTACTCTGGCTGCTCTCCCCATCGGTGCTCTGCCGTCCGGGCAGATCAGGCTCTGGTACTGGCTGTGGGTGACGTACCCCAGATGGTCCCGGCCCATCTCCGGTAGGTGCTATATGATTCAAGGCGCCATGTATGGTTGGAAAACCGGAAGTGGTTGAGGTGTGAGGGTCAGGAGGTGAGATCTGAGGTGAGGGCTGAGGTGAGTGGATTGGGTTGATGTGCGTGTGGCTGGGATTGTGGTCAGTGTTTGGGTCTGGTGATGGGGGTTCGAGGAGTACATGTGTGTCATAGTAGACAGTAGACAGGGGATCTGACTTAATTGTGCAACGCCGTCCTCTGCCTCGTCGACATCCCTATTCTTGGTGCTGCCGACCACGTCCAGTGCCCTTTGCTCGCGTATTGTGAGGGAACGCAGGTCTTTTGGTCCCCCGGTGGTCATCTCCCACTCCCGGCGGTTGTGCACGTCCTACTCCTCGGGTCTTCTGATGTGTGGGATGGGGGGGGGGGGGTTCAAACACACTGTCAGGCAGACTGACGCATGCAGCTCAGGGATTGGGCAGCTGACGATATCAGTGTTCTGTGCCCCGGCCATTGCGACTGGCACGGGTGATGGCATACGTGGCAGGGTGGAGATGCGGCAATCTCCCGGGGTGGAGTCGGCACTGTGGGTGAGATGGGGACGTTCGTGCAAGGAGCACTCTTGCCTCCCTGAGGCTTTCGTGCAGTTTGCACCTGAATTTAGTGGAGTTCCGAACGACTTCGCTGACGCCGCTGATGGCGACTACCACTCCCGCCCAGGCACTGTGAACGGCGGGCCCTGAGGAACTCCCGTCTGGGCAGGGGTAGAGCACCATCAACGTCTCCTACACGGAGTCCAGGAGGGTATCCAGCGCAGTGTGACGGAATGGTGACACTGCTCTATTTCCAGCTATGCTTGCTGCGACTGTGTGTGTGTCTGAGTGTGTGTGGTGGTGGGGGAGGGAGGAGAATCTGTTCAGTGCAGCTGAAGCTTAACAGCAATCAAGGAACCAGCGAAGCCACCGTCATTGCGCTTGTAAAGTGTGGAGTTTCCCTTGACACCCATACTAGCCCCTTTGGAGTGGCTGAACACTTTTTCCTGTCGCTCCATTTTTGCCGTCATAAACGTTCACAGCCTGGATTCTCCATGCAGTGACGCTGAAATTATTAAGTACAACTGGTCAGAGAATCGGCGCCGATGCGAAAATCAAGCTTGACACCAGTTTCGCGCAGATCCGGCATTCTCCGGACCCCCCAACTCGAGGAGATCGCGGTGCTCGTCGCGCAGCCCGGCTGTCCAGAATGAATCTCGTTATCTGCTCTGACGACAGATTCTCGAGTTCCTCAGTGATTCTGCGACACGGATCGGCAGATTTCTCGACGGCATGTTTCGAAAAACCTTTTAAAAATTGTGAAGATGGCGTGCTAGCTGAGGCGGCTGAGAGAGGAGGTTGGAGTTGGCGTGGGGGGATCGCGGGCTTCCGATTCGGACACTGGCCGTCCTTGCTGTGGGGGGGTGGGGGGCGGTGCTGGTACCGGATGAGGGAAATGAAAGGGTGGATACACTCGGAGCAGCCGGGGAGCCCCTGACATGACAGCGCGATGCCCACGCTCCCATCGCCAATAAACCGGCCATCCTGCTGGCGACCCACCCGGGCCTGTGGGTGGACGCATAGAACTGCTGTATGTGTGCGTTGCCCCGATATCTGGCGCTGCCAATCCTGGATTCCTGCTGTGGTATCGACAAGGGTCTGACTTAGCGAACATGGAGTACAAGATGTGGCCAACTCCCTCTGGGACCTGACCACCTCTTTCCATGTCTGTGCGACGCCGGCCAGCAATTGGGCAATGCTCTCAGCAATGGCCTGCTGTGCTGGGACATCACCTGTGCACTGCCGACGATGCCTCAGCCCCGGCCTGCTGTGACCGGGTTACTCTGATGAGCACAATATCCAGGTGGCTCTCGTACATGGGGCGGGAGTCTCCCCTCCCCAGTGGGGTGGGCCGTAGCAGCGCCCTACCACTCCTGCGTCGGCCATCCGGAAGGTGCGGTATCCTCCGCACCTGTAGGGGCTGGGCCGGCACTGTGGGCGCTGCGCCAGCCGGCGCCGAAAGGCTTGGCGCTGCACCAAAAGGCAGCGAATGGCCTCTGCTGTCCGGCGCGTGTTGGTGCGCCATCGTGTGCTGGCGCCATCACAGCGCAGGGACGTTCATCTCCACGCTGGCCATGACGGACCGGTACATTGGCCGGCGCAGAGGGAATAAGTGCCCCCACGGCACATTCCCGCACGCGGATCTATTCCCACCCCGCCTAAAAAACGGTGGCCGAGAATCCGGCAGAAGGAATGGGGGCGTCGGGGTGGAACACATGCCGCCCCCCTCTGATTTTCCGGCCAGGCGTAGGGTCGGAGAATACCGCCCTGAGGGTCAGAGAGAGAAAGACTGAAGTTCTAACATCAGGCAGCGAGAGACTGAAATTCTAAGATCAGAGAGACACTGTGATTCTAATATAAGAGAGGAGTGACTAGGGTCATAATATCAGAGAGAGAGAGAGAGAGATTGAGACTCTAATATCAGAGAGATAGAGAGACTGAGATTCTAATATCATAGTGAGAGACTGAAATGCTAATATCAGAGAGATAGATTGATATTCTGATATCAGAGAGAGAGAGATTCAGATTCTAGTATGAGAGAGAGATTGAGATTCCAATGTCAGAGAGTAAGGCTGAGATCCTAACATCACAGAGACAGGATGAGATTCTAATGTCAGAGAGAGAGTGGGGCTGATATTCAAATATCGGAGAAAGAGAGACTGCGATTAATATGTCAGGTAGAGACTGAGAATATGCTGTCTGGGAGGGAGAGACTGATATCCTAATATCAGAGATAGAGAGACAGAGATTCTAATATCAGAGAAAGAGAGACAGACATTCTTACCTCAGAGGGAGTGAGATTCTCATATCAGAGAGAGAGACTGGGATCCAAATATGAGATAGTGAGAGTCTAAGATTCTAATATCGGAGGGAGTGACATTCCAATATCAGAGATAGAGACTGGAATCCAAATATGAGAGTGTCCGAGATTCGAATATGAGGGAGTGACTCAATTCTAAAATTAGAGAGAGTGATTGATATTCTAATATCACAGAGAAAGAGACTGATATTCTAATATCAGTCTTATATCAGTGTTAGAGACTGAGTTTCTAAGGTCGGAGAGAGAGAGACTGAGATACTAACATCAGAGAAATGGACAGAAACTTTAATATCAGAGACTGCGAGACTGAAAATCTAATATAATTGAGAGACTGAGATTCCACGGTCAGAGAGGAACGGAGATTCTAACATCAGAGAGAGAGATAGAGATAGATAGATTGATGTTCTAATATTAGAGAGAAAGAGAGAGAGAGAGACTGAGATTCAAATATCAGAGAGAGAGAAACTGAGATTCCAATATCAGAGTAAGCGATACTGCGATTCTGCTATCAGAGGGAGTGAGATTCCAATTTCAGTGACAGATACTGTGTTCCAAATAGGAGAGAGAACGACTGATATTCTAATATCAGTAAGTGACTCAGATTCTGTGGTCAGAGAGAGACTGAGATTCCCTAGCAGAGCAAGAGACCGAGATTGCAATATCAGAGAGAGAAACTGATATTCGAAGGTCAGAAAGAGACTGAGAATACAACATCAAAGAGGGAGATAGCGATTCTAATATTAGACAGAGCGACTGAGATTCTAGTAACAGAGACACCGAGATTCAAATGTCAGAGACAGACTGAGAATGTGATGTCTGAGAGGGTGAGACAGATATTTTAATATCAGAGAAATGGACAGAAACTTTAATATCAGAGAGTGAGAGACTGAAAATCTAAAATCATTGACAGACTGAGATTCCACGGTCAGAGAGGAACTGAGATTCTAATATCAGAGAAAGAGAGAGATAGATTGATATTCTAAGATTAGAGAGAGAGAGAATCTGAGATTCAAATATCAGAGAGACAGATTGAGATTCTAATGTCAGAGAGAGAGACTGAGATCGTATTATCAGCTAGAGAATGTGAATTTAATATCTGAGAGAGAGACCGAACTTCTGATATCAGAGAACGAACAAAGAAACATCAAAAGTACAGCACAGGAACAGGCCTTTCCGCCCTCCAAGTCGGTGCCGACCATGCTTCCCATCTAAACTAAAATCTTCTGCACCTCTTTGATCCTTACACCTCTATTCCCATCCTATTCATGTATTTCTCAAGACCCCGTTAAATGTCACTATCCCCGCTGCTTCCACCACCTCCTCCAGAAGCGTGTTCCAGGCACTCACGACCCTTTGTGTAAAAACAATTGCCTCATACATCACCCATAAACATTACCCCTTGCGGCTTAAACATATGCCTCCGGGTAATTTAAACCGCTATCCCGGGAAAAAGCCTCTGACAATCCACTCCGTTTGTGCCCCGCATTATTGTGTAGCCCTCTATCAGGTCGGCTCTCAACCTCCGTCGTTCCACTGAGAGCAAACCTAGTTTATTCAACCGTTCCTCATAGCTAATTCCCTCCATAACAGGTTGCGTCCTGGTATATCTCTTCTCCATCCTCTCCAAAGCCTCCACATCCTTCTGGTGGTGTGGCGACCAAAATTGAATAATATACTCCAATAGTAGCCTAACAAAAGTTCTATACAGTTGCAACGTGACTTACAGATTATTATACTCAATGCCCCGGCCAATGAAGGCAGGCATTCCGTATGCCTTCTTGACTACCTTCTCCACCTGTGCTGTCCCTTTCAGTGATCTGTGGATCTGAACACCGATGTCTCACCCAGAGATAGAGACTGAGATTCTTATATTAGAGAGAAAGTCTTTGACTGTTAAATTTTCGTCCACGGTATCTATTTGATGCCAAAATAGTTTTTCCTTTTTAGTATAAGTTAGGCAAATTCTTGGGGTGCACGTGATTAGAGGATATGGGGAGAAGATGATAACCAGCCATTGAAGTGGATAAGTAGTGATGTGCATAATGAATGGCGAAGCAGCATCGAGGAGTCAAAATAGCTAATCCAGCTCCATTTTTCTAGGTCTCTATGCCTTATCTAAATGGGAAGAATACATTTTTTTTGGCTAGGTACTGGAAGCAAGTCAGTACATAGTTACAAAATAGAATTCAATAGACTTTTGTGGAAAATTAAATGCTCAGGTGGCAGTTCTAGAGAGGTGGTATTTTATTCCCTTTGATTTGATGTGATTTATCATTGTCACATGAATTAGTATACAGTAAAAACTATTGTTTATTGCATGCTATGCAGACAATGCATACCGTACATAGGGAAGGAAGGAGAGACAACAGAACGTAATGTCTCAGTCAGAACTAGAGTGTAGTGAACAGATCAACTTAATACGAGATATGTCCATTCTAAAGTCTGATGGCAGCAGGGAAGAATATGTTCTTGAGTCAATTTGCACACGGCCTCAAAATTTTGTACATTTCTCCTCACGGGAGAAGGTGGTAGAGATATGTTCCGGGCACATGGGGTCCTTAACGATGCTGGTTGCCTTTCCGAGGCAGCTGGAATTGTAGTCAGAGTCAATGGATGGGGGATGGTTTACATAAAAACAGTGCAAGATTCACGATCTGTTGTAGTTTCCTGCGGCTGTGGGCAACGCAGGATCTACACCAAGCTGTGATATCACCAGAAAGAATGATTTCTGTGGTGCATCTGTAAATCTTGGAGAGAGTCGACGCTGACATGCCACATTTCCTTCGTCTTCAGCGAAAGTAGAGTCGTTGGTCGGCTTTCTTAACCATGGTGTCGGCATGGGGAACCAGGCTAGGTTTTTGGTAATCTGGACACCTAAAAACGTGAAGCATGCGACCCTTTCTACTTCGTTCCCATTGATGTACATAGAGGCACGTTCTCCTCTCCGCGTCCTGAAGTCGTTAATAATCTCCCTCATGTCGGACATTCACGGAGAGATTAGTGTCATAGCATCAGTTCAACAGATGCTCTCTCCCACCTGTACTCTGTCGCGTCATTGTTGTAAATCCGCCTTGTATTTAAGACTAATATCAATAATATAATACTCATTGATGGTCCCAAGTAGGCTACAATTAAGTTTATGTGAAAAGCCCCCAGTCGCCTCATTCCGGCGCATGTTCGCGGAGGCCGGCACGTAATTGAACCTGTGCTGATGCCCTTGTTTTGCATTACGAACCAGATGGTTTGCCCACCGTGCTACACCAGCTCCGTTAGTGGTGGCAGCAGCACATTTGGAAATCAGGTTGTTCAAAGCAGATGGCACAACCTTGTGGGCACCGGTGTCGAGGATAATCATCGAGGTGGTGCTGTTGTCAGTCCTTAATGATTGTGGTCAGTGGCTCAGGAAGTGCAGGATCCAGACGCAACGGGACGACCTGAGGCCCAGGCCACGGAGTTTGGAATTGAGTTTCGTCGGAATAATGGTTTTGAGTCTGAGCTGTAGTCAATAAATATGAGTCTGACTGAGGCGTCTTAATTATCTGTGTGTTCCAATCTTGAGTGCAGGGCCAAGGAGATGGCGTCTGCTGTGGAGCCTATTACAGCGGTCGGCGGACTGACGTGGATCAAGGCAATTCAGGGGGCTGGAGTTGATGACGAAGCTCACATGAATCTGATGGATGGAATCAACTCCTACTTTGCCGCAGTGATTGCATGATTCGATTACTATTAATCCATGCATGGAAATACTTTGGAAAAAAACATTTTTTGCATTGTTAACAAAATCCAGAATTATCAAAGTGTAAAGAAGCATTAAAACAATCAGGTAAGCATTGGCTTATCTGTACATTTGACACATGGTGAATCGTGCAAGAGGATAGTTGTTAAGAGTAATATTTCTGAATAAAATGCAGATCATTCGTAAATATTGCACACTTGTCAAATCACAAATAAAACATAAACATGTATTACTTCACAGCAGATCATTATTTACAAAATGTGTAAGATTCTTCAGATGGCTGTTGATAAAACAACTTCATCCGTTCTGAGAACTTGCACTGGACTTAAAATATGTATACGTGTAACAATGTGGTACCGAATTTTGCAAATGTTGCCGACACAAAAGGAGAAGAAAGGTAACATGGTGCTAGACGCTTAGAGCCAGACTGTGCAGGAACGGTCTTTGGTCTATCGAGTCTGCACGATCAAAATTATAATACATCAACTCGAGTCCCATTTCCCAGAATTTGGCGAATTTCATTAACGTAATGATGTTTTAATTCCTCATCCACACACGTTTTGAATGTTCTGTGGTGTCCCTCTTCTGTTACCGTCCCAGGCAGTGAATTCCCCAATCCCAAATGCTCCAGTTAACGTTGTCGTCCTTTGCGCCATCGATAAACACTTTTCCGACGGGTAAATGAATCCTCTTGTTATTACCTCACTAGCTAAACCGAAGAACGTCTGGTTTGTGTTGCTTCAAAGGTGTTTTTCTCAACGGGTTAACCATTTTTGTTCTGTTGCATATGACTATCAAGTAATTCACAGAATAAGTTTCCAAATTTGGCGACGTTCATCCAATTCTGATCCAAAAGAGGTATTCTCAATTATATAAAATACATTTGGCTTCAAAAAGTGTTTTCGCAACGAGACAAGCATTTTTGGAGATTCGGCATTTACTGTCAGAGCAGCTGACTTGCTAATTTACTACTTGTTTCCAGGTGATCATTTGGGTCCAAAAGTACACAGACAATGTTTTCTGCGTTGAACTCACTGCCGGTTGAGTTGGTGGAAACAGGTGCGATGTGATCTCAAAGACGCATCTTCACTAATACACGAATAGGATGTAAACAGAAGAGTACGGACCCAGGGAGTGCAGATGGTTTTAGCTGAGACGGACTTCGTCATCCGGGCAGACTTGGAGGGCCGAAGGGTATGTTGCTGTGCTGTATTGTTATTTGTAATTTTCTCAATGGTTTATGCTTTCATGCATTTGACATTTGTCCGAGCGTCGACCCAGGGAAACCGAGCCATATCGACCGTGCAAATTCCTCTTTACTAATATCTCGGGGATTGTTCAATAGCCTGGCGTATTCATACTCACAGAATCATACCTGACGTACAGTGTCCCAGACACCAGTATCAACATTCCTGTCTCACCGTCGAAACAGTCCCAGCAGAGGTGGCGGTTCAGTGGTGTACAGGAGTTGGGCGGAAGTTGCGACGGGAGTCCTCAAAATCGAATCTTGGCCCCTTGCAGTTTCATGGCTTCATTTTATTTTTGTAACGATACATCCTCCTGTTGTTCACGTACTGGCCACCATCAGCTGATGAATCAGTGCTGCTCATGTTGAACACCACTTCGAGGAACCACTGAGGATGCCAAGGCCACAGAATACTCTCTGGGTTGGGCACGTCAATGTGTACCATCAAGAGTTGATTGGCAGTACCACAAAAGAAAAAGGTGGCCTCTAGCAAAACTACAGAGTTGCCAGACTGGGATTGCAGCAGTTGCTGAGGGGACCAAGAGAGGGGGGGGGCGTACTTGACCACACCCTCACCAATCTGCCTCCAACAGACACATCTGTCAATGAAAGTATCGGTGGAAGTGGCCACCGCATAATTCCTTTGGAATAAAGATCTTACATTCACATTGAGTATACCCGACTTCGTGTTGTGGTGCACTACAACCAAACACAATGTGATTGCTTTCGAACATCCTAGAAATTGGAGACTGGGCATCAATGAGGCGCGGTGGGCCATCAGCAGCACATAAATGCATTCAACCTCAACCTTCGAACTCACGATTCAATGGAAGAGAGCATGCCATGAGCAACACGAACCGTAAAATAAGAAATTAACCTTGTGAAGCCACAACACAAGACGACCAGTGTACCAAACTGCATTAGCCCCAAGAAATGGGCAGAATGAATCGACTGTGCAACGATAAAATCAGATCAAAGCAGTGCCGACCTGCCATATCCACCAGTGAATGGTGGTGGACAATTAAGCAGTTCACTGGAGGGGGAGGCTCCATAAAATATTCCGTCTTCATTGGTGGAAGTGCCCAGCAAATATATGCAAAAGACGAGGCTTAAGAGCACGTAGTAATCTTCAGCAAGAGATGTTCATTGGATGCCGGAGGTCCCATCTGAAGCCCCTCAACATCACAGATGTCAGTCTTCAGCAAATATTATTCAGCCCATTTGATATCCAGAAATGGCTGAAGGCACTGGATGCAGCTAGCAGTCTGGGCTGGGACAATATTTCTGCAATAGTACACAAGACCTGTGCTACAGAACCTGCCACACCACTAGATAGGCTGTTCCAGTACAGCTGCACGTAGATGTGCACAGTAATGTGGGAAATTGTCTAGATATATCTTTTACATAAAAACAGGGCAAATCCAACCCAGCCATTCACAATCAAATCATAAAAGCATATTTATTTGAATACAGAAGTCTGAAACATAAACACAACATTCTAGACGATCTCAGCAGGTCTGAGCCCCTGCGTAGCTAATGGGTCACTGATATTCGAGTCTGGATGACGCTTCGTCAAATGAATCCTGCCATTCAACTCTCCGTTAACAGCAAAGTGATGGAAGGAGTCTTGGATAGACCTTTCAAGCAGCACTTACTCAGCAGTGAGCTCATCACGGGGGCTCAGTTTGAGTTCTTCCAGGATCAGCCAGCTCTGTGATGTTCCTTGTGGAGTTCGTCAAGATGGTTAAAAGACGTAGAGCTGACAAAGAACATCAAGCTATGTATTTCAAACAAAGCTAGTTTATATTACACTGGTTAAAATGATTCTCACACCTTACTAACTAATTGCTAAGAGAAGCACAGCGTTATATCTATGTGCAGAAATCTATAATATCTCTCTATGACAGCGAAATCATTATCAAATCCTTTAACTAAGAACCTCTCCGAAATCTCTCTCTACATTTTGCAACAATGCCAGGAGTCGGAACATTTTCATTTACTGCTCTGTGATGCTATCCAGTGTTGAGGTGCATGGACATAATCGTGTTCACCATTGGCTCCCCTCACATTATACATTTTATTACCAGCTCCTCACCTCATCACCTCACCTTTGTTCAAACATGGACCAAAACGTTCCATGCCAGAGGAGAGATCGGTGTTACTGCACTTGTCATCGAGGCGGCATTTGAACGTGTGTGGCATCAAGGAGCATTAAGTGAGCTGGAGTTAATGTAATCGGGAGAAAAACTCTTACTGATTGGAGTCAAAACAGACACAAACGAAGATAGTTGTGCCAGTTGGCGTTGAATCATCTAAGGTGCAGGACATCACCGCAGGTGTTCCTATGGGTAGTGTACTGGCACCAACTTTTTAATTTGGTTCATCACTGACCTCCCCTCTATCATAAGGTCAGATGTTGGGGTTGCCGCACAATATTTAGCACCATTCACGACTCCACTATTACAAAACAATTCACGTCCAAATATCGCGGGAACTAGATTAAATCCAAGCGTGGACTGCCAAGTAGCAAGTTACTTTTGCACAACACTAGTTCTAGGGAATGACCATCTCCTAGAGGAGAAGACCTATCATTCGACTTTGATATTCAATTGTATTACAATCGCTGAAGCTCAACATCAGCGTGTTATCATTGATCAGAAACTGAAATGGACTATCCATATTAATCCTGTGGCCACCAAATCATATCAAAGGCTAGACGCGGGAATCTCCGTTCCTGATACTTGGTGACTGCACAGCAGAATATCTGGCCATCCAGAACGGAAAAAATGGCGCCGCACCTGGACAGATTCTGCTGCTATTAAGGGCAAGTACCAACGGCACGTGGGAATCAATCGATTCTAACCAGAAACGGAGCCGGAAAAGCCGGTTTTGCAACTAACACTCAAGACGCTGACAAGCTGCAGCCGTGAATGCACAGGTCAAAACCCACATTGACCAGACCGGTCAAGAAGAGGGCAGCAAGGAAATTGGCACTCTGTTTCACTGATGTCGAGCAGAAGATCCTCCTGGACGCCAAGCGCGCGAGGAGCGTGACACGATATCGTGGCGCAGGAAGGCAGTTTGCAGCCAGCGCCGCTCATCATGCCTGGGCGAAGGTGGCAGATGCAGTCAACATAGACAGTCCTTCGATGACAATGCAGCACCTGCGGATGCAGTTGGAGACGTCGAACGGTGCGCACGGGAAGAAGGTGGTTCCGAACATGCGTGCCACCCGGGCCAACAGCGCGGGCGTGATTCGCACAGTGGATGCACTGGGGCGAAATTCGTGGCTATGGACCAGCATGACCAAGACCTATGGCATTCTGTGCAGGCGCTTTTCGTGGCCTTGAACAGAGTTGCCGTATCACAGGCAACGATGTGCCAGAGCAACCTGGAGATTGCAGCGGCACTCCAGATCGAGTCACAGTCAAAGTAGGCCATGGCTTTGCTGAGGTGGCACAGATGCAGAGAGAAATCGCAAGGTCTCAGACGGAGGTGGCGCAGTCACAGATTGTTGTGATACACACCCAGAAGGCTGCGGCACAGTCAGTGGGTGATGTGGCCCTTTTCCAGGAAGAGATGGTCCACTGTCTGTACTCCAAAGCCGCAAGCGAGTGGATCCAGGTCGAGACCAGAGCGAGCCTACATGATTGGCAATGTCAGGTGGCAGGGGAGCCACAGGGGATATCACTGCATCAATATTCATAGAGTACACCGGGGCCATTGTACACACAGAGTAATGAGGAGGTAATGGGCCCGTTCCGGAGGCTCCGTCAGGGGAGATGCCAGAACGCCGCAGCCTGTTGGACTCCCCTACGCCTGTCCCTGGTGCATTTGGTGGGCAGCAGGCAGAATAGGGCGGCACCTCGTCACCTGGGACACCCAAGCATCAGCCGGGTCAATCCAGGCCCTGAAGCCCCAGAAGACCACTGCCAACGGGAGCACTGGTTGCAGGTCTCACAGAAGGCCGTCGCCACTCTTGCTGTACCATCTGGCAAACCGACTTGGCAAAGCGTCCGGACCAGAAAAGAAAGAAAGTTATACACCAGTCTAGCTTACCCGGCTGCAGGACACACTTAGGTTTTCAGGGCTAGTCCACAACGCGCACATACATTGTTACAGGAAACACTGTTCACACTGTTACGACCTGCTTCAGTGCTCTGCCAGATGTGTGTCAGGGGTACGCAAGTCTGCGTTGGTCGGGGGCGGGGGGGGGGGGGGGGGGTGGGGGTGACGGACGCACTTTATGCTGGGGGTTGTCGGATACTGTGAGTGGCGTGGGTTCCATAGCCCCAACCCATCCGCCCCCTCCAAAAGTCACCACCACTGGATGATGGAATGGCCAGCGTGCATGCAGGTATCAACAGGGTTGACGGGAGAACGTGCTCCCGTCGGCACGAGCTAGACGTTGCCAAACTATGTAGAGCGCCGAAGTTCATCGCTGAGCAATTTGTCTTCACCCTCCTTCCCATGGACAGATCCGCTTATACCACCAATCCAGGAACCCCAGTCGTAGTGAAACAATAAAGAGCGCCGAAAAATCAGGCGAGCCTTCAGTAAAGAGCACAGAGAGAGAGAGGCGCGACATCAGTAATTAGCGGAGAGAGCGAGGTTGGAGACTTCTGTCAGGATGGCGGAAACAGAGGGGTGAAACTTCAAATAAAGCACAGAGAGAGAGAGAGAGAGAGAGAGAGAGTCTGTATTTCAACAAAGACCGGAGATAGAGTGCAGCGAGATTTAAGAAATGAGCGCGGAGATAAACTGAAAAGTGATGTCACACGTGGGTTGTCATTTGATTGACCAAGAGAAAACCTACTGGTGCTGGCGACTGGTAAGTAGTTTTCCTTTTCATTTTTCTATCTTTGTTTTTTCTTTTATTTTTTGGCATTGTAGTTGTATAAATTAACCTATGTTTTAAGACATGGCAGGAGATCCCATACCCATATCATGCTCACCATGTACTATGTGGAGTCCAGTGATAGGTCCACTGACCTTGGATCTTACACGTGCTAGAAATATCTCCAGCTGCAGCTCTTGCTAGACCGCTTGACAGCTCTGGAGCTGCCGGTGAACTCACTTTAGAGCATCAGCGTTGCTGAGGACGTGGTGGATAGCACGCTCACTGAGTTGGACACACCAGAGGTGAAAACTTCTGAGGAAGCTAGAAAATGGTTGACCAAAAGACAGAGCAATAGTCGGATGGCAGTGCAGATGTCCTCTGTAGCCATCTCCCTGCAAAACAGGTATACCGCTGTGGATACTGTTGAGGGAGTTGGCTTACCGGGTAAAGGCAGCAGCAGCCAGATTCGTGGCACCCTGGCGGTTTCTGCTGCGCAGGAGGGCAGGAGGAAGAATGGCAAGGCTGCCGTGATCGGGGACCTATTTGTGAGAGGAATAGACAGGCGGTTCTGAGAACGAAATCGAGACTCCAGTATGGTATGTGGCCTCCCTTGTGCAAGAGTCAAGGATGGCTGTCAGCAGCTGCAGGACACTCTGCGCGGGAGGGTAAACAGCCAGATGGCGTGTTGCACATGGGCACAAACGATATAGGTAAACACGGGAAGAGGTCGTCCAACCTGAATTCAGGGAGTCAGGAGTTAAACTAAAACTTAGAACCTCAAAGACAGTAATCTCAGGATTGCTACCATAGGATCATAGAATTTACAGTGCAGAAGGAGGTCATTTGGCCCATAGAATCTGTACCGGCCCTTACAAAGAGCACCCTACTGATGCCGACGTACCTAGCCTATCTCAGTAACCCAGTAACCCACACTTAACATTTGTTCGAGACTAAGTGCAATTTAGCTTGGCGAGTCCACCTCACCAGCACATGTTTGGACTGTGGGAGGAAACCAGAGCACCCGGAGGCAACCCACGCAGATTTGGGGAGAACGTGAAAACTCCGCACAGACAGTGATCCAACCGGAATCGATCCTCGAACCCTGGATCTGAGACGAAAATGTGCTAACCACTATGCTACCCCGCTGCTTCGAGGATGAATATGTGGCTCCTCGTGTCTGAAGCTTTCAGACAAAGATTTAGAAATTAAAGTAAATAATTTGGCCTAACGTTTGAAAGGCTCAAACAGAGTAATTTTGAGTGGTGGAAAAGGGATTTGGAAATAGAACAACCTATAAAACTCTCAGAGAAATTATACTTTTGGAGGAGTTTAAAAACTCAATTCCTGATGTAGTGAAAACACATGTGGAACACCAGAGGGTTAAATCTTCGAGATTTTCAGCATAAATGGCAGATGATTATGCATTAGTTCATGAATGAAAGTATGGTTTCCGACATCGGTTTCAGCATGACATGAGAAATACTGAAGTGGTAAAGGGAAAGGTGATCAGATAGAAGATAATAAGCAGCGTGTACCTCAGACTAAAAACGAAATCCAGAACGGTGGAAAATTAATGAAACCGTTGAAATATTTTCACTGTAATAAACTAGGCCGTGTAAAGTCACCGTGTTGGCGGTTGATGAAACGCACTGGGGAGGCTGCTGTGGTAAAACAGGATAAGATGGCGGTGTTTATTAAAGTGGTAAAGAAATGCCCAAGTGAAGCGAAGGAGGTGCAAACGATTGTGCAGCCTGATCAAGAGGCGATTGGGCACAACGGCAGCATAAATGATTAGCACTGTGGCTTCACTGCGCCAGAGACCCAGTTTTGATTCCCTGCTGGGTCACTGTCAATTCGGTGTCTGCACGTTCTCCCCGTGTCTGTGCCAATTTCCTCCGGTGCTCCGGTTTCCTCCCACTGTCCAATGAGGTGCATGTTAGGTGGATTGCCAATGATAAATTGCCCGAAGTGACCAAAAAAGGTAGGCTTTGTTCTTGGGTAACGGTGAGCGGATGGAAGTGGGGACTCAAATGGGTCGGTACAGACTCGATGGGCCGAATAGCTTCTTGCTGCGCAGTATGTTCTATGTCTATGTATATGTTTGCAAGAAGGTGCCAAATCTCTTTAAATAATTCACTTGTTTGCGGAAAGTTAACTCAGGAGGAGCAGGTAAAGAAGTCATACTGTTAAGATACGGGAGCTAGTCAATCTTTAATGGTCAGTGTTGATGAGTTATGTCGATTGGGAAGAATATTGCGAGTAAAGGTGGTAATATGTGGAATTCAGGTTGGGAGGAGTTGTGTTCCATTATATAAGGTAAGGTTGGGAAGTCCAGTGAAGTTTTCAAAAGTGGCAGTTGGCGTAATAGAGAAACTATCTTGTGCAGGGGTACAGTTTATCTTGGGTAATATACAACTACATCGCAGGTGGGAGTGATGCATACTGTCGTTGATAAGCTAGTGAACAATCAGACAACTGAAGTGTGAAGATCGAATATCCTGGCATTTTTCCGGTTTGTGTTGTAACGAGGTCGCAAAGTCACAGGTTAAGAGAAGACGGGATATCAAAGTGTAGATGAAGTTAAAGTGCAATTATCAAAAAACAATTTTTGATCAGGATTGATAATTATTGAAAAAGAACAAGAACAGTTGAAGGATGCGGCGGATAGTTTTATTTCACGAAAATGGACGGAGTTACAAGAGAAAGATGTAGGAATAAATCTGTTGTATGTGAATGCATACCCGGAAGAGGAATCTGCGTGTATACCAGAGTGTTATTACCGTAAAAGTGATGTCTTGAGAAAATCGAGACCTTTTCATATTCAGGTAGCTGAAAAGTGGGCAGAAGTTCATCAAGTAGTATTGTCGGTAAGATATAAAATGGAGGTGTTGCGAGTTGCACACATCACGGACCAGTGGGAGGTACTTTGGGAATAAGTACAACTGAAGCTAAAATCCAGAAACATTTTTATTGGCTTGGACGACGTAAAGATGCAGTTAAATTGTGTAGATTATTTCACAAGTGTCAAGTGATAGGTATGCCTCATGCAGTGATAAAACCAACGCCATTAATACCCATTAAGAATTTGAGGATACATTTACAAGGGTGCTAATTGATTGCGTAGGACCACTTCCGAAAACGAAAAGTGGAAACAAAATGTTTAGACGGTAATATGCGTGTCTACTTGGTTACCAGCGGCCATTACAGTACGAGATATTACAGCAGAAAACGATTCCGGAGGAGTTAGTTCAATTATTTACCAGATAAGGACAACCCACGGAAATACAATCGGATCAAGGAGCAAAGAAGTTATGGGTAGTTTAGGAATAAAACAAAAATCATCTACGTACCATCCAGAATCGCACGGGACATTAGAAAGGTGGCATGTGATATTAATGACAATGTTGAGGGCTTATTGTCAAGATTATCCAGAGGATTGGAATCAAGGAATTTCATGCGTACTGTTTGCAATTGGGGATGCAGCTAATGAGTCAACCAAATTCAATCTTTTGAACAAATTTTTGGTCACGAGGTAAGAGGACCACCTACGTTGATTGACGAAACTTGGTGACTGAGAATTCGGAAATTACATGGAACATAGAACATAGAACAGTACAGCGCAGAACAGGACCTTCGGCCTCGATGTTGTGCCGAGCATTGTCCGAAACCAAGGTCAAGCTATCCCACTCTCTGTAATTCTGGCGTGCTCCATGTGCCAATCCAATAACCGCTCGAAAGTTCCTAATGTGTCCGACTCCACTATCACGGTAGGCAGTCAATTCCACACCCTAACCACTCTGAGTAAATAATCTACCTCGGACACCCCTGCTATATCTCCCACCTTAAATCTTATAACTATGCCCCCTTGTAACAGCTATATCCATCCACCCGAGGAAATAGACTCTGAACGTCCACTCTATCTATTCCCCTCATCATATTATAAACCTCGATTAAGTTGCCTCGCATCCTCCTCCGCTTCAAAGAGAAAATCCCTAGCTCACCCAACCTTTCCTAATAAGACCTGCCCTGCAAACCAGGCAGCATCTTGGTAAATCTACTTTGCACCCTCTGCAATGCTTCCACATCCTTCCTATAATTAGGTGACCCGAACTGCACACAATACTCCAAATGTGGTCTCACCAGGGTCATGTATAGTTGCAGGATAACCCCGTGGCTCTTAAACGCAAGTCCCTTGTTAATAAACGCTAATAGACTATAAACCTTCGTCATAGCTCTATCCACTTGAGTCACAACCTTCAGAGATCTGTGGACACGAACCCCAAGATCTCTCTGTTCCTCCACATTGCTCAGAATCCTGCCGTTGACCCTGTAATCCGCATTCAAATGTTTGCCACCAAAATGAATCACATCGCACTTATCAGCTTTAAACTCCATTTACCATTTGTGGGCCCAGCTCTGCATCATATCATTGTCTCTTTACAGCCTACAACAGCCCTCCACCTCATCCTCTACTCCACCAATCTTGGTGTCATCAGAAAATTTACTGAGCTACCCTTTAGCGCCCTCCTCCAAGTACATGACAAAAATCACAAATGGCAGAGGACCCAGCACTGATCCATGTGGTACACCGCTGGTAACTGCTCTGAACATTCTTCATCCAACACCACCTCCCTCTATGTGATAGCCAGTTAGTTATAGAATTGGTCAAATTTCCCTCCAGCCCACACCTCCTTACTTTCTTCAGAAGCGAATCTGGGGAACCTTATAAAACGTCTTGCTAAAATCCATGTATAAGACATCAACTGTTCGACCTTCATCTGCACACTTATTTACCTCCTCAAATAATTGAATCAAATTTGTGAGGCAAGACTTACCCTTCACGAATCCATGTTGACTATCCCGGATTAAGCTGCATCTTTCCAAATGATCATAAATCCTATCCTTCAGGACCTTTTCCATTAAATTACCGATCACGGAAGTAAGACTAACAGACCTATAATTACCAGGGTCATTCCTATAACCTTTATGGATCAGAGGGCCAACATTCGCCACTGTCTAGTCCTCTGGCACTATCCCCGTGGACAGTTAGGGCCCAATGATCAAAGCCAAAGGTTCTGCAATATCATTCCTTGCCTCTGAAGGAATCCATGGATGCATTCCGTCTGGCCTAGGGGACTTATCGACCCTTATGTTTTTCACAATTGCTAATACATCCTTCCTCAGAACATCGACCTCCTCCAGCCTACCCGCCAGTTTCACACTCTCATCCTCAAAAACATGGCTCCTCTCCTTGGTGAACACTGAAGTAAAGTGTTCATTCAACGCCTCTCCTGTTTATTCTGACTCCACGCACAAGGTTCCACTACTGTCCTTGAACGCCAATACCCTCACCCTAGTCATTTTTTAAAACTTCTGACATAAGAGTAAAAACCCTTGGGGTTTTCCTTGATCCGACCCGCAAAGGATTTCTCAGGCCCCCTCCTAGCTCTCCTGAGCTCTTTTTTTTAGCTCATTCCTTACTAACTTAAATACCTCAAGCGACCCAACAGAACCTTGTTTTCTCATCCTTATATACTCTTAATTTTTCCTCTTGACAAGACATTCACCCTCTTTTGTGAACCATGGTACCCTCACACGGTCATGTCCTCCCTGGCTAACAGGGACATACGTATCAAGAACACGCAGTATTTATTCCTTGAACAAGCTCCAATTTTCATTGTGCCTTTCACTGACAGTTTCAGTTCCCATTTAATGTTCTCTAATTCTTGCCTAATCGCATCATAATTACCCATCCCCCAATGATAAACCTTCTCCGGCCGCCTGGCCCTTACTCTCTCCATTGCAATAGTGAAAGGCATCGAATCGAGGTGCTATCCCACAAACAAATCTAACACCTGGCCTGGTTCACTACCCAATACCAAATCCAAAGTGCCCCCCTAAGCAATCCAATTCCCCCCCCCCCCACCCCCGCCGCCCCACATTACATTTTAGGATTACGTGTCAATTTTTAGGGAACGATTAAATAGCTCAGGTGAATTGACTGTATAACATTTAGAAGTTGCAAAAATTTGATTAAACGGGTAGCGGACAAGAAATGCAAAGTTCGGAGTTAAAATCAGTGGAGATAAAGTTTCAGTATTGTT
This sequence comes from Scyliorhinus canicula, assembly GCF_902713615.1. NCBI lineage: Eukaryota > Metazoa > Chordata > Chondrichthyes > Carcharhiniformes > Scyliorhinidae > Scyliorhinus > Scyliorhinus canicula. Next base: position 93,217,256 of record NC_052157.1, read on the forward strand.
CCCAGTAACAGGTGAACCTTGACAAGCAAGATTTTGTGGACTTTATCAGGTTAAAAGGAAATTAAGTGAGGTGAATTATGTGGTTAAAAATACCAGATAGAAGGAAGAGTCACCGAGTCTGTTGTGTGAATATGAGTAAAAGGTACTTTGAAAGGGAAGGAGAGAAAAAGGAAGTTTTAATGATTCTAACTCAAAGTGACGAACCAAATCCAGATGACTGTGATTTTTACATACCTCAAATTAAATTGGAAAATGAGGCTATTCCTAAAATTTGGGATAAATTGTTCAGTTATCTTCCAGAGGAAAAACGGAATGACCTGAAATAGTTATTAATATGAGGTGGGCAAGTTTTTAGAGATAAATTGCGAAGTACTAAAATGGCTAAACATGACGTGGATGTGGTAAATGCTGTTGCATCAAGCAACATCCATACAGCTTTAACCGTTTAGAATTGGCACAGGTTAAGAAAGAGATTGAGAAGATGCTTAAAAATGACATAATTGATGTAAGTTGCAGCAAATGGAGCTCACCCGTAGTGATGGTACCAAAACCTGACGTTACCAACCGTTGTGTGTGGACTCTCGAAATTTTAGTAAAGTTACAAGAACGGACTCTTTTTCTAGCCCACGTTTTGAGGATTGCATTGAGAAAGTGGAACAATCCGCTTTTATTTACAAACTGGATTTGCTTAAAGGTCACTGGCATGTACGTTTACCTGAAAGAGCGAAGGTAATTTCAGCTTTTGGACTCCAGATGGTGTATACCAATTCAAAGTTATGCCACTTGGCATGAAAAACGACGCATCCACATTTCAGTCGTTAACTAACGAAGTTGTTTCAGGATTACCCAATTGTATGGTATGCATCGACGATATGGTAATTTTCATCCAGACATGGAAATAACATTTAAAATGTCTCATGGAGTTTTTCGATCGACTTCAGGAGGCGGGTGTGGTGGTAAAAGTAGCCACAAGTGAATGGGAAAAGCCTAAGTAACTTTCCTTGGCCAGTCAATTGGACAGTGTCGAATGGCACCACTGTATGTGGGTACAAAAGTTATTGGGGAGTTTCCGACAACCTCGAGAAGACGTGAAATAATGCGATTTTTTTGACTGGCTTTTACTGGAATGTTCTACCGAATTTTAGCAGTGTGGTCGGTCCACTGGCGGATTTTCTCAAGAAGCGTGACAAATTTCAGTGGACAGCGAGTGTCAACAGTAATTTCATGGCCTGAAGGCTGTATTAACCAATGTGGCTGTGTTAGCCATCCCAAATTATACCAAACCATTCAAAGTTGCTGTTGATGCGAGTGATGTGGGCGTAGTAGCGGCGCTTCTACAAGGTGACGACGAAGGGCTAGAGTGTCATATTGGTTATTTTTCAAAGAAATTGAATTCTCACCAGAAAAAGTATTCAACGATTGAGAAGGAAACTTTGAGTTTGGAGCTGGCTTTGCAACTTTTTCACATTTGTGTGAAAACTGATCATAAACCGTTGACGTTTTTGGAGCCATTCCGGAATAACTGTGCAAGGCTGTTTCTCTGGAGTTTATTGTTATATCCATTTCATGTTAAAAGAGTACATGTGGCAGAACGAGAAATCGTGATAGCCGATACTTTGTCACTAATGTGATGTGCAGAAGCATTCCAGTTGCAGGAAGAACAAAAAGATGGACTATATTATTATATCTGTTTGTGTCTGTTGTATTTATGAAACGAAAAAGTATATTTACTGTGTGCATTTCATAAAGGGGAGTGAAAATGTGAAAAATGAAACCATCTTGAAGTTGATGGTTTATTTTTTTTCTAGGATGGAGATGCCATATGAGAGTACCTTTAGGAAATACCTGTTTATAAATGGGCGTGTACATTAATATCTGCAGTGAAAGTACATTTAAGAAATGGTTGTTTATTCTTGCACTGATGTCAGAGAGTGGGTGGAGCTGCGCTGTCTGTCAGCTTTCTCTTTTTCTATAGGCGTTTTTCTGCAGGGCGGGTTTCGCACATAGCAGAAGGGAGATTGAATAATTCGAAGTGAGGAAATGGCTGAGGAATTAACAGGTGTTTTGGGTCGTTCGTTACAGTGGAAGCAGTAAAAGTATGCCAGTTACTGATTGAAATGAGGCGATGACAGGTATGGACGTTGAGGCGATTGTTTTCATGAAGGAGGTAGTGATGGGTGAGAAAATGGGGCTAAAGATAGAAAAGACTCCTGCCCCTGACGGCATGCATCCCAGGGCACAAAAAGAAATGGATAGGAAAATTGCAAGTGAACTCGTGATAATTTACCAAAATTCACTTGACAATGGGTGGGGCCGACCGATTGGAAAATAGCAAACGTGGCACCATTGTTTTCAAGAGGAAGTAGGGAGGATTTAGATAGTTTAAGTCAATGGGCTAACGGCTGGCACATGGAATAACATGTTAACAAGTATGAGGTTGTCCATTTGGTAGGAATAAAAACAAAAGTGTATTATAGAACTGATCAATATTAAAACATGCTGCTGTGCAGAGGGACCTGGGTGGCCAAGTGCATGAGTCGCATAAAGTTGGGTTACAGGTGCAACAGGTCATTACATAAATAAATAAATTATCTATATGGTCACAAGTAGTGTTACATTAACACTGTAATGATATTCGTGTGAAAAGCCTCTAGTCGCCACATTCAGGCAGCTGTACGGATACACAGGCGACAAATTCAGAATTCTCAGCTGCTGGCCTTATTCTGAATCACAAACCAGCTGCCCAGCCCACTAAGCTAAACTAGCACCAGATTGAGGATGCGAATGTAATTGTGTCCTGTATTGCTAGAGGGATGGACTTTCAGACGAGGAAAGTTATACTGCAACATGATAATGTGTTAGTGAGGCTACACCTGGTGTCTTGTGCTCAGTGTTGGTCGCCTTACCTGATAAATTGCCTACTGACGCTGGATAGTGTGCAGAGGATATTCACTAGTTTCAACCCACGGTTGAGAGATTTGATTACGAGGAGAGGTCGAGTAGACTGGGACTAGGGATTTAGAAGGATGCGGGGGATCTTATATAAACATATAACATTACGAAGGGAATGGATAGGATAGATGCGGGGAGGTTGTTTCCACTGGCGGGTTACAACAGAACTAGGAGGCATAGACACAAAATAAGGGGAAGCAGATTTAGGACTGAGCTCAGGAGGTTCTCCTTCACCCAAAGCTTTGAGAATCCATGAAATTCCCTGCCCAGTGAAGCAGTTGCGGCTCTTTCATTGAATGTTTTCAAGATAAAGAGAGTTTTTTTTAAGAATGAAGGAATAAAGGGGCAGCACGGTCGCCTTGTGGATAGCACAATTGCTTCACAGCTCCAGGGTTCCAGGTTCGATTCCGGCTTGGGTCACTGTCTGTGCGGGGTCTGCACATCCTCCCCGTGTTTGCGTGGGTTTCCTCTGGGTGCTCCGGTTTAGTGTCCAAAAGTGCCCTTAGTGTTGGGTGGGGTTACTGGGTTATGGGGATAGGGTGGAGGTATTGACCTTGGGTAGGGTGCTCTTTCCAAGAGCCGGTGCAGACTCGATGGGCCGAATGGCCTCCTTCTGCACTGTAAATTCTTTGAAAGGATTATGGTGTTCCGGCGGGAAAGTGGAGCTGATTCCACGAAAGGTCAGCCATTATCTCATTGAATGAAACGGCAGGCTCGAAGGGCCAGTGGCCTACTCCTGCTCCGAGTTCTTATCTTTTTATTTACTTGTTTTCTTATATATCGTGGAGGGAGTTGAAGACTGGGGATGGCAGGGACGGAAGGGTTGAGGGAGGTTGTCCGTGCCCCGGACATCCTCCTGTTTCCGCCTGGTTACCATGGGCGGACCGGTAGAACAGTGGTTACCACTGTTGATTCACAGCGCTATGGTTCCAGATTCGATTCCTGATTGTGTCACTTCCTGTGCACAGTCTGCACGTTCTACCCGTGTCCGCTTAGCATTCCTCTGGTTGTTCTGCTGTCCTCCGACAAGTCCCGAACGAAGTGCTTGTTAGCTGAACTGGACATTCTGAATTCTCCCTCTGTGTACTAGAACAAGCGCCTGAATATGGCAAGAAGGGATTTTTCAGAGGAACTTAATTGGCAGTGTTAATGTAAGCCTATTTGTGAAAATAATAAAGATAATTATTATTATGCCCAGCCCATCCTCACCCTCCTCCGTATTCTCTTGTCGGACAAGGCTTAACATTCCTCCTCTTCTTCTGGCACATCACCCTCAGCTATGTCATGCTGTGGAGGATGCAGCCGGCCGCCCAGATGCGGGAGACCCTCTCATTTTCGGACTGCAGGGCCCTCCAGTGCATTCATGCAACTGAATCGCTTGTTTAGGAGGCCGAAGCACGGCTCGACCATGATCCTGGTCGCTGCATGTGCGTCGTTATAATGATAATAATCGTCATTCGTGTCATACGTATGCACACATTAACACAGCAATGAGTTTAATATGAACACCTCTCCATCGCCACACTCAGGCACATGCCCAGGTTCACACAGGGATATTTCAGAATGTCCAATTGATTTAAAAATCACATCTTTCTGGACTTGCAGGAGGAAACCAGAACACCTTGAGCAATCCCACGTAGACATGGACAAAATGTCCAGACTCCGCACAGACAGGGACCATAGCGATGTGTCAATTCCGGCATCCTGTGCTTGAAGCAATAGTGGCAACCACTATGCTACCGCGCGTTGCTCTCCCCGTCGGCATGTGGCATCCGGATACCTGTCATAAGCCACGATCGGAATGGATAATATCTGTCCAGCTGGATCCAAGCCCTCATCGGGGGGGGGGGGGGGGCATCCTCGAACATTTGAGGAAAAGTCGACCGTGCCACGATGACGGCGCCCTGCAATCTTCCCGTGTGTCGGCTGCAGATGTGCATGATGCGCATGTGATGGTCGCAGGTCAGGTGCACGTACATCATGTGAAACCTCTTTCGAATTTTGTAGAGCGGTCTGCCATCTGCTGGCACTTGTAGTGGGACATGCATCCCGTAGATCACCCCCTCGAGACTAGGCATCTGGTCAAAAGTGGCGAAACCCGATGCCCGCCAAGCCTGGTGACCTTGGTCCACATTGAAGTGCATGTACTGAGCCGCCTAAGCTCCTGGATAGCACGGATGCACCTGTGGACCAAGGGCTGTGATATTCCGGACTGTTCCCTAATCTGTGACTGGAAGGAACCCGTCGCATAATATTTTAGGTAGACCATCACCGTGAACGCCAGTGGGAGCTGGTATCCTCCCCCGTACCCCCGTGGTTCCAGGTTTGTCATCATTTGGCAGATATGTCGCACTGTCACACTGCTCAGCTGGATAGTTTGGTGGCATGCCTATACGGGCAGGTCCTCGAATGCCAGTCACTGCTGGTACACACGGGGCTTCAGGTGCCGATTCCTTGGTACCTTCACGTCATCGCTCTTTTGGCCGGCTCGCTCTCAGCACAGCACGGCTGCCACCTGTCCCTCTGCTGCACGTTCCACTACTGCCTACTCCACTGCTGCTAGATCTGCTGCTGCAGGTTCTTCCAACTCCTAGAGCAGCGCCTGTTCGTACTGTTAAAAGACATTCCTCAGGGGTGGGGACGAGGAAATTAAGAGACAGGGATGAGGGGTAGTTAGGCCAAGTTAGGAGTAAACCTTTACTGCAGTAGAATCATGAGTTAGGTTAGTGGACTTTTAAACATCAACTGGGATTCAATGAAGGAAGAGGGGGATGGGCAGCCACTATGCCCATTTCTTTGTTGCAAGGGATACTGGGAAAAGTGGCCTCAGGCCAGTTTAAGGAATGTGGGGAAAGCCTATGCGAACTTTGCATTTGCACCATTGCCTTATTTGGTCAATAAGGTATCTGGCAGCCCTGCCTTACTTGAGACAGTAACTCAGTTTTCTTCAAACCCCTTTTGTCCGTTATCATTTTCCATACAGCATGAAGTGTATATTTGCCATTATTCGTTTTATTTTTAATAACACTACTCGCACATTTAATGCAGTTAACTTTTTGGGGTTAGAACCCAGTTGAATCCATACATAACAGTCCCTAACAACTTACAGGACATTTCGTCTGTAATAACTGTTGTACTCTCCAATGCTATATTGGTTGCTGCATTGGTTACTAATTTCCCCTCGTGACAGCAAGCTGCCAAGATTCTTAAACTATTGTCATTTAAAATACGGGTGTTCCTCGTCAGTCGCTGCTCTCTGCCGAGACCTTTAATAATTCCACCGCGTTATACGGCGCTCCTGGATACCATAGATCACCCATCAGCTTACGTGCAGTTAGAGATGTCTGAGCGGAAGTTTCACTATTCAGTAATAATTTGATATTTTGATTTGTTGCTAACCCATAAGGTTTTTCTTCCTGGTTCCTTCATTTAATTCCCTCAAATATGTAGCCAATTGTATCATTAGTGTTTCCCCCATACTGTCTGAAACATTCTTCTCCGGAGTGTTGTTCAGGTTCGTCATCTGTATAATTGTTGCTTCATCTGAACCCCAAATGAACAGTTCAAAGGCGGAGAGGGCACTATTTCTTGATTTGTATCTTTCTATCCTTGCTTGCATATTCCAAAAGTACCCTCTCCAGGACTTCTGGGTTTCCATTGCCACCATTCCTCTTTTTCTAACTCAGTGATTCAATCAGGTCGAAACTTTCCCTGCTACATTTCGGATATTGCTGCTGCATCTAATTCAATGTTTTTAATTCTGACTGTGACAGGATTTTTTGAAAGCTAAGTTGCGAACATGATATTTTCATTGTATCATCTGTCCTATCGATGCTTTTAACAGGTTTCAATTCACGGACATACTGACACCCACATCCAAACATTCATTTTTCCCTTGTCCGAGCGGTTGGGGGATATGATCTTTCATGTGGCACGGTATCATTGCAGTGATACAGTCTCGAAGCACTGTTAGGCGCATTTTACATCCCCAGGTCATCACAAACTTCAATCATCAGTATTGCTTTGAGCTGAATCATTTCGCCATTTCTATTGTTCTAAATGCAATATCAAATCGCCTGACTACGCTTGATCTGTCATTATCATAGGATTCATATGATTACTCCTTGACCAAACTACTGGGCTACATGACGTGCCACACCTTTGACACGATGTTTAATTAGGTTCACAATGAACCATTTAAAACTGGGGACCAATTCTCTAATGCAACTTCCCCTGTGCTTCTATCACAAGGAACTCCAAGGAACTCCATGCACGTCCTCCCCGTGTGTGCGTGGGTTTCCTCCGGGTGCTGCGGTTTCCTCCCACAGTCCAAAGATGTGCGGGTTAGGTGGATTGGCCATGCTAAATTGCCCATAGTGTCCTAAAAAATAAGGTAAATGGGGGTTGTTGGGTTACTGGTATAGGTATACGTGGGCTTGAGTAGGGTGATCATTGCTCGGCACAACATCGAGGGCCGAAGGGCCTGTTCTGTGCTGTACTGTTCTAATAGCCAGGTTCACTCACCCGTCCCCATTACATAGCTCGCTTGAAAAATGAAATAAGAAACATCAGTGCAGCCGGGTAGTTATGTCATGGTTAAGTTCTGGACTCGGAAAGGGTTGTAGCGACATTGACAGGAGCCTTTCGTAGTTCTTCTTCCCACCCCCGCTGCTGTTAATGTGGAGTGGCGGAGTGCTGGGTCTACCTCCACGACTGCAAAATTGTCGGTCATTAACTTGCCCCCTTTCCCCAGCGCTTTGTGGAGCATGACGGATTAGATACGGCCGACCTGTGCTGTCCTCGGCTTTGCCTCACTTGGAACACCACCTATACCTGTACTCCCGACCAAACTACAAGGACATTTCACTTATGCAGTGGTGACATTCTGTGGTGCCCCATTTACGAGGGCATAGTATCGACTCATGGAAGGTTATCACGTTGAAGGACAATGAAGCTCTCACAAAACTATTATATCGTTCCCGGCGATGGGAATGGAACATTGCATGGATATTGCCCTGTTTTTGGAACAAATATACATTTGATTTTGGATGTGACAAGACTGTTGCCATAAAGGTAACATCAGACTGTGTGGAGGGGGTGAGAAAAGGTTGTAGAAGAGAGAGGAGGAATAGCAAGAGGATGGAACGAGTAAGAAGGGAGGCACGACAAGACCGCTTTTTATCAGGAGGTATACTTACTTCACTTATGACCCAGCATGAGGGAAACCTGGGCAGCATGAATCTATTCTACCAAATCTACCACCGCATGCATGGCCAGTGACTGGGTGTCTGGTACTCGAACCCCGCATCGATGTCTAGGTTATATTCCGTCTCATCGCTTTGGGGAACTCCCCAAAACGGTGGTACACTTTCAGAGTTCCGAGCCACCGCAAGAAAAGGTTACTCCACCCGACGGTCCTGGTCCGGCCCAACCAGCTATATGCCTTCCCCTTTCTCGGGATAACTCCCATTCACAGTATCATAAGCTTCAACGGTGGAGGGCGTATATACCTAGCCACTTCACTCCCAATAGTGATTCCCGGTCGTACGAGAATTGTTTCAGCAGTGAGGGGTATGACTGTTTGCCGGCAGAGCTGGAAATGAATATAACATGTCTGTTCTCCAATTGTACTGATCGGATGGGTCGCATAACCCTGACATCAGGTGAATGCGTCTGTTTCAAAGCCACTTGTTTCCCGCTAAGCCAGACCTTCAGCTTTCTGGCTGGGCGAATGTCTCTCATATCACTTAGGGAACTAGGGCTTTCTGCATTGCCAGCAAGTACGAATGGGCATTCCAAAGCTGAATAAACTGGGCTACTGAGGGATTCCTGCTCAACCGATATACTGATTGTGATGCTAGCCTGTATACGGATCAAGGATAATGCTTCCTTTTTAATGGCACAGCGACCAATGTTTTGTCACCTCCATTTACCCGCCAATTCGCTATCGGCACTCTAGTCCCCACCATAGTCCCCTGCCTCTCTGCGTGCGGACAGTCTTAGCAGAATTCTGCGAGAGGGGAATCGTGAGGATAGTTATGGATTGGACCAGTAGGTTATCATGAAATGATAAAAAGAGGGAATGAGGAAGTTAACAGAAAGACATGAGGGGCAGTTAGGCCAAGTTAGGAGTAAAATTTTACTGCAGTAGAATATGGAGTTAAGTTAGTGGACGTTTAAACATCAAGTGGGATTCAAGGAATGAATAGGGGGATGGGCAGCCACTATGACCATTTATTTGTTGCAAGCGGTACTGTGAAAAGGGGCCTCAAGCCAGTTAAAGGAATTTGGGGAAAGCCTATGGAAGCTTTGCATTTGCACCGTTGCCTTATTTGGTCGTATGTATGTGAAACTTGATGCAAATTGAATGTTTATGAAATGAGATGTGTTGTCCCTTTGTCTGCAATCTAGCATTTGAACATTCAGGAGACATTGTTGTGTCCTGCTCTACCAATAGAGTGAGTCACCCAGCTAGCTGGTTAAAATAAACAATAATGGATACCTGCAAATCCGTCTCAAATTTTATTGAGACCAGACTGACAGTAAAAGAATCAGGATTGTCAGGGACACCAGCAGGAATGTCACAACTGCTGGTTAAATTCCAAAATCCATTGTGTGCAGACAGTGAAAGACCGACTCGTTAGCGTCGTGTCTACCCCTGTGCCCAATAAGGTCCACCGGGCTACATGATGGGTGACGTCGGCACCACGGTCTCTGCTCCAGCATGTCCTCTCCAATCCCGTACCCTGGTCCCATCGGTGGCTGGCACCATGGGGCCTCTGGCCCTGGCACCTGTCCCTGAGGCCAGCGGTTCCATTGGCGGGCACTGTCATGCGTATGCACCGTGGCACCATAAGGGCTACTGTGGGTTGTGCCTTGTACGGGCAGGTAGTGGCCAGGTTGGTGTGTGTGGTGGAGGGTGGTGTTCGGAGGAGCAGACCAGGGGAAGCAAGGAGGCCAGTGTCACTCTGCAGAACGAGGGAGCAGGGTGGGTGATCAGTGGCTGAGAAGCAAGAAGGCCGACGTAATGTGGGTCCTTGCCTGGGAACTGCGGCAGTGCTATAGGGGTTCGCCTCGGTCACTTGGTCTATTCTCCGTCACACACACTTCTACCGGCCTTGGCAGCGCCCCGCGCCCCCCTTACCTGCCCCATTCACCAGCCAGCCAGGACAGCGTCCGGCCCGGCACCCTACAGTCGTTCCTTTCCGTTTTATACGTACTCTGCCACTCATTCATCAGCCACCAAGCCGGTTTCACGATTTTTAAAGCGCAAGTGAACCGTGCCAACTGGAACTTAGAGCATTGCAGCTGGATAATCGCGGTCCGACACAAAAGCGGGGTGAGGTCCACGACTGATATGTAAATAGTGTTTACTGTACATGTGTTCTGGCGCACATTGCCGCCGCTCTCGAGGTGGTGGAGAATCGTTATTTAGCTTCAATTCAGCGCCCTCCACTGTCTCGTGCTGGAACCAATTCCACGCCCAATTATCTTTTGCAATTTCGGAATCGGCAAACAGCGAATTTCACCCTCAGAATCCTACAGCGAGAAAGTCACCTCGTGACGGCACAGCCACCCCACCCATCCGTAAGTCTGTCCACCATGTAGAAGGCACAATACTGGAATTGAATGCAATGCTCTCCAGTTGCCAGGAAGAGCATACATCGAACAACGCTCAAAAAACACGACACCATCCAAGATAAAGCAGCCCGCTTTTCTATTCCTCCTTCAACAGACATTCAATCGCCCCAACACCAGTGAACTCTGGCAGCCGACTGTACCATCTACAAGATGCACTAAAGTAATTCGCCAAATTTCCTTCGAAAGCACGTCTAAAACGGATGATCGCTGCAATCAAAGCCCAAGTCCAGAGTGCAAACGGATACTCTCCACTTGCTTGAATGCGTGCTGGTCCAGCAGCTCTTAAGAAGCTCGCACCGCCCAGGACAATGCATCCCGCTAGATTGCTCTACATTTCACAAACGTTCACTCCCTTCACAATCGACAAACAGGTGCAGGCGTGTACCATCTGCATGATGCACTGCTTTAACTCTCCAAGGTCGCTTCCACAGCACCTTGGAAATCTACGACAGCTTCCGTTTTGAAGGACAAGTGCAGACGATGCATCAGAACACCGCAACTGGAGGTTTCCCTCAAAGTCACTCAACACCATTACTTGGAAATATATCGCCATGTCTTCACTGTTACTGGCGCAAATTCCTGGAACTCCCTTCCCAACTGCATTTTGGGTGTACTTATGTATGCAATGGTAATAGAAGGCAATTCATTTCCACTTTCTGAAAGGCAGCTAAGTCCGGGAGAAAAATGCTGGCCTGACCAGCGATTTCAAATCTGAGATTTTCAGTTTTAAAACTATATCTGCCCATACCCATTATAGCCTTACACATCTCAATCAGATAACCCATGATATCTCTCAGCTCGACAAAATACACACTAAGACAATCCAACCTCGCTCCGTCACACAAATGTACCACTCTGGGCTGGAGCCAAGTCGTTCTGTTTTGCACCCTTTCCCGTGCAACTACTTCCTTCTTTTAATTTGTCTTTTGTTCGTTATCTCTAACAGACAAAATGGCGGACTTCAAAAACACGAATAGTCTTTGTATTTATTTTTCCATGGAGACGCTTTGCTTCTGAGTGGCTGTGAAGTATCACCTACATTGGACACGCGTTAAACAGTTAGGTGTCCGGTGTTCATTCTCGATGGACTATCCCGACTTTGGTCCATGCATTGGACTAATTTCCACCAATGGCAACAGCATGTGATAAATTCCATCTGTGTTCATATATCGGCCGGAATAGGCCGCATTTCCACCAACAGATTTCCCGATGGTATATGTTAAATTCAGTCGGAAATGCAATTCTGAAGGGAAAGAGTGGTGAATCCCAGATTTTTCTGCGAAAACTGGCAATGGCTTCCTCATCATAATTGTAAGTTAACTTACAGATTCTCTACTGAATTCACACTTCAGCAGCTGCCCTAATTCAAATATAACCTGGGTATCTAGACCTTGGCCTGCGTCACTGGAGCCCAGTGACAACACAATTAAGCCTTTGCCAGGATGATGTTACATAATATATCGTAATTCTCGTGTGGAAAATTTTCGAGTCATAAAGTCATGCAATTTTATGACAAACAAATTGGCCATTGGCCCCACCGTGCATGTGCCTTCCATCAGGCATTTTTGTATTCGAATCCCTTTTTCAGCACTGCTCTAGAACCTTGCAGGTTTTTGCAATCCACGTGCTTATCCGAATGATGCATACATGTTCTGTGAGGTTATGTCTCTACCATTGATTGAGTTCTGCACCACAATACGTACGGGACGTGAATGTGTTCCAAAAACAAAACCCTCTAAATGTCCTGTTGTCTAATAATAATATCTTATTGTCACGAGTATTAAGCTACTATAAAAAGCCCCAGGTCGCCATATTACGTCGCCTGCTCGGGTAAGCAGGTACGGTAATTAAACCCGCGCTGCCATACATTCCGAACTAGCTGTCTAGGCCACTGAGCTAAACCGGCTAGTCTTATTGACCATTCTACTAACATAATAATTCCCTTCATCTCTAGTCTATTTATGATCCTTAGAACTTTGAACACCTTCATCACTTTCACCACACCCCCCTCGCCTAAAGGACAAACCGCAAGACTATTCATCCTCCCGTAATAGCATTTAAAAAAATAAATTTAGAGTACCCAATTCTTTTTTTCCAATTAAGGGACAATTTATTGTGGCCATTCCACCTAGTCTGCACATCATTGTGTTGTGGGGCGAAACCCACCAAACACGAGGAGAATGTGTACATTCTGCACATTCAGAGATCCAGAGCCGAAATCAAACCTGGAGCCTCGGCGTCGTGAGGCAACAGAGTTAACCCACTGTGGCACGTTCTGCCCCTCCCACCATAGCTGTAGAGTGGCCGCCATGGCATTGTCGTGTTGAAACCCCATTTTACCATCCGTGGTGCTGCACATACATCCTGTGCTGGGCTGACCGTAACGGCACACAGTTGCCTAACTGTGGCCGAACGAACAATTTAACAACAGCAAAATAATGGCCATAATTCTGCGGATAGGATTCAGTTGTTCGGCTCACAGTGTACCCGCACCAATGTGAGTTGCGGCGACAAGGGGTGGTTTCAAGATTAAACACAATTAAAAAACGGCGAGGAGCGAGACTCCCACGGGAAATAGAACATAGAACATAGAACAGTACAGCACAGAACAGGCCCTTCGGCCCTCGATGTTGTGCCGAGCAATGATCACCCTACTTAATCCCACGTAACCCGTATACCCATAACCCTGGAGCTGTGAAGCATTGATGCTAACCACCATGCTACCGTGCAGCCCCCGATTGAAATGAACTGCGCGCCACCTAGACAGACGTGGCTTGGGTCCTGAGAACCCCCCCCCCAAGGCATATTTCCCAATTGTCACGTGCATATCAACCAGCTAGTCAACCTTCACAGATATTTGGATAAGGACACGAGGATTCAGCTGGTTCTTGTCACAAAGCACAACAATCGACATCATAGAATCATAGATTTTACAGTGCCTAAGGAGGGCAATCGGCCCATCAAATCTGCACTGGCCGTTGGAAAGAGCACACTACTTAAGCCCACTCATTCCCCTCTCTGTGTCACCTCAGCGAAACATTTGGACCCTAACGGGCAACTCAGCATGGTCAGTTTACCTGACATGCACATATTTTGACTGCGAGGAAACTAGAACATCAGCTGGAAACCCACACAGACATGGGGATGACGTACAAACTCCACACAGACAGTTAACCGAAGCCAGAATTGAACCTGAATCACTTTTACTGTGACGCGACAATGCTAACCACTGTGCCACCCTGCTGCCAGCGGGCTCTGATTCATGCCACAAAATGTGTTTTGTATCCATTTTGTATAAATCCATTTGGCTATTAGCGACTTCACCAAGCTGTCATGCATGACAATGTCAACTGCCTCACTGACTTCCATGCAAACTCCAACACTGCCGTCATGTGTAGATGTAAACTGCTTTAAAATCAATGACACAAGTAAGGCATTGTCTCTATCTGGCAAAGCAGATGCATTATCTCTCATGCATTATTTACTTCCCCACTGTATATTAATTCTGATCCTCAGAATTTGTTTCAAATGTTTTTCCTACGACTGATTTTCAGTTCCTTCGCATGTTAAATACGGTTCAATAATAATCCCTTCCAGAATAATTGTTGTTCTTGTTAATCCAGCTGTCCACCAACATCTTACCTACGGCCAGACTGGTTTTGAAAATTAGCATCAGAGCCCACAAAACCTCGTCTCTTCCATCAGAAAACCTATTTCAATTTAATCTGGATGTGGGGATATATGGAATTTTAAACTTACTCAAGATCTAATACGACTTCTACACCTGGCGCAACTGTTCCATTATATCACAGGGGTCCCCAATCATTCACATTCATCCGTTGTCCTTCTACTTAGTGAATGTCACAGTATTCCAAATTGGATCTGAACACAGCCTTGTGCAGCTTCAACATTACGTCCGGGGCCCTCGTACTATCACTCCCTTTTTATGACTGTTAATATTGCATTTTGCTCCCTAACTGCCATCTGAACCTGCACGCTAACCTCAAGAGAATCCTGACCTAGCACTACTTAGTCGCTTTTCAGATTCCCATAATAGCAGATGCCTCTATTCTTCCAAACAATGAGCAGAACCGAAGGGCTTTTTTACATATTCTTCCATCCAACACTTATTTGGCAACTCTCCCGGCCCGTCCAGGTCGCATTGATGCATTTCTGCTTCCTCAACACAACCTGGGCCTCTCCAGATCAATGCATAATCTGCAAATCTATCAACAATGCCTTCTGTTCGTTCTTGCCTATGATTAATGCATATCCTGAATAGTTGCGGTCCCAACTCTGACGCCTGCAGGACACCTCGAGTCACCAAATTCCGCTCTGAAAAGTATCCCTTTGTCCCCTCTCCCTGATGTCTACCAGTCAACCATTCCAATATGCATGCCAGTACCTTTGCCCTAACACCATGGGCTGTTATCTTATTTTGGAAGAGGGCAGCACGGTGGCGCAGAGGGTTAGCCCTGCTGCCTCACAGCGCCGAGGTCCCAGGTTCGATCCCGGTTCTGGGTCACTGTCCGTGTTGAACTTGCACATTCTCCCCATGTTTGCGTGGGTTTCGTCCCCACAACCCAAAGCTGTGCAGGCTAGGTTGATTGGACATGGTAAATTACCCCTTAATTGGAAAAAATGAATTGGGTACACTAAATGTATTTTTAAAATAAAATTTATTTCGCAGTTTCCTGATCGGCACATTGTGGAAAAGACATTCTGGAAATCTGAACAGATCACATTCATAGGTCACCTTTGAATAACTCACTTGTTACCCCCTCAAAGAATTATGACAGATCTTTCAGGCATGACCTTCCATTGATTAATCAGTTATCGCTCTGGATTATATTCCCATGCTCTTGTAAATGTTCTAAAATCTCATCCTTAAGAATAGAATCTAAATCTTGCCAACAACTGAAGTCAGTCAAACAGGCTAATGATTTCCATTCTTTTGCATCCCTTCCTTTTTAACATGTTTGTTACATTATCTATTTCCAAGCCTCTGGAGGCCTCCCGCTTCCAAGGGTTCTTTAAAAAAATCACCATTAATGCCTCAAATATTGTCAGCTATCTTCTTCATAACCCTGGGCTTCAGTCAATCCGGTCTGTGTGATTTATCCACTTGATTTTCCCAATACACCTGGAGTCTGAAGGTCCACGTGATAAATGTAATATTGTATTTCTTACGTGCCTTCTCCACCTCTTGGTTTATTTTCTGCCCCACATCCTGTCTAAAGCTAGCGGGGCTGTATATAACTCCTGTCGGTTGATTTAATTCCCTTGCAATTCCTCAACTCTATTGACAAATATCCTACATCATATTGCTTCTTGCTATCGTTTGAAGTTCATTTATCATTATGAGTGCCAGCCACCTACCCACGTGCCTACCTTCTCGATAGAGCACATATTCTTCGATATGTGGAACCCAGCACTTATACCCTTGCAGCCACGTCTCTGTGATAGCCGCAACATCGTTCCCTCCATTGTCAATGGGCTCAAAAAGCTCAATTAGATTCCTTTATTTATTGTGTGCATTTAGATCTAAAATCTTCAGTCTTGCATCGACCACTGCCCTTCTCATAGCTGTCCTCTTTGTTAGTGTGACTGAAGTTATATCCCTGCCGCTGCCTAAACCTTCTGTTCTATTACGTGTTCTATTACCAATCGCTCTTCAGCCCTCGACCCGTTTAACAAGGTTAAATTCCTGATAATTAACCTGCACTTTCACGCTCGCTTTCAACTTTGTTTTTCCAATTTTTCACACAACTTTGCACTTCACACCCCACCCAAACATTATTTGTGTTTAAAGTCTTATCTAGTTGCGTGATTCTGGAGGAGTCATCACACAGCCTGATTCAGGGGAAGACCATCCCATTAGAACAACTTTCTCCTGTCCCAGAGATGGTTCCAATGTCCCATGAATTCAAACCCATTTGTCCCACACCAACCCTTGAGTTATGCTCAAATCTTATTGACCTTGTGTCAATTATCTTTTGGCTCAGGTCTTTATCAATACATTATTTACCGTTTTGTTCCGCTTTTTAATTTAGCCCTTAGCTGCTTTTACTCTTTCATCAGGATATCTCTTCTTGTTTATCAATATCTTGTTCCACCTCCCTCACTGTCAGTCATATGCTCCTGTCCCTGTCCATGACCACTGGTGAATTCAAGTCAGTTATTCTAAGGTGTATTACTTTTTCCTGAAATACAGTGGCCAGAGTTCTCACCGTCACTGATGTATCGCTGCATTCAAAGGTCAAAATCCAGCTCATTAACATTGAGACAGCGATATTCAAGTAACCAACACTTACTACAAATTTAGTCATTGGGGAAGCACAATTGGGTTTGCCAGCTACGACACCCTTTAGGAACAATACATCACCTGGCACTGCATCTCCAGTTTCAAAGTTTGATTTGTTCATTTTCCCCATTTCCAGCTAGTTTTTGTCTTTCTAATCTATGAAATATTTCTCGTTTTACCTTTAACCGGAAAGCAATGAAGAAAAGGTCATGCCAGTACCAGTTGCCTACCAGCCTTCCAAGTGTCGATCTCGCGCCATTGTTCATTGGAATCGATTGTGTTCAAAGCAGCACCTTAACGGTTGTGGAATAGGTCCAGGAGCAGCGCCGGTTTTTCTGTGGCAAACGTCCACCTATTCTGCGTTTGATCCAACAGTTAGGGCAGGATTCTTCATTTGCCAGTGCCACAAAAGCGATACGAAATTGGTCGCAGAATAACCTCCGACACCAAAATCGCGGTTGGCGCTGGTTTGACGCCAAATCGGGAAGCTCCATCGCCCTGAAAATAGTATTAATGCATTGCCCGCCGCGCGGGTTTAAAGTTCGTTGGTCATATCATTAGCGGGCCTGACACCAAATTATCCGTGGTCATCCACTGCCGTGGATGGGCCAATTTCTCGACGGCGTTGTTCACTGCTGCCCTCAAAAGTTTTCAACCGGGGTGGGGGGGTTCTCCGAAAATGGGCCTACGTCTCCACGCCGTCCTAAAAACACTTGCGTTTCACTCTTGACTATCCTTAACAAAACCCGAGGGCAATTCACTTGCTATCGGGGGCTACACGGGCCCGAGAGTGCGTCTGGCAGTTCTGGCTGTAGATGCGGTTCCCCGCACTTCTGGTCGGGTGTCTACGTATGTGCATGGTGCCGGCCTGCAACGGCCACTTTGTGTATCATGGCGGACTCGGTTTTCAGACCGACATCTGCAATGTAGGGCCGCCAGGGATGACATCCACCCTTCTATGCGAGCGGCCTAATCGCTGCCCCGGCCGCTCCTGCGGCCCCCCACCCTCTGCCCTCGATCCCCCACCCTCTCACGCGTGTGCGACTCTCCAGGAACCGGAGAATCGCAGGATGGACACCAGGCACAATTGCCGCGTAAAGGTTGATTCGGCGCCCGCGATTTCGGCGCCCGCGATTTCGGCGCGGGCTTGCGGAGAATTCAGCTTCTGGTGACGTGGCTGCTGAGCGAGAGTGAGTAGGCAGGAAATTAGTAGTCTTGACTGACTGTGTGCTGCCGTACCGGACATTGGCTTCTCTGCCTCCAATGGGGGCGGGTGTCCCTGTCTAGACCGGCAGAGTGGAAGGGGGAATAGGCCGAGCAGCCGGTGTTCCCTAGCCCACAGGTGTTCGGCGGTACCCAGACACCGACCTCCATTACGGCAGCTATGTTATGCGTACCAACTGCCATCCCATCTCGGACCCTCTTTCTATAGAGTAACACTGACCGTATGGTTGCGCCCAGCCTCGCAACCCACCACAAGCCAAATTGTGCCGCGAACGGGCCCCGAACAATCCGACCAACCGGCCTCATCCAACGGGGTGCCCTGTAGGGCATCACCCACGGCAGCCCCCAGTAAAGGCAGTCCCAGCCAACCCTACCCCTGTCAGCAGGGACGGGGTCCAGGACCGGGTGCGCCAACGGTGCCAGTTGCCGATGCGGCAAAGATGCAGTGACGGGGAGGGATATAGAACATAGAACATAGAACAGTACAGCACAGAACAGGCCCTTCGGCCCTCGATGTTGTGCCGAGCAATGATCACCCTACTCAAACCCACGTATCCACCCTATACCCGTAAGCCAACAACCCCCCTTAACCTTACTTACTTAGGACACTACGGGTAATTTAGCGTGCCCAATCCAACTAACCTGCACATCTTTGGACTGTGGGAGGAAACCGGAGGAAACCCACGCACACACGGGGAGGACGTGCAGACTCCACACAGACAGTGACCCAGCCGAGAATCGAACCTGGGATCCTGGAGCTGTGAAGCATTTATGCTAACCACCATGCTACCGTGCTGCCCCCAATATGCGTGCGTGGGTCCCCCAGAACCAACCGAGCCTACTGTGTTGCTCATGGAACCTGGCTGGGCACGGGAGTATGCGCATGCTGACCTGTTGGCCTTCCAATCCCTGCAGATAATGACTTTTGGCTTTCACCCAGCATGGCTGTACGCGGTAGCAATGGTCGCAGGTCTCTGGGATCCACTGTGGCTGCGGAGGTGGTTATCTCTCGGATAGGAGGGAGAAGCTGCAGCATCATTACCGTCAGAAGAGGAGCGATCTGTAGCGAAACGGGCTGCAGACTGAAAGGCTGCAGAGTAACAGGCTGCAGCAGAATGGGCTGGAAGAATGGCAGGTTGCGGCCACACAGGCTGGAGCGCCAGCATAAAACAGACATTCGGAGAAGGGGCCGCAAAGGAGGCGCTGCATGATTCCTCGTGTGTATCAGCACCGCCTGTCATTTGAGGACTTCCAGAACTGGCGTCCCGTCAGAGACTCTGGATGAGAACAGAGACAGTGTGACATGTGCCAAATGATGGCACAGGTGACACCGACGGGTTATGGGGGATGACATGCGCTCCCATGATCGTCAAGGTGGTGGTCGACCTGAACCCTTGTGCGATGGGACTTTCCAGTTGCCAAGTGTCGACTTTTTCGGCGTCGCAGTGACATCGGAGGTCAGGTACATCCGCGCCATCACGGAGGCCCCATGTGCCCCAGTGCCTCAATGCAGCCAGGTCCATGTGGACCGAACGCAGCAGGGTGCCCGAGGAGCGTGCGTCACAGCCATCGCCGGGATGTATGGGACCTGGGCGCTATAGACAGAACGGATGTGGACCTCTGGACACCTGTGAATAAGAGGGCATTCCACAGGAACCGAAGAGGGTCCCACTCAAAGAACATCCAGCTGGTGTATGACCATTTTCTGTACACCGTGCACTTCTGTACATGAAACACAGTCAATGCACACAACCTCTTCATCCCGGTATACTCTATTGTTCCTTACATTTTCGTGGGGCACCCTCCACCCACCTCGCCCCCGCCCCACTCCACCCCCCCCCCCCCCCGAGCTAAGGGGATGTGTCCTGGGTGAAATGGGTAACCCACTGCAGTCGTGGCTGATGACACCTATCCAGAGAGCACAGAATGACGCGGAGACCCGCAGAAAAATATACACGCTATCAAGTGACAACTTAACTAGTCTCTCACTTTCCGGTCTTTCGGACCCTAATATTACGCTGTATTCGTTCCCAAGTCCCGACATCAAGGAGGGCAGGCAGCCTGCTGCAACTCAAGCTTTGCGACAAATGACCTCGGTAGAATTGGTTTCCTGGGGCAACTCAGGCAGGATGGGCCAGCCCGCTGCTCGTGTGTGGCGGGTAGTGTGGTGCGCCTGTTCTGCCGACTACGCACCAGATGTAAGCAGATACATGAGGGGCGTGTGCGAGGTGCTCCGGTGCTCCAGAATTTTCCTTGCGGCATTCGATACAGCCCCGTCATCTCCTCCTCCCTCGCGGTGCCCGATGCCTTCCGGGCTACTCTAAAGTTGCCAGCGAAGAAATTCCATGAGCCCCACCCGCACCCCCCTCCCCCCACCGGAACCTGTCGCTTCCAGTCCTGGAGACCTGCAATGGTCTTGTCCATGTTTTGTATATTCGCGGCCATGGAGCACAGGAAGTTGTCCATTTCCTTCTGGGACTGCAATACATCATGCTGCCACCGTACAGGGACTTGGAGGAAATGTTTTTTTTAGGGGGGTGGTTGCGGGGGTATGATGTGAGGGGAGTGGGGTGTATGGGGTGAGGTGTGTGTGACGATGTGTTGCGCGAATGTGGCGGGGGATGCTGTGAGGAGGATGGAAGTGGGTAGTGTGGATGGTGAGCGGCTGGTGGGTGGATCCACTGATGTGTCATGGAGATACGCAACTATGCAGCTTCTCACTTCATCGCCGCAGCCGATCTCTGCCTCAGCGATCTCCCTTTCTTCCCGGCTGCGAACCACGTCCAGTGCCCTCTGCTCGAGCATGGCGAGGGGCCTCTGTACTGGCAGTCCTCCTCCGTTCTGCTCCAGTTCCTGTCTGTTGTTTGCGGACTTCTCATAGGGAAGTCTGATGCATGCAGCCCAGTGGTTGTTTTTATGGTGGCCACATTGGCCAGGCAACCGGGCCATGTCGGACGGCATGAGTCCTAGCTTATGGCGATGGGTGGGGATTCGGCCGTCCTCCGCGGGGTGGGGGAGGGGCGGTGGGGGCGGAGGTGGGGGCAGTGGATGGTTTCTGTGTGCGTGTGTGTGTGTGTGTGTGTGGGGGGGGGGGGTTAGTCGCGTCGCCACGGAGCAGCCAACTCACCCTGGCCGTCCTGGGGAGGTCGTGAAGTTCCTTCCATCATTTTATGTCAGTCCAGGCGACGTTGTCCACGGTGCCGACCGCGTCTGCCACCTGTGCCCAGGCCCTGTGCAAAACAATGCCTCGCATCATTTTTCCAGGGCCGGGGTACAGGGGAAACCAACTCAGCTCCATAGCGTCAAAGAGTGCATTCAGCTCAGCGTCCCTGAGTCGTGGTGCTGTTGGCCTTCCAACCTTCATGTTGGCTTGCAGGGTACATGTGGGGGTGGATCATTTAAGTGCAGCTACACATGTGGGACTCGTGAGTGCTAATGACGGATCAGGCGAATCCTGCAATGTGTTACCTGGAATCGATTACGTTCGACTTGGCGATTGTGCTCGCCCATTTAATATAGCTTAATCGGTGCAGCTGTTGCACCGTTTTTTCTTCTGTTAAATGCAATGGTCTCCATGCAGACAACGGCAGTCAGTCTCAAAATCGGAGAATACAGCCCTTGCATATAAATCACCACTTTTATTAGAAATCGATCCCTAAACCAAAAAAGGTTTTCCAAATGGTGGACAAGGTTTTTACTCCCCGAATCCTTAATGCAGGCTTGATATAACTTATATCTACGAAGAAGATTCTATCTATTTACCACTCGGTAGCTTCTATCCTGAGTCCATTCTTTCGGAGGCAATAGTACTTTTCGATGCTCGGTAATGATCACTATTTCAGGTTAAAGTAATTTTTTAACTTACATTATTTTAATTCAAAAGATAACATCACTTTATATGCAGCAAATAAAAATAAAATCTTGCTTTGGGATTTCCGTTCCGGTTTTTCGGACCTTCTCTCTTTTTATCTGTAGGTATTCTCAGGAACTGTGATACCCTCCTGCATTCAGTCCTTCCTATTTTCGAAGCAGCTCTGAGAGCTGGAAGTTTTTGTCTGCTCGCAAATCAGGACATTTAATCCCCTTCAAACACCCCTGCTGGTTACATGACATTATCTTCAAGCAATATCTTCTGCTCATTTATGTAATTTTGCTTTTCCATTGTATTCATCTACTTTTGTTCATGTCTAACACGATGATAAGCATTGGTAAAAAATCCTTCAATGCTTGTCAAATCTTAGCGAAGTGACACATATGGTTCTCGTCATGTTTTAACTGATTCCAGCTTGTTTTAATTTATGCCTTAGTACAGTGTTCTTCAAACTTTTTTTCCGGGGACCCATTTTTACCAACCGGCCAACCTTTGGGAGCCAACCAAGCCGACATTCGTGACCTACACTGGCCTACATTCGGAACGCACGCCAGCCGACCTGCGCAACCAACTATTTTATTTTGCCTTGTTTGCTGCAGCCAAAAATGAGGAAATGGTTTTGTGTCCCATTGGCCCTCGTACACGCTCCTCCAATTGAACCTGTTAGGTGAAGGTGCAGCATTCCTATGTCGAAAGTCTGGACGCTCCAACTTTCAAATGTTCTGATTTTTTTTCCTGTAGTTTCATCAATAAACACCAGCTCCGAACTTGTCAATAAAAATAAAAATAAAATGAGTAAAATAAATGAAAAAAAAAAAAAAACCGCCTCCCCTAACATGTAAAGCAAATAAAATGAATCAATCAAATGCATAAAATAAATGAATATAAACCACTACAGAACTTGGGAAACAAAATGCTGGAACTGTTTAAAAAGAAAGAGTGCCGCACTGCGCATGCGCGCCAATAATCATGTGCGCGTGCACAGTGCGGCAGATTTTGTTTTAGCACATTGGGCTAAATCGTTGGAGTTTAAAGCAGACTAAACAGGCCAGCAGCACGGTTCGATTCCCCTACCAGCCTCCCCGGACAAGCGCCGGAATGGGGCTACTAGGTGCTTTTCACAGTAACTTAATTGAAGCCTACTCGTGCCAATAAGTGATTTTCAATTTTCATTTTCTATTGCTCGCACATTTCTGAGTATTTATTAGATATATGCCTGATTGCTCGTCGTTCTGCGTTGTTTCGTGAAGAATGTCGCTCTCAAAGATGTTTACCCAAGTCATCCCTTTGGAGCAAGTATTGCTGGAATGACAAACTGTAGAAAAAAGTGGCATTTTAACTCAGATGGATTTTTCGTCAGTGGTTATCAAAGATAACACTTAGGATTTCGTGTTACATTGTCATCGTTACGCACAGTTTAAACGCGATAGTTGTTCCTTTTCAAGGTAATATTATGTGAACACGAAAGTTCGTTTTAATACACCTTGCCCTTTTTTTCATGGAATTGTTTTTTGTGTGATCTTGAGTGTTCTTGCCTCACTGTTTAATAAATGTATTCACGGTTTGGTGTATCTCGGCGGAGTGTTCGGAATTGTTGAGGTCGCGTCTGAGATCATACTGCTTTGTAATTTTAAACGAATACTTCTAAATTGTTTATTTTTAACGCACTTTGAGGAAGGTGATATAATTTCTTCTTGTTGAATGGCGAGTATAATCATTTTTTCCTAGTCCTCGTTTTCTGATTTAACCACATGTTAATTAGTATTGACCTGCGTGGGTCTCGATATTAAACAAGCAGAGGATTATGTTGAAAGTTGGAATGTCTTCATAACCCCCAAATGATCGATTTTGACTTTTCGGCGAGGGGCAAACTTGAGAAGGCGGGCATTTTTGTTTGACCTCAACTGGCACGGAATTCAAACCGCGCTGGTGGTCATACACTGCATCACCAACCAGCTGTCTCTCGAACTGTTGTCTCACATCATTCGTTTCTACTGTTGTGATTATGAATTTCACTCAGTTAGAGTACGAAATTGATGTTGAACAACAAGTTAATTGGTACTGTTCCGATGGGTATTTGGCAATATTCCACAAATGGATATGTAATGTTCTCACTTCAACAGAATATATAACAGAAGAACTAAAAAAAGGTACGTGATCGAAGGCAGCACAATTATTGCAAGAATAAGAAAACACGTGTTAATTGTTCTCCATTCAAAATAGATGGGAAATCGCCTGGAAACGCGTGAACAGAGCGCCATGTTTTTTAATGTATTTCAAGGATATTTGATGTGCAGAACGGGTAAGATATAAACAAATACCATGTATCCTCATACAGAGATAGATCGAATCAGATTCCCCCAAAGAGGAAGGATACTACAGAATCATCAGTTACGCAGAAAAGTGCACTTTTGGCTTGGAAATTGGAAATGGAAAACGTTGCGTAACACTTCATTAGATACTGAATAGGAAGTATCATGTGTTTCCCTTTTTTACTAGTAGTTATGAGTTTGGTTAATACTTTATCAGACGCCTTGGGAGAATATATTCGGAAAACAGTTCTCTGAAATTTGTTATGCCACGTACGATTGTTTGTTTCTATGATCTCCGTGATATGAGACATAAGAACACAAGAACATCAGGACTAGGAGCAGGAGTAGGCCATATTTTCATTGGAGCCTGCCCTGCCATTCAATGAGATCATGGCTGGACATTTGTGAACTCAGCTCCATTTTCCAGCCCGAACATCACAACCTTTTTTTCCATAATTCTTCAAAAAACTTTCTAACATTATCTTGAAAACATTTAATTTAGGAGCCTCAACTGCTTCACTGGGCAGGAAATTCTACACATTTCGAATCCTTTGGTTTCGAGGTTCCTCCTAAATTCTGTCCTAAATCTATTTCCCCTTATTTTGAGGCTATGGCCACTAGTTCTGCATTTAACCGGTGACTGGAAACAAGATTCCCTTTATAATTTTATTTGTTTCTGTAAGATTCCGCATCCTTCCAAATTCAAACGATTTCAGTCCTAGTCTACTCAACCGCTGCTCGTAATCCATACCCCTCAACTCTGGGATTAAGCTCGAGAGGCATGGTGTGGATGGACTCTGGAACTTTTGGAATCAGCTGCACAAATAATCATAGTCCAGCGACCAAATGATATGTAAAATTCTGTATGAAGGTTTGCGTGTGCATGTCTGTGTGTGCACGTATGTGTGTGTTTGCGTGTTGATGTGTACGTCACTGCGCAAGGCGTAGGGAAAACTATATCTACACGTAATGTTGAGTGTGATCATGGAATCATATTATGTGTATTCCTAAAAGAGATCGTCAGGACATTGAAAACAGCGCGAGAGGAGAGACAGCAGGGACATTGAAAAGAGCGCGAGAGGTAAGACAGCTGGGACATTGAAAAGTGCGCGAGAGGAGAGACAGCAGGGACATTGAAAACAGCGCGAGAGGAGAGACAGCCAGGACATTGAAAAGAGCGCGAGAGGAGAGACAGCTGGGACATTGAAAAGAGCGAGAGAGGTAAGACAGCTGGGACATTGGAAAGAGCGCGAGAGGAGAGACAGCAGGGACATTGAAAAGAGCGCGAGAGGTAAGACAGCTGGGACATTGAAAAGAGCGCGAGAGGAGAGACAGCAGGGACATTGAAAAGAGCGCGAGAGGTAAGACAGCTGGGACATTGAAAAGAGCGCGAGAGGAGAGACAGCAGGGACATTGAAAACAGCGCGAGAGGAGAGACAGCCAGGACATTGAAAAGAGCGCGAGAGGTAAGACAGCTGGGACATTGAAAAGAGCGCGAGAGGTAAGACAGCTGGGACATTGAAAAGAGCGCGAGAGGTAAGACAGCTGGGACATTGAAAAGTGCGCGAGAGGAGAGACAGCAGGGACATTGAAAAGAGCGCGAGAGGTAAGACAGCTGGGACATTGAAAAGTGCGCGAGAGGAGAGACAGCAGGGACATTGAAAAGAGCGAGAGAGGTAAGACAGCTGGGACATTGAAAAGAGCGCGAGAGGAGAGACAGCAGGGACATTGAAAAGAGCGAGAGAGGTAAGACAGCTGGGACATTGAAAAGAGCGCGAGAGGAGAGACAGCAGGGACATTGAAAAGAGCGCGAGAGGTAAGACAGCAGGGACATTGAAAAGAGCGCGAGAGGAGAGACAGCAGGGACATTGAAAAGAGCGCGAGAGGAGAGACAGCAGGGACATTGAAAAGAGCGCGAGAGGAGAGACAGCCAGGACATTGAAAACAGCGCGAGAGGAGAGACAGCAGGGACATTGAAAAGAGCGCGAGAACCGGAAGTACGACCCGCGGACTTCTGGGAAGGATTTTCTCCTAGCCAATAAATTCTGGTGGAGAGGATACCCGAGACACTACACGTGTAGTGTCTCCCACCCGCCCTCCTCCTCTAACCTAATAATAAGACCCATTGGTGTGAGCAGGTAAGTGCTATATTATATTATTATTTTTTTATTTTTTATTTTTTATTTGTTTTATATTTGTTTACCAGAACTTGGTTGAAATTAAGTGGTATGGCAGGGAAGGTAGTGCAATGTTCCTCCTGCAGGATGTTTGAGGTGAGGGATGCCGTTAGTGTCCCTGCTGATTTTACCTGCAGGAAGTGCAGCCAGCTCCAGCTCCTACAAGACCGAGTTATGGTACTGGAGCTGGAGTTGGATGAACTTCGGATCATTCGGGAGGCAGAGGTGGTCATAGATAGGAGCTTCAGGGAAGTAGTTACACCAAAGACTGGAGATAGATGGGTAACTGTAAGAGGGACTGGGAAGAAGCAGTCAGTGCAGGGACCCCCTGCGGTCGTTCCCCTGAGTAACAAGTATACCGTTTTGGATACTTGTGGGGGGGACGACTTACCAGGGGTAAGCCATGGGGTGCAGGTCTCTAGCACGGAGTCTGTCCCTGTTGCTCAGAAGGGAAGGGGGGAGAGGAGCAGAGCATTAGTAATTGGGGACTCAATAGTCAGGGGCACAGATAGGAGATTTTGTGGGAGCGAGAGAGACTCACGTTTGGTATGTTGCCTCCCAGGTGCAAGGGTAAGTGATGTCTCGGATCGTGTTTTTCGGGTCCTTAAGGGGGAGGGGGAGCAGCCTCAAGTCGTAGTCCACATTGGCACTAACGACATAGGTAGGAAAGGGGACAAGGATGTCAGGCAGGCCTTTAGGGAGCTAGGATGGAAGCTCAGAGCGAGAACAAACAGAGTTGTTATCTCTGGGTTGTTGCCCGTGCCACGTGATAGTGAGACAAGGAATAGGGAGAGAGAGCAATTAAACACGTGGCTACAGGGATGGTGCAGGCGGGAGGGATTCAGATTTCTGGATAACTGGGGCTCTTTCTGGGGAAGGTGGGACCTCTATAGACAGGATGGTCTACATCTGAACCTAAGGGGCACCAATATCCTGGGGGGGAGATTTGTTAGTACTCTTTGGGGGGGTTTAAACTAATTCAGCAGGGGCATGGGAACCTGGATTGTAGTTTTGGGGTGCGAGAGATTGAGAGTAGAGAGGTCAGGAGCACAGATTTGACTTCGCAGGAGGGTGCCAGTGTTCAGGTCAGTGGTTTGAAGTGTGTCTATTTCAATGCCAGGAGTATACGAAATAAGGTAGGGGAATTGGCAGCATGGGTTGGTACCTGGGACTTCGATGTTGTGGCCATTTCAGAGACATGGATAGAGGAGGGACAGGAATGGTTGTTGCAGGTTCCGGGGTTTAGGTGTTTTAGTAAAGTCAGAGAAGGGGGCAAAAGAGGGGGAGGTGTGGCGCTGCTAGTCAAGGACAGTATTACGGTGGCAGAAAGGATGCAAGATGGGGACTCTTCTTCCGAGGTAGTATGGGCTGAGGTTAGAAACAGGAAAGGAGAGGTCACCCTGCTGGGAGTTTTCTATAGGCCACCTAATAGTTCTAGAGATGTAGAGGAAAGGATGGCGAAGATGATTCTGGAAAAGAGCGAAAGTAACAGGGTAGTTGTTATGGGAGACTTTAACTTTCCTAATATTGACTGGAAAAGATATAGTTCGAGTATATTGGATGGGTCGTTCTTTGTACAATGTGTGCAGGAGGGTTTTCTGACACAATATGTTGACAGGCCAACAAGAGGTGAGGCCACTTTGGATTTGGTTTTGGGTAATGAACCAGGCCAGGTGTTAGATCTGGAGGTAGGTGAACACTTTGGAGACAGTGACCACAATTCGGTGACCTTTACATTAGTGATGGAAAGGGATAAGTATACCCCGCAGGGCAAGAGTTATAGCTGGGGGAAGGGCAATTATGATGCCATTAGACATGAATTAGGATGTGTAGGTTGGAGAAGTAGGCTGCAAGGGTTGGGCACACTGGATATGTGGAGCTTGTTCAAGGAACAGCTATTGCGTGTTCTTGATCAGTACGTACCAGTCAGAAAGGGAGGAAAGTGTAGAGCGAGGGAACCGTGGTTTACCAAAGAAGTGGAATCTCTTGTTAAGAGGAAAAAGGAGGCCTATGTGAAGATGAGGCGTGAAGTTTCAGTTGGGGCGCTTAATAGTTACAGGGAAGCGAGGAAGGATCTAAAGAGAGAGCTAAGACGAGCAAGGAGGGGACACGAGAAGTCTTTGGCAGGTAGGATCAAGGAAAACCCAAAAGCTTTCTATAGGTATGTCAGGAATAAAAGAATGACTAGGGTAAGAGTAGGGCCAGTCAAGGACAGTGGTGGGAAGTTGTGTGTGGAGGCTGAGGAGATAAGCAAGATACTAAATGAATACTTTTTGTCAGTATTCACTCAGGAAAAAGATAATATTGTGGAGGAGAATGCTGAGACCCAGGCTATTAGAATAGATGGCATTGAGGTGCGTAGGGAAGAAGTGTTGGCAATTCTGGACAAGGTGAAAATAGATAAGTCCCCGGGGCCTGATGGGATTTATCCTAGGATTCTCTGGGAAGCCAGGGAAGAGATTGCTGAGCCTTTGGCTTTGATTTTTAGGTCATCATTGGCTACAGGAATAGTGCCAGAGGACTGGAGGATAGCAAATGTGGTCCCTTTGTTCAAGAAGGGGAGTAGAGATAACCCTGGTAACTATAGGCCGGTGAGCCTAACGTCTGTGGTGGGTAAAGTCTTGGAGAGGATTATAAAAGATACGATTTATAATCATCTAGATAGGAATAATATGATTAGGGATAGTCAGCATGGTTTTGTGAAGGGTAGGTCATGCCTCACAAACCTTATCGAGTTCTTTGAGAAGGTGACTGAACAGGTGGACGAGGGTAAAGCAGTTGATGTGGTGTATATGGATTTCAGTAAAGCGTTTGATAAGGTTCCCCACGGTCGGCTATTGCAGAAAATACGGAGGCTGGGGATTGAGGGTGATTTAGAGATGTGGATCAGAAATTGGCTAGTTGAAAGAAGACAGAGAGTGGTGGTTGATGGGAAATGTTCAGAATGGAGTTCAGTTACGAGTGGCGTACCACAAGGATCTGTTCTGGGGCCGTTGCTGTTTGTCATTTTTATAAATGACCTAGAGGAGGGCGCAGAAGGATGGGTAAGTAAATTTGCAGACGACACTAAAGTCGGTGGAGTTGTAGACAGTGCGGAAGGATGTTGCAGGTTACAGAGGGACATAGATAAGCTGCAAAGCTGGGCTGAGAGGTGGCAAATGGAGTTTAATGTGGAGAAGTGTGAGGTGATTCACTTTGGAAAGAATAACAGGAATGCGGAATATTTGGCTAATGGTAAAATTCTTGGTAGTGTGGATGAGCAGAGGGATCTCGGTGTCCATGTACATAGATCCCTGAAAGTTGCCACCCAGGTTGATAGGGTTGTGAAGAAGGCCTATGGTGTCATGGCCTTTATTGGTAGAGGGATTGAGTTCCGGAGCCATGAGGTCATGTTGCAGTTGTACAAAACTCTAGTACGGCCGCATTTGGAGTATTGCGTACAGTTCTGGTCGCCTCATTATAGGAAGGACGTGGATGCTTTGGAACGGGTACAGAGGAGATTTACCAGGATGTTGCCTGGTATGGAGGGAAAATCTTATGAGGAAAGGCTGATGGACTTGAGGTTGTTTTCGTTAGAGAGAAGAAGGTTAAGAGGTGACCTAATAGAGGCATACAAAATGATCAGAGGGTTAGATAGGGTGGACAGCGAGAGCCTTCTCCCGCGGATGGAGATGGCTAGCACGAGGGGACATAGCCTTAAACTGAGGGGTAATAGATATAGGACAGAGGTCAGAGGTGGGTTTTTTACGCAAAGAGTGGTGAGGCCGTGGAATGCCCTACCTGCAACAGTAGTGAACTCGCCAACATTGAGGGCATTTAAAAGTTTATTGGATAAGCATATGGATGATAAGGGCATAGTGTAGGTTAGATGGCCTTTCGTTTTTTTTCCATGTCGGTGCAACATTGAGGGCCGAAGGGCCTGTACTGCGCTGTATCGTTCTATGTTCTATGTTCTATAGAACAAATGAAGTTAAAAACTAGGGCATTGAAAATGCGAAATGCTGATGGGAAGATTACGAATGAGAAATAAATGAATCACGGGTAATCAGGAAAAATCGAATCAGCCGACATGTTTGCTGATCTTAGAGGTTGATGTGTTTCAGATCCAATCTATGAATTTCCAATCTGGACTAAAAATGATGGAATGAAAGAGAGAGCTCATTGAAATAATAGGGAGATAGAGAATCAATTTAACTTAAACATAAACAGGCAGGTATGATGTGTGCTGGCTATATTCTTGAAGCAAGGACGATGCAAGAGTCTGAATGCGTTAGATTCACAAAATATACGCTTTTGTATGAGACGAAGAACGAAAGGAACGATAGCGATGCTTAGAGTGTCTCGGTAATTTGATAAGGAGAGACGAGTTTTCAGCACGATGAATAAGCAACAGCAGTTTTACATGTAGCGCTACTAATGAATTGTTACAATTACTGGATAAGGGTGTTGTTCATCAGAATTGGTCAGAAGCAGATCTGAGCGCATTATTCAATGAAGTTCAGAGCACATTTTTAACAATGACTGGCCACTCAGTGTAACGACAGTGGAGGTTCTGGTCCAGCTTTATTGAGCAGGTGAATGAATAATTGCATACCAGCGTTTGTGTTAAGTAATAAGAGCCGTAACATTTTGTAAATAAACAATAATGGGTGGGATTCACCTTCGGTCGACGCCAAAGCGGTAAATGGGATTGTGCAGAAAATAGCTTCCGACACCAACACCGCGACATGCGCTGTTTTGACGCCAAATCGTCATTCTCCGTCACCACGAAAATGGCCTAAATGCGCTACGAGGAGTATAAATACCACTTCCATCTCATTCGTGGGTGGACGATTCTCTGCCTCCGATGGGCCGACATCCCGACAGCGTGCACACAAAATTCCTGAAGCTGGCGCCTTTGCTGCTGCGAGAGAGATGATGGAGAACACGCATAGCAGGGACAGCAGGCTGCCACCGCGCACACTGGCCGTGCTTGCAGGGGTTGTAGGAGATTTGCCTGGACCGGGGGGTGGGGGGAATGGGGGAAAGAGGCGACCGACGAGAGCAGTTCACAAGCAGCGACCGTGTTATCGCGGTATTGTTGCTGCACACCCACAGACCACCCACCATGGCCCTTGGTTGACTACAGTCACATCGGGCTTATGGGTGCCCCAGCTGAACCCCGCAACCCACCCCTGCCGCAAAAACTCCCCCTGCCCAGCCCGAATCTCACCGCCCAACCGGCCGCCATCCACGGTGGGGCAACCCAGGACAACACCCACGGCAGCACCCAGCGTGGGTAGTGCCAGCCAACGCTACCCTGGCAGCAGGGACGGGAGCCGGGAAAGGAGGCCCCCAAAGGTGTCATCCACCGATGTGGCAGTAGAGAACGGATGAAGGGTGTGACATGCGGGAACGGAGCCGCCTGTGCCAACCGGGGCCACGGTCTAGCCCATCGAAACTCGTTGGGCACAGGAGCATACACCATGTTACCATGTTGGCATGAGCGGTTGATGTCGTATACATGGATTTTATAAAGCGTTTGAAATGGTTCCTCATAGTCGGCTGATGAACAAAGTAAGGAGGCGTGGGGAAGAAGGAAATTTGCCCTAATGGAGAAGTAACTGCCTATCACATCGAAGACAGAAGGAGGTGGTGAATGGAAAATTTTCGGACTGGAGACGAGATACCAGCGGTGTACCACAGGGATCAGTGCTGAGTCGTCTGCTATTTGTGATTTCTATCAATGACTTGGCGGAGGGGGCTGAAGGGTTGGTCAGTAAATTTGCTGATGACACCAAGATAGGTGGAGTCGGATGAGGTAAAAGGCTGTTGTCGGTTGCAAAGAGACATTGATAGGATGCAGATCTGGGCCTAAAAATGGCAGATGGAGTTTAACCCTGATGAATGCGAGCTGATTCATTTTGGAAGAAGACATTTGAATGCGGATTACAGGTTTCTGAGGGGTGTGGATGCTCAGAGAGAACTTGGTGTTCGAGTCCACAGATCTCAGAAGGTTGGCACTCAGGTGGATAGATCCGTGAAGAAGGCCAATAGTGTATTAGCGTTCATTAACAGGGGGCTTGAGTTTTAGAGTCGTGGGATTATGCTGCAACTCTACATGACCCTGGTAAAATTACATTTGGATGTATTGTGTTCAGTTCTAGTCACCTCACTATGGGAAGGTGTGGAAGCATTGGAAACGGTGCAAAGAAAATTTACCAGAATGCCATATTGTTTGCAGAATAGTTCTTATGCGGAAATGTTGAGGGAGCTACGGCTTTTCTCTTTGGAGCGGAGGAGGATGCGGGGCACTTAATCGAGGTTTATAAGATGATGAGGGGATAGATAGAGTGGCCATTCAGAGACTATTTCCTTGGGTGGACATAGCTATTACAAGAGGGCATATATATAAGGTTCAGGGTCGGAGATATAGGAGGGATGTCCGATGTAGGTTCTTTACTCAGAGAGTGGTTAGGGTGTGGAATGGACTGCCTGCTATGATTGTGGAGTCGTACACTCTCGGAAATTTCAAGCGGTTATTGGATAGGCGCACGGAGCACACCAGAATGACAGAGTGAGACACCTTGGTCTTGTCTTCGGACAATGATCGGCATGGAATGGAATTTGGAGTTCGACAGCCAATTGTGGCGCCCCTTGCAGTCACCGCAACATTGCGGCCGGATGAGCGGGAGCCGCTCGAAGAGGACGTGGCCCGGTGTCCATCAATCTGATGGTCGCCCTGTAATTTCCGCGACGTGGTCCTTCAAGACACCAAACTCTCACCTGTCCTGGATCTCAGACAGTGCGGTGCACACATGCATCCGTGACGTCTCCGCACGCCTAGGTGCCTGTGAATCCACCTCGATATGGAACTAGCCCACAGGGATAAACGGGCAGTGGGATTCGCCACCATCACCGGGATTCTCCGGCCCAGGGGGCGATTGACTGGAAGCATGCAGCTCTTCTGGAACCTGCAGATAACAGGTCACCATGCAGAAAGCGAAAAAGCTTCCACTTAATATGTATTGCAGAGGATGGAAAAAAAATGCAATCCAGACAGGCAAGTGTGACCGCACAACGTGTGTATTAGGGCCAATGCACAGGACATGCTCTGATCGTTGACCGACAAGAAATGGGTGGAGGGGCCTGACCAGGGGACAGACACAAAATCCCAACCACACACCCCACTTTTCAGATCACCTTCCCACCGTCTGCACAGCCACCGTGATATATACCTGCACCACTATGGAGTGGGGACCCTGAGATGGCAGTATGAGTGGGTCTGGTGAATGGAATGGAGGGTGATGACAACTGGCCCTGCGTTAAGCCCTGGTGCACTGCATCGTATGGGAAAATCGGACTCATACCCATCATTGCAACATTCACATGGTGAACCCGGCATACCAGCTGGCCATTGCACCACATGGATGCAATCCCTGCGATAGCGGTGGTGGGGACGGTGAGGTAGTAGGGGGTGGATGGAGAGGAAGGTGGGGTGTGTGGCCAAACACAGGTCCTACGCCATCCACCCCCCACCAACACCCCCTCGGCCAGCCCAGACCAATCCACACTACAATACCAACAGACAGACCACAGAGGTTGGTGTAATGGAAGTCACAAATATTTACAAATTTTTGCCATTGCCCCTAAATGGTATCCTTTACCCATGCCAAGTTAACTGGTGTATCACTGACGGGCGTCGGGGGCCTAACGCTCCGTCGACGTCGTTTCCCAGACAGCATAGCTGGTGTGAAGGTGGCCTTATGTGTGCCCGATCGTGTGCGTCTCCTGGGCAGCCAAACTCGGATGTCCCCATGTGCCATGGTGCTGCCCTGTTTTACACGCTACACATCAGATGGGCCATGGTCAGTTGAGGTGAGACCGAGGGGCTGCGATGTTCCTACTCTTGCCCTGCGGGAGTCACCAGCATGGGCCACATCATCTCCTCCTCTCTTGGGGTGCCTGATGGTACCGAGCTACTCCATGGGACAATAATTTGTTGTAATATGTGGAAATAATCCCGGGAGGCTCGCCCGCCACTTCACGTTGCCAGTTTGGAAGCCCGCTCTGGCCTCGGCCACGCTTTGCATGTTTATGGCATCCGCCTGATGCTGCACCACACGACGTTTCGTCTGTACCACCATACCTCTGTGTCTGTGCAACATCTGCCAGTGACTGCTGTCTCCCCCTGGGACAGGGCCACCTCCTTCAGTCTCTGTGCCACTGTACACAGCTCCTGGGCAATGCCGCCGAGGCTCCCAGCCATGGCTTAGTTGGACTGGGCCACACTGTGGAGCGCCACTTTAATGTCCAGGTTGTACTCACACATGGCTGCCTGTGTACGCAGTTGGACTCCTCCATCTGCACACGCAGATGTTGAATGCTCGCCCAGGTCCCATCGTGGGCATGTGGCGGTTGAGGACTATTTATCTGTGATTTACACGACTTTTCAAGGTTGTAAGCTACTAGACAAGGTCTTGTTTACATCTAAATTAAGACTCGCTATATGGGAGATCTAATTATAATACACACAATGTGCCTTGCAAACACTACCTTCAGTGTACAGGATAAACTGTAACTTAGACTGCGATCTTTTCCTTAACTTCAAGTAAATATTTCTAATTATTGAGAGCTAGGCATGGGCAAGTGACCCTCCAGCTAGCCTCAAAGGGTTATAGTATGAAAAGTCTCAGTTAAGTGAGACTTATTTATTGCAATAGACAAGGATCTACATGGTAAAATATATACGCAATTAATTTCAAGAAAAATTGTTTTGATAAATGGTAGTTTGACTGATACTGGATGCGTGATGAGTTAGCGTCTGAGCTTATTTAACTACATGTTTGCTTAAACTAATAACATTTCATACTTACAACGACTAATAGTTTTCGGAGCTCGACACTCAATCAAGAGCAGAGCTCAACGTGTCCAGATTGCAATTAAAGACCCCATAATATCCCCAACAGCTCTCCAAGCGAAACACTAACTTTCGCAGCTTTCGCTTCAATGTTTATATTGTTTTTACACTCAAGGAGAGCTACGGAGTTCGAGGGGAGTTTTAGCATAGTCCCTTATTTTGAAAAACAAGTTATCTCCTCACAGTTATTTCGAGCCAAAGAACAATCTCTCTCTTGGTTGACAAGGCATTAATGTCCGAGAGGCCTATCAGTGCACCTGTGTCTAAGGATACGAGGTTGATACCTTTCTGGAGATAGCTACTATGTCCAGAAAAACACCAGCCTCCCGTTTTGGCAGCCTCCCTACTTGCCAAGCAGTAGCCTCCCTTAGTGGCAAGGCCACTAGACTGAATTAGTTCACTGTTTCTGCACTCTTACAAAGATAACACATATTAAATCAAATGATTGTGGTACGTAATGGTTTACATTAATAATGGAATCATCAATCATCAGCTTTCAATATAGGATTATATACATGATTTAATATAGCATTCGCTCTGATCTGATTTTAATATAAAGTGGATATATGATTTAATATAAAATCAGTTCTGATCAGCCTTCAAAATAGGTGGATACCGCCACAGGCAGCAAGTTTGCATATGTGCCTTGGACTGTGGCTCCACAGCGCCAGCGTCGCAGGCTAGATTGCCCGCTGTTTCACTGTCACTGCGGAGTCTACACGGTCTCCCCGTGTCTGCTTAGGTTTTCTCCAGTTGCTCCGGTTTCCTCCCACAGTCCAAAGATGTGCAGGTTAGGTGGATTCGCCATGATAAATTGCCCTTAATGTCCAAAAAGGTCAGGAGGGGTTATTGGGTTGCGGGATAGTGTGAAAGTGAGGCCTTAAGTGCGTCGGTAAAGACTAATGGCCGAATGGTCTCCTTCAGTACTGTGTGTTCTATGTCTACGTCTATGTCACTATGGTTGGAACTGAATGTTCTCAAAGCCCCGAACCCATCCGGACGGCAACTAGCTCCTATGTTCGATCTACCCTCCGACCGTCCAGCCCCTCGACTCCTCTTACCTCCACCTGATGTATTTGAACAGCTCTGTGGTGCGCACCAGAGTGTCGCAGAAGCGTCTTAGCTAAAGTGCCCAACTGAGCTGAGTGTCTCTGGGATGGTGAACGGTGTTGGTACAGACTGCAATGGAAATCCACTGTCAACCTCTCACCCGAGCCTCGGGGTTTCATGTGTCTCGGGCGGAGGGCTGTTGTCCGTGCTGCTCTCCTTGTCATTAATCGGTTGACCAGGGACGCCGCCGCTAGATTGAGAGAGGTGAGTCATTCATCATCACTATTACATGGTGCTACACATGCAGCCAGGGGAATGGGTAGCTGCTGGCCTCAGTAGCGATGGTACAACGGCAATGGCGGCTGGTATGGGGGCTGGCATTTGGGACCCTGCTGGGGCTTGGCCGTCCACCGATGATGGGTGTTTTACCGGACCGTGAGGCGGGGCCCGTGTCAAGGCACAATTCTGCCATCTCACCCTGGCCGCCCTTTGTTCGGCGAGAAGATTTTCACGGCACTGCATGCCAGTCCGGGTGACGACGCTTACACGACGGCGCTGACAGCCTCTGCCACTTGCACCAGTGCACGATGAATTGTGATCCGCGCTGTCTCATTCCCGGGCCGAGGGTCTCCAGCTCGGCATCGGATAATCTTAGCATCGTTCTCCTAATAGCCCGCTTGTTCGCTGGGGTGGTGTGTGTGTGGCGTGAATTATTTATGTACGACTGGAGCTTGTCAGCCCTTGTGTGTCAATCACGGACACAGCAAAACTGGAATCGTTTTTCAATAGACTTGATTCTCCGACACGTTGTGCCATGCTAGTCCACTAGTGGTAGTGTCAACACATGGGCTGGATATCCCGACCCCACGGTTATGTCTGAAGTCTCTGTCTGGTCTTAGGACAAGCTCCAGAGTACCAGTTTCGATAATTAGTATTGGTCACTGTCCTTCAGGAGGCTGCACATTCTCCCCGTGTCTACATGAGTTCCTTCAGGTGCTCCGGATTACCAACTGCAGTCGAAAGATGTGCAGATTCAGTGGATTGAACATGCAAAATTTCCATTATTGCCCAAAAAAGGTTAGGTGGGGTCAGTGGGCTGGGGTGAATGTGCGGGTTTAATTAGTGTGCCCTCTGCAAAGGACTGTGCAGACACGATGATCCGAATGGTCTCCTTCTGCTTTCTAAATTCTATGATTCTATGATTCTATTGAAGTCAGCTCCAAGCCGCACCGATTTTCCAACCCCAGGGCGGCTAGCATTCGTGCAGCGTGAGGCTTTAGCTGCAGATAAAGCCATGGAATTGCCATGTCTGTTTCCTCGCATGTGCACGGTGGCTGCATGCGGCGGCTGTGCCGCATTTCAAAAACTGCCCCCATTACCTCCCTTGCAACACTGGGACTACCCCGCACATGTAGTCGAACAATCCCTCCCCCCACAAGCAGAACGGCATTCTCCCAACTGTGGCGGCGCTTAACCGCCTCGTGAGTTCCCCGAATGGTGTGATCACATCCGATCGACGGCGCCAGGGATGCCATACATTCAGGGACAGAGTATTGGCTGCGACCCTAAAGTGAAGTAATGAAACCGTACATACAGCGTGCTGCGTCTCCGCGAGATCTTCATTTTTGAGGAGGTCGACGACCTCAAAATCAGCATCGCCCCAGATTCTAGCGTAAGTGTGGATTCTCCGACTAATCACCGAACTAGCAATTTCTGCGTCGGCGATCAGAGAATCCCGCCTCGTGTCTCAGGAATGGATTATGCCAGCGTTTTTCAAACTTTTTTCCGGGAAGACATTTTTACCGACCGGCCAAGCATCGGGACCCAACCCAGCCGAACTTCGCGACCCACGCCGGCGGACCTGTGCGACCCACCATTTCCTCTTACCTTGTTTGCTGCTGCCAGAAATGGAGGAATGGTTTTGGATCCCTTTTGCTTTCGTCCACGCTCCTCCTATCCAACCTGTTGGATAAAGTTGCAGCCTTCCTGTGTCCGAAGCATGGAGTCTCCATCTGTCCAGTGTTCTGATTTTTTTCCCTGTACAGTTTTATCAAATATCATCGCGCCCAGAAATTGTCATAATAAAAAAAAATAAAATCAGTAAAATAAATGAAAAAAATAATGAATAACCCCCCCCCCGAACTTGTAAAAGAAAATGTAAATAAGTGAAAAAAACGAATAAACCCCATCCCTCGAACTTGCAAAACTAATAAAATAAAAAATGTAAATGAAAAAAACCAAATGAATGAAATAAAAGAATAAATGAGGAAAAACGACTACAGAATTTGTGAAACAAGAAGCTGCAACCACTTTAAAAAATACCGGCCGCACTGTGCATGCGACCGATTTTTTTTCCATGTTCGCGGAATGCGCATGCGCGCCGATCATCATGCATGCGTGCGCAATGCGGCCGATTTTTTTGTTTACATGGTCGCTGCCGCTTGCACCCGGCGTAATGAAATGCCGGCTGCTGAGCGGGGATATGCGGGATCGGTAGCGCAGCGGAAAACAGCTCCGCGACCCTCCCGACTCCCGCATGCGGGTCGCGCCCTCGACTTTGAAAAATAGTGGATTATCCAGCCCAATGCGTTCGTGTTTTCTAATAATGGTATCAATGCGTTTGTGTGGAATGCAACATCGATTCTAATTTCTGCTGTGTGAATTTTGAATGTGGGGGAAGTGAATGTTGTGAAAATACATTTAACAAGATGGAATTAAACCGGCCTTTTGGCAAAGAGGCACATCAGCGTTGGTTGATTGCAATGAGATTCGATCGTTTGGGCGGTAAGTCTCAATGTAGATTGGAAGAAATGACCTAAAGGCACCAAATAGGTATCCTACTACATGCGAAGAGTTGAGGTTGTTTACAGTGGGGTATAGCCAATTGGGGCAGCACGGTAGCATAGAGGTTAGCACAAATGCTTAACAGCTCCAGGGTCCCAGGTTCGTTTCCCAGCTTGGGTCACACTCTGCGCGGATTCTGCACGTTCTCCCCGTGTGTGCGTGGATTTCGTCCGTGTGCTCCGGTTTCCTCCCACAGTCCAAAGATGTGCAAGTTAGGTGGATTGGCCGTGCTAAATTACCCTTAGTGTTCAAATTGCCCTTAGTGTTCGGTGGGGTAACTGTGTAATGGGGCTAAGGTGGAGGTGTTGACCTTGGGCAGTGTGCTCTTTCCAAGAGCCTTTGCAGACTCGATGGGCCGAATGGTCACCCTCTGCACTGTAAATTCTATGGAAATTAGGCAGAAAAGTGAGGCAAGTGTATTAATGATGAATACAGATTCAGATTTGTGAATTCCATGCTCGTTTGATTTTTTTCCCGCCTGGCAACCGTCGGGTATGCAGGCAGCGTGTTGCAGCTTGAATGGGAAATTGAATTGACAATCGGCGGGAAGTGAGAACTCCGCCACCGAATGCACACAGACTGGAAGCAAGCTTCTGGGGGACCGGAGACTCTGTGCCAAAGCTAATCATCCAGCATGATGCTCACAAGCAAATGCACAAACGAAAGGTCATAAACCCAAGAGTGGCATGGGAAATGTATGTATAATTTTCCGTGTCTTTTTTTGTTGTTGTGGCGTGGGCGCAGGGTCTACACTTTAATATTAAATTTGATAGACCACGAGGACATTTCTTCGAGCGCCCAATTTAGAATGGAGGACTTCATTTTCTTTGAGTGGAGTACAAAGAGCCAACATGAAGCAGGCTCATCGAATAACCTCCCGTCCAACAGGATTTGATCATATTCCTGTAAATCATGTACCTGGAAATGCTGTGAAGAACTTATGTTGTTCTGTTTTATCATGGCGCAGAATTATCGAACTACCACGAAGCTTTAAATAAATCGGGTAAGAAACGTGAAAATAAGCTGCGTAATTCCCCGAGAGTGACTTCTGGAAGTGGACGATTTTGAAGTGCAATCATTCTTCAAAGGTGCATATCATTATGTGGAAATTTTGAACACTTGAAACATCAAAAAATAATGTTACCTCTGTTACTGCGCAAAACATTATGAGGGACAGCTAATCGAACCTTCAACTGGGTCACTGATAAACCACTCTGTCTGATATGAACACTTCCAGTGGTCTGTGCATATTCACCTGCGATATATTGTTATAATTAAAGTCAAAGACGCATATTGTACGTAGGATGTTCGTTGCCATCTAACCTGATACGATAACGCCACACTAAACCTGCACCTGATGCATGACCTTGAGTTACAGCTGCGATTGTCCATGTACTTATGAAATTATGTGTGTTTTCCCATCTCTACCACCACCCACCACAAGTAGTGTATTCAAGTTTACCACCACTCTTTGTTGAATTTTGCCAGCTAATTATTGCCGCATCACCAAAGAGGAACAGTTGATTCGATCCTTCTCAATCTTCTGCAGCTCAATCAGATCCCCATCAGCATTCTGCTCTCTGAAGACAAATACAAACTCCTAATCCTCTCGTAATAGCTTAAATACCACTCGCCAGCCATTGTCGTGGCGAGTATGAAACTATTCGGAAGGACAGAGTGGATGGTAAGGGAAGTGGTGTGGCTCTGTTATTTAAGGATGACATGCGGGCAAAAGTAAGGTATGACATCGGTGCAATGGAGGATGAGGTTGAATCCATTTGGGGGGAAATCAGGAATAGTAAGGCGAAAAAGTGATTGATAGGAGTAATCTATAGGCCACCAAATAGCAACATTATGGTGGGGCAGGCAAGAATCATATAAATAACAGATGCATGTAGAAATGGTACAGCAGTTATCATGGGGGATATGAATCTACTTGTCGATTGGTTTATTCGGGTTGGTCAAGGCAGCCTTGCGGAGGAATTTGTACAATGTATCTGCGATAGTTTCCTAGAACAGTATGTAATGGAACCTACAAGGGAACATGTGGTCCTAGACCTGGTCCTGTGTGATGAGACGGGATTGATTAATGATCTCATAATTAGGGATCCTCTCGAAAAAAGCGATCACAATATTTTGGAATTTAAAATACAGATGGAGGGAGAGAAGGTGAAATCAAACACAACTATTTCAATGATAAAATATTAAAACATACTGCTGTGCAGAGAGACCTGCGTGTGCTCGTGCATGAGTCGCAAAACGTTGGTTTACAGGTGCTACAGGTGACTAAGAAATCGAATGGCATTTTGTCCTTCTTGCTGGAGGGGTGGAGTTTAAGACTAGGGAGGTTATGCTGCAATTATACAAGGTGTTATTGAGGCCACACTTGGAGTATTGTGTTCCGTTTTGGACTCCTTACCTGTGAAAGGACGTACTGGCGCTGGAGGGTGTGCAGAAGTGATTCACTAGGTTAATCCCAGATGTGAAGGGGTTGTATTAAGAGGAGACGTTGAGTAGACTGGGACTGTACTCGTTGGAATTTGAAAGGATGAGGGGGATCTTATAGAAACGTATAAAATTATGAGCGGAAAAGATGGGAGATATGCGGGCAGGTTGTTTCCACTGGCGGGTGAAAGCAGAACTAGGGGGCATAGCCTCAAAATAAGGGGAAGTAGTTTTAGGACTGAGTTTAGGAGGACCATGCTCACCGAAAGGCTTGTGAATCTATGGAATTCTTTGCTCAGTGAAGCAGTTGAGGCTCTTTTATTAAATGTTTTTAAGATAAAGATAGATAGTTTTTTGAAGAATAAAGGGATTAAAGGTTATCTTTTTCGGGCCAGAAAGTGGAGCTCAGTCAACAATAGTACAACCATGATCTGATTGAATGGCGGAACAGGCTCGAGGGACCACATGGCCTACTCCTGCCCCTAGTTCTCATGTTCTTATGAGGGCTTGATTAGGGAACTTAAAGGGACGGTACTCATAGGGAGCAGCAGCCACAATATGATAGAATTGACCCTGAAGTTTGAGAGGCAGAAGCTTCAATCTGATGTCATGGTATTACAATTAAACAAGAATAACTACAAAGACATAAGAGAGGAGCTGGTCAGAGTTGATTGGATAACGATACGAGCAGGGAAGACAGTGGAATAGCAATTACAGCTGTTTGGGGAGTTATTCCAGAGGCATATCAGAAATTAATTCAAAGGAGGAAGACGCATGCTAGGAGGACGATAAGGTATCAATGGCTGACGACGGAAGCCAAGGACAGCATAAAAGCTGAATAAAAAGCATACGCAGTGGCGAGGATTAGTAGGAAGCCAGAAGATTGGGGACGCTTTAAAAGCGAGCAGAGGACAAATGAAAAAGCAATCAGGGTGGAGAAGATGAAGTATGAGTGGAAGCTAGCTAGTGATATAAATGAAGATGGGTAGAGCTTTTTTCAATATATAAAAGGTAAGAGAGAGAAAAAATAGACAGTGGGCCACTGGAAAATGTGGCTGTGGAAGTAATAATAGGAAACAAAGAAATGGCAGACGAACGAAATCGTTACATTTCATCAGTGTCACGGGGAAATACACCAGTGGGATGCCATCACAAATGGAGAAACAGAGGGCAGAGGTGAGTGCAGTGTCAAATAATAGGGGGAAGTTTCTGGGGAAACTGAACGGTCTGAAGATGGATAAGTCACCTGGACCGGAAGGACTGCACGCCAGGGTTCTAAAAGAGACAGCTGAAGAGATTGTGGCGCCTTGGTGATGATCTTTCTGGAATACCTGGAGGTAGGAAGCATCCCATAGGACTAGAAAGTGGCCAAGGTAACACCAATGTTGAAAAAGAGAGGGGGCAGAAGATGGGAAATTTTAGGCCGGTTAACCTGACTTTGATCATTGGTAAGATTTTAGAGTCCATTATTAATGATGAGAAAGGTGAGTACTTGGACGTGCATGATAAAATAGGACTGAGTCAGCACGGCTTCTTCAAGGGGAGGTCATGTCTGACAAATCTTTTAGAGTTCTTTGATGAAGTAAAAAGGAAGTTCGACAAAGGAGAACTAGTGGACGTGATATATTTAGATTTCCAGAAGGCCTGTGACAAGGTGTCGCATAGGAGACTGTTAAAATAGTTCAGAGGGGTGTACCTCAGCAGTCGGTGATCTGGAGGAAGGAACTGAAGGCACGGTTGCGAAGTTTGAGATGATACAAAGATCGGTAGAGATCGCATCGAGGAAGCAAGCGGGCTACAGAAGGAATCGGACAGGCTAGCAGAGTGGGCAAGAAAGTGTCAGATGGGGAACGATGTGGAAAACTGTGAGATTATGCTCTTTGGAAGGTTATGTTCTAAATGGGAATGTGCTTAGGAAATCAGAAACACAAGAGGACTTGTGAGTCCTTGCTCATGATTCACTTTACGGTAACGTACAAGTTCAGTTGACAGATAGAAAGGCAAATGTAATGTCAGCATTCATGTCGAGAGGGCTAGAGTACAAGAGCAGTGATGTACTGCTGAGGCTATATAAGGCGCTGATCAGACACTATTTGGAGTATTGGGAGCAGTTTTCGGTCCCGTATCTAAGGAAGGATGTGCGATCTTGGAAAGGGTCCAGAAGGGGTTCACAAGAATGATCGCAGGAATGAAGAGCTTGTCGTGTGAGAATCGGTTAAGGACTCTGAGTCTGTACACGTTGGAGTGCAGAAGGATGCGGTGGAATTATAATGCAACTGATAGGACACTGCGTGGCCTCGATAGAGTGGACGTCAAGAAAATGTTTACACCTATCGGAAAAATTAGAAGCAGAGGACACACAGACATGATCCTTTGAAACAGAGATGAGAAGGAATTTATTCAGCCAGAGGGTGGTGAATCTGTGGAACTCTTTGCCGCAAAAGGTTGTGGAGGCCAAGTCACTGAGTGTCTTTAAAACAGAGTTGGATAGGTTTTAGACAATAAGGGGATGAGGGTTAT
Organism: Scyliorhinus canicula; assembly: GCF_902713615.1. Taxonomy (NCBI): domain Eukaryota; kingdom Metazoa; phylum Chordata; class Chondrichthyes; order Carcharhiniformes; family Scyliorhinidae; genus Scyliorhinus; species Scyliorhinus canicula. The sequence goes on from NC_052157.1 coordinate 93,261,495, forward strand.
GGGGAGAAGGCAGGAGAATGAGGAAGATACAAATATCACCCATGATTGAATGGCGGAGCGGATCCAATAGGGCGAGTGGTCTAATTCTGCTCCTGTGTCTTTTGGTCTTATTTGAGTTCCTTTTTGTTTAAAATGTGTCTGAACTCCAACAGACGACGACATGGAAGGAATAAAGAACGAAAAGCATCTGCATATTGTTAAGAAAGCAACTTGCTTCTGTGCGTTGAGGATTAATTACCTGCATTGGAACCGCGTTGAACATACATTCATTCAGATACATATCCGTTGATCATCCCATTTTTGTCCCAAGCTAATCAGTTCCGCCACATGGATCACACTGTTTTTTAACAAATGTAGAGCACTCAATTCATTTCTTTTTCAAATTAAGGGCCAATTTAGCGTAGCTAAACAACCTAACCTGCACATTTATGGATTGTGCGGGCGAAACCACGCAATCACGGGGACAAAGCTCCTCAGAGACCGTGTTACGGAACTCGAGCTGGAAATGATTGAACTTCCGATCATCTGGGAGGCAGAGTGGGCAAAAGAGAAGAGTTACAGTGAAGTAGCCACACACAAGGTACAGGACAAGAGTAGCTGTCTTACAGTCAGGGGAAGGAAAACGAGCGGGTTGATAGTGCAGGGATCCCTCGTGGCCGCTCCCCTTCAAAATAAGTTCTGGATGCTGTTGGCGGGATTACCTACCGGGGAAGCCACTAGCGGCCAAGTGTATGGCACTGAATACGGCTCTGTGGCTCAGAAGGGAAGGGGGAGAATAGAAAAGCAATAGTGATAAGAGACTCAATGGTAAGGTGAATGGATAGGAGATTCTGTTGTCGCGATCGAGCCTCCTGGAAGATCTTTTGTCTCCCGGGTGACAGGGCCAGGAATGTTTCGGATCGAGTCTACAGGACTCATGAGGGGCAGGGTGACCAACCAGAAATCGTGGTGCACATAGGCACCAACGACATAGCTAAGAAAAGGGATAAGGATCTAAAATGTGATTTGAGGGAGTTAGTTTGGAAGCTAAAGAGCCGGTCAAGTAGACTACTAATCTAATTATTGCTGCCGGTGCCACGTGCAAGTGAGGCAAGGAACAGAAAGAGAGGGTGTAGATGGCCCCTTTGCTACAGGGCTGGTGCAGGATGTGAGGCTTGAGATATGTGGATCATTGGCATATCCTCTTGGGAAATTGGGACCTGTACATGAAGAACTGATTGCACCGAAACTGGAGGGGCACTAATATCCTGGGTGGGAGGTTTGTTACAGCACTTCGGTGGGGTTTAAACTAGTTCGGCAGAGGGATGGAGATTAGAGCTATGAAACAAATGTTATCGTAGCTGTTGAATAGGCAGAAATAGTACGCAGCAAATCTGTGAGGAAGGATAGACAGTTGATAAGGCTCAGTTGCACTGGATTAAAGTGTGTCTGCTTCATTGCAAGGAGTGTCAGGAATAAGGGCGATGAACTTAGACCATGGATCAGTGCTTGGAAGTACGATGTTGTGCCCATTACGGAAACATGGATTTCAAGGGGGCAGGACTGGCTGATAGATGTTCCGGCGTTCGATGTTTTCAGAAGAATAATAAGGGAGGTAAAATAGGAGGAAGAGGTGCACTGTTAATTAGGGAGTGCACCACATCTGCAGAAAAGGAGGTAGTTGAGGAGAGTTTGTCTACTGAGTCAGTTGAGGGCGGAAGTCAAAAACAAGAAAGGAGCAGTCACTTTATTGGGAGTTTTCTACAGTCCGCCCAATCGCAGCAGGGAGATAGAGGAACAGATTGGCCGGCAGATCTTGAAAATTGCAGAAGTGCAGATGTGTTGTCATGGATGACTTCACCCTCCCTTCTATTGACTGGAACCTCCTTACTGCAAATGGTTTGAATGGAGCAGATTTTGTCAGGTATCTACAGGGCGGATTCCTAACTCATTGTGTAGATATGCCGACTAGGGGAGAGGCCATTTTAGACTTTGTGATCGGCAGCAAATCAGGCCAGGTGTCAGATGTCTCTGTGGAAAAGCAATTCGGTGACATTAACAACAACATGTTGACCTTTCCTATTGCCTTGGAGGGGGTTAGGAACACACAGTACGGGAATTTATTTAATTGGTGGAGGTGAAATTATACTGCTATCAGGCAGGAGCTGATGAGCATCAATTGGGAACAATTTTTGTCGTGAAAATGAACAAAAGTAATGTGGTTTTGTTTTAAGGAACACTTGCTGCGGTGCTGAATAGTTTTGACCCACTTAGACAAAGAATAAATGATAAGGTGATGGAGCCTTGGATGACAACAGACGTGGAGCTTCATGTCAAGAGGAAAAAGAAACTTACCTAAGTTTGCCGAAGCAAGGATCTTACTCGGCTCGAGAGGGTTACAAGCTAGCCTGGAAGGATATCAAAGATGGACCGAGGAGAGCTAGAAGGGGGTATGATAAAGCCCTGGCCGTAAGAATTAGGCAAAACCCCAAGGTGTTCTACACTTATGTGAGAAGTAAGAGGATGGTCAGAGTGAGAACAGGGCCGATCAAGGATCGTGGAGGGAAATTGTGCCTCGAGTCTGATGATTTGGGGCAGCCTAACTGAATACTTTGCTTCAGTATTCACTGGAGAGAGGGACCTTGTTGCCCATGAGAACAGTGAGAACCAGGTTCATAGACTCGACTAGGTTGATATTAAGAAGAAGGATATGCTGGAACATTTGAAAAGCATCAGGGCAAATAAGTCTCTTTTGCCTGACGGGACATTACCAAGGTTACTCGAGGAAGGGAGGGATGATCTGTGCGCCCTCACGCCCCACTGGCGTAGTACTGCATGATTGGAGAGAGGCGAATATTGTTCATGTATCTGAGAATGGAAATCTGGAAGTCCCTGGGAACTACAGACCCATCAGTCTTACGTCTGTTGTGAGAAAAATATTGGACAGGATTCAGAGAGAAATGATTCATGATTATTTAGAAAAAAGCATAGTTTGATTAAAGAAGTCAGCATGGTTTTGTGAGGGGCAGGTCATAGCTCACAGGCCTCAGTGAATTATTTGAGGATGTGACGAGACACATTGATGCAGGTCGGGAAGTGTATGTGGTGTATATGAATTTCAGTCAGGAATTTTAGAAGGTTCACCATAATAGGCTCATTCAGAAAGTTAGGGGGCATGGGATACAGGCAAATCTGGCTGTTTGGATACAGAAGTGGCTGGCAGTAAGAAGACAGCGAGTGGTATTGGATGGAAAGCATTCTACATGGAGGTCGGTGACCAGTGGTGTCCAGCAAGGATCTATTCTGGGACCTCTGCTCTTTGTGGCTTTTATTAATGACTTGCATGAGGAAGTAGAAGGTTGCGTTCGTAAGTTTGATGATGCCACGAAGGTTGATGGAGTTGTCGGTAGTGTTGAGGGTTGTTGAAGGTTCAACAGGACATTGAAAGGATGCAGAAATGGGCTGAGAAGCGGAATATGGAGTTCAACCTTGCTAAATGTGAAGTGATTCAGTTTGGAAGCTAGAATTTTTAATGCTGAATGCATCTTGGGGTCCACGCACATAGATCTCTCTAACTTTGCTACCCAGGTTGATAGGATTGTGGAGAAGGCGTATGATTTGTTGGCTTTCATGGAAAGGGGAAATAAGTTTAAGAGCCGCGAGGTTTTCCTGCAGCTTTATAACACTCTCGTTGGACCACACTTCAAATATTGTGCTCAGTTCTGGTCGTCTCATTGTAGGAAGGATGTGGATGCTTTGGAGAGGGCTCAGAGGAGATTCACTAGGTTACAGCCTGATCTGGGGGGCTGGTGTTATGAAGAACGGTTGAGGGAGCTAGGTCTTTTCTCGCTGGAGCGAAGAAGGCAAAGAGATGACTTGATAGAGGTGTATAAGCTGACCAGAGGCATGGATAGAGTGGATAGCCAGCTTATTTTCCCCAAGGTGGAAATGGCTGTAACGAGGGGTCAGAATTTAAAGGTGATTGGAGGAAGTTATCGGGGAGATGTTAGAGGTATGTTCTTTCCGCACAGAGCGTTCTGTGCGTGGAATGCAATGCCAGCGGAGGTGATGGAGTCTGAGTCATTAGGGGCATTTAAGCGACAATTAGACAGGGACATGGACAGCAGTAAATTGAAAAAGTGCAGGTTGGGTTCATCTTAGATTAGGATAACTGTTCAGCACAATATCGTGGGCAGAAAGGCCTGCACTGTGCCGTACTGTTCTATGTTATATTTCTATGTTCTAATGTGCAAACTCCACTGGGCATGTTACCAGAGAAGGGATCGATCCTGGTAAATCGGCGCCGTGAGGCAGCGTTGCTATCCACTGCGCCATGTTGCTGCCCGGTCTCAGACAGTTATAATGGCTATCTGCTATGTTGGCAACATGGAGCAGTGGTTAGCACTACTGCAAATGGCGTTGATGAAACGGATTAGAACCTTGTCACAGTATGTGTGCAGTTTGCACATTCGACCGATGTCTGCGAGGAATTCATCCCACAACCACAAGAGGTGCAGATTAGGTGGATTTGCGATGCTAAATTGCACTTTAATTAGCAAAAAAATCATAATCGGTACTTTCACTTATGTCATCGATTTTCATGTCAACGAACATGCACCTGCAACCATGTCTCGCCGTCTCTGAAATAGGTACAATAATACATGACCTCCAATAATCCTGGCCATGTTGGCTGGCGACGTTCATTGTACAATCCACATACATTCGCTAATCCAAAACAGCAACTACATTGTAATAAATTAAATTACGCTTCAGCCTTGCTCCAATCCTTCACATTTTAAATCCCCAGAAACTGCCCCACGCTCAAGCCACACTTGCACTCTGTCACACAAACACACAGACGTTCGTTGGGTGGCGTTTTCGTCCTATCCGCCAGTGGCTGATTGTGGCATGCATCGGCGAGCATTAACAACCACAGCTGGTGATCAAATAACGTGTCATTTCGAACGGTATAAAAATACTGTCAGTGTGATGTCTCTCCCATCTGTTTAACGAATTATGCATTCACCGCTTGGCCATGATGTGTTGCGGTGACAGATTGGCTTCATAGCGCCATGGACTCAGCTATGATTTCGACCTTGTTTGACTGTGGTCGTTGCACGTTCTCATTCTGTCCACCTCGCTTCCCTGTGCTTTGGCTTCCTCCCATAGTCCTCAGATGTGCAGTTCGGTGGATTGCTCATGTTAACTGGAACGAATTAAGTGTTTCCCCCTCGACGTGAAATACAAAATCCGAATTACTTTCAATTATATCTGCAGTGGTGGTCTGACTTCCGTGCTCCGCACACATACAAATTTCATGGCACAGCAAACCCGATGTGTCAATTGTGTCACTACCCTATCTGGCGACTCTCTGTTCGATCAATTTTGAAGGTGTGGGATTGTTGGGATTGGAAAAGAAAGACAGCCTATCAATGGATAACATGTAACGTGCGGATTTCTGGCTTGCTTCCGGGTTATCCAGAAAGGCCTTAAAGATTTGCAAAGACAATTTTGGATTTTTTTTTTACAATATCTCACTATACCAGAAAATACGGCAATGATGCTCAAAAAGCTTTGAAATCAATAGACGGCATTTCTGTCGTAACATTGCACCAAACTATCCAAAATAATTTCCTTTTTTTTGAGGTTCTATTTTCGATCACGATGGTTATGTGTCTCTCAGTTCTACTTTGACTATATTAAACGGTGGACTTTTAAATTCTTCCATCAAGGGCACTTGAAATTCACCAAATCAGTGTTCTTGTGCTGCGTCCTATGTCTTTTGAAAGCTCCTGATCGTCGAGATGTCTTTGCCAGTTGCCTGGAAACATAGTTACATTCTCCGTATATTTGCCGCTGTTTTCACATTTACACAAGATTATGAAGTACTTTCTGGGTGCCTGCCTCACCACTTCAAATCCATGAACTAGCGATCGTTTGTACATTCACATCATGCTTCGCTCAATTGAATCTTCACCTGTTTAGTTTTATAGCACTGGTTGTTCCACACATGACCTTAATTTCGCCCTGTTGAATTCATTTTGAATTATATATCTCTTACTTTAGCATATTTTCATTGGCATTTTTCAGCTTATAGAGAATAACAAATTAACATATAGTGCACCTGGAATTTACATCTTATTAAATTTCTTTCTGGCACATTTGACATACATTCATTCCGTCTGAGTCCCCCCTCACCCGCTATCGTATTCCCCCCTCCCCACACCCCGAGCACCACTGTCCTACCGCGTTTGTCGTCTTATTCTTCCCTGGCCCCAAACTTTGTCCTGGTTGTCGTACAAATGTATCTCGTTGGTTTTAATTTCAAGTCATAGTTTTCGTTTCATAGTTATTGTCCTTGTGAGTTTGAGGCGAGCTTCCTTCCCCCTACCCTCCTCCCGTTTTCTCCCTGTTTCTCTCTGAGACTCTCTTGGGTTCCCTCATCACTTCTCTTCCCATTCCCCTCTGTTCATTTCCAGAGCATTTGTTTTTATCTGGCTTCCTAACTCCACCCTACCCTCCCTCTTCTTAGTCAGTGTTGGCTTAGAACAGGTCTTGGACCCGGTTGTTGAATAGCCCCCATTCTTTTTGTGAGCCCTGGTGCGACCCTCTGATGCTTTACTTGATCCTTTCAGGTGGATAGATTCTGACAGGTCTGTCAGCCAGTCTGCAACTGTGGTTGGTGTTGCGAATCGCTAGCCGAGCAGGATTTAGCGGTTTGAAATTAAGAAGGAAAGCCACGGCGTCGGCCCGCTTCCCTTAAAAGGTGCTGGCTGGTTCCATATCCGGAAAACTGCCACTCTGGGGTGCGGCTTCACTCACATCCCCAAAACCTTAGACATGGCATCCAAGAAGCCTGTGCAGAACCCAACAAGTCTGGTGCAGGGCAAGAATATGTGGTCCTGTTTGTCCGGGCCTCTTTGCACTGTTCGCATGCAACCTCTAATTCTGGGAAGTACCTGCTTATTTGATGCACTACTTTAAACTACATGTCGTAGGATCGCCTTCTGTAGGAGGAAGTGGAGTTGGCCCTACTCAGTTCTTCGCACCAGAGTCACCATCTCACTTCCTTTCTAAATTTGTCCTCCCATTTTAACAGGCTCTGTTCTGTGCTGTCCTTGCCCTTTCACGCAACCGTCGATCGGGTTACCCTATCCTTACTGTCCGTGTTTATTAGTTCTTCCCGTAAAGTGTCTCTCGCGGCCTTCAGTAACTTGATGTCTGCTTGTGGGTAATGTGGCAATATAAAGGTGCCACAGTTCTTTACCTATCGGTAACTCCAGACCTTTCGTCAAGCGTCCAAGGTCGGGAGTCTCTCCCCTATGCAAAGGGCCTGACTGGGAGCGTCCCCCCATCTAAGGAGACGTTCAGGATGCTGGTATGCTGATGCCTATTTTGATTGTGTGTCCTTCACATTTGATGGTAAGGCTGTATCGTTGATCGCAACGTACCCTTTAGTTACGTCACTTTTTTATAAATGCCAGATTTAGTTGCTGCTACAAAAATCATATACTGAAATTAGAAATGGTGGTATTATACATGTACAATATCAAAAATGCATGGAGTTGACCACATTATTGCCGCAGAGATTTGGTATTTTACTCGTACTTTATTGAAGTCAGCATGTTTCTCCGTGCTAGATGAAACATCGAAGGAAAAAGAGAAAGGTATGTTCTGATTTTCTGACTGTGGCTGGACGGTCACTGTGCAAATATGCATTTGTCCCTGACACAGACTGCTACAACATGCGGCAGCTATCCATTATCTAAAATGTACCAGTATTCTTCTCTCCTATTCCGCCCCTATTAGATCATAACGTGTTATATCTTTTCGCGCGCTTGCAATTCGAAAAACTGCACAGATTTGTACAATTTCGGTCGATGTCTAAGCAAACTGGCCATACGTTTCAATCATGTGTTAAACCTACATGTCTACGTATTTAAATAGAAAAGCACATATGATTCCTTTCAGGAACTGGAGACAATGCGATAAAAGGCAGTATAAACCACGAATCAGATTAGAGGCAGGCCATTAGTGAAATGGAACGATACAAATTCTCACATCAGTGGAAAACAATAATTTAACATTTATAACTTGTAAACAATGGGGCTGTAGAAATGTTAACGCCAAAGTCAAGAGACAAACAAATTAACGCGTCCAGGCCAAAAGTGTACTCCATGGAGTTAACAGCATAAAAGTAAAATATACCGGACATTTTTAGAAATCTAAATAAGAGATAGACAGAGACAAGAGGCAGTTCAGATCAAAACTGCAGCAATTTGCCGATATATTTTTCGGAAAGAAGTAGCCACTTTCCACCATCGCTGAAGCTGAAAACTATCTTGCAGACATCATCACCTTGGACTGCTTGTGGTAATGTAATTATTTGCTGGCTGCTGATCATATACTTGCTTCACATTGCATGTTATTTGTGAGAGGCGTGTCTCATATTTCAGGAAACAATGGTATTAGGGGATCAAGCGATAGTTACATATCAATGTATGTAAGCATATTTGCTAGTGTACTTAATGACCATAGTTAATTGTATATTTCTTGGCGTGTCTGTAGAACTGCCTTCCTGATATGTTCATAAATATCATTTACGAAATGTCCACAGAAGTAAATCATTGTGCACTGAATGTGGTGTAATTGTTCAGCACATTATGCAAATGTAAACACATGCACCCGAAGAAAACGTGCTCCAAGTTACACCTCTGGGCCTTGGGATGGCCTCACATCAAAGATCAGCGTGGTTCCCAACACAAAAATGGATGTTGTTGGCCTGGAATGGGGAAACAAATCATGTTGGGTGGAGGAAATGTATCACTTTCTATAGTTAAAGAGAGCGATTATGGCGTCGAACCAATTGAATAGCTTAGTGACGCCAAATAAATTGACTGCAAATATAGCTCTTGCAATGGCCGCAAGATTTGTTCGGGAGTACAGTTGATAATATTGGAAAGCTGTAACAATGTATGTAAATCTAAATTAGTGGAACGTGTGAAGAAGTTGCAATGGGGTTTAGCTACAGAGATTAAAAAATTCGAGGTAATTGAAGAAATTTCCATGCATTAAAATTTCCTATCGTTCTCAGTTAGAACAGATATTTCGAAACGTGAAGAAATTGAATTGAGTATAATTCAATTACACCGACAGATACAGAAAATGGAAATTAAGCAAAAAGTTAAAAAAGTAAATGAAACTAAAAAAAAAACGTGTTCTTGAAAGTTCAGGCGTTTGCATTTGTTGAGATGGAAAATAAGAAAGAAAATTTCAACATGAAGGGCAATGCCAAAGAGCGACCGACCAGAGCAGGTGACGGAAGCAAATATGTCTTGACGTGAAGCGAGTGAATGGTTTAAGAAAGAACTTCCAAAATTTGACGAAAGACATCCGTCGAGAAATTGTTTTCATTCAATTGACAAAGTAGAAGGGCAAATAGCGTGGCATGGACATTATAATAATATTTTTTCTTGCCACAGGTAGACTTACATTAGCGCTACAATGAAGTTACTTTGAAAAGCCCCCAGTTACCACATTCCTGCGCCTGTTCTGGAACACAGAGGTAGCATTCAGAATGTCCAAATTATCCAACAGCATGAATTCAGTGACTTGTGGGAGAAATCCGGAGTGCCCGGAGGAAATCCACACAGACGCAGTGGGGAAATGCAGACTCCGCACAGACAGTGACCCAAGCCTGGAATCGAAACCGGACATTGGAGCTGTGAAGGAATAGTTTTACTCACTCCGCTACCGTGCCTCCATTTGCCATCACTATCACCGTGATCCCTTATATGTTGGGCTCGTGACCGTTACGCGTCTTGGTCTAATGGATGGACTGGGTAATACCTTACACAGCAGAAAGCTATACACAGTGCTGAAAATAGGTGCTGCAAAAATATAAGAAATAAGATGGACAGATATATATTGAATTGGACAGGGTTCAACAAAGCAATGTTAATACGTAGGTGAGTGCAGAAGGAACAGAGTAAACCTATCAGGCCGCATGACAGACGAATATGAAGATTCATTATCTGCGGTGATCAGAACTCTTATAGAAGAACAAACAGTTAAAACTGTGAGACAAGCCTTGCATTATGCTGACGATTTATTTGGCTCATCGGACAACGTCGCTTTTCGGAACATTTGCATTTCTGAGTAAATAGAAACGGGAAAGTGCAAGACATGAAAGAGGTCGTTGTTGAACATTCCAAGGAGTCGACACCTCAAAATGAAAATAAATGGAGGTGTTGAACGACTGAGGTATATGAGCGAAGTTATGAGACTTATTTGGGTCAAACCAAATCATTATGGAGGTTTAGAAATGGAAACCCGGTTAGAATTATAAATCATTAAAAAATCACAATTAATCCGAGATTGGAGAATAAGAGCAGATAATCCGAACAGGTCACACACAGGGGGTGAAAATTGATCCACAAATTATGCAGGGGCAAAGTGACCGGTCTGTGGCTTATGACACAGTAACACAATGGTTAGCACCATGGACCCGTGTTCCATTCCCAGTTTAGGTCACTGTCTGTGCGGGAGTCAGCAATTTCACCCCGTATCCGTACTAGATCCTGCCGGTGCTCTGTTTGTCTCCCAGATGGCACGAAATACGTGTTTCTGAGGTGAATTAGACATTCGGAATTCTCCCTCTATGTACCCGAACAGGCGTCTAAATGTGGCGACTAGGGGATTTTTACAGTAACATTCATTGCATAGTTAATAAGCCAACTTGTGATACTAACAAAGATAATAACAAATCTAATTATGCGCTATTAAGTTTTGAAATTAAGAAGCAAAAGCCACAATCAAATGGAGAATGATATTACATTGGGAAGGGATACAGGAATTAGTGAATCAGTAATGTTTGGGGGGAAGGATATCTGTTGTCCAGAGCAATAGTTTCTGCCCAGCAGAATGCACGACGAAACATAAACATTTATTTTGGAGGAGTTAACAATTTGCGTGCCGTTGTTGGTGTAGCAGAAGCATTTTCCGTTACAAGGAGTCAATTCATTCTGGGGAATGAAAATGCTTGACCACCGCTAGCAGCGATTCCAACTGTTGATTAATAGCTGTGGGAAAATCCATCCCCAGAAAAACGGTAGAGAGTATTCTGGATCCTTATTGTGTAACGACAAGTTCAACTGCACATAAAATAAAGCAAGTGCTGGAGGCATTAAGAGCAAAGGATGAGAAATGTGAGATAATGGGCGGGGTACGCCTCTTTCACACTCATCTGTTTTTCGGTATCACGCAGTTCGTTCGCAGTGGCATTCTATTTTCCCGTCGCTTGTACATGAAATGTTCAATTTTCACAACTCCTTGCCGCCTCAATATACAATGGTGGCGATGTGCAGGTTATGACTGGGAACGTCGTTGGGATTGCACATGCACTGGTCGACATGACGCAGGCACAAAGGGAGGTGGCTCGGTCCCAGAGGGAGAGGGTGCAGTCACTTGCTGATGTGACACAATCCCAGAAAGTGGTAGCACATTCAAAGAGTCATGTGATGCAGTTCCAGTCCGAGATTATCCACTTCCTGTTTTCCTTGGCTGCGACCGTGTGGGCCATTTCCAAGACCAGAGTGGGCCTCCAGGGATGTCTCCAACAGGTCTCAAATAAGTCTCATGGACTGGCTGTGCATGCACGCCGGTCCCACAGTATATTCCAGGGGTCATTGCGCACCCAGAAGGAGGCTAACGAGACGGTGCCCGTGCTGGTGACGCACGCAGTGTTGGTGTCAGAACACCGCAGTACCTCTAACTAACCGGCCACACATCCCTGCCCGCACCTCCCTTCCCCATATTGTGGGTAGTGGGAAGAAAAGGGTGGCACCACGCCTCATGGAACAAATAGCAGCCGAGCCCATCCATGCCCAGTCATCTAGGAGATGGCTGCCACTAGAAGCCCAGGTCTAAGGAAGGAATCACAGTAGGTTGCCTCCACTCTTGCTGTACCCTATGGCGACCTATGTTTAAGTCGTTTCAGGGCCCATAAGGCCAGAAAGATAAACAACAATTATGTGGGCGCAGCTGCAGGGAACAGTCTACCTAGAGGGACGACGGCACGTATATCATGGGTCGGATGGTCTCCCCACACTCCCCGCAGACAGCGTCCAACTCCATCACCCAAAGTATCCAATGGCACCGTACGATGGAATGACGAGCTTGCATGCACCGATCACCCTGCTGGGCGGTGAAATGTGCTATCATGGGTAGGAGCCAAATGTTCCATATAATGTGGAGCATCAAAACTCATCGCTGAGCGTAATTCCTTCATCCTCCATTCTCTGGATCAGACCCAGGGGCCGCACACTGAAGTGCGGCAGGTATGTATCATGGAGTGGGCTGCACACAGGGGTGGCAGTAGGGAAGCGTATGTGCATGTGTGTGTATGGGGGTTGTGGGGGTGTGGGGGGGTGTTGCCTGTGGAATTAGGTCCCTGTGCCGCTGGCAAGATCCTCTCCCAGTCGTAGAACCTGGTGGTGATGACAGCGCCCATGTACCTTTACCCTTGTTCAAACTTCGTATCCCCTCCCGTGCTTCCCTGCTCTCCGTGACCTGTCCATTCTTACCCTTAACCGCATTCTCCTCTTCCCACGAGACCTGCCGTTCACCCTTCTCCTGCTGCACACAGTCCCTCTGCAGCATTTTACTATGGGTGCCGCAGCAATGCGGGCTCCAATTCAGCGTCATACTGGTCGGCCGCTCCAGAGAGCATCAGGCAGGAGACATGAACACTAAATAAAGTAAAATAGCTTATTTTCACAAATAGGCTTGAAATAAAGTTACTCTTAAAAGCCCCTAGTCGCCACATTCCGTTGCTTATTCGGGTAGGCTGGAATTGAACCCACGCTGCTGGCCTGCCATGGTCTGCTTCAAAAGCCAACAATTTAGCCCTATGCTAAACCAGCACCACGTGAATTGCACCTTCCGAATGTCACAGTTTGCTCAATCAAAATCATCACCGCTGTGTGGGCGTCATTGCAGTGGACACCCCCTGTCGCACAGGAGCCAACCGCCCAGTTGGGGGACGTGTCGAACATGGCAGGAATCGTTGAGTGTCCAAGCATAAAGGCGTCGTGCATGCATCCCGGATGTCAGGCGCAGACATGCATGGTCTGCATCTGTTGGTCGTATTTCAGCTGCACGTTTATCGAGTGGAATCCATTTCCCTTTGTGCAGGGAAAGTTGCACATGGTGGTCAAACCCGGTTGCTCGGTACTCTATCGGTTTCGGTTCACAATGAAATTGATGTCTTGTGCCGAGATAGCATACATCGCCACCGTGAAGGTGCAGATAAACATGCGCATTGAGATCTGTGAGAACCAAGACAAGTGCACATTGGATGGATCTCGTAGCATAAAGGTTCATGGCGGCCGTCACCTTGTTAGGAACCAGCAGTGGGTGCTCTAGCCCATTGCCGCATGGTTCCAGTTGTGCCCTAATCTGGCAGATATGTTGCACTGCCTTGTTGATCAGCTTGAGTCTTCTTCAGCATGCCCGATGTCGCAGTTTCCTGAAGAACAGGTGATGTATGTACACTCAAGACCTCATGTGGCGCAACCTTTGCAACTCATCCTACCTGGCCTGTTCGTGAGCAGGTTCGCTATCGTAAATGTCTGCCTCCTATTTCCCTGGGCATGCTCCGCTGCTGCGCATTCCGCTGCTGCAGCTTCCTTCGCCTCGAGAGATGCAGATCGTAGCGCCGCACGGCACCCCCAGGGATATGGCGACTAGGAAGAAGGCCAACGTTGTGCATCATGCATTTTATTTCCACTGTCTGTGGGGGAGAAAAGCCTACATGTTAAGATGGTTACTCCCCCTCCCCCTCCCACCACGTTCCACATGTTCCAATGTACTACATGGTGACCTCAGTTTGCATTATGGACTCTGCTCCCTCAGGACTCTTCCTCCCATCCAACACAACTGGCTCCATTGATGCCTAGTACCATGGGGACTCTGCACTTGGCGCCCGTCCCTCCTTCCAAGTGTACGCTCGCCCTTGGCAGCATTATGCTCTGTGGTCCACACCCTACGACCTAATAGTGATAACTGTGCGTGTTGTTCTTGAGAGGGCCGTGTTGGGCCCCGCTGGCAGATGGCTCTCGGTTAGGGAGCGGCGGTTGTATGGTGAACGGTGGGGTGCAGGCTGGTGGTGAGGAGGATGGGGGCTAGGTGCGGTAATGGGGGTTTTGAGGAACCATACATCTGGAAGCTCGCTGCAGAACCAAGGCCCAAGGTGAGTGGTCATCGGGTTGCACAGCAGGATGTCTGCCTTGCTGGCCGGGTCAATGGTGGCCATGCCTCGCCATCACCCCAGTACCGTGGGGGAGACCTCATTAATAAGGCATGTTCGTCCATCACCCGCAGGCGCCGGTAAATCTCCCATCAGAGCCAATCCGGCTAGCCGAGCAGCCCAAGTTCTGCATCTCCCTGTCGTACATCCTTTCTGTCACTCATCGTTCACTATTTTACAATGCAAAAGTGAACCTCGCTATCGGGAATACGGCTCACCAGATGTAGAATATCGTGGTGAACCTAATACGAACGTGTGAAGTCCGCTAATGCTTCTGTGATTCTATGATTCCAATGCCTTGCTCCTCCTCGCAATTTAAAAGACGACGACAGATTATTGGTGATGTCACACGTAAGAATTTGAACCTGTCAACCACCTACACCTCGGCGCCGTTGATGCTGACAGGGATCTGTGCAGTACTTTGTTTTCTAATGTCAATGAACAGCTCTTTAATTTTGCTGGCATTGAGGGAGAGATGTTTGTCGTTGCATCACTCCACTAGGTTCTCTATCTCCCACCTCTATTCTGCCTCGTCGTTGTCCGAGATCCAATTTCCGTGTATTCTACGAACGTACTCATCATCCTTCCATCGTAAATGACTAGATCATTAATCTACCCAACCAACATCAAGCGACCGATTATTGTACTACACCAGCGGGCTAATTGTGGATCTTTGACTTTTTACCGGTAGACCACAATCAGTATGAATAAACAACAACACCTCCTCCATGATAGCCCGCAATACCGGGAACCCGCAAGGCTCCGTAATTCGCAGCCTACTATACTACATATACAGAGACCACTGCGTGGCAAAATTTGGTTCCAACTCCATCGACAGGTTTGCTGATGACACGACCACAGTGGGTTGGATCTCGGCCAACGACGAGGCAAAATACAGGAGGGAGATAGAGAACCTAGTTGAGTGATGCAACGACCAAAATCTATCCCTCAATGCCACCAAAATTAAAGAGCTAGTCATTGACCTTAGAAAACAAAGTATGCACAGACCCCTGTCAGCATCAACGGGGCCGAGGTGGAGATGGTTCATGGCTTAAAATTCTTAGGTGTGAAATTACCAAAAATCTTTTCTGGTCCACCCACGTCCGGAAAACCACCAAAACAGCACAACATCGCCTATTCTTCCTCAGGAAACTAAGAAAATTTCGGCAGGGCCAAACTGACTCCGATTAACTTTTACATGTGCACCACAGAAAGCATCCGATCTGGCTGCATCACAACTGCTCGGTCGAAAACCTCAGGAAACTACAGAGAGTCGTGAGCACTGTCAACTCCATCACACAAATACGCCTCCCATTCAGCGACTGTATCTATACCTTCCGCTGTCTTTAGAAAAGAGGAAGCATAATTAAGGACTCTCCCACCCGGCTTACTCACTTTTGCAACTTTTTCCACGGGCAGGAGATACATAAGCCTGAGAAAATGCAGGAATAGATTAATGAACAGCTTCAATTCCGCTGTTACCAGAATCCCAAACGACCTTCTGATGGACAGACCTGATTAATAGTCCTTTATGCTTCTCCCGATCCCGGTTTCTAGGTGTCCCTTGTGTTGCTGTATAATGTTTTTTCTTTTATTTCCATGTACTAAATGATCTTTGTGAACTGCATGCAGAAAATATAGTTTACCCTCCCTCGGTTGAGTTGACAATAAACAAATCCAATCTAAAACCAAAATTTCAAAAACCAAACTTCGACAACCATGATCTGTTTCCTACCAAGAACACAATTTTCGAACCACTTCGTAAAATTGCACAGGAACTAATGGGTTCTTACCTGCTTAACCAGCCTTCCATGCATGGTTATGTGAACTGCCTTAATGAATTCCATGCAAACTGCAATATCTGCACTGCCCTCGTACACACATGCTCACATGCTCAAAATGGCTGATGTATGAATTAGTCAGGCAATGTCGCCACGTGGCAAAGCCATGAGAAATATATGTTATGAATCCTTACCTTCTCCGTGGGGATTAATTCTGTTCCTCGGGCTTTTTTTTAAGATTCTTCCCACTGATTTTCGGTTGCCTGACATGTATAACCAGAATCATCACGACTTTCCTCTACATTAAATGCAGCACAAGATAGGTCAGAAGTCTTCTGGCACCTTTCGATGCCCATATACGACTATGAGGGGCACAGTCTCGAAAACCTCCTCTCCTGACTCAGACAGTGGGTTATTATCGTCTGGGAGTCGGGAGTTGTCGTATTTGAAGCATGTTAAAGCCCGTTTGGACTTCGAAAACCTCTTTTGTGAATAGATGTCAACGGTAACGCGTGTTGCAGTATAAAACGAAATTCCTTTCACTGGGGAAAGTGTCCGAATCTCTTCATTGCAATTGGCAAGAACAAGCATTTCGTCATCGACTTCATTTTCTGATTAAGGCGAATATTACTTAATATTGACCTGGATAGTTCTTAATATGAAACAAACCAATGATTTTCGGATCAAACCAGAAATGCCAGAGCACCATATGCTATTTTTTTCTTTGAGTGGATCTCGACAAATCAGCTCATGGACACGTCGACATCTCAGATCAAGGGCAAGGTTGCGACGGCCGGTATAACCAGCGCCACTCGTAGTAGAACTCGCGCTGTTGGCTTCAGACTACAACATGAACTAGCTTTCAAACAATCGAGTAAACCTGACTTACAGTACCTCAAAATATTCATATGTACAACTCTGGTTACCAACTTGACTCAGTTAGAATTCTAAGATGAACCTGAATAATCAGATGGTCATTCTCCTTTACTCACGGAATGTGTGTAGAATTTTCTCGCATGAACAGGTGATATAGAGTTATAGAGTCACACTTGTTTATACATGGAAACACTTCCTTCGGTCCAGCTAGTCAATGCCGAACAGCTTTTAATCACAAACCTAGTCCCATTTGCCCGCATTTTCGCATATTTCTCGATACCCACCCTGTTAATGGAACTGTGTAACTATTTTTTAAAGGAAAAAACTGTACCCTACTCTGCCACTGCCTCTCGCAGCTACTTTCGGACAACGGACAATAAATAATGTAAAAGAGAATAATGTGAAACAATTCAGCATTTTCGCCTCAATGATTAGAAAACGAGTGCTGATGGATCTCTATTCATAATCGATGTGAAATTTCCAAAGAAACATATGTAATTAGAGGCCAAATATTACTAAGTACAAGGACATATCTAGAGAAGTATGTTACAGGCATCCGAAGGCAGAGACAGATCAAAACAGTTTCCTCCAAGAGGAACTGCACTGCAGTGTCCAAGATTCCGCAGACTAATATGCACTTCTATTTTTGCATTGGAAATGGAAAACAAAATAGCATCGCACTCATTTACATATTGGAGTGGACGTAGAATGCAATGCATTGTTTCATTTGCAATTATGTACTTGCTTGAGACTGCATCAAATGACATGGGAACATATATTTCAGTAAAATCGGTATCTGACTTTTGATGGTTACATTTAAATTGCTGTCTGTAGTTACGATTTCCATGACTTTATGACGCATGGTGCCGTTGAAGTCAAGATCTGTTGTAATTATGTTGAAACGTCATACTCCAGTCACCAAATCAGACGGGACATACTGTTTGAATGTCTGTATACGCGTTCTTGGCTGTGTACGTGTTTATGTATATTTGTGTGCGTTTGTGCAGGTGAGTGTTTACGTTCATGTGTATATGTTTGGGGTTAGGGGTGCTTGTTGAACCGTTGGCCGCGGGAGACGCAGTTAAGATTGTTCCACTGGTGTGAGGCACACGTCGTGTTGAGGGTGCTCACTGAATCATAAGATTCGAATTGCTGCAGGAGACTTTCAAACAGCAAGATAAAGTTAAAAGTGTGGCATTTAAAATGCTAAATTCAAATGGCCGAGGGAAGACTGCAAGTGAGAAGTGAATAAAATATGAATAATTAGGGTGGTGGGGGAACAAATGATCCAAATAATGTGCTGATCTTAGGGTCCGATGCAATATAGATGCAACTCTGAAGTTCCAAAGTAGATTACAAATGATGGAACCAACGATGCACAGCTCATGTGAAGTCGAGAATCAAATAAATATGAAATAAACAGGCAAGATGACGACTGCCGTTGCATTCCTGAAGCGAGAAACAAACAAGAGGCAGAATGTAGAGTGGAGTGTGAGAAGAGCTGCTGAAGGAGGATGACTGGAAGTATAGCGATGCTGAGAGTGTCCGGTAATTTCGTCTGCAGAGCCTGTTTTTCGGCAAAGTTTTTTTTTGTTTTATAAATTTAGAGTACTTAATTCATACTTTCCAGTTAAGGGGCTCTTTAGATTGGCAAATCCCCCAACCTGCAGATCTTTGGGTTGGGCGAAACCCACGCAAAGACTTGGTTTGGTAATATACAATTTGGAATGTGCAAACTCCACATGGACAGTGACACAGAGCCGGGATCGAACCTGGGATCTCGGTGCCGTGAGGCAGCAGTGCTATCCCTCTGCGCCTCCGTGCTTCCCGATGTTTCGGCGAAGTTAAATAAGCAGCAGTAGAGTTATATTTCGTGCTTTTTATAGATGTTCGTGTGTTTTGAAGACGTGAGATTTCCATCAGATATGATCAGGAGCAAGTTCTGAAACTCCTTATTCAAGGAAGTCCAGATGCACATTCGTAACAACGACTGGCAGGTGAGATTTTTCTGGCAGGAAAATGAATAATCACACAGCAACGTGGGGGTTAAGCAATAAGAGTATAATTCCGTTTGATGTTTGTCGGACAATGAGCCAGTTGTTTTTATTAGAATACAAAATGGGATTCTATCCACGTTGGATAGATTCTGATTTTTTTTACTGAACATATAGTGGGAGAAAATGAATGTTAACTGACATTTCACAACATTGACTTTAAAACGTCCTTCAGCAAAGAGGCACAGAGAACCTCGGTTGATAAAATGAATCTTGATTGTACGGTCGGTGATTTTAATGCAGATTGGAAGAAATGGCTGAACGGCAGAAAATATAGAATCTTACTACAGATAGATGCTAAATATTGAGGGTATTCGCATGGGTTTATTTGAAATCATGGAATGAGAGTTCACAAGTGTATACATGCACAATGTAGACTACGAATGTGACGGAATTCTCTAGTCGTTTGAATTACCTTTTCCCCTCTGGCAGTGCACTATGGCCAATGTATGTTCGAGGCGGCATGGTGTACCTTCAATGGGAAATGCCATTGACAAGGACCGGGAATAGAGAATTCCAGCAGCACCGAACACGGACCATGGACAGAGCCGCGACTGCTGGAATGGAGAACTTCAATCGTATAGGGCAGTGGCCACAATCCGATGCTTTTGCCCTAGAACGACATTGGGAATGTGTTTACAATTATTTTTGTGTGCTCGGCTGCAGGTTTGGGAAGGAACGATGTATAAGTCAATACTGAATTCGATACTCCACTGGATAAAATTACCTACCAGGCCAGATATAGAATGGTTGAAATCTATTATTGTCTGTGGCTTGCAAAAAGACAACATGAAGCATATGCATCGATACACTCCCACTCTACCATAATGACTTTGATTTAGCGACTATAAATTAAGTACATGCTTGGCAGTGAACGAACCATCTTGCAACTTGCTATCACGATCTAGATGTATCCATGTGCCAAGACGCTTTAAAGGAATCAGGTAAACATTGTTAAAATAAACCTGAGGTATTCTCCGAGAGTTACTTTTGTATGTGCACACGTTTTTAAATTGTATCATTCTGAAAAAACTGCAGTCTTATTTGTAAATCATGCATTTTATTATTTGAAAATCTTAAACACGGATCAAAAAATGTGTTACCCTCTTTAACTGCACAACACGTCATGAGGAATATAAATAGATTTTTTAATGCTGGATCACTGATAAACCACTCCAACCGCTATCGACACGATCAGAGGTCTACACTATTCATATGTGTAACAAATTACGTCGAGGTTTTTTCCAATATGGCAACAAAGGGGAATATGTAATAAATTAAGATGCACTGACAGTTGGCCATCAAGCCTGCACTGACAAATCTACACTAAATCTGCACTAATTCCCCTTTGCAGCATTTGGCGCCTGACTTTGAATGTTAGGAACGCTCAATTGCTTACCCCACGTACCTTTTTAAGAGTGTGAGGTATTCCATCTCTAATGCCCTCCCTGGCGGTCCATTGCAGGCTCCAACCACGCTTTAGTGAAACGTACCCCGTCGTGATTTCACTCTTCACCAAAGAGCAACAGTTGCTATCCACCCGAGTAAATCTCATGCCACTCAGTGATGTTCCTATCAACATTTTCCAGTCTAATAACAAAGAAAAACTGTCCATTGTCACTTCATAGCTCAAATACTTTTTGCCAGGCAATATTCTGATCTCTTGTTTCAATCTCTTTTCCAGTCAAATTACATTTGTGCTTTGATTTGCATTTTTTGAGAAACGTTCCTATTTAAAATAGACAAAGACATCGATAGGAAAATGCAGGAGTATGTGCCGTATTTTTCTTTAAGAGAGCTTTCTGCTGAGCGCTTGTGATTTATTACCTACATTTGACACGCGTTGAGCATATATTCATGTATTTGTCCGGTGAGCATTACTTCTGTTTTGTTCCGAACTATGGCAGCACGGTGGAATAGTGCAGTGTTCTTTGAAGTCGGGGCGGCGTCCCGCGGGTAGGTCGCGGGCGGGTATCGGGAGGGTCACGGTGCTATTGTCCCCGGCACTCACAAACGGCAAATCCCCGCACGCGATCGGCTTTTCATAACGCCGGCGGCAAGCGGGAGCGACAATGTTTTAAAAAAAAAAATCGGCCGCATTGCCCATGCGCGCATGATGATAGGCAAGTTCGGAGGCGGGAGTTATTCATTTTTTTCATTTATTTCACTCATTTTATTTTTTTAGAAGTTGGGGGGTTTTATTCATTTTTTTCATTTATTTTGCTAATGTGTATTTCGCGAACATGCATAAAAATTCAGCCACATTGCGCATGCGCGTCGATAAATGGGCAGTGCGGCCACTATTTTCTTCAACGGTTGCAGCTATTTTTTTCATTAATTCTGTCGCGGTTTTTATTCATTTATTAATTCATTTTATTCATTTTATTTGTTTTTCAAGTTCGGAGGCGGGAGTTATTCATTTTTTCATTTATTTCATTCATTTTATTTTTTTAGAAGTTGGGGGGTTTTATTCATTTTTTTCATTTATTTTGCTAATTTTATTTTTATTTATTTTGGCAAGTTCGGGTTGGGGATTTATTTAATGAAACCTAACAGGAAAAAAAATCAGAGCATTGGACAGATGGATTCTCCATGCTTCTGACACAGGAAGGCTGCTCCTTCATCCAACAGGCTCGATTAGAGGAGCGTGGACGAGGGACAAAGGGACGCAAAACCATTTCCGCCATTTTGGGCAGCAGCAAACAAGGTAAGACAAAATGGTGGGTCACGCAGGTCGGTTGGCGTGGGTCACGAAGGTCGGCAGGCGTGCGTCGCGAAGGTTGGCTGGGTGGGGTCCGAAGATTGGCCGATTCATAGAAATGGGTCCCGGAAGTAAAGTTTGAAGGACACCGGCATAGTGGTTGGCACAATTGCTTCAGAGCTCCAGGGTCCCAGCTTCGATTTTCAACTTTGGTCACTGTCTGTCCGGCGTCTCCACATTCTCTCCTTGTGTACCTGGGTTTCCTCCGGGTGCTCTGGTTTCCTCCCACAGTCCAAAGATGCGCTCGTTAGTTGGATTGGCCATGCTATATTGCCAGTAGTGCCTAAAATTGCACTTAATGTTGGGTGGGGTTACTGGATAACGGGAATAGGGTGGAGGTGTGCACTTGAACAGGCTGCTCTTTCCAAGAACCAGTGCAGACACGATGAGCCGAATGTTCTCCTCCTGCACTGTAAATGTTATGATTGTATGGCCTAACACCTCCCCATTGTATTAGTTTCTGCTGATGTCTGTCTGTCCTCTAATATATTGTCCTCTTGGCCTGGATATCAAGTCTTAATAATACTGGTGCAGCATCTCATCTATCGCCTATTTTATGGCGACGAGCATGCACATATATGCTTTTCTCGCCGTGTCTCTAGAGGGACCAGTAATCATGCCGTCCACGTCCACTTTGGAATTCTTAGATGGTGTTTTTGATTCTGTTCTCCACACATTTTGGTAATCCAAAACTGCAATTATATCTCAGGAACTGACATTACCCTTCGGCATTACTAGATTGCTCCAAAAACAAAGCAGGCAGCAATGCATGCAACCCCGACCCCCTGTCTCGTAACCCACGTTAACTTTGTCTCACACAAACACACATACGGTCATGCGTGGCATTGGCGTCTAATCCGCCAGAGGCAGTTCATGATACTGCCTTTGGCAGGCATTAACAGTCATGGCTGACGATGAAACAGTGAGTTGATTTCAGACGGTACAATTGCGTCATGGTAATGTCGCTTCGATCTTTCCGATTAATTATGCATTCATCGCTTGAACACACGGTAGCACAATGGCAGAGTGGTTTTACGGCGCCACGGATGTTGGTACGATTCTCGACTTGGCTGTCAGTGATGTCTTTACACGTACACACCGTCTCTGCCTGGATAGCAATGTGTGATCTGGTTTCATCCCACTGTCATCACATTTAAGTTAAGTTAAGCGGTTCTGTGGACTGGGCATGCTATACTGACCCATCCTTTCAAACAATGCTCAGGTCAGGTGGATTGGCTAAGAACAATGCGAGGAGTTACGCGTATGTAGGCTGGCCACTGGTGGGCATGTACGAATTGGGAGGCGGATATGCACAGAGTTCTTCTTCGATGCACACATAGACATTACATTTCTTCATCGTGGAGAAAACCCCAGGTGTCAATCTTGTAATGTCCCATATATGATTATTCAAATAGCACAAGATAATAGGTATCCTCTCTGTCCGATCAAGATAGCAGGTGTGGAATTGTTGAGGTTGGAGAACAGAGAAAAACTGACCAATGGGCAATTTTTAACGTGCATATTTCTTGCGAATTGCGTTGTTCAGGTTTAATTCTGAAATGTCTTAATGCTTTGCAAAGAAGAATTTCTGCCAGATTTTTACATGATCTCCCTCACACAGAAAAGGGAAAATGCTGCTCACCAAGGCTGATACGTGAAGAGATTTTTTAATTTCTGACGGAACTTTCCACATATCTATCCAAAATATTTTATTTTTATTTAAGTCACCTTTGACTGTACTAAACGGCGGACTGAGGTGTTCTGACATCCACTGCATTTGAAGTTTCTAAAATCGATGTTGCTTCTTTGCATCTCAAGTCTGCTTTGTCTTTTTCATGCCCCTTATTGTCGTTATATCTTAATTGGCAACCTGGAAACATACCATTCATCTATCTCATGCATCCGGTTGCTTTCGCATTCTTGCAAGATATTCAGTTAGTTTCTGTTTTGCCTGCCTCACCACTGCAAATTGAATTGTATCCATAATTCCAGAACTCTTGTTCGTTCATCTCATTCTCCTCTCAAGCCATGTGGATGGATTACTTTTCTGTTGACGTTGACAGCTGTTCAACACACCATCTTAATATCGCCTTGTTATATGTGGATTCAGTTTGAGTACTTTCTCTGATAAATACGTTCCTGATGCGATGCACAGATTACTATTTTGATTGATTGTCGTTCAAATTTGATTACACGGTTTTTTTTTCTTTAATTTAAACGTGTACCCTGGTTAAGTCACTTTTTTCATTATAAATGCTATGTTAAGTTGTTGCTGCAAGAATCAGGTACTGAAATTAACCATGACTTTCTACACGTACAATATCATTATTGTTTGTATTAGGCCACATTGTGGCACATTGGTTGGAGTACGTTCCAAGATATTGTTGAAGTCTGAATATTTCTCCCTCCCAGATGAAACATTGCAAGAAAAGGAAAAGGGTACTTTTTGACTTTGACTGAGCGGTCATTGAGTGAAAATGTCTTTGTCCATGAAATAAACCGCCATAAACACGCAATCCTTTGTATCAAATGTCACAGTCCGCCTTCTATCCAGTTCCGCGCATATTAGATCATAACGTATCATATCATATCGACAATCAGGTAAGAAGAACAGCTAAACCGAACTGTACCATTTAGGTCGATGTCCAAACAAACCCCTCAGAGCGTGCCATGATGCCTTCATACCAAATACAGCCCCGTATTTACGTCCACAATAATATGCAATTCCCATTAAGGATGCCAGAGAAATATGAATCACAAGTAACGTAAATGAGATAAGTGATTAGAGGCAGACGAGTGGTGACGTTATCGCTACTGATTCACTTACTGGATTAGATTAGTTTTTCGTCACGTGTATAGAGGTACAGTGAAAAGTATTTTTCTGGGAGCAGCACAAACAGATCATTTAGTACATGAAAATGAAATAATATAAAAAAGTAAATTCAAAATAGGTTCGAGTTGATTTGAATTATTATTGTCACATGTATTAGTATACAGTGGCAAGTGTTGTTTCTAGCATGCTTTTAAGACAACGCTGTCCGTACACAGGGAAGAAAGATGGGACTACAGAATGTAATGTTGTCGTCATAACTTGGATGGAGAGAAAATATCAACTTAACACGAGGTAGGTCCATTCGAAATTCTGATGGCAACAGGGAAGAAGCTGTTCCTGAGTCGGTTGGTTCGTGACCTCAAACGTTTGTATCTTTTTCCTGACGAAAGAAGGTGGAAGAGAGTGTGTCCGGGGTGCGTCGGGTCCTTAATGATGCTGGATGCCTTTCCGAGGATAGTGTCACTATAGTGATCTATTTCCTTCTTCCAACTTTAGTGACACTATAGATAGTGTCAATGGATGCGAGGCTGGTTTGCGTGATAGGCTGGGCTACATTCACAACATGTTGTAGTTTCCTGCGGTCTTGGGCAGAACAGGATCCATACCAAGCTATGATAAAACTAGAAAGAATGTTTTCAATGGACCATATGTAACAGTTGGTGAGAGTCGTAGCTGACATGCCAAATGCCCTTAGTTTTCTGTGAAAGCAGAGTCGTTCGTGGGCTTTCTTGTCTATATTGTCAGCATGGGAAGACCAGGACAGGTTGTTGGTAATCTGAACATCTAAAAATCAGAATCCTTCGATACTTTCTACTTCGGTCCTATTTAGACAGAGGCATGTTCTCCTCTATGCTCCCTAAAGTCAATGACAATCTCCTTCGTTTTGTTGACATTGAGGGAGAGATTATTGTCGTCGCACCAGTTCACCAGATTCGCTACCTCATTCCTCGTCATTCTCCCTCGTTATTGTTTTCAACCCGGCCCACTACCGTGGTGTCATAAGTCAATTTTAGAATTGAGTAGGACGGGAATCTAGCCACACAGTCAGAGGTGCATAAGAAGAATAGAAGGGGGATGAGGAGGCAGCCTCATGGGGCACCGGCGTTGAGGATGATCGTGGTGTATGTGTTATTGCCTATCCTTACTGATTGTGGTCAGTGGGTTAGGAAGTTCAGTATCCAGTCACAGAGGGAGGAGCCGAGGCTCAGGACATGGAGTGTGGAGGTGAGTATCGTCGGAATAATAGTGTTGAAGGCGGAGCTCTGGCCAATAAATGGGAGTCTGACATAGGTGACTTTGTTATCTAGATGTTCCAGTTTTGAGTGCGACGTCAGGGAAATGGAGCCTTTTGTGGACGTGTTTCAGCGGTAGGTGAACTGAAGTGGAGCAAGGCAATCCGGGAGGGAGGATATGATGCGTGTAATTACTAAACTCTTGCTCAAAGCGTGCATAGAATGCATTGAGGTCATCAGGGAGGAGTGCATTGGAGCTGGTGATTTTCCATGCCTCCATCTTGCCGCCCGTTGTGTCTTACATACCTTGCCATATTTGGCGGGGGTCCGTGTGGCAAGCCTGGTACTCGAACTTGGTCCTGAAAATGAAACGAAAACGAAAATCACTTATTGTCACGAGTAGGCTTCAATGAAGTTACTGTGAAAAGCCCCTCATCGCCACATTCCGGCGCCTGTCTGGGAATCGAACCGTGCTGCTAGCCTGCTTGGTCTGCTTTGAAAGACAGCGATTTAGCCCAGTGAGCTAAATCAGCCCCATACTGTCTTCTGCAGTCTTTGCTGGATTTCCTTAGATCATAATGGCTTGCATGGATATGTTAGTGTCGCCTGACTTAAGCGCCTCAGACCCTAGCTTCTGCAAACAATGGATATCCCTGTTCATCCAGGGTTTCCGGTTGGGGAACACCCGGATTAGATTTTTTGGCACACAGTCTTCAACAGACTTACAAATGAAGTAATTTACTGTCGTGGCGTACTCGTTCAGGCTAGTCGCAGCGTTTTTAAAATACTGACCAGTCGACAGACTCTAATCAGTCCCGTACGAGATCAGACGATTCCCCAACATTACATGACATTCTCTGACGGATTCTCCCGCTTCAATTTTTCTTATACCCCGGGGGAAGGAGCACAGCCTTGCGGTCAGATTTGCCAAAGTGTGGTCGAGGCGACGGAGCGGCTCGCACGGTTGATCCTAGTGGAGCAGTGGTCCAGAATGTTTGGGACTCTGGTGGACCAGGTAGCGTATTGGTGGTAACTTGGTAGTATGCTCTTGAACTTGTCTTGATTGAAATCCACGGCCAACGATCAACAAGGCCTCAGAATGTTTCGTTTCAAGGCTATTTGTGCTTGTGTATATGTAGTCCAGCGCGATTTTCAACGCACACATGGGGTGGGATGTAAACTGCCTTCAGGATAACGGAGCTGAACTCCCGTGGAAGGTAGTAGGGGCGGCATTTCATCGTCAGGTATTCTTGATCTGGGGAGCAGAAACTCGCCAGTGTTGCGACCTCCAGGGACCAAGAGCTGTTTACTAAGAGGCAGACTCCACCACGTTTAGCCTTTCATGAGGCCGCTGTACGGGGGATTGAGAAGCGCTGTGGCTGAAGTGCAGATCCCGGTGAAGCAGGAGTGAGCCTGGCTTTACGTTCGTCTAGCTTGTTTTCCAGATATTGGACATATGCTAGGAGTAAGCTATGCAGAGAGATTTTGGGGCTGCGTTGTTTCAAGCTCACCTGCTGGCCTGGGTAACACAAAGTGTAGAATGTAAACATGTAGAAACCTATATCGGGTGAAGCATACGTGTGAAGTAGTATGTATAAGCTCAGTTCTTAATAAGGTCGTTTTGGAGTTTGATAATAGCGGGGAAGAAGCTGTTTTTGAATCTGTTCATCTGTTTATTTCCTGGCCGATAGAAGAAGATGGAATATAAATCTGTTCAGACTGCTTTCTTATATTTCTGAACGTTTGCCGGCACAAATTCATAAGCACTCAGTTCAGCTTCATTCACCGTGTCTCGCTCCTCAGTCCTTTCATCTGACAAAGGCACATAAGCGTCACCGTCTTTGTCCTGCAATTGTTTCGCCTATTCAGTCAATGCATTAAATAAGTGTCGCAACGGATGTCTTCTCGTCAGGTTTTGGAGTTACTTTCAGGAAACTAAATATTTTTCCAGCAGCTTCAAATTTTGATCTATTTCCTTCTTCCAACTTTTGTGTTCCATATTTTCCCACTGCCCGCATTTGAAGCTGAAAATCGGCTTCGGCATTTCCCTCTCTGCCATGTCTCACTTCTGCCAGCGTTTTTACTTGTCTTTGTCTTTCTCTGTTTCCTTTCCTTTTGGCATCATTTCAGATTTCTTCATTTTTGGTCGTAATTGGCTTGTACTTAATTCAAATTGTTCAAGTTCCCATGAGAGAGAGGAGCAGAATTATTTCCATTTGCCATCGATTCTGTTCCACCATTCAATCACACTTGAGATTTTTGAAATCGCCATTCTCCGGCCTTCCCACATTATCCAGATTCGCTTATGAAACAAGAACCAGTGATTTGGCCTCCACTATCTTCTTCCTGATATTGGAAACACCCACTCCGCGTCCATTCTATCGAGACCTCGTAGTATTCTGCAGGTTTCAGGAAAATTTCCGATCGTCCTTCCAAACTCCAACGGGTACATAGCCAGAGTCCTCAGCCACTCCTCCCATGAGAAGTTCTTCATTCCAGTCGCCATTCGTGTCACTTCCATTGGATACATTTCAAGACCAGCACATCCTTCCTTACATGGAAGCTCAAAATTGCAGATAGTGCTCCAAATGGAGTCTGACCCTGTAACTAAATATATCCCCACATCGACCACTCTATCTGAAGGATCCCTACAAAGGGACCACGAGTGGGATTCTCTAACTGAAGTAAAACCCGCAGATCACCTAACTAAACCGAGCATCAATATCATCCCCCTAACTGAAGGATCCTCACCACAGGAATCAGTCGACTAGTGGGATCAGCAAAGACTGTCCCACCACAGACCATTCCGAGTCAAGAGATGCCTGTCTGAAAGCAAATGAGTAATCCAGGGACGACCAATTGAACATTCCTCGAATGAGAACAGCTGTGAACTATTATCCAACCCCACAGAGAGCTGCAAGACATTCGTTAATTTGTACGAGTAGGCTGTGATTGATAGCTTCCACACACCACCTGGGGTCCTGACTCATTCCTCTCCCTTCCAGGATGCGTGAAATTGAGTGATGAAAGCCCAATGTTAACAAACATCACCCACATCAAAGATCGGTAAGTTTTTGCAATCACATGTTTGATTCCCTCTCTATGATGTGGTTGTTGTTTTGTAAACATTGGTGTTTTACCGAATACAATCGGTATTTATGTTCGTAGATGAATGGACCGAAGCTGCAGCTCGTTTTTGGAAGCGGTCAGTCAGAGCCTACGATTAGAAAGGAATGAATGGCTTCGAACAAATTGATGTTCAGGGTTCAACTATGAATTACAGCTGTTCTCCTTCCAAGAATGGACGCGTCGAGCATCCAGGCAAGTGTTACGTATTTGTTTTCTTTTCACTGCTGCAGTTGGCAGTGCTCTCCAGATTCAAGGCAGGGTCTCTTTAGCAGCTCTCTCGCTTCCAGACAGGGCCTCTTTGTCGTATCGGAAGCGTGGCTTTGGGTCGCTGGCCTCGGGGGATCGCAAAAGGGTATATCTGTAATGATGAGAATGCTGAGGGGGTTCTTTTCGTTCGGAGGTCTATGTCGGAGATCCTTCTATTAGGGTATCCCATAGTTCATTAGTTGAGTGTAACTGTACGGTTTCTTCTGTAAGGGTTTCATTTAGCGGTTCTGTCAGTTAGGGCTCCCTGGGGGTCTCCCTATCCATGGAATGCCTGGTGGTTCCCCTCATGCATGGCAACCCTGCGGGGTGGCGTGCGAACT
This sequence comes from Scyliorhinus canicula, assembly GCF_902713615.1. Taxonomy (NCBI): domain Eukaryota; kingdom Metazoa; phylum Chordata; class Chondrichthyes; order Carcharhiniformes; family Scyliorhinidae; genus Scyliorhinus; species Scyliorhinus canicula. The sequence goes on from NC_052157.1 coordinate 93,291,035, forward strand.
GAGGGGGGCGGGAGGAATTACTGGTTGAAGAAGGGGACATGAGCTGCATTGTGTGTGTGTGTGTGCGCGCGCGTGTGTTGGGGAAGGGGGTTGTCCTCAAATTGACTTTGGAGGTTAGTCCGCCAAGGGCCTACTCCTCTGACCCACTTAATTTCCCACCCTTCAAAGCCATGCTGCTAAAGAACGGAAATTAAATCCGATTGTGAGATTACCAGTTCTGCGGACCGATCCATCATGGAGGGACAGAGAACAGAAGCACGGTAACACAAGTGGCTAGCACTGTGACTTCACAACGCCAGGGGCCAGGTTAGATTCGCCACTGGGTCGCTCCAGTTTCATCCCACATTCCGAAGACGTGCAGTTTAGCTGCATTGGCCAAGATAAATTGCCCATTGTGACCAAAATGGTTAGGAGGAGGTTATTGTGTTGCGGGGATACGGTGAAAGTGAGGGCTTCAGTGGGTCGGGGCAGACTCGGTGGGCCGAATAGTCTCCTTATGCACCGTGTGTTCTGTGTTCTTCTAGGATTCCAGGCCTGCTAAATGAATGCGGATGCGTCATTAAGAAACGTATGCATTAAATGATATTCTCCCATTGGCACGTGTTTGTGAACCTTGAGGCCGCCCCTACCGGCAAGCCGAAGACAAGCATTTCGAAGCTGATATAGCTTTTCCTCCAATACCCGAATCTCCGTCACATTGCAAAATATTATGCAGGGGTGGCGGCGGCATGGTGTGGCTTGGACGGATATACCCATTCACAAGGGGGACGAGGAAAGAACCCCCTCGCCAGCGAAACGTACTTGGCCAAGAAATAATCAGCAGGGAGACTGGGGAATACCGCGTTTCATCTGGAGTCTAGCTATTTCTGTCACACTGATTCCTGGTACGCTGGGGCCTCCATATGAGGGAAGCCTGAATTGTGTGACTGTGGCGATTCAATTTTCCCGTCCATAGCACACATACGCCGATGGATTTCCTGGCACCGCTGGTTGGCGTCAATGGGAAATCGTGAAGTCAAAGAGCAGGAGCAAATAATCCTTGACGCCAGCTAACAGAACGCCGCCTAATAACACGGATCGGGAAAAAAATAATTGAACCCGAGATTTCGTCAGTTAAGGGAAATGTCTACGGATTACAGTAGAATGACATGGAATCACGTAGGAAATCATGCTATTCCATAGGATACAGGGTGTATGCAGGAAGGATGTTCCGATGGTGGAGTGTCCAGAAGCAGGTTTCAGAGTCTGAGGAACAGAATAAACTACACTTACAGCTGTCATGATAATACATTTATTTAGGAAGAGATTGAGGGGACTCTGGATATCAGTATCACAAGCTATAGTTGTGACAAACAGTATTATTTGTTTTCAAGAAGGAGTTAGATACATCTATTGGGGACAAAAGGGTTCGAGGTTACGTGTAAACGGGTGGAAATCCGTTGTTAATGTGGATGATCAGCCTTGACTTTCGTGAATATGGTCCAGAGCCGAATTACCTACTTCTGCTCCTATTCCCTGTTTCTATGTCTTTATCGAATTTGTATAGAACCAATTAAACTTTGTGGCTACGTGCTGGAAGCGGGGTGGTGCTTACTTACCAAATTAAATTCGATAGTTACCTGAAGAAATGTATATTATCGGGCGAAATATTCCGAAACTTGGAATTTGATTCCTTTGACTCAAGTATATAGAACGCACATGAAGTCGATGAATCAAAATAACTTCTTCTGTGATGTAATGGCTCCATGCTTCAATAAGTTGGTATTACTCCGGCACTGGTTAACACTATGATTAAACATTGTTCGTGTTCATACCACGATACAGAATTAGTCAAGTGCCAAGAAGCTTTAAAAGAATCAGGTAAGCACAAGGATAATTATTTGCACATATGATGCAGAGTTGCCTTTATCAGAAGACAGGATTTGAAGTGTAATTCTTCTGCAATTTTTGGATTCACTTCTGAGCTCCACGCATATGAAAAATTCATGGGGAAGCGAATCCGGCGTGCTAATCTTGTCATTTACCCGATCTGCGATTCAAATGGTTATCAACTCGAACCGTGTTAAATTGTTGGGACTGCTAAATAAATAAATCGGGGCCAATGAACAATTTGTGATTTCATCATGAACATTAAGGCCTCAAACAAAGATAATCGTGTATTGCTGGAGGATGGCTTGTTTCAAGTTTATATTTTTTAAAAATGAATTTAGAGTATCCAATTAAGGGCAATTTATCTTGTCCAATCGACATACCCTGCACATCTTTGGCTTGTGGGGGCGAAACCCACGCAAACACAGGGACAATGTGCAAACTCCACACGGATACTGACCCAGGGCCGTGTCGGACCGCGATCATCAGCACCACGAGATAGCAGTGTAAACCGCTGCGCCACCGTGCCGCCTGGTTCAAGTTTCGTGAGAAAAGGCCATATGACAGAGGAACATAATTAGACTGTGGCTCATCGAAAATGCCAGCCATTTTTCCAAACAACCGCTGGAATTTTTTGCAATGTCTCCTTCGAAAAGAGAATACAGAAACATTCTTGACAACGGTTTATACGTGAACAAAATAATTCCTGTCAAACCTTGAACATAGCTAGACAAAATAATTTACTTGTTTCTTGAATTCAACTCTGAATATATCAAACGGCGGACTGCGATTTTCTTGCCACTCCATTTGAAGCTGATCGAATCAGTGTTGCAGATTTGCATCTAATGTCCGCTTTGGCGCTTTGGATTTTTAAGGCTCCCGCTCATCTATATGTCTTTGGAATCTGCATGGAAACAGTCTTTATTGATTATATATTTGCTGTTGTTTTCAACTGCAAGCAGGATTTCTATCTAGTTTATGTTTGCTCTGCCCACCACTGCAAATGTGTTGCAATCCATGTATTTCTAACTCTTGATCATTCATCTCATTCTTCGCTCAAGCCATGTTGATTGAACCTTCATCTGTTTATGTTTAGAACTATGCCTGTTCCAGACAGTCTGTTGTACCCTAACTGGCGCCGGAATGCGTTGACTAGGGGTTTTCACAGTAACTTAATTGAAGACTACTTGTGGCAATAGCGGTTATTATTATTATCTGCGCATTGATTTAGATTAATTTCTCTCTCATCAGCCGTTGAGGAATCTGAACTATTGACGCCCATTTTAATCGTGTGTCTTTCACATTTTTTTGCGACATAATCTCTAATATATATGATTATAAATGCTAGATTCAGTTGTTCATTCAAGACTTATGTACTAAAATTAAACATTGCATTCTACATATAAAATATCACCAAAGTGTCAATGTGGGCATATTTATGCCGCATCGGTAGAAGTGTATTCCAAAGCACGATTGAACTCAGCATGTTTCACCATCCCAGATGAAATGTTGAAGGAAAAAGATAAAGGTAAATTACTACTTTGTCTTGGCGGCCACTGAGTGAAAATGTATTCGTCCACGGCATACATTGACAAAACAGAAAGCTTCTGTCCATAATCGAATATGTTACAGAATGAATGTTCTCCTCTCGCAGTAGATCAAATGAAATTATATCATTCTGCGCCATTCAAGTGATGAGAACAGATAAAATGATTTGCACCCATCATGCCAATGCCAAATCAAACACTTCATGCCGTTCAATGGTCAGTCAATACTTTATCGCGCAATTTTTTTACATAATCAAGGAAATATAATTCCCATTAGGAATTGGAGAAAATTAGATTTTAAAAATATAAATAAATCGGGAAGTTGAGGAGAGACTGACGACTAATGAAATGAAAAGATGCGAATTCGCCAATCAGTGGAAAACAAGCATTTCGTGGAGACAGTGGGATAAGAGAGAAGTTAACGTCAAATTGTAGAGATAAGCAAATTGACACACAAATGCCGGAAAAGTACTCTGTTGCCAATAGCATTGTGATTATTTTAAAGTAATACTGCAGTCAGAACTCACGAAGAGTGTTGTTCGCATCCCAAATCGAGCCAGACATCACGTCAGCGAGAGTATCTACTGTTACCTTATATGGTACCAGTTCTTGTGCACCCAGAGCTAAAGATTTCGCAAACCTGGGGCGGGATCAGTTGGCCTGTCAACCAGTAATCAACCGGAACGTTTTCTGCTGGGATCCCCTGCCGAGACGCCATTTGCCAGATGCCAGAGACGTTTCTGGTAAAACGGGAGGAAGGGGATAAACGTAGTGATTTCATAGACACCAGGAGCAGAAAACACACAGTAGGCAAGCAGAAGACACGCAGAACTCGGAGCAAAGACTCGAAGCAAAGACTGAGAGCAAAGTCAGTGTTTGAGGTGACTCTGACCAGAATTCTCCTTTGCAATGAGGATCGGGAGTGACACAGGAAACGGATGTACAATTTACCAAACCACGTTTACAGTCGTTGTGGAAGGGAAGTTAATGAGTTACCAAATTAGAAGAATGCTGGGAATATTGACTATATTTTAACACTGCCTTTGAGCGAAAATAAGCAGGTCAAGTAATGTAAACGAAATACTGCTTAGTATTTGTACTCAGTCTTATTATGATACTAAGTTGTTCTTCTGAAGGACAACAAAATACGTACTTGAATTGTTTATAAATGAAGGGGAAAACATTCATATTTCCTCTAGCGTATGTTTCCAAACTTTAGCTCTTCAAAGTTGCTTATTTCACACTATAATGGTTTTCGACTCACAACTCAGAATGTCGTCCCTTGGCTTTGCAGCTGAAACACTCTCTCCATAAATATATTTGCGTCAATAAATTTCCTTAAGTCGAACCTCGAGGTATTTGTCTTTATTATGATTTCCACGATAGTAGTATCGTCGAATCCTGGGTGTTTCTTGCATGTATCTTGCGTAATTTACGGCTTTATTATATTTAACAAAGTGTGTTGCATTATATGCGTGTCCGTCCTTTGCTGTACTCATAAATAAAGATCATTAAATTTCATAGAATTTACTGTGTAGAAGGAGGCCATTCAGGCCATGGAGTCTGCACCGGCTCTTTGAAAGAGCACCCTACCCAAGGTCAACACCTCCACCCTATCCCCATAGCCCAATAACCCCACCCAACACTAAGGGCAATTTAACATGGCCAATCCACCTATCCTGTACATCATTGGACTGTGGGAGGAAACCGGAGCTCCCGGAGGAAACCCACGCACACACGGGGAGGAAGTGCAGATTGCGCACAGACAGTGACCCAAGCCGGAATCGAACCTGGGACCCTGCAGCTGTGAAGTAATTGCGCTATACGGGTATACGGGTAATATACAGGTAAACTTTAATTAAAGAGCTGGTTGAAGTATCTGAATTGGGAGATGAAACAACATGATCAGAAAATAAATGGTATAATTGTAGAACACTGCATAACAGAGATGGAGCTCACATCAGAACTGCAGCAGCTTTCCGATATATTTTCACTGAGGAAGCAGCCATTTTCCGACTTCGCTGAAGCAGAAGATGATTTCATAGGCCTCAACACCTTGGCCTGGTTGTGTAAGATATTTTCTGTATTTAGTGTATAGAGTTGTTTCGCACTGTCTGGTGTTTCTTTAAAGCAGTGTCTCAGATTTCAGGTACTATATTTATGAGGACCAGGGCCGAGCTTCATGTGAACATATACATGCATATACGTAACGATCTCAGTGCAAGATAGACTTCCGTAACGTATGTCGATTTATCTTACTGTTATGTTCAGAAATATTCTTCTTTTTTAAAAAATAATTTTTATTGAAAAATGTTGACTATATAGAACAATAACGCACCATAGTAAAATACCAAAAATAACAATAGTATTAAGAATCATAAACATTCGCCCCACCCCCATGCACAACACAGCATTTTAACAACAATGCAAATTAACACAATATAAAGTTACAGAATAGAAACTACAGTAAGGAACACCCCCCCCCCCCCACCCCCCCCCCCCACCCCCGGGCTGCTCCTGCTATTGACCAAGTTACCTATCTTTGCGCCAGGAAGTCCAGAAAAGGCTGACATCTTTTATAGAACCCTTGTATTGATCCTCTCAGGGCAAATTTACATCACATAATGCGAAAATATGAGGTAATTATGACAGTGGTTAAGCATTTAAAGTTGCCTAAGATAGAAGCTGACTCATTGTAAATGGCAAAAATTCTGCTGCAAATTAAACAGATGGAATATGAGAAATAATTAAAGAGGCTTGAATACAAGAGAGAGAGGGAGGAAAAATGAAGAGAGAGACAGAGGAAACAGAGAGAGAGATGAAAAAGAAAGGGAGAGAGATAGAGGGAAATAAAGAGAGAGGGAGAAAAACGAAAAGGAGAGAGAAGAAAGGAGAAAATAAAGAATACCCCCAGCAGAACAAAAAGAAAAATAAAGGGAGGTACAGATCAGGGAAAAAGATAAAGAGAGGGAGCTTGAACTTCAGAAAATGGCCATGAAAGATGAAAGTCAAATAAAATTGGCAGACATTAAGGGAAACGTACAGTTCGATGAGAGTGATGCGGAAAGTGAGAAGGAGCGTCATAACCGAAGGCTTTGTGGGAATCTATTTAAATATATCTATATACATATATCTTTAATAGATATATTAAATATATCTATTTAAATATATAGCATTTTTCATTTCAGTTGAGAAGGTAGCTAAACAAATGAAATGGCCACAATGACATATGGGTGTTACTGATTCAAACACAACTGTTATGTAGAGCTTGTGAAGTGTTTGCGTCGCTTCCGGAGGAGATATCTGGAACCTATGAGTAGGTGAAGAAATCCATCTTAAGTGTGTATGAGCTGGTGCCTGCAGCTCACAGACAAAGGTTTTGAAATTTAAGGGAAGAATTTGGAAAAACATACATGGCGGTTGAAAGGCTCAAACAGAGTCATTTTCATAGGTGGATAAGGGTATGAAAATAGACCAAACGTATGAAGCCTTCAGAGAAATTATACTTTTGGAGAAGTTTAAAAATTCAATTCCTGATGCAGTGGGAACTCATGTGGAAGAACAGAGGGTTAAAACTACGAGATTAGCAACAGAAGTGGCAGATGATTATGAATTAGTTCACAAATCAATGGTTGCTTTCCGACATCAGCTTCAGCCGCTTCGAGATGGAAACTGGGGGCATGAGAAATACTCAAGTGGTAAAGTTCAAGATGATCTGATGTGAGACAAGAAAGAGAGTGTACACCAGATTAAAACAGAAATCCAGGAGGGTGGAAAAGAGATTGAAAGATTCAAATGTTTTCACTGTAATAAACTAGGCCATGTAGAGTCACAGTGTTGGTGGTTGAAGAAAAGCACTGGGAAGGTTGATGTGGTAAAACAGGATAAGACAGTGGGATTTGTTGGAGTGGCAAAGGGAAGCCCAAGGGAAGCGAAGGAGGTGCAAGCGATTGCACAGCCTGTTCAAGGAGTAATTGTTATGAAGGTGGCAGATGTCTTTTAAGAATGTACTTGTGTGGGAAATGTTTACTCTTGTATATCAGGATGAGCTGGTAAAGAAGTCACAATTTTAAGAGATACAGGGGCTAGTCAATCTTTAATGGTAAGATATGAGGAATTATGTAGTTTGAGAAGAATGCTCTCAGAAAAGGTGGTGATATGTGGAATTCAGGGTGAGAGGAGTAGCGTTCCATTATATAAGGTAAGGTTGGAAAGTCGAGTAAAGTGTGGTGAAGTGGGAGTAGGAGTAACAGATAAACGATCCTGTCCTGGAATACAGTTTATCGTGGGTAATGATATAGGTGGATCGCAGGTGGGAGTGATGCCTAGTGTGGTTGATAAGCCAGTGGAAAATCAGACAACTGAAGTGTTGAAGGACGAATATCCTGGGATTTTTCCGGGCCGTGTAGTACCACGGTCGCAAAGTCACAGGTTGAGATAAGAGGAGAAATCAAAGAGTGAAGATGAAGTTGAATTGCAATTATCAGAAACGATTTTTGATCCGATGGTTGAAAAAGAACAAGAACAGGTGGAGGATGAGGCGGATATTTTTAGTTCAGGAAAATTGGCGTAGTTACAACAGAAAGATGTAGAAATGAAACGGATATATCAGAAAGCGTACATGGAAGAGGAATCTGTGAGTATACCAGGGTGTTATTGCCTTAAAAGTGATGACTTGATGAGAAAATGGAGACCTGTACATATGCAGGCGGATGAAAAGTGGGCAGCAGTTCATCAAGTTGTATTGCCGGTAGGGTACAGAAAGGAAGTGTTGCGAGTTCCACAAGGGTTCCAGTGGGATGTCATTTGCGATTGAGGAAAATTCTAGCTATAATCCAGAAGCATTTCTATTAGTTTTGACTGCATAAAATGTAGTTACATGTTGTCAACCATGTCACAAATGTCAAGCGATAGCGAAACATCAAGCAGTGATAAAACCAGCGCCCTTAATACCCATTCCAGCATTTGAGGAACCTTTTACGAGGGTCCTAATTCATTGTGTAGGATCGCTTCAAAAAACAAAAAGTGGGAATCAATATCTTTTGACTATAATGGATGTGTCTACCAGGAATCCAGTGGCCATTCCAGTACGTAATATTACAGGTAAAAGGATTGTGGAGGAGTTACTGAAATTCATTACTTGATATGGACTACCCACAGAAATTCAATCGGATCAAGGATCGAATTTGACTTCAAAGCTATTCAAATAAATTCTGGATAGCATAGGAATAAAACAATTTAAATCATTCGGGGCCTCACGGTAGCATGGTGGTTAGCATCAATGCTTCACAGCTCCAGGGTCCCAGGTTCGATTCCCGGCTGGGTCACTGTCTGTGTGGAGTCTGCACGTCCTCCCCGTGTGTGCGTGGGTTTCCTCCTGGTGCTCCGGTTTCCTCCCACAGTCCAAAGATGTGCGGGGTTAGGTGGATTGGCCATGCTAAATTGCCCGTAGTGTCAGGTTAATGGGGGGATTGTTGGGTTACGGGTATACGGGTTACGTGGGTTTAAGTAGGGTGATCATTGCTCGGCACAACATCGAGAGCCGAAGGGCCTGTTCTGTGCTGTACTGTTCTATGTTCTATGTTCTAACTGCGTACCATCCAGTATCACAGTGAGCGTGAGAATGGTGGCATCAGGCATTAAAGACAATGTTGAGGGCGTATTGTCAAGATTATGCAGAGGATTGGGGTAAAGGAATCCCATTCGTTTTGTTTGCAATTAGGGATGCACTTCATGAGTTTACCAAATGTACTTATTTTGAACGATGTTTTGGTCATGAGGTAAGAGGACGACTTAAATTGCTTAAGGAAAAATTGGTGGGTGTGAAATCGGAAATTACACTATTGGATTACGTGTAAAATTTTAGGGAACGATTAAGTAGAGGAGGTGAATTGGCTAGACAACATTTGAAAGTTGCACAAAATGTGATGAAACGGGTAGCGGACAAGAAATACAAAGTTCGTAGTTTTTCAGTGGAGATAAAGTTTTACTGTTGTGAACAGTGGTAGGTGAGCCTTTAAAAGCGAGGTTTTGTTGACCGTATCCGATTGAAAGGATATTAAGTGATGTGAATTATGTGGTGTAAACACCAGAGAGAAGGAGGACTCACCGAGTGTGTCTTGTGAATAAGATTGAAATGTACTTTGAAAGGGAAGGAGAGTAAAAGGAAGATTTAATGATTCTAACTCAAAGTGAACAAAATCCAAATGACTGCAAATTTGACATATCTCAAATTAAATTGGAAAATGAGGATGTTCTTAAAAATTGGGACGAATTGTTAAATTACATTCCCGAGGAAAAACGAACTGACCTGAAAAATGTTTTTGATATCACATGGGGAGGTTTGTAGAGATAAATTGGGAAGTACTGAAATAGATATGCATGATGTAGATGTGAGAAATGCTGTTCCTGTTAAACAACATCCATATTGACTTCATCCTTTAATATTGGCACAGGTTAACAGATATATTGAGAATATGCTGAAAAGTGGCACCATTGAAGTGGATTGAAGTCAATGGAGCTCACCGAGAGTGATGGTACCTAATCCAGACGGTACCCAACGGTTGTGTGTGGACTATCGAAAGGTGAATGCAGTTACAGAACGGACTCTTACCCTATCCCACGTTTGAAGGATTGCATTGAGAATGTGGGACAATCTGCTTTTATTTCCGACGTCTGGACGTGGACAGAACATTTAAAACATCGCATGGAGTTCTTCGATCGACATCAGGAAGCAGGTTTGGTGATGAACCTAGCCGAAACTGAATTTGGAGAAACCAAATTACTTTCCTTGCAGAGTTTCCGATACCCTCAAGATGAAGAGAAATAATGCCTTTACTTAGCATGAATGGATTTGATCGAACCTTTGTGCAAAAGTTTTGTGGTGTGACTCCTCCACTGATGGACTTGCTAAAGTAACGTAAAAAATGTCAATGGACAGCGGATTTTCAGTAGGCATGTGTCTGCCTGAAAGCTGTGATAACCGATGCTCCTGAATTGGAGAAATGCACTGGAGTGTGTGATCAGACTGACTGAGTACCTAACTTTAAGAAGAATTGCCGATGCGTAAACGAGTAGATGGATCGTGCGTTGACTTTCTTATTCAAAGAGATTGTCAATCGAGAAGGTTTTCGGTTGGAGGAAGAAGAACGGGAAAGATGGACTTTATTATTATGCTTGTTTGTGTTTATTGTTTTTTAGTGAAACGAGAAAGTATATGTTTCAAACTTTTTTTCGGGGGACCCACTTTTACCAACCGGCCAATCCTCAGGACCCAACCCAGCCGACCTTCGCGACCCACGCCAGCCGAACTTTGCGACCCACGGCCGCCGAACTGCGCGACCCAACATTTTCCCTTACCTTGTCTGCTGCTGCCAAAATTAAGGAAATGGTTTTGGGTCCCTTAGGCCCTCGTACACCCTCCTCCAATGGAACCTGTTCGATGAAGGTGCAGCTTTCCTGTTTCGGATGTATTGAGTCTCCATCTGTCCCATGTTCCGATTGATTTTTCCTGAAACGTTTTATCAAATAAAACCCCGCCCCGAACTTGTCAAAATAAATAAAAATAAAATTAGTAAAATAAATGAAAAAAATGAAAGCACCCCCCCCACCCCCACCGAATTTGTAACAAACAATGAAATGAATAAAATAAATGACAAAAAAATAACTCTCCCGCAAACTTTCAAAACAAATAAAATGAATTAAATCAATGAAAAATAAATAAAAATCAAATGGATAATATCAATGAATAAATGAATAAAAACCACTGCAGAACTTGTGAAACAAAAAGCTGCCACAGTTTTAAAAATATATAGCGGCCGCACTGCGCATGCATGTGGAATTATCTACGCGATGCACAATTCGGTCAAATATTTTTCCATGTTCATGGAATCTGCATGCGTGCCGATCATAGTGCGCGCATGAGCAATGCAGCCGATTTTTTTTTTACCTGTTCGCTGCCGCTTGCAGCCGGCGTTATGAAAACACGGCTGCTGCGCCGGGATTTGTGTGATCCGGAGAGCCACGGCAAACAACTAAAAAATGAAATAAAATGAAAATCGCTTATTGTCACGAGTAGGCTTCAATGAAGTTACTGTGAAAAGCCCCAAGTCGCCACATTCCGGCGCCTGTCCGACCTACCCTCCCCCACCCGCGCCCACGACCCACCTGCGAGTCGCGCTCCCGACTTTGAAGAACACTGATTTAAACTCATAATAGTAATGTCTTTAACCTGATGTGATTCTGTTTACAGGTGTTATGTCATTTGGAGGTGTGAAGGAACATTTTGGGGGATTATTTAGTGCTGTATTATTTTCGGGGTTATTTTGGACGTGAGGGGTATTAATGGATTCAATGTTTATGTAAAAAGGTTAAGTTGAATTCATGCAATCGAAGTAGGGCATTTTTTAAGGCTACATTGGATTCGTATTAATATTTACATCATCAAAGCATTCTTCATTTATTGGACTGATTGGCATCATTTATGATGTAAAGGGATGGGCATTCGTTTGAATCCCATTTTTTGCACAGCTGAGAAACCTTTTTCGAACGAAATGGAGAATCTATAATCTGCCTAGCAACAGCACGAAGCTGCATCTTAAAACAGCACCATGACCAGAAGATCGGGATATCTGCGGATCAAGACCCTGACAGTGGGGCAGATATATATATATTTTGATTAAAACAATGAAATGTTATAAAATGAAATGTTGTAAAACCAAAATGACCCAGGCAGGCAAAAGAAACCAAAGGATGAAAAATATTGATTAGATTAGTTTTACGCACAGACACAAATCCTATCAAACAGGAGGCTGACACAATAGATCCCCAGGTTAACCCAGGAACCACATTCAACACCTAATCAAGATACAGCATAGAGATAATGGGACCCCATTGTAAGTGAAGGGAATCCCTATCAAAACCAATCAGATAACGAGGCATTAACGTCAGAGTCAGGAAGCCCGGGCAATCATGCATCTGTTCTATTTATCTGTACTATTCAAATGTAAAACGGCAAAAGCCCGCCAAAACCTTTCAAATGCTTGTACTCTATAAATATTGAACCTCATCTGAATATCGGGGAGATCACCGTGGTCAAGCCATTGTTAGGAGCTGGCTGCGTGGGTCTCCCTGATGGGCTTCAGGACTTGTACAATAGAGTAAAAACGCTTTGAACCTTGCCTTGAGTCTCTTGAATGCACTGGCACAAAGGGATTTTTCCCTACAACAAATGGCGCTGCGAACTTGGGTTTGGTATCTGACTTCTTGACTGGTGGCCACGGTCTGGAAGCCGGAATCAAATTTAAACAAATCTGATAAAAATCCAGTGCAGCCAAGAACTGCAAGTCTTGCAGCAAGTCTCCGTTCAAAATGAGGTTTGTTTAAAAGGTTAGGGTTTGTCTGTTTTAAATTTTGTCCTGGAGAATTGTATAATCTTGCCTACGTGTTTTTTAAAAAATAGTACAGACAACGTTTTGAGTAAAAGAGGACGCCGGACAGAGATACCATGCGCTAAAGAGGCGTAGGTCAAAGGCGACCGCGTGGAAAAAGGTAAGTAAAACCTTAATGAAACTTTTAATAGGAGAAATAGAGAACCAGAGGTAAATATAACAGTTTTTAGGGTATTTGATAACGGGAAATATAAGGATAAGAACCGCATGCAAAACTAATTGGTGTAACTAACCCAGGACAGTAAATGAAACCGCTGTCTGTGCCAAAGCTATCAGACAAGGGACTGCTCGACTCAGGGTGCCCTACCTTAAATCTGACGTTAAGAGGAGGAATCTCCCTCGCTAGGGTTAGGTGTTGAAACGGGCACGAAGAGATACAGGCACTCTGGGAGCAAGGCACGGACAGTGTATAATCGGGTAGCAACACCGACTCTGTAGAGGCAAACAACGCAGAGTCGACACAGTTACTAATTTTAACAGGGGCTTTGATAACAAATACACATGTGTAAGTGTTGAGGAAAAGGGGACCCGATCCATCCTGACCAAGAGACACGACGACGGAGAGTCCATTAGGGGCCCGGGCGGAGTTTTATAACCATGTTCGTCTGTAGGGAACACTACAGCCCATAGCAGGATACCAGGGAGCTGAGACTCCCTCTTTGGGGTGATGGATCAGCCTTGCGAGTGGGGTTGGTGGCCAAGCGGGAGGCATTGTACTTAAAGGGGCTGGGAACAGGGGCCGACAAACCCACTAAAGACCAGCACACATCCCAATAAGACAACATAAAATAGACCAAGGTGTGAGGTGTCAGGAATAGTTGCGGGAGCACAGGGGCAAAAGGCTCACTGGGGCCCCACTACGCGACCCGACAGCAATACAGACGGTGCTGGAGCAGTATCAGTGAAAAGGAGATCAGGGAGAGAAAGATGGAGCACTTTTACTGTTAGAACCAGCATACGGAGGTTGCAGGACTGCTAGACAGCAAAATGGCAGACCACGTTGATAAGGATGAAACTGCAATAGCTCTCATTTTTAAGTATTTGTTAGCCAGAGAAGCGATTGTTGAAAAGATGAAACGGAACGGGTGGAGTGCATCAAAAACTTTGGAAGATCAAAGAAAATGGGTAGATAGAGTGAAACGGGATAAAACAAAGGTAATGGGAGTAATATTGGTTACCCAGTTAGCTGGACTAATTGAGAAGGTAAATGCCTCCATGGAGGAGAGACACAAGAAACAGAACATATTAAGGTATTGCAGGAGAGAGTGAGAGAGTTAGAACACAGAAACTACATTGCGGAGATAGAGCAGAGATCAGAGGAAACGGACCTCACTGCCCTCATACGAGTCAGTGCAGAGCGAAGCAACAGCTCCCATATTAAAGGGAGACATAAAAAATTATAATCTAGCGCCAGTCAACAGAGGAGGGACGGCAGCACAACCGAAAGCGACCTATAAGCCTTTTACCCTAAGGGAAAGACAGCGGATTATGGCCTCACTGGGGCAGTTAAGACCCAGAAGCGCAAACTTGCAATTTTGGGGCGAACGAGATACACTCTGGGTGGGGCACCAATTACATTTGAGGGACATACACCAGCTGGTCAGGGCAACCGACCCAGCGGATAAATGGAGGCTCGTGGCAGGAGGTCCAGCCGCCCAAGCAGCACAGGACTATAATGGATGAAGGTGGACACATGCCGTTCCTGCAACGGCTGAGATAAACGCGCAGCAGGCACCCTTCACAGCATTCGAGACAGAAGTCCAACGGGTCTTAGGGAACTCCCCCACTAATTGGAGCAGGATCACGAATACCAGACAAGGACGGGGGGGGGGGGAGAGCATCGGAGTTTGGAGAAAGATTATTCCAAGTATATAGGGAGTGTTCAGGACAGGACAATGTGGATAGGAGAGACAGGGCTTTTATCGAAGTATTTAAGGACATGCTATCGGAGGCACACCGGGAAGTCCTAAGGATGGGGGTGATAGCATCCCAGGACTATGACGAGCTAGTCGAGTGGGCGAGCGGGACAAATAAAAGAAAGGTGCCCTGACAAAGCCCAGACCAGAGAGGACCGGGACCCACCATAACGGAGGTGAGGGGAGAACCTACACATGTGGCCAGCCAGGGCATATGGATAGATTCTGCAGGGGAGCGCCATTCAGGGGGAAACCCGAGGATGGCGGACTCTGCTGTGACCACTGCCACAGAGCAGGACATACCGAGGCAACGTGTTGGGGGAAACATGGAAGACTCCAAGACCACTACAGACCAACCCCGCGGGAATCACATCCCCGGAATTCACAAGGGTGACTACAAGGGACCCAAAGCCAGGGAGTTGGGAGACAGGAGAGGATTAGTGTAGCCACGCCCACAGAAGACAGTGAATCCTGACAGAAGCTGGTGTCCGTCCACACCACGCATCGACCAACACAGGTCGAAATCTCCCAATCCGTAGCTCCCGTTCACAGCAGGAAAGAGGAGGATAGTGTATATGTGGAAGCCTTGGTAGGGAATGCCACATGTTAGTAGATACAGGAGCAGCAATATCAATTACAAACCTACCCTTGCCACTAACCAACTAAACAACAAAAGGATATACATAATCGGGGTAGGGGGAGAGAGAATGTCCGTGGATCTTATGCGAGACCACATTAGTAGAACTTAACCACAAGTACATTCCAATGCAATTTTACGTGTGTCAGAATAATGAGGGCACAATCATGGGAAACGACCTAATGAAGGACTACCTGGTGCTGATAGATTGTGGGAGAAGGGTGTTCATTACCACAGGAGGCACCCCCATTAAACATCAGCAGCGAATAAGGTCTCTGCTAGCAGCTAGTGAACAGCCTAAAGAGGCTGCAGTAATCAAAATAAAGCCCACCATCGGGAACCAGGGAAGGATACCCCGGGGTGGATTCATTTAAAAGGAGACCAAGCCGCAGACACAGCGGCACAACAAGCATTGGAGAATAGCGATATTAAAAGCCTGTCCCTTGCAGCGATAGCGGTAGAACAGGAGGAAATTGACATACCAAAATTACACAGGGACATTCCCCAACAAGGAAGAGATAGATGGGAGGAGTTGGGTGCAGTTAAAGGGACAGATCGGGTTTGGAGAAAGGATAACCGGGTATTGGCACCAGGATGCATCCAGACCAGATTATTAGAACTACACCACGGACTCTCCCACACAGGCAGGGTGCAATGTTACATAGCCTGGGTATAGAGTTGTGGTGAAGAGGACTAGGACGAGATGTGGCTACATATTGCCGTAGATGCACTATATGTGCACAGCACAACCAAGTGGAAACCCATAAAAGTAAAGATGGGATATCAACCTAGACCAATGGGACCCTGGGAACAGATAGAAATGGACTTTATAGGATCATTGCCTCCATCGCACGGAAAAATATACTGCCTAGTAATAGTTGACCAATTCACCGGGTGGGTGGAAGCATTCCCCACAACCAATTGTACAGCTCCAACTGTAGCCAGGATCTTGGCAACCGAAATTATTCCCCGATCGGAGATGCCAACTCAGTAAGATTCGGACCAGGGAACACATTTTACAGGAAATATTATGAAGAATATTTGCCAATTATTGGGAATAAACAGAAATTTCACATCCCCTACCACCCACAAACTTCCGGGATGGTGGAGAGGATGAATCGGACTCTAAAAGTAACTGTCGCAAAAGCAATGCAATCCTCAGGTAGAAATTGCACAGATGTCCTACCTGCGGTTCTGATGAGGCTTAGAGCGACCACAAATCGAACTACCGGCTTGACTCCATACGAGCTGATGACCGGGCGAGCAATACACTTACCCGAAAAAATTATCACAGGTGGGGCAGACGTGGGTCCGATAAAAGATCGGATCCGCCGGTACATCCGAGACCTCAGCACCCAATTAAAGGGGATGCGCCAGTCCATAATTTCAAATCAGGCACACGTTGACACACAGGAGGACTCAGAAACATTACCAGAGGTCCCAAAAGCCGGGAGCCGGGTCTTAACAAAAATGCTTCCTGCAAAACCAGGATTTGCCCCGAGATGGCACGGACCTTACATGGTCATTATTAGCGGAGATACCTGTGCCTACATAGATATAAGGGGACAGGGGATCTGGAAACGCTGGACCCAATTGAAGCTGTATAAAGACAAGTAAACTAAAGGTACTGTTTTAATTGTTCAAATCTCATAGGGACCAGGTACAGACCTATGATCAAGACATCAAAACCAAAAACCTTTAATTTAATCATCTGCTTGTTTATTTTCTGGAAATATCGTAACAATTGTAAAAAAAAAACAAGATGGGAGCAGAGATACATTTAATGATATCCATGACCATTGTAAATACGCTCCAACACATGAGGGTTAGGGGAGCAGAACCACCAATTGTGGAAGAAAACCTATTCCTTAGGACACACCAGCAGATCAATGGGAATAGGACCGCTTATTACCCTTCAGCGCGATCGGTAAACTCTCTATTTATCGCAACACCAGGGTGGCTCCCAAAAGACCAGTTTACTATTGACACATCGGAGGCGCCCTGCAAGGAACATTTTGGACATTTCAAACAAGGGATATAAGGGAGATGTGTAGAGCTCACTGAGCCGGGAATTTAAGGGGGGATGGGACAACAACAGGTAGAGACACATGGGGACTACCCACAATGTTTCAAGGGAAAGGGATGGGGGTGCGTGCATGCCTTGGTCCCTAAAAGTGACTCGTGCGCTGAGGCCCATTGTGCCCTCCAGGAGTGCCGGTCCGGGAAGGACACTTGACTTGTGACTGCAAACAAAAAAAATGCATTGCAGTCACCGCGGGTAGGCAGCTCATGTGTGGCAAGTGCAACGGCATCCACGTAAGCTCAGCCTCGTGGACATACCCATTTGATTCTCACCAAGAGGTACAATCAAGTGGGCAGTCCCGGGGGAAGAAAGGTTCCACAACATGGAACCATGGGGTCAGACGACCCAGGGGTAATGCATGTTTTCGGGTTAAAGAGGGTTATGTGTTTTTGTTTAAAAATGTATATATGATGGCCACAGACAGGCCGCCAATGTTCTTTGCCGTGGGGACAATCAAACCCCTGTCACATTGGGATCCTCATTGGGATATGGATTCCTGAGGACACTATCCCTAGGCGCAGCAGGGGTGTTCAGCGCCAAGAATAGGAATGTCTTTATATGCGGCCTGATCATCCTAGGAAACAGGACCCCACAAGCACTAGGGGCAATTGACGAAGAACTCGCGGAACTCAGGCGATACACAAGACAAACAAGATATGCGGTAGAGGGTAGAATATCAGTTAGCCAGACAAGAACGGGACTGCACCATCATCAAAGTATAATGCATCACATATGTACACGACGAGAGACTAAACATAACAGCAGCCATGTCCAGGATAAAAAAACAATTGGATAGTTTTAAACAGGGGCTCACAGACACTGATGGATGGTTAGGTTGGTTGTTTAACACAGTTTGGGGAGCATACATCATGAAAGGAGTCATTTTAGTAATAGCCATCCTGTTCACACTCTGCCTGGGTCTAATTTGTATTAAAGTCATATTTGCAAATATTGTATCAAGAAAGCTACCCACTGCCAGCATCCAGATGCAAGAACTGTACCACACAATGGGGGAAGAGGAACAACAGCAAGGACGACAGCTGTACAGATCCCTTTACGTCTGAAGATCGTCCATGGTGGGTCAGCCATGAATGCGACCCCCTGGACGAGAGGAGGGACTGAAGTAGGACATTTTTAAGGCTATATTGGATTCGTATTAATATTTACATCATCAAAGCATTCTTCATTTATTGGACTGATTGGCACCATTTATGATGTAAAGGGATGGGCATTCGTTTGAATCCCATTTTTTGCACAGCTGAGAAACCTTTTTCGAACGAAATGGAGAATCTATAATCTGCCTAGCAACAGCAGGAAGCTGCATCTTCCAGAAGATCGGGATATCTGCGAGTCAAGACCCTGACAGTGGGGCAGATATATATATATATCTATATTTTGATTAAAACGAAGACTGATAAAATGAAATGTTATAAAATGAAATGTTGTAAAACCAAAATGATCCAGGCAGGCAAAAGAAACCTAAGGATTAAATATATTGATTAGATTAGTTTTACACACAGACACAAATCCTACCAAACAGGAGGCTGACACAATAGATTCCCAGGTTAAGCCAGGAACCACATTCAACACCTAATCAAGGTACAGCATAGAGATAATGGGACCCCATTGTAAGTGAAGGGAACATCTATTAAAACCAAGCAGATGACGAGACATTGACGTCAGAGTCAGGAAGCCCGGGGAAATCATGTATCTGTACTATTTATCTGCATTTTTCAAATGTTGAACGGCCAAAGCCCGCCAAAACCTTGCAAATGCTTGTACTCTCTATAAATATTGAACCTCGTCTGCATCTCGGGGAGATCACCGTGGTCAAGCCATTCTTAGGATCTGGATGCGTGGGTCTCCCTGAAGGACTTCAGAACTTGTACAATACAGTAAAACGCTTTGAACCTTGCCTTGATACTCTACCTCTTGAATGCACTGGCACAAGGGATTTTCTTCTGTACAACACAATAAACCCCATGTGTCCATCAATGTAATACCACACCTGGAGACCGAGCCGTGTGCTTCAACATCAACTGTACATTGAATGGAGAGGTTGGTTAAACTCCATGATAAATTTTGGGGTTCTGAAAACGCCAACCCACACCAACTGATAAAGCAGCCGGACAAAAAGACGGTATTTGCACACAACTCTTCACGTTCAAGCTTGTTGGCAGGGCGAGTGCGGACTATGCGACTTTGTCAGTGAAATAGCAGAATAGAAAACTCTATGGATTACTACCGCAGACTTACAGTCGAATGTTCAGTAATATTGAAAGCATTTATATTAAATTTGGAAGAGTGAAACAAAGTAACGTTGACACACGGGACATGGGTGTGAGCGCTAAAGATAGAAGAAATCGATCAGACCGTTAGAAAAAAAATCTGCTGGAATAAATTAATTGTTTATCACCTGCAGTGATAAGCATTCTTCTGGAAGAACCGACAGTAAATATTACACAACAAGTCGCGCATTATGCTGACCTCTAAGTTAGCTCAGAGGACAACGTTGTTTTCGCAACACACCTTTCTACCTGAGATAGAAAATGGGAAGGTACAAGACAGAAATATATGTCGAAAGTAAGAAGGTAGAATTTGCCAAACCAGATAATTATGCAGAGTGTAAAAATTTAAATTCAGCAGGAGTTGTACATCTTTGAAAAAAACACTCTTCATCCGAGGTTTGAGAACAAGAGAGATAACAAGAATAGAGCAGACAACAGTAATGAAATCGTGTCCATATGATATACAGGGGCAGGGTGAGCAGCAGTTGTCAGATGCGTTTTGCAATTTTATATGTGAAAGAATATTATTTTAGTGTGCCCACAATGGAATATCCATACCCCCCCCCCCCCCCTATAAATACAGGAACGAGTCAATCCGTCATGTTTTGGCATAAGGATATATGTTTTGGGACGCATGAAGAGGTACGGGACAACAGTATTTAAGGCGAAAAAATAACATTTCCTTGAAGTGAAAATGAAATGAATGAGTAGCTTCAAAGCAGGAGAAGTGGTTTTAGGGGTAGTCAAAGCATTTTCTGTTGCAGGTAGTCAATTGTTTCGAGGGAATGGCGGCACTTGGTCACCACTTGTAGTGATGCCCAGTGCATATGGACAGCTGGGCGAAACCAAGCTGCAGAATAATTGCAAATAAGCCATTCAAGGCTTTTAGTTCTTGGGTTATAACGAGGTCACAGGCATACAATATTACGCAGGAGGGGAGGGGGGATATTGAGACGACACGATAAGAAAAGTTTGGTTCTGCGGAGCTGCAGTTACGTGGTCTCCAGTCACGTTTTTCTCGTCGTCCCGAGTTCGCTTTTGGCGGGTTATAGAACATAGAACATAAAACGATACAGTGCAGTACAACCCCTTCGGCCCTCGATGTTGCACCGACATGGAAAAAAACTAAAGGCCATCTAACCTACACTATGCCCTTATTATCCATATGCTTATCCAATAAACTTTTAAATGCCCTCAATGTTGGCGAGTTCACTACTGTTGCAGGTAGGGCATTCCACGGCCTCACCACTCTTTGCGTAAACAACCCACCTCTGACCTCTGTCCTATATCTATTACCCCTCAATTTAAGGCTATGTCCCCTCGTGCTAGCCACCCCGATCCGCGGGAGAAGGCTGTCGCTGTCCAACCTATATAACCCTCTGATCATTTTGTATGCCTCTATTAAGTCACCTCTTAACCTTCTTCTCTCTAACGAAAACAACCTCAAGTCCATCAGCCTTTCCTGATAAGATTTTCCCTCCATACAAGGCAACATCCTGGTAAATCTCCTCTGCACCCGTTCCAAGGCTTCCACGTCCTTCCTATAATGAGGCGACCAGAACTGTATGCAATACTCCAAATGCGGCCGTACTAGAGTTGTGTACAACTGCAACATGACCTCATGGCTCCGGAACTCAATCCCTCTACCAATGAAGGCCAACACACCACAGGCATTCTTCACAAGCCTATCAACCTGGGCGGCAACTTTCAGGGATCTATGAACAGGGACACCGCGATCCCTCTGCTCATCCACACTACCAAGAATTTTACCATTAGCCAAATATTTCGCATTCCTGTTATTCTTTCCAAAGTGAATCACCTCACAGTTCTCCACATTAAACTCCATTTGCCACCTCTCAGCCCAGCTCTGCAGGTTATCTATGTCCCTCTGTAACCTACAACATCCTTCCGCACTGTCTACAACTCCACCGACTTTAGTGTCGTCTGCAAATTTACTCACCCATCCTTCTGCGCCCTCCTCTAGGTCATTTATAAAAATGACAAACAGCAGCGGCCCAGAACAGATCCTTGTGGTACGCCACTCATAACTGAACTCCATTCTGAACATTTCCCATCAACCACCACTCTCTGTCTTCTTTCAACGTTCCAATTTCTGATCCACATCCATAAATCACCCTCAATCCCCAGCCTTCGTATTTTCTGCAATAGCCGACCGTGGGGAACCTTATCAAACATTTACTGAAATCCATATACACCACACCAACTGCTCTACCCTCGTCTACCTGTTCAGTCACCTTCTCAAAGAACTCGATAAGGTTCGTGAGGCATGACCTACCCTTCACAAAACCATGTTGACTATCCCTAATCATATTATTCCTATCTAGATGATTATAAATCGTATCTTTTATAATCCTCTCCAAGACTTTACCCACCACAGACGTTCTCCTCACCAGCCTATAGTTACCGGGGTTATCTCTACTCCCCTTCTTGAACAAAGGGACCACATTTGCTATCCTCCAGTCCTCTGGCACTATTCCTGTAGCCAATTATGACCTAAAAATCAAAGCCAAAGGCTCAGAAATCTCTTCCCTTGCTTCCCAGAGAATTCTAGGATAAATCCCATCAGGCTCCGGGCACTTATCTATTTTCAACTTGTCCAGAATTGCCAACACCTCTTCCCTACGCACCTCAATGCCATCTATTCTAATGGCCTGGGTCTCAGCATTCTCCTCCACAATATTATCTTTTTCCTGAGTGAATACTGACGAAAAGTATTCATTTAGTATCTCGCTTATCTCCTCAGCCTCCACGCACAACTTCCCACCACTGTCCTTGACTGGCACTACTCTTACTCTAGTCATTCTTTTATTCCTGACATACCTATAGAAAGCTTTTGGGTTTTCCTTGATCCTACCTACCAAAGACTTCTCATGTCCCCTCCTTGCTCGTCTTTAGATCCTTCCTCACTTCCCTGTAACTATCAAGCGCCCCAACTGAAACTTCATGCCTCATCTTCACATAGGCCTCGTTTTTCCTCTTAACAAGAGATTCCACTTCTTTGGAAAAACACGGTTCCCTCGCTCTACCCTTTCCTCCCTGTCTGACTGGTACAGACTGAACAAGAACACGCAATAGCTGTTCCTTGAACAAGCTCCACATATCCAGTGTGCCCAACCCTTGCAGCCTACTTCGCCAACCTACACATCCTAAGTCATGTCAAATGGCATAATAATTGCCCTTCCCCCAGCTATAACTCTTGCCCTGCGGTGTATACTTATCCCTTTCCATCACTAATGTAAAGGTCACCGAATTGTGGTCACTGTCTCCAAAGTGTTCACCTACCTTCAGATCTAACACCTGGCCTGGTTCATTACCCAAAACCCAATCCAATGTGGCCTCACCTCTTGTTGGTCTGTCAACATATTGATTCAGAAAACCCTCCTGCACACATTGTACAAAGAACGACCCATCCAATGTACTCGAACTATATATTTTCCAGTCAATATTAGGAAAGTTAAAGTCTCCCATAACAACTACCCTGTTACTTTCGCTCTTTTCCAGAATCATCTTCGCCGTCCTTTCCTCTACATCTCTGGAACTATTAGGTGGTCTATAGAAAACTCCCAGCAGTGTGACCTCTCCTTTCCTGTTTCTAACCTTAGCCCATACTACCTCAGAAGAAGAGTCCCCATCTTGCATCCTTTCTGCCACCGTAATACTGTCCTTGATTAGCAGCGCCACACCTCCCCCTCTTTTGCCCCCTTCTCTGGCCTTACTAAAACACCTAAACCCCGAAACCTGCAACAACCATTCCTGTCCCTGCTCTATCCACGTCTCTGAAATTGCCACAACATCGAAGTCCCAGGTACCAACCCATGCTGCCAGTTCCCCTACCTTATTTCGCATACTCCTGGCATTGAAATAGACACACGTCAAACCACCGACCTGAACACTGGCGCCCTCCTGCGATGTCAAAGCTGTGCTCCTGACCTCTCTACTCTCAATCTCCTGTACCCGAATATCTTGTAAAGTGGATTTGCCTTTGAAACCGCCCCTCCCACCGCAAAACCTTATTACAGGAGTACGCTGCCAGCGGAAAAGAGACTCCCGACAATCGGAGTATTGCGACAAATGTTTTCTGACACAGCTTCGATGTCTCGGGTGGTTGCGATTCGTTTTTTCCTGCTGGGAAATTTCCCAGTGGCATGGTTAGGCTTCATTTGGAATTTTCATTGCCATATGGCGGATGCAATGAATTCCTCCACTATTGAATGGTGTGCTGACAAGAACCAAGCTTGCTGTGGGGCCAGAGAATACCACACTAAATTCTCATTCTGTTCTACGGATTTTGTAATGAGTTAGTGGGGATTGAACTGCAAATCCCATTCACAAGTGTCACGAAGACATAAACCCGGCATCGGAGAATGGTACAATGGCAAGCAATAAGTGGCAGGAAGACAGGAGAATGCGGCCCTTTAAATCAGTAGGGTATCGGCATAGTGGCATAGTGGCTACCGATGCTCACGGCACTGAGGAACCGTGGTCGATCCCAGGCCCAGGTCACTGTCGTGTTTGCACATTCTATTCATATCTGCATGGGTCTCAGCCCCACAAACCTTTGGATTTGCAGGGTAGGTTGGTTAGCCACGCATATATTTGCCCTTAATTATGAAAAATCAAACAATGTGGAACGTATAGATGGTGTCCACCGAATGTTCAGCAAATCCATTCATGCCTTGGCAAAAATGGCATACGCGAGCGGATGGATCTCTTCAGCTCCAGTGAGGGAATTTTCTGATCGGGTTGAGAGTATCATATTGCTGAGGTTGTGGAGAATGAGGGGGATTCTCATGGAAATCCATACAATTCTAATGGAAGAATACAGGGTCAATACAGGAACGATGCTCCGAATGGTGGATGGTCCAGAAGAAGTGGTCAGAGGGTTGTATTCTCCCGCCCATTATCTGCGTGTTTGTCGGCGTGTGCCGTTCGCTGGCAGTCCGATTCTATTTTCCCGTTTTTGCCAATTTCCATTGTAACCATCTAATGCCGCTCTGAAACAGTTTGATGGTGGTGCGCTCCTGGCTCAAAATTGTGATCCAAACGACAGGAGAATGCGGGCCAGAGACTAATATTGTGAGGTTTATGACTGGGATGAGGTGATATTTCCTCACTCAGCATTTGCGATGACTGCAGACTTCGCCACAACAGGACTTAATTGCGGCCACTTTTGTTTCCCACGGAAATATATATGGCTACTGTAGTGGCAGGAATGAAAGTATTTGGGGAGAAAGCGAGTCCCAGCCATTGAGGTTGATGATCAGCCATGACCAGAATAAATGTTGAAGAAAACTCCAGCCGTCAAGATTTCACCTAGTCCTGCTTCTATTTATAGATCATAGAATTTACAGTGCAGAAGGAGGCCATTCGGCCCATCGAGTCTGCACCGGCTCATAGAAAGAGCACCCCAACCAAAGTCAACACCTCCACCCTATCCCCATAACCCCACCCAACACTAAAGGCAATTTTGACACTAAGGGCAATTTATCATGTCCAATCCACCTAACGTGCACATGTTTGGACTGTGGGAGGAAACCGGAGCACCCGCAGGAATCCCAGGCACACACGTGGTGGACGTGCAGACTCCGCACAGACAGTGACCCAAGCCCGAATCGAACCTGGGATCCTGGAGCTGTGAAGCGATTGTGCTATCCACAATGCTACCCTGCTGCCCCCTATGTTGCTTTGTCTTAATGAAAATGTAGAATATCAATTATATAATTGGTTTAGTGCTGCAATCGGGGCAGTACACAGTTTCAGAATTATATTCGATGGGCCAGTGGAGACATTTAAATTCTATTTCGACAGGATTAGAGAAGTGACACTTAATTACTTTGATTCGAATTGACAGTGCATGTGAAGCCGATGTTTCGAATAAACACTCAATCTGTCATAATACATTGATGATTCACTGACTTGTAATCTGGCACCTGTAAACATTCTAAACAAAACATATTTTGCATCGCTATCACGAACCAGAATTTTCCAACTGTCAAGAAGCTTTAATGAAATCAGGTAAGCATTGTGATACTAATCTGTCTTCGTTGCCAAGAGCAAACTTTGCAAAGTAGATCAGGTTTTACTTTCCACGATGGCCCAGATGAACCTGTGCACTGAGATTTGCGAAATCACGGACAGGGCGACACTCATCACAAGGCAGGACTCACCCTGTGGCATAGACGCGCAACTGGGCAGCTTCCAAGAGTGCGTCTTATTTCCCATCCCCTGCGGTACCGGGTGCAGCATGATCCAGCAGAAATGTTGCACTATTTCCCCTTGTCATCTGGAGTTTCTGACGGCATGCCCGCTCTGGCTGAACCTCGAATGGCAGGCGTTGACGCTGCACAGGAGGGCTCAAGAGGTGCCAGCATTTCACGTCGGGCTCAGCCTATTCATGGCCAGCTCTCTGCCCTCATTGGATGCAACCTGTACCTGCGCGGAAAGCTCTGATTCTGCAGAGTCCTCCTCCTCAACCAGCTGCACCTGGCAGAGTGCCAGTGGAACCCCCATGACTGAAGCGACTAGGAGAAAGGCCGGCATTGGTCGTTAACGTCCAACGTCCATTATCTGAAGATGAGGAAGGACCGACATGTTAGCATGATGCGTATTCGTGCTCAACCAGGAGCAACGGGCTACGCAGTAAACCTGGTTGACACTGCTGACCTACATCCAGATATAACCCCCCAACCCCATCTCATAATTCCTGGGCCCTTTTGTGCCTGGCACCGAAAGTGACTCCAGCCCCAGGGCCCGTCCCGAATATGGAATGCTACTCGTGCCCTTTACAGGGTTGTGCTCCGTGGTCCACGTCTGCCGCCACTCTGGAGGGGCTACAATGCGCGTTACCCTGAGCTGCGCTTCGTGATGTGCTACCAGCAGGTGGCATCCGTTTTGTGATGTGTTTTAGCCGACGTTGCAGTGGGTTGGTGAGGATGCAGTACGACTGTGGTGCGGTGGTGCGTGGAGTTTGGGTGTTTGGCTGTAGAGAGGGGGCTGGAGTGGTGAATGGATGTTGCAGAGTAGGGGCAAGGGTGCAGTGGTACCGGGATGGAGTGTGGGGACTCTGGTACTGGGGTGATGAGGTGAAATATGCAGGCTGGTATGCGTGTGATGGAGTGTTGTAGAATTGGAATAAGGATGCGGGGTGTTGGGGTGGAAGCAAGCATACTGCATGTTGGACTCAGCAGAATCACGAGCCACAATTCGTGGTCTATGGGATGTGCAGCAAACTGGCTTCATTGCAGGCTGTTGCAATGGCAGTCCATGCCTGAACACCGCCCCAGTCAGGTGGGGTTACGAGGCCACCACAGGCCCACGGCCTGCCCCATTGTTAGAGCACCCCGATCACCGAGACACATTGCCTGGCAGACCCTCACCCATCAAGAAGCCCAGCCATTGTGAGGACCGGCAGCCCAGGGTTTCCCCACTGCATGTCCTACCAACACTCTGTCCCTCATCAGTAACGGCCTGTTTCCCGATTTTTGAAAGCATAAGTTTACCTCGGTATAAGGAATTCCCTGCCGTGGAGGCTGAAGATCACGGAGGCCCCGAAGAATACAGAACTTGATTCTCCGATTTGAGGTTATGTCCCCACCCTGTCGTTGGAGCGGCTCTTGCTGCCGATACAGCCAGAAGAATGGACGGTCCGCAGCAACGCATGCGCAAGGTAGCGGCCTGCAGCGCCGGGCCGAGCATCCAGCGCCTCAGGTTGCCCCGCAATGTTCCGTCCCCGACAGGCTGAATCCCCGACAGCGTGGCATTCGTGTGGTTCCACTGTCGGTTATTCGCATGTGGCGGCTGCGGACTTGTCCCAAAACCAGAGAATGCAGCTTATGGCATGATGACGGTGTTTACTCTAAGGTGGAGTGGAACGCATTGATGCGCCCAATCCCTGTCCTCATTCCAGGATTGGCAGACTGAGAAACCAGCCCCCAATCTTTATTGATGTGATATTCGCCGCGCTTTTCCACTTGTCGCAAAAGTTCGAGCTTGTTTGTGCACTGCCTCAAAACGCCAAGCCATGCTCATTGAATCTCCTGCTGTTTATGTTTCGAGATATCGCAGTTCACCACATTTTTTGAATTTTCGTTTTTTGTTTTGTTCTTTGTTTTTTGATTAATTATGTGCCATATCCCTCTAATCAGAAGTTAGTGACGCTGACGTTGATTCCGCTTTTCATTCTGTGTCTATTAAGTTGCATTATGCGGTATTACCGTTGATTACAACTGATTAAATGGTCCAGTATGATACTCAATATTGTTAAAACATGTTGCTCAACGACAAACATGTACCGAAATTAAACATGATATTCGACATGAAAAATATCACAAATATATGAATTTCGCAACATTGATGCCACCTCGGGTGGAGTATTTTCCAGCTATGATTAAGGTCAGCATTGTTCTCCCTCCCAGATGCAACATTGGAGGAAACAGTAAAAGGTATGTGCTATCAGTAACTGATTGGTCACTGAGCGAAAATGTGTTCGCCCTTCAAACACATTGATAAAACATGCGACTGCTCTACTTGATCAAAATTCTTATAGTATCCCATCTTATCTCTCCCATTCATATTAGATCATAACATATGGTATCACACCCTGCCACTCAGATAATGAGAACAGATAAAACGATTTGTTACATTTGGGTCTCTGCACAAACAAACGCGCCATCTTGTCCAATGGTCTGTTCATTCCATACAGCTAACCATTTACGTACACAAGCATACATAATGCCCATTAGGAATTAAGGAAATATAAGATTAAAAAATAAAGTATATTGGGGAGTTCATTAGAGGCTGACCACCGGTGCAGCGAAAATATGTATATAATTGCTTATCGTTGGAGAACAAGGCCGAATTCACCGTTTATGAGACTCAGGGATTGACTTTCAGCTGAATTCTTTGGTAGTTGGTGAACGTGGCTTGAGACTGACAACTCTTCCGGCCTCATTATACTTGTGCTTAAACGTAACGGGCCGCAAAGTAGCGGATAAACCATAAAGGGAACCCACATTCGGCGCCAAGCAGTTTGCGGTGCAATCAGCTTGCTTCCGTCGGCGAAATTAGAATTCCGCCAAAGCGTGGCTAGAAACTAATTATCTCCACGAAAGCCCCTTTTCCATACAAATAACAAGAGCCATCGTCATCCAATGATCTCGTGATATTGTCCCTTCTCCCCAGCAGAGGTCACATTAGACCCGATTAGTGCTCTTTTTGACAAATGTAAACCTGGTGGAAAGGCTTCCGTGGACAGCCGAGAAGGGGACCCGCAATCTTTGCTCAAACGCAAAGCGACCAGGGCCACTGGGTAAGCAGGCATTGGAATATGGGGAGGGAGGCGCTATGTGGCAACGGCTCATGGCATCACCATGCCAACACTTTGTTCTCAAGGGGAACCCCTATATCTGCCCGTCTGCTACACCTATCAACCACAATGTCCAACGACTGCTAAGGCCCCTGGCTGTGCGGCTGAAGACTATCTCTAATACGAAATTGGCAATCGTGGTGAAGGAAACACTTGACACGTGGCTTTCCGTTGGTAGGAGAGCCATATAGCTTGTGCGACTCACTGCCTAGTATTACGATGATACCTCGATGTCTGCAAACAAAATCACACATGCAGCAGCCAACATCCGAAAATCCAGAAGATGGGACACAGGTGGAGGTACATGCCCACGACTGTAGTGTGTGAGAGTGCTACGTGCGAAGAGGGCGGGGGTGGCCGGATGCCTGGAGAAATAGTTAAAGGATCCTGGTGTCAGCCGCATTGCTGAACAAAGTAATAAAGGATTCATAATTTATGTGCAAAAAGTTGTTTAATGCGCTGTAGAATGCCCCATTCCCTATTGTGCCGCCCCTCGCAACCAACACCGCGAACCACTAAACCCATCCGTCCCTATCGGGCACCTAACTTCTCCCCTATCCCGGTGTCCTCACTGATGTTAACCATGCACAGCCCTCCGACCTCTACCACTACGTCCAGGCGTGTACCCAGGATGCACATTTAATGAGGAGGCACAGCCAGCTGCATACCCATGGCCGTCGATGCCTCCGGGGGCTCTGGCTCACGTTTCGACGACACATGTAGAGCCGTGACGCCCTCTCCCGCGTGCCGCCTGCGAGTCACGGTCTCATAAGAGACGTGAAATTCGGGAGTCCTGGTGGCCATCATCTCCATCCCATCGGAAGGGCCTTGCTTGGCATTCAGCACCACCTCCCCCTGTCGCTAGCCTTAGATCCGTGAGGTTCATCTTAGGATCAGCTGCCCCTTCATCATCTGGCTCTGCCAGAACTGTTGGTTCCCCGTGGTCGGCAACTCCGTGTAGACGCCGTGAGCGATGCTCTTCAGTGGCCGAGACACACACGAGTGTCTGGGCCATGATCTTCAGTGTTTCAACCATGCCCAGCTGCGACAAGCTCCCATTCTCTTTTGAGAGCATGCCATATCCCACAGGACCCCATCGAGGTCGGCCTGGTTCGTGCGATATTCCCTAGTGAGGCAGACATATTGCCGAGACACGCATCCATGGCTGAACCGACTGCGTGACGCTTTGGAAAACGTAACACATAATGCCGACGCTGTTCACCAGTTTGTCCACTGCGGTCGACAGCCACCAGTGCTGGCATCAGTGCCACTCATTGCCAGCGCACATCCTGCGCCCATAGTCTCTGGGACACCTCCAATCGGTTTTGGATCTACTGGAGTGACGACATCATGTCCAGCTGAAGATACAGGTTGTTCCTCGGGTCGCCACACAGCCTCGGCTCACTCTGCTTCAGAGGCTCAACGTCATGTTGGGACCCATGCCGGTTCACGCGTCCAGCAGGCCTCCAAGTATTGTCTCGCCTGCTGGTTCCTGCCACTAGATTGCATGAGCAGTAGCGTGATGTTCACCAGTTTTTTTCAGACGCCTGACCACTAACAGTTCCCACCGAGGTGGCTGCATCTGCAGTCGTGGAGATTGGGGATGACAGCGGTGCCGTGACTATAACTGCTGCATCTTGAGAGCTCAGCACCGGGTATGTTCCTCTGAGTCAGTCAAGCAGGCTGAACAGGGTGATTAGGAGCCGTTTGCTGGAGAACCTGCGGAGAATGGATATGTGGTTAGTGGGAGGGATGGGTCAGGCTGTGAGGCAATCATTACTCACTGTTGAGAAGTACTCTGCCGGGAGCCATGTGGTCCCTCACCGAGGTGGCATCTGCCAGCGACCGCTCCCTCGACCGCATCTCCTCGCCAACATCATCACCGCCCGGTCACGCTCTTCATAGTTGGTGAGGGGTCTCAGGTCCAAAGTATGCCCTCTCCCGTCGATTGTGGGTGAATGTTCCTTGAGGAGTCACAGCAAGACCATCGTTGTCCATACGCATGGTTTATAGTTGCTGGAGCGGGTCTCAATGGAGGATTGGGGTGGAGGGCGGATTGAAGCGATAGTTGGAGGGAGTTTAGAAGTGGGAAGGGGAATGAGGGACGATTAGGCGTCGCCTGGACAGATACTCCCTGGGGGGGGGGGTTGGTGTTGGGAGATTGCAGACACCCGTAGGGGAGGTGCTGGAACACCTAAACAATTCGGACCAACCCCCCCCCCCCCCTCCTGTCCCTGGTGCATAAAGTGGGGAACGGTTAGAACAGAGTCGCACCCCGTCTCCCTGGAAATATTAGCAGCAGCCGAGCACATCCAGGACCCGTTAGCCGAGAAGGCACCCGCCAATGGGGACCCAGATATCAGGGCAGTAATCAAGCCTGCTCATCATTTGGGGATCCACCTAGAAGTAGAATTGGAGCCCGTACTGCCAGGACATCAGACACGAATTAAGTTGGCACTCTTGAAGTGCGAATTTAGTTATAGGGGCAAGGGCACATATTTGTATATATTCATTCATATTGATCACCGGTTGCCACTATTACAGCGGTTGCCACAATTGTGTTGGAGTTACGGAATGGGCGGTTCGAGCGGGTGGCCCCGGCTCCGCAAACCCACTCTCCCACCTACCGCACGGTCGTCCCCACCACTGCCAAGCCAGGGATACGTTGTTACTGCGTGATTGAAGAGCCAGCTCGCATGCAGCGATAAGCTAGGTGAAAGGTGTAGAGTGCTACCCTGTGCAGGGGCCACGTGTCATCATATGATGGGGCGCATCAGCGGCCATCACAAAGCTATTTGTCGTCATCATCCAACCCATGGATCCGAGCCGATGTTACTGCCAATCTCGCGCCCACTGCCTGCAGTGGGGCATGTAAGGATCATGAAAGGAGTTGCAGACGGGGGTGGGGGGGAGCGGGTGAGAGGTGTGGGTGTTGGGTGGGAGTTGTCCGTGGTGGGGGGGGGGGGGGGTGAGGAGGCAGTGAGGGAATGTATAGTTGGGATGCGATGCCCATGCCCAAGGACAGTCCCCCCATATCGAATTAGTGAACCTGTGAGCAGGTTCCTTCAGTGTCTTCTTGCAAATCATTGATGTATGTTATAAAAAGGTGAAGTCGCAGCACAGACCCCGGAGGCACACCACTAGTCACTGGTTGCCATCCTGAAAAAGACTCATTTATCTCCACTGTCTGCCCCATGCCAGTCAGCCAATCGTCTATCCATGCTCGGGTCTTGCCCTGAACACCATGGACTCTTAACCGATTTAACGATCTCCTATGCGGCACATTGTAAAATGCCTTCTGGAAATGTAAATAAATCATGTCCACTCGTTTTCCTTTGCCCATCCTCAAAAACCTTAAGAGATTTGTTAGACAGGACCTCCCTTTCACAAATCCATTCTGATTCAATCCTATTTTACCATGCACTTACAAGTGCTTCTCGATCTCACCTTTAATAACAGACTCTTGAATCTTACCAATAGCCAAATTCAGGCTAACCGGTATATAATTTCCCAGCTTCTGCTTCCCTCCCTTCTTAAACCGTGATGTTACAGTAAATCATCACGCATGCCTCCCCAATTCCCTCAGCAATCTCTTTTAGGACTCTGGGTTGTAGTTCATCCGCTACAGGTGACGTATTCACCTTCAGATATTTTCAGTTTCCCCAGGCCCTTCTCCTTTGTGATGGTCACTGCATTCACCTCTGCCCCTTGGTTCTCCTGGAGCTCTGGAATCCCACTGGTGTCTTCTACCATGAAGGCTGACGCAAAATAACTATTCAGTGCGTCTGCCATTTCAATGTTACCTATTATTCCTTCTCCAGCGACATTGTCTGTTGGCCCAATGTCTACGATTGCCAATCTCCAACTTTTTACATATTGAAAAATTCTCTTCATGTCTTCCTTTATATTACTAGCTAGTTTGCATTGATATGTCATCTTATCCCCCATTATTTATTTTTTACTTCTCCTCTGATGGCTTTTAACGGCTTGCCAATACTCTGGTTTCCCACTAATCCTCTCCTCTTTGTATGCATATGCATTAGCCTTTATGCTGTCCTTGACATCCCTCGTCAGCCATGGATGCCTTGTCCGTCCTCAGAATGTTTCCTCCTCCTTGGGATCAATTTCTGTTGTGTCTGCCTCATAACCTCCCAAACCCCCTGCCATTGCTTTTCCACAGGCTTCCCAGTTAGGCGCCTTTTACAATCAACTCTGGACAGCTCCTCGCTCATGACTTTGTAGTTACCCTTATTTAATTATAATACCGTTACATCTGATTGCAACTTCTCCCTCTCAAACTGCAGCGTAAATTCGATCACATTGTGGTCACTGTTCCCCAAGGGTTCCGTCACGTTAAGTTCACTAATCAAGTCAGCCTTATTACACTTCATCAAATTCAGAATTGCCTGTTCCCCAGTAGGCTCTGTCACAATCTGCTCCAAAAACCATCTTAGACATTTCAGAAATTCCTTTTTTTGGGATTCACTTCAAACCTGATTTTCTCAATCCACCTGTCTATTGAAGTCCCCGATGATTATTGCAATATTACCTTTTTTACATACCTTTTCAATTTCCTGATTTTTTTTCTGCCTCACATCCTGACTACTGCTAGCGGTCCTGGACATAACTCCCATAAGCGTTTTTTAAAAAACATTTGCGTTTCCTCAACTCTGCCCACAGGGATTCTATGCCTTCTGATCCTATATCGCTCCTTGCGAACGATTTAGCTTAATTCCTTTCTAACAATGCAACCCTGCCACCTTTCCCAGCTGCCTGCCCTTTCGATATATCGATCTCAGACCTGATCCCCTTGCAGCCACTTTCTGTGATGCCAACAACATCGTACCGGACAACTTTAATTTGCACAACAAGCTTATTTACCTTGCTCCGTACACTGCATGTATTTACATACAGTACCCTCAATCCTGCATTGGCCAACTCCCATTCCAAACTCTCCTGAGTCACTGGACACTGTATTGTGGGCCATTGTAATTTTTTAATGTTGCTTCCCTGCCTTACACTTTCTCCCTTACTGCTTTTTTGATTCTGGCCCCGTTTTACTTCCCTCCGACTTCCGGCATCGGTTCCATCCCCCTGCCACATTAGTTTAAACCCTCCCAAACAGCACTACAAAATCCCCCCCCCCCCCCCGCAAGAACTTCGTTCCAGTCCTGTCCAGATGCAGACCGTCCGGTTGGCACTTGCCCCACCTCCCCCTGCAATGGTTCCAATGCCCCATGAATTTGAATCCCACCCTCTTGCACCATCTCCCGAGCCACACATTCATCCTATCGATCCTGGCATTCCTATTCTTACTAGCTCTTTGCACTGGTAGCAATCCTGCGATTACTACCTGTTGTGGTTGTCCTTTTTAGTTTAACTCAGAACTTCCTAATTTCAGCTTGTAGGACCTCAATGCCTTGTTTTCCGCTATCGTTGGTGCCTATGAGCACCACGATAGCTGGGTGTTAACCCTCCCCCAAGAATGCTCTGCAGCCCCTCTGAATCATCCTTGAGCCTTGCATCAGGGAGGCAACATACCATCCTGGATTCTCGATTGCGTCTGCAGAAGCGACTGTCTATTCCCGTTACGATTGTGTCCCGCCCACCCACAGCTTCCTCATCGGATGATGCCTGACGTTCCTCCTCCTCCGACGACCATTCATCCCTTTGCTGTGTGATTTTGTGGAGGACGCAAAACGGCCGTGACAATGCGGGCGACTAGCTCAGAAAATACTGGAGGGCGCCTCCAGAGTAATGCAAGCAGCTGACCCGCATCTTCAG
This sequence comes from Scyliorhinus canicula, assembly GCF_902713615.1. Taxonomy (NCBI): domain Eukaryota; kingdom Metazoa; phylum Chordata; class Chondrichthyes; order Carcharhiniformes; family Scyliorhinidae; genus Scyliorhinus; species Scyliorhinus canicula. The sequence continues at coordinate 93,325,993 of NC_052157.1, forward strand.
GAGGCCGCTCAAACAGCTCCCGGTGGTGGAATTGGCACCGTTATCATGCGTCTCTGGCCTGTGGTCCTCGGATAGGCGCCATAAGACACAACCACAGTGGATATCATCTGTCGACCAGTAACCAACCCGCCATCCGGGGTGCGTCTCTAGAAATCCAGGAAAAGAGTGTACCAGGATGACACAGCTGTGCATACTGCCCTGGTACTGCGCACAAACATGTAAGATGAACAGCTGATGGTCACATATAATCTGCAGGTTCATCCACTGGCACGCATGTTGGTTCGTGTTCAGCAGACAATTATCCGCAGGTGCCACTAGGTCACCCCCCCCCCCCCCCCCCCGAGGTAGATCCCATCGATCCACCTCAGACCCCGGATCGAGACATCGAATTGATGCCAGTGAACCTGTCTGCCTGACCATCCTGGTGGGCTCGGTCCACATTGAAGTGAATATATTCAGCATCTTCGGCATTTAGGGCGTTCAGAACGGCATGGATGCACCTGTGTACCGAGGTCTGGGATATCTCGAAAATGTCCCCACTTGGCCCCAGGAGGGACTCTGCGCATTTACGTTCAGGGCGACCATGACCTTGGACGTCACTGGTACGAGTTCCTCTCCCATACCCCCACGGTGCCAGGTGTGCCATTATCTGGCAAATATCTCGCACAGTCTCTTTATTCAGCTGAAGTCTTTGACGGCGAGCCCGCACCAATAGGTCCTCGAATGGCAGTTGGTCCCGTTGCACATGAGGCCACATACCACGCATCCTCGGCATCTACTTTTCGTCGGCCTGTTAGGCAGCCAACTCTCCAACCTGGGAGCTGCCTCCTGACACCTGTTGCCGCTCTGCTGCTGCACGTTTCACTGCTGCAGCTTCCTCCTTCTCCTCCTCGAGAAGCATCCACTCATACAGCCGCAGAACATCCGCCAGGACTGCGCTGACGAGCATGAAGGCCAAATTTATTGGATTAGTTCCAATAACCAATTTCTGCAGGTGGTGAAAGTACGACATATTGGAATGTTCCGTAGCATTTTCCCAACGAGGTCCACCGGATTATATGTTGGTGATGGTTGGCACTGCAGCATCAAACCCGGCATGTCCATCCATTCCCCTCCCCCATCACGACACACCTTTTTCCAAAGGTGGCAAAGACCACGGAGACCTCTCACCCTTCCGACCGGGGCTCACGCCAAGGGTGCGTGAGGCTGGAACAGCCCCGGGCAGCCTCAGACGCCGTGGCCACCCTTAATGGCTACTGCGGACGTTTCCCTGGGTTGGCCGCTAGCGCATGGCTGTCGGTGGGGGGGGGGGGGGGGGGGCTGATGGCGATGTGTGGAGGGTCGTGGGCGGAGTGGGCCTGCACCTACGGTCGGTAACACTCTGTAGAAACAGTGGTCAGGATGTTTGGTTAGTCGGGTGTGCGGCAAGGCGGCTGTGTTGCAGGCCACGGTAATGCAAGTGCCATTCCGCAGCTGGGACCCCACCCCAGCCAGCCCAGCGAGTGTTCGGGTTGGCAGCCCACAGTCGTTCCTCTCCGTGCCCTACCACAAAGTTCAGATGTTATGAAATTGGCAGGTACTTGCAAGTGCGTCCTTTTCTGGGTTGAAATTGCATGAAAGGGGAGTTAATAGCATAATTGTATGACTTTAAATAACGGAGGGAGAGTCACTTAATCTACAGCAGTGTGCAAATATATTTTCCCGATGAAGGAGCAATTTTCTGCCATCGCCGAACCTCCTTCCAGAAGTACCCATCTTGGACTGGTTACTGTTTGGTATTTTCTGAATTTATCTCAAAAAGCTCTTTGTAATTGAGTGTTTTTTTCGGAGAAAGGGATTTCATATAACATACCCATTTGGGATCAAGGAAGAAACTGATGTAAATGTAACTATATGATGTAATCCGTATACTTACTAAGTCATATTATATTATTTTCTTCCTTGGCGTATGTGGACTTTCCTTTTTTCCGTTTATAAATATTGTTCAGTATTCACACAAAGCTTGGAATCTTTCTTCCTGCGCTTTGAATCGTTCATCACATTCAACACTACGAACCAGTGCTCCTAGTTACTTTCTGGATATTGCGATACCCTGACGTTGAAGATCAGCGTGTTTGTCAACAAATATTTTGGAGGCTGTTAGCTGAAAATTTAAAACACATAATTTTTTCGATAGTGGAACATGTGACTGAAAATAAGGTCGCTGTAAAAATGGCCCAAATTGATGAAATCTGTAAATACGTTGCAATGAACATTGCCTTCAGAGATTGTGACAGTTGAAGCAGTTGAAGAAACAGTCGTCTATTAAATGGTCAAGAGTTGTCAGACAGATGAAGAACATCTAAACGTTAAGAAATTGAACTAAGTAAAATTAAATGCTAACGTGAAATTAACAAATTATAAAATGCCGTGAAACGTTGAAGATAAAGAGAAAGAATTCAAATCACAACACGTGCACTTGAAAATCAGCAGTTAGTACTGGCCGAGGGGAAAAGGATAGAGAACAAGAATTTGAAATTTAAATGGATAAAATTAAATGGGATAAAAACGAATAATGCAGAGCACGAAAATAGCTCCAGAAGTAAAACTGGCCAATAAATATTTCGAGTTCTGAAAGCACCTCCAAAATATGACGGAAACAAAGTCCACGCAGTCATATTTTATTCCCTTGACAAAATATCCGGGAAAACGAAATGTTTGGAAGACATTTGCACACCACTATTACCGAGTATTTGTGGTGTGCAGATGCCAGCGTTGGACTGGCGTGAGAACAGTTCAAAGTTTTACAACAGCAAGTTAAAATCCATCAAGTTTGTTTCAAACACTAGCTTTCTGAGCACTGCTCCTTCCTCAGGTGACAGATTATTTGTGGTCAGGGCTGGTAACGCTTCCGCAACTTTGTCAGATGAAAGGACAGGGAGTGCGACACAGTGAAGAAAACTATAGTTCTGAAGTATAAGAAAGAAGTCTGGACAGATTTATATTGAATTTGACAAGGTTTTAATTTGATTCGTGGGAGCATTAAAACAGAAGTAAAATTAAAAAGCCGTTAGCGAAGTAACTCTGCTTGAAGAACTGAAAGCTTCATCTCCTACAGTAATCAGAACTCATATGGATGCAAAAACAAATATAAATGAGCAAAGTCCAAAATGGGTTGATGCGAGACCAGAACGAGATCGTGGTTAAATATTCCAAGTTGTCGACACCATAAAATGAATTTTAAAGAAAAACTATCCCCTCCCAGCTTCTACCCATACCCCGATGCCTTTGGTGATTCTCAACGTGCCTAGGTCTTTTAGCTCTACCAGCACGTCATGGTGTTTCCCGATGATGCACAATTGATGTGGAGGAAGCCAGCTGTTTACCTCATCCCAGAGCCGTATATGCCCCAGGCTGGCGCCCTCTGTACGCTCTGCGATGGGCCTGCCCCATTCACATGCGGGCGGCAAGTGCACAGCCATGCAGCCCTGTTACGTGTGCCGCCTGTGAGAGGCGGCCTCATCGGTGGGGTGCAACTCGGGGGAGCTGCTGACTACTGTCGCCACTCCTCGGGACTATTCCGGCCTACCTGGGAGTGTCCCTTTCTTCTGATAGGTCACAAAGGACGTTGTTGCTCACCCACTGGAACCCAGGGGCAATAGGATATCCATCATGATCTCCCCAGCGTCCAGGAGCCTCTCCAGTTCAGCATCCCTGAATCTTGGAACTGGTCTCCTCCACGCCATTTTTTGGACCTTGCTTTTGTTGGCTGAGCATGTGCAGTTTAAGTGCTGCGCGAAAATATCAGCAACAAGCTGTAAGCACGGGCCTGACAAACCAGCTGGCCAGCCGGCATTTAGGGCGAGAAGCCGTTGAGGCCTCGTTAAGTGGAGCAATTACCCTGCATAGCTTTGCCGTCTTCGCTGGGTCGGGTGCCGGGAAACTCATGGCAATTATCTCTCGCTGTAGCACGTTCACATTTTGCTGGGAAATTGCGCACTCAGTCCATTCCTGTAATTTGTTAAAAAAAGAATCACGCAATAAGGAAAATGTCACCTCACACACGTTTGGGCAGAGTCCAAAGGGACAGAACTGCATACAATTGTATTATATCCGCTATAGTGGAAGGTTTTGAGTGGCTTCAAAGGGACATGCCACTGACAAGCGTTGGGAACAGAGAATCCCGCCGCCAGAACAGCGTAACATCTCCTGCAGGCGAGAAACACTTGGTAGGGAGGCTGGCGATTCCGGCCCATAACTAAGTTTCAGCCGGAATAACTGCCTGCTGGATATCACTATTCCCACTGGCAGTCAACCGTGCTAGTGCTAGCATGTTTCCGTTTGGCGTCGAGTCCTTTCCAGAGAAAATACCATTGACAAGAGGTGGAGAAGAGCAACCCACTGCTGGCGAACAGCGGGCCACAGAGATACATAGGGCAGCGGGACTGGCGATACCTCTCACCGATCTGAAATCTCACACATGTCAATTATGAAATGGAGATGCCGTCGTATCATTCAAAAAACGTTGTACAGCAGTTATTTTTGACTGCATCGGAACATTGTTGAAAATATGAAAACAATATGTTGAAACATTGTTGATAATGTGAAAACAATACGTGTATCTTTTTATGCGTACATCGAATAGACTTCCCGAAGGTTTACTTTTAAGAACCATTACAGTGAACAGAATGGCAGATTAACTGACCAAGTTATATACTAGATATGGCTTACCTTAAGAGATAAATCAGGTGAAGTATCAAATTTGATGCAGGGTTATTTCAAGAGAACGTGAATACGCATGCATTAATACAGTATTAATCATGCGAATATCATCCAATATCAAAGGAGCATTGAAGAGTTCACATTAAAGTTTGAAAAAAATGATGAAATCGTGTAGTCTTGTTTCTCTACATCATTGGAACGGTGTGTGGTTTCAAAACTAAATTGATAGGCACCTGCAGAATATTAATTTCCCGGGCTATAGGTTTAGACACATGTAATTTTATTATTTTCAATATGTCCAAAGCTCACAGAAAGCCGATAGATTGATCAAAATTGTGATCTGCCACAATGAATCTGGGATTCAAGAACCATTAAATCGGCAGCTGTAAATATTATGAAGAAAACATATTGCGCGTTTGTATCACGATCCAGAAGTATCCAAGTGCCAAGAAGCCTTAAAGGATTCAGGTAAGCATCCTGATTCGAATTTATGGCATATATAGAGCAGATTTTGGTAGACTTTTTTGTGCAAGTTCTCTGAAAATCTACCAACACATACTTTGTAACTTTGCACACTGGACACATAAAAAAGGAATGTTATTCTTTGTCCCAACGTAACCTATCCTTATTTGGAAAATATATTTGATTCATAAGTTGAGATGTTGATGAACAACTTCATTCAATTTGTTCACTTGCATAGATCTTTGCATTTTTAGAAGTGTAACAAAGCGGTACCTACATTTACCAATGTTGGCTGCATAGAAGAGGTAGGAAGGCAACCAATTACCGGACTCTTATAGAGTTACACTGCACAGCAAGGTCCTTTGGTGCATCGAGTCTGCACGGTCAAAATGACTAATATACACTGAAGTCGTATGCCAGAATTTAGCCAATTGTACCAATTGGTATCATATTTAAACTACTCACCAAATAACATCCAAATGTTATCGTGAGGTTTCTCAACCCTACTACCCTCCGCGACAACGTATTGCAGACTTTCACCCCGCCCTGGTTGACATTATCGTCCTTCGGGCAATTTCTGTAAGTTTGGCCGCTCACCCTAAAATTAAGCCACCTCGTTAGTTCTGCTTCAACTGACAATAACTTCTGGTTCCCAACAACTCTGTCCTACCCATCAAAATAATCTTACACAATCAGGTACAACATCAGTTTTCTATGATTTAAAGCAGTGTTTTTATATCTTTTTTTTTCGGGGAAACATTTTTACGGACCGGCCAACCATTGGGACCAATGCCTAACCACCTTCGCAACCCATGCCAGTCTACCTTCGTAACCCGCACTAGCTGAACTTCGTGATTCACACTGGCTGTAATTCACGACCTACCATTTTCTCTAATTATTAATTTAGACGTGAGTCTGCTTTGTCTTCAGGATCACACTGTAATCATTTTCACAGGAGGAGAGGGCTATGCGCATATCGCGTTCAGGATTCTGCGAGCTCCTCAGGACTGTCATAATGTTTGTGAGAACAGAAAGTCTAACCTCGGACATGGCTGTCTCTATGAAGGACAAAAGCAACAAAATGCTTGTTTTAATCACTGCGGATACTCCTCGAAGAAGCTACTCCAGAATGTTGGCAGTTACATTGACTTGGGCTGTGCTTTTAATGTGCTGTCAAAGCTGATGGGCAGAAGATCTGGTAGCTTCTTTTGGAATCAGGCTTGCCAGACGATTTACAGTTTCCCTTTTAAAGTTGTTTTCTGGTGGCGCATTGGTTTGGCCCTGCTGCCTAATGGCGCCGAAGTCCCAGGTGCAATTCCGGCTATGTGCCACATGGAGTTTGCACATTCTCCCCGTGTTTGCGTGGGTTTCACCCCCACAACCCAAAGCTGTTCAAGGTAGGTGGATTGAACATAATAAATTACCACTTAATTGGAGAAAAAAATAATTGGGTGCACTGAATCTATAAAAAAAGAACAAAATAATGCTTTTTTCTTCGATGTATCGTAGCATTGTGAGGGACATGTAATCATTTTGACTTTGCACTGCCAATGACCTAACTTCCAATGACTTTTGGAAAGCGGTGATTGCTCCACATTACCGAAAGGGATCATCATCCCTCCCTTGCAATTTGAGGATCATTTTATTTAAAATTCCAAAGATGTCTGCAATGTAAGACAGTGTTAGCATCCAAATTTCATCAGAAACAATCAGCCAGAGAGGACAATTTATAGAGGAGGAAACTGTGGATTTTTTTAGGACATGCAGTGTTGAAGGAAGCCATTCGGCCATCAAAAATCCCTGACCCACGTCAGCCCTCACTTCCACCCTATCCTCGTAACACAATAATCCCTTCTCACCTTTGTGGACACTAAGAGCAATTTATCCTGACCAATCCACCTAACCTGCATGTCTTTTGAATGCGGGAGGAAACTGCAGCACCCGGAGGAAACCCACGGGGACACTGGGAGAACATGCAGACTCCACGCAGACAGTGACCCAGCAGGGAATTGAACCTGGGACCCTGGCGTTGTGAAGCCGCATTGCTTTCCACTTGTGCTACCGTGCTGCCCTTAGTTCCTCACTTCCTCTTCGTACCTCAGTTTGCACAGTCTGAGTATCTCCCATAATGACAGCTCATTATAATAACTATTGAAGCGGATGAAATCTACCATCATTGGAACTGACTGGTCACTGCTTCCATTCAGTGCTTCAATGTACTCGAAAATGTCAGCAAACGACTTATCGCCAGCCTTCAGTACACAGCGGGTGATGATGTGATGGTTCCCCATGGTTTTGATTATAATCCCTTGCCAAATGTTCAGTTATGGCATGAGTAAACTATGGGGAATATATACTCTCTCCAGATAATTTGAGTAATGCATAGGGAATGAAAACAAATCAAGGTCATAGCCTTCTTAATCATCGGTGTTCACAACACAGTCAGCTGCTGCCATGCCTCTGTCGCACTTTGACCACGGGTACAAGTCCCAACACTCCGGGGCGCATGCCCTCTGATGATGGGCACGCATGTGCAGTGCTTCCGCATTCTTTTTTGCTGGTAGCGGCCGCCATTTTTATAGCCGTTCGCATCGGACTGGTTCACAGTCGGCTGCTGCGGCTGTTCCACGTGAATTCCAACGAACGGGAATTCCGCGATGGCTGGCTCCGCCGCCCTCCCGACAACCGATACCGACCCACCCGCGGGTCGCAACTCCCACTTTGAAAATGCCTGCTGCAAAGAATACAACCTGCGTCTGTCTAACATCGCTCCCCAGTAAAAATGCTCAATTCCAGGCAACATCATGGTGAATATGCTCTGCAGCCTCTCCAGTATAACTAAATCCTTGCCTTACTTATCGCTTGTTATTCATTTGTCTAGTCTACAAGTGACTAAATCGTGGAAGCTAAAAAAGATCACTGTTTTTGTTTCTCTCGAGCCAGACATATTTAATCGACTGGCTCTGATGCATTGCACATAATTGGCAGGGACTAAACAAATATGCATGTACATGTCGAGTCATCATTCGGGTGGGTCTTCACAGCTTTGTTCCAAGTTATCGACTCAATTGTTCCCAACGGCAGGAGTAAGTAATAAATTGTCTGTGCTCACGAATGTTGGGCGCCAGAATGGACCGCATCCGGGGCTAACAGTTTCCTTGTGTGTTGGCAGGAGTCGGAAATCATATTGACAAGCGGACGGAGTAGTAAATCCTTGATTGGGTTTTGTGACAATCGTCCATGGTTTCATGATATATATTGAACTGTCTTTCCTTATTTTTAAGTGTATTCACATTTGCAGTAGTCGCTTTGCCCTGTCCTGCAAATTTTGGACTGTTTCATTGTGGCCCCGTGACGGCAACATTACGCCACTTCCAGGATTCTGCTGCACACAAAAAAAACACCTTCAATCGTGGTTGTGCCAGAACAGCAGAGCACCAAAGATATATAACTCCCATCCAATGCTTGGAAAACGTTTTGCTGATCTGGCTTCTCCTACTCCCAGAATTAGGGTTGGCGAGATATCTAAGTGCGCTTGACAGCACTGGTTAAAAAACAATAGCAAATAATAATTTATTTTATTGTCACAAGTTGACTAACATTAACACTGTAATCACGTTACTGTGAAAATCCCCTTAATCGTCAGATGCCGGCATCTGTTTGTGTACACAGGTGAATAAATTAGAATGTCCAAATTACGTGACAACACGTCTTTGGGGACTCGTGGGCCCGGTACATCGGGAGGAATCCCATGCAGACACAAAGAAAACGTTCAGACTCCACACAGACAATAACCCAAGCCGGGAATCGACCTGGGACCAAGAAGCTCTGAAGTTACATTTCGACCACTATGCTTCCCGTTGACTTGACACTGCTCGTCATATTTTTTCCCATCTTCCCTCAATTCAGAAACAGTAAGACGTCTTACAACACAAGGTTAAAGTCCTACAGGGTTGTTTAAAATCACGAATCAAACCTGTTGGACTTTATCCTGGTGTTTTAAGACTTCTTACTGTGCTCACCCTGGTTCAACGCCGGTATCTTCACATCATGCTACCATCAATTCAGAAACGTACTTCTCGCCATCCTTATTGTTTTTCAAAATACTTCAATACTTAGCCAGTTACGGTGACCATCTCGTAAATTTGCCCCTATTTATATTCCTACAAAATGCATGTCGTATTTCCTCAACATTAGGAAGCGGCCGCTGTGTATTATGACTTTTGAACGTTTGGCTTAAAACAAGCTCCATAATGCAATTCAATAAATCTACCTCCTGCATGTCTCTTAGAGCTTTGCTTGGCCTCAAGGATTTCTCTCAAACGTGCTTCTTCCAACACATTTCTTTGGAGCAAGTATTGTTGGGTTGTCTAACTATATATAAAAGTGGAATTGTACCTGCGATGGTTTTTGCTTGAGTGGAGATAAAAGATAATCCGTCTGGTATTTCATTGTCAATGTTAAGCATTGATTAATATAAGACATTTTCTTAATCATGTTAAAGTCTGTGTGAGCAATTAAGTTTGGTTTAATATATCGCAACCGTATTTGTGCGTGGAATCATTCATTAGAGGAAGTATCTATTCCTCACAGTCTTACGAAATAAATAAAATACTGGAGATTTTGTGGGGCATTCTGGCAAATGTTGGGGTCTTGTCCGGGATCGTAATACTTTGAAGTTTTAAGAGAATAAATTTAAACTCTTTCTGTTAACGCAAAATGCGAGTTATCTTCTTTCCCCCTCGTCCTCGTGTCTTAATGTCTTCATGTCAATTGTCTGGAACAATCAAATTGTAATCACGATTATCTTCTCATGAAAGCAAATATGAAGATATATTCACCTGCATGGATCTCTATTTAAAGTGCGAATTATTATCGTCTTATGACATTCATGTGTACTGCTGTGGTCACCAATTTCACTGATTTAGAATACTGAAGTGAACATGAGCAACCGTTTAATTGCTGGAGCTCCAACGGGCATAACGTCTTGTTCATGAAATATGTATATCATTTACGTGCCTGAATAGATGATACAGTAAACGAACTCAAAAAAGGTATGTGAATTAATGCATAAGCCACATTTGGAGGAGATAAATTTCTCGTGTTAAATCTCTCCGTTCTAAATCGATGGGACATAATCTGCAGTAAATGTCTGCAATTAGTGCCATGTTTTTTTATTTACGAATTTGTAGGTAATATACTGCTCAGAATGGGTGAGGCTTAACCAACAAAAAAGATTTATCATCACAAGATAGATCAAACAGGTGCCTCCAAAAGCAACCTGTACTGCAGGATCCACAGTTCCGCAGAAAAAAATGCTAATTTTGTCCAATGGAATGGCGAAATCAAATCTTACCACTGAAAGTTATATTGGATACGACGTATCATGCGAGTCATTGTTTCACTTGCAGTCATGCGCTTGATTAAAATTTCGTCAGATGACATGGTGAAATCTGTTTTCGTAAAATGGTTTTCTGATTTTTGTTCGGCCATATTTGAAATATCTTCTGAATTATGATTTCCATGACATCAAGACGCAAGTTATCGATGAACTCTCGAATTGCGATAACGATCTAGAAAAAAATCCTATTATAGTGCCAAATAAATCAGAAAAAACTGTATTGATGTCTGTTTATGCGTGTTTGTGTGTGTGTTGCATTTGCATTTGTGTCGAGGTGCGTTTTTGCGTGCCATTGTGTGTGTACTCGTTCAACTGCAGGCGTAGAAATATTTGTTTCCAGTTGTGTGAGACAGACGTCGTATTGCGGGTGATCTCGGAACCATAAGATTTGAATTTCTAAATGAACTTCTCAAAGAGGAAGCGAAAATCAAAAGTACGGCATTGAAAACATGCTACATTGAAATGGCCCGTGAATTGTTTGTAAACAGGAAAAACCGAATAAAACGAAGACTTTGTTGGCCTCAAAGGCCTATCCATTTTAGATGCCAGCTATGTTTTGAGCATGTGACCTGCTAATCAAGTGAAAAAGGACAGAGCGCAGGGAGCATGGTGGATTTCCATCTTGGGTCACTGGGTGTGCGGATTCTGCACGTTCTTCAGGAATCTGTGTGGGTTTCCTCCGGCAAGTCCCAAATGACGAGTTGTTTGGTGAATTGAACATTTTGAATTATTCCTCGTGTGCCCGGAGAGTGGCAAGTAGGTATTTTATTTGTGGCTTCATTGAAGTGTTCATGTAAGCCTACTTACGACGATAAAGAATGTCATGAACAAAAAGGAAAAGGCTGTACGACACCTGTCGCGTGCATTCAAAGCAGAACCAAGCAAGAGACGGATACCGCCTTATTCGGGAGAAATGGTGTCGTGTGATAGTACGTACTGAAACAAGATCACTGGAAGGATGGCGAGTCTTCGACTGTCTTCGTAATTTGCTCTGCTGAGCCTAGTTTTCAGTAAGAAAAGGACACAGATTTACGGTTTGCGCAATTAAGATATTTTCACGGTTTTTGGATCAGTGCGATGTGTCTCAGAATTGGTCAGCAGCAAGTCTGACGGACTTATTCAAGGTAGTCCAGAAGCACATTCGTAAGAAGGACCGGCCGTTCAGTGTAATGGTAGTGAAGGTTCTAGTTTAGATTCTATCAGCAGGTGAAAATCCAGGTACCAACTTATGGGTAAAGTAAAAAGAACCATAACATTTAGGAAATGTCATTTTTTCTATTCAAATGCATCCATTTTCTAAACATAATTCAACATGGGATGTTAAAAACGTTTGATAGATTCTGACTGTATCTAATCGATAGAAAAGAAGGGGAAATTAAGGTGAATAACCTGACGTTAATAACATTGACTTTATAACGGCGATTGAAAATAGGCACACACAAATTAGGTTGAACATAACGAGAGAGGGCAGTTTGGGCGCGAAGTCTCAATTTAAATTGGAAAAAATGACTTAAAGGGAGAAAACAGGACATCGCTCCACCTACGAAAGGTTCAGTCTGCTCACACAGGAGTATATAAAATCATGTCAAGATATTACACGAGTATATAAATACAGAAGGAAGACTAAGAATGTGGCCAGATTTCTCGGGTCGTCGGAATTATCTTTCCAACTGACTCCGACAAGAGGGTTTGCAGCCGGCATAGGGTAGCAGAAATGGGAAATCACAGTACCACGCGGAAGGATGAAAGATTACGGCTGCCAGCGAACGTGTCCCGTGGAGAAGCACTCGGCTGGGGACCAGCGAATCCGGCTATCAGCTGATTGTCCAGGAAAAGGTTCAGAAACTGATGTTTTAAAAAAGTAAGCGCAGTAAGAAATCTTACAACATCAGATTAAAATCCAACTGGTTTGTTTCGAACCATGAGCTTTCGGAGCACTGCCCCTTCCCCAGGCGAATGAAGAGTAATGTTTCAAGAACATATATGTAGACAAAGTCAAAAATGCAAGGCTATGCTTCCAATGCGAGCATTTGCAGACAATTAAGTCCTTACAGATCCTGAGATGGGTAACCCCAGGATTAATAGCTGGGAATTGTCTTAAGCCAGGCAGTACGTGGATATTGCAAGCCTATGCCAAATGGTGGGGGATGAATGTAAGGCTAAATGAATCAATGTTTCTGGTTGAAACCGTAGTCATGTATGCAGAACTTTGCTATAACGTTTTTCTCAGCGATTTTGTGTTGTCGCACATCCTGAAGGCCGCCTTGGAGAACGCTTACCTGGAGGTCAGACACTGAATGCCCTTGACCGCTAAGGTGTTCCCCTACTGGAAGGGAACATTCCTGCCTGGCGATTGGCACGCAATGTTCAGGCATCCGTTGTCGCAGCGTCGACATAGTCTTGCCAATGTACCGTGTTTCGGGAGATCCTTTCCTGCAGCTTATGAGGTAGGCACCTTTGACCGAGTCGCACAGGTATGTACCGTGTACCTGGTGTGCGGTGTTCTGACGTGTAATGGTGGTACCCATGTCGATGAAATGGCACGTCTTGCAGAGGTTGCCATGGCAGAGTTGTGTGGTCGCTGTTCTGAAGGCGGGGTAGTTTACTGCAAACAATGGTTTGTTTAAGGCTGTTTGGTTATTTGAAGACAAGCAGTGGGGATGCCGTCGGCAAGATACTCATCTTCATATGATGGCGTGTAGAAGGTTGCGAATAATATGTCGTAATTTCTCTGATCTGGTCATGTCCTGGACGACGAAGTGTGCTCTATTGTTTGTGACCAGTGTTTGTTTTCTGAGGAGGTCGGTGAGGTTTCTTGCTGTGCCGCGTCATATCCCGTTTGTACGAGGGCATCTTTCAGTGTCTATAGATGTCTGTGACGCTCCTCCATGTTTGAGCATATCCTGTGTATACGGAAGATTTATACATTGGAGATGGCTTACTTACCCATCATCTATGGACATGCCTCAGCAGACAAACATGGGACACAACCAACAGAGTACACTTCGTGCGGTCCAGTACGTCCAGGAAGTGGAGAAAATACGACAACTTATTTGCACGTCAGAACACCAACCAGTAGGTAAGTGGTACATACTTGCGTGACTCGGCCAACGTTGGCTACCTTATACGCTGCAGGAAGGATGTCCCGAAGCATGGCACATTGGCGAGACCATGCAGACGCTGCGTCAATGGATAATCGGATATTGCGTAGCTATCGCTAGGCAAGAATGTTCCCGACCAGTCAGGGAACATTTCAGCAGTCAAGGGCATTCAGCCTCTCATCTCCTGGTAAGCGTTCTTCAGAGCACGGGCAGCACGGTAGCAATGGGCAGCACGGTAGCATAGTGGATAGCACAAATGCTTCACAGCTCCAGGGTCCCAGGTTCGAATCCTGGCTTGGGTCACTGTCTGTGTGAAGTCTGCACGTTCTCCCCGTGTGTGCGTGGGTTTCCTCCGGGTGCTCCGTTTTCCTCCCACAGTCCAAAGCTGTGCAGGTTAGGTGAATTGGCCAGGCTAAATTGCCCTCAGGGTCCAAATTGCCCTTAGTGTTAGGTGGGGTTACTGGGTTACATAGAACATAGAACAGTACAGCACAGAACAGGCCCTTCGGCCCTCAGTGTTGTGCCGAGCCATGATCACCCTACTCAAACCCACGTATCCACCCTATACCCGTAACCCAACAACTCCCCCCTTAACCTTACTTTTATTAGGACACTACGGGCAATTTAGCATGGCCAATCCACCTAACCCGCACATCTTTGGACTGTGGGAGGAAACCGGAGCACCCGGAGGAAACCCACGCACACAGGGGGAGGACGTGCAGACTCCACACAGACAGTGACCCAGCCGGGAATCGAACCTGGGACCCTGGAGCTGTGAAGCATTTATGCTAACCACCATGCTACCCTGCTGCCCCTATGGGGATAGGGTATAGGTATGGTCTTGGTTAGGGTGCTCTTTCCAAGAGCCGGTGCAGACTCGATGGGCCGAATGGCCTCCTTCTGCACTGTAAATTCTATGAAATTCTATGAAAAAGTGGCCTTCAGGACGTGGAAAAACGCACAATCGCAGAGCAGAAACTTATAGCGAAGTTCCGCAAACGGCCTCAACTGGGACCTTGGATTCATGTTGCATTGCATTCATCTCCCTCCATCAGGCCTGGGAAATCCTACCAAATGTCCTGGTTAGAGACAATTCACACTTCTTTAACATTGGGTTACCCCTATAGCTGAGTCTTAAAAGCGTTAATTACCTGCAAATGCTCGCATTGAAAGCATTGTCTTGCATCTTTGACTTTTACTATATATATGTGTCTGGAACATACATCTTCATTTACCTGAGGAAGGAGCAGTGCTCCGAAAATCAGTGATTTGGATTTCAACATCGTTAAGTGACGCAAATGGAGCTAATTACCTCTTACTCTGCATTTCACACTTTAATTACAATACTGAAAATCAAGTACCTGTACATGCTGCGAAAGACCCACGTTTCGCTCGTTCATCTCAATCCAGAATTATCCAAGTGCCATGAAGTTTTAAAGGAATCATGTAAGCATCGTGTTAATAGTTTGCCTAATTGTACGAGAGTTGTATCTGAAAGTGATTATTTTTTAAGTGTAATTATTCTGTAAATGTATAGACCTAATTGTAAATCCCGTAAATTTGACGCGTCAAAAAGTAATGTTACGCTCTGCACTGCAAACAATATAATGAGGATAAGACAATAATTTGTTAAACTGGGGTTTGATATGAACGCTTCCAGAGGTATATACATACTCATCAGTGCAAGTGATTGCCAATCTTTACTGCAGAAGAATGGGATAAATTGCGAGATATTGCGATTCATTGATAAAGTCAAAGAGTCATCCAATACCGAAGATGGTCAAAGAACAATGAACAACGAGAAGTACAGCACAGGAACAGGCTGTTCGGCCCTCCAAGCCTGCGCCAACCATGTTGCCTGTTCAACTACAATCTTCTACACTTCCGGGTCCATATCCCTCTATTCCCATCCTATTCTATATATTTGTCAAGATGCCACTGAAACGTCACTATTGTCCCTGCTTCTAATTCCTCCTCCGTATGCGAGTTCCAGGCTCTCACTACCCTGTGTGTAAACTACTTACCTCGTGCATCTCCTCGCACCTTAAACCTGTGCACCGTAGTAATTGACCCCTCTACCATGGGAACAAGTCTCTGACTATCCACACTGTTTGTCCTATGGTCTATTCTGCAACGGCGATGAAGCATCAAAAAAGGCGTTTTCACTTCTGGTCCGATGAAGGAGTTTTACATTAAATGGTTGTCGTAGGAGAATGGCAATGAGAAAATATCAGCCATGATTGAATGGTTCAGCAGAATTGATGGATCGAGTGCCCTAATTCTGCTCATATGGTTATGATATTATGGCAACAAATACCATACCTGATTTTCTCACTTCGAAAATTTTCCAGACACTTACGGGGATTTTTTCAGACGTTTTAGGGAATTATGGTCCACACATGGGAGTCTCTTTGCTGGATTGTTCGGGACAAAGAACAAAGAACAACGAAAAGTACAGCATAGGAACCGGCACTTCCGCCCTCGAAGCCAGTGTGCTACCAATGTGCCCGACTAAACTACAATCTTCTATACTTCCAGGGTCCGTATCCATCTATTCCCAACCTATTCATGTATTTGTCAAGCTGCCCCTTAAATGTCACTATCTTCCATGCTTCCAATTCCTTCTCCGGCTGCGAGTTCCAGGCACCCACTATCCTCCGTCTAAAAGACTTGCCTCGTGCATCTCCTCGCACCTTAAACTTGTGCACCCCAGTAATTGACTTCTCTACCATGGGAACAAGTCTCTGACTATCCACTCTGTCTCTGCCCCGCATAAGGTCGCCCCTAAACCTACTTCGTTACAGTGAGAACAAACCAAGTTTATTCAACTTCTCTTCATAGGTCTTGCCCTTCTTACCAGTCTACATTCTGGTAAATCTCATCCGCACCCTCTCTAAAGCCTGCACATCCTTCTGGTCGTGTGGCGACCAGAATTAAACACTATACGTCAACTGTGGCTGACCTAATGTTTTATACGGCTGCAACATGACTTTTTTTCTACTCAATGCCCCGGCCAATGAAGGCAAGCATGTCGGATGTCTTCTCGACTATCTCCTACACCAGTGTTGCCCGTTTTAGTGCCCTGTGGACCTGTGTACAGAGATCTCTCTGACTGTCAATACCCATGAGGTTTCTACCATTCACTGTACATTCCCTACCTGTTTTATACGTTCCAAAATGTGTTACCAAACATTTGCCTGGATTAAACTCTGCCTGCCATCTCGCCGCCCAAGTCTCCAAAAGATCTAAATCCTGGATTGGATTGGATTGCATTTGTTTATTGTCACGTGTACCGAGGTACAGTGAGAAGTATTTTCTGCAAGCAGCTCAACAGATCATTCAGTACATGGGAGAAAAGGGAATTGAACAGAATTCAAGAAAATACATGAGAATACATAACAGGGCAACACAATATATATATATATATATATATATATATCCTGTTGTATCTCTTAGACCTCATCGGTACCCGCAATTCCACCAACCTTTGTGTCATCCACAAACTTACTTATCAGGCCAGTTGCATCTCCCTCCAAATTAGTGATATATACTACGAACAGCAAAGGTTCCAGCACTGATCCCTGCGGGATACCACAAGTCGCAGCCCTCAAATCAGAAAAGCACCATTGCATTGCTACTCTCTGCCTTGTCTGACCTATCCAGTTCTGTATCCATCTTGTCAGCTCACCTCCGATCCCGTGTGACTTCACCTTTTGTACCAGTCTGTCATGAGGAACCTTGTCAATGATCTTACTGAAGTCCACATAGACAGCATCCACTGACCCATCTGCATCAAAGATCTTTGTGACCTCCTCGTAAAACTCTATCCAATTTGTGAGACACGACCTCCCCTTCACAAAACCGTGCTGCCTCTCACTAACACGACTCCTTGCTTCCGAAAGAGAGGAGATCCTGTCTCGAAGAATTCTCTCCAGTAAATTCCCGACCACTGTCGTAAGTTTCAGCGACCTGTAATTCCCTGGATTATCCTTGCTACCCTTCTTAAAGAAAGGAACAATATTGGCTATTCACCAGTCCTCTAGGACATAATGGGAAGGCAGTGAGTATCCCACGATTTCTGTCGAACCTCAGGAGGTTCCTCTATTGCCTCCTTCAGTATTCTGGGGCAGATCCCATCAGGCCCTGGGGACTTATCAACCTTAACATTACTAAAGACGCCCAACACCTCGTCGTTTTGGATCTCAGTGTGACACAGGCTACCTACACACCCTTCTCCAGACTGAACATCCACCAATTCCTTCTATTTGGTGAATACTGATGCAAAGTATTAATTTTGTACCTCACCCATTTCCTCTGGCTCCATACATAGATTTCCCCCCATGACATTCAATGGGCCAACCCTTTCCCTGGCTACCCTCTTCCTTTTTATGTACGTGTAAAGATCCTTGGGATTTTCCTTAACCCCATTTGCCAATGACTATTCGTGACCCGTTTTAGCCCTCCTGACTCCTTGCTTAAGTTCCTTCCTACTTTCCTTGTGTTCCTCACAGGCTTCGTGTGTCCCCAGCCGTCTCTCCCTGAGAAATGCCTTCTTTTTTATTTTTGAGGAGGCCCACAACATCCCTCGTTATCCAAGGAGCGCGAAATATGCTACGTTTATCCTTCTTCCTATCAGGAACATGCCAGTCCTGAATTCCTTCAGTAACCGCAACAAGATCATACATCCAAGTACTAATCCACGCTCGAAATTCATCTACTTACCTGTTATTCATCTTGCATTAAAACATATGGACTTCAGGCGACCAGTCCCGCGGTTTTCAGCAAAATCTCCGTCTTTTCATCCTCAGAGCCATAGCGGCCCTATTTCCTCATTCTTCCTCAAAATGTTCACCTTCTTTACTAGTGTTGCGGTACCCAACCCCCAGCCATACTAGTTTAGTCCCTCCATTGTGACTCTCCCAAATTCCGCGGCCAGGATATCTTTGCCTCTCCAGGTTAAATACAACAGGTCGTTTTTATCCAGTTCACGCCTGCCCCGGAAGAGCACCCAGTGCTCCAGAGAACTGAAACTCTCCCTTCCTCTCCAGCTGTATAGCAACGTGTTTGGCGGATCTTTCTTCCTATTTATAGCCTCACTAGCACGTGGCACAGGGAATAATCCCGAGATTACAACCCTTGAATCTTTTAACATTCTGCCTCGCTTCCTGAGCTCCTGCTGCAGACCTCATCCCCATTCCTGCCTATGTTATTAGTAATTATATGTATAACGACCTCTGCCCGTTTGACCTCCCCCTTCAGGATGCACGCTCCCCATTCTGAGACGTCCTGGACTAAAGCACCAGGGAGTCAACATAACATCCTGGAGTCTCTGTCACGACCACAGAAGAAGCAATATGTGTCGCTGACTATACAGACCCTATGGCTATTGCTCTTCTGCGCTTTGATTCTCCCTGCTGAACATCAGGGCCAGCGGCGGTGCCACTGCTCTGACTGCTGCTGTTTTCCCCTGTTATGTTATTTCCCCCGACAGTATCCAATGTGTTATTCCTGATTTCGAGGGGGACCACCAGAGCGGATTCCTGCACAGACTGCCTGCCCCTTCTGGTCGTCGCCCATTTCTCTGCCTGCACCTTGGTTGTGACGATATATATGTAACGGCTATCTCTCTTTGGCCTGAAAGTCTGCACCGACAAAATTACACCACAGCTTCAAAAATTCAATTTTACAACACTTGACGCATTGCTGTGAATGTTACAAAACATCAATTGTTTCTCTACGTTATTTTAATGATGTGACAACCCCCAACGGTACTGCCCTCCCGGGCAGTAATTTCCAATCTCCCATAACGATTTGGTGAAATATGCCACCTCGTTTTTGAACCTTCAGCTTTACTGCATCTGATCATCTCACTCCAGCTAAATCAATTGTGCATACCTCAATCACGTCTCCCTCAGCCTTATCTGGTCAAAATCATTCGAAACTACCAATTGCCTCTTCTTAACACAATTCTACATGCCAGTTAACATCTTGGCGATTGACCTATAAACTTTCTTCAGTGCAATTAAATCCTTACTTTGATCCGACTTTTGTTTGAAATGGTGTCTGATCACCCAAAAACAAAAACGACTGAGGCAAACAAAAGCAGTACTTTGCTTTCGGTTTGGAAGACGGTAACTTCATTGCGGGTGATTGTGATTTATTATCTACGTTTAACATGTGTTGAACATTCAATTATTTAACGGCCGGGTGCTACTTCTCCCTGGAGGCTCCCAGCTTTGTGCCGAGCTACCGACTCAATCACTGCCCATGTTTGGAAATTGCCATGAAGTCAGTTTGTTCGCAATTAAATTGTCTTATTGGTCCGGATATGAAGTCATAAAGACACATGCAGAGCATCAACAGATCGTGCAGTTCCATGCCCTTGAATATGAACACTGTAACATTGTCTTTCCGTGTCTGTTTTGGAAAGAAATATACATACCCAGAACTGTCCCTGCTCCATCTGGACTGGGGTTGTTGATTCTACCTCCCACATACTTTCGGTAGTCCACATCTGTCATTAAGTCGGAGAAAAAAGTCATCTCCATTTGACCATGCTCGGTTTCCCTCCTCCTTCAAAACCTGGAGACCGAACCTCCGCCTCCCGCCCAAGCGACCATAATTCAATCACATCCATACGCATACAGTCTCGTTGGACACCATTTGCGGCAAATCCACCAGAGGCATTTTCGGCAGTGTCCCCGCCGGGAAATATCAGCCATGGCAGGCGATCAGTAAAGTGTTGATTTTAACTGCGTTTAATTTATCCCCTGGCAATGTCACTCCCATGTGATCAATGCATTATGTGTTCATCGCTACGACATGGGGCGGAACGGTGGCAAAGCACTTAGAAATGCTAGCTTCACAGCTCCATGAACTATGTGCAATTGCGTTTATGGTGACTATCTGATGTTGCATGTTATTACTGTGTCTGCCTGAATTTCCTCTGCGCTCTGTGGGTTATATCCACAACCTACAGATGCGCCAGTTTGGTGGACTGGCCAAGCTAAATTGACCCTTTGTGTCGACAAATATGGAAGTTAGGCTGATTACGCACGAGATATGCACAGGTTCACCTTATGGCGGTGCGTGAGCGGGGATGCGGGTGTTATGTGCAGAGCACTGTTTCGGTGGGTCGCTGCTGACCGGACGGGCCGAATAGCCTCGTTTTGGACTGTAGATATCCCACAGAACTGTATAACTCGTACTCCGCCAGTGAAGAGTTGTACGTTTATTTATCTTACAAAAAGCATAAATTGCAGTTTCTTTAATTTGTATAAGAAATCCTGCAATTAGTCAACATGCAAACGGATCTGAAGTATTATTGTGTATGTGCCGGCGGTAATTATAAGCTCCGTGAACATGCGTTACTTGGTGATATCTTCTCATATTCATATGCGTCGATATTTCTGCTCTTGGTGCTGTCAGAGGAGGAGTTGTACACATTATAGGTTCCTCATGACGCGTGGAATTATTGCTCTGCCTGCCATTCATATTAGCTATTAAACAATTCATCGAACGAATTAATTGGTTTTCCTCTTAACGTGGTCAATGGAATAACCATTACTTTTATCCGTACACTGTTTCTTGTTCAATTAATGTGCAATTTAGCATGACCAATCCACCTACCCTGCACAACTTTGTGTTGTGGTGGTGAGACCCATACAGACACGGGGAAAATATGCAAACTCCACAGAGTGCCCCAGTGCCAGAATGAACCAAGGCCCTCAGTTCCGGAGACAGCAGTGCTTACCTCTGAGCCACCTTCCTGCCCCAGTCTAACCTGTTGATGCGACTTCCTGGCTCTGCTCACATGGAAAATTTAAAGGGATCTGAATCCAACATGCAATTTATTACAAATGGTGGTTGCAATCGGACGAATTAATGGGTCATCTCGCTTTCCGACCAATATCTCAATTGCCTGAGCAATGGGCAATTTGTAATTTGCGCAATACTATTACGGGCGACATACCCGGTCAATCCTTTATTTCTGGAGATTGGCTTTCCGGATACTCTTTTATCGGGAAAGGCAATACATTTTCCAAGGAGTAATTTCTGCAGAGATTTTTTTATTATGTCCCTTCCACATAAAATACAGAGATGTTGCTCACCAAGGCTTGGATGTGAACAAATGTCATTCCTGACAACAACTTGCACATGGATATCCAAAATATTTTACTTTTTATTCAGTTCAAATTTGATATACTGAAGGACAAACAGACAATCATTTTCGTAAATCCATTCAACTTCAGACGAATCAAATCGGTCGTGCAATTTTTTATCGCAAATCCCTTCGGCTTCTGAAGGCTTTTGATCGTCAATGTATATTCGCCTCGACCCAGGCAACATCTTGTCTTTACTACTGGTACTTTTGCTGCTGTTTCATGATTCTATCAGATTTTCGGACAGTCTCTGCTTGCCCTGCCTCGGCACAGCGAATTTAATGTTACCAAGAAATTCAGAACACTAGTTCATTCAACCTTAACCCATGCCGACGGAGTCTTCATCTGTTTACTTTTAAAACTACGGCTACTCTGCACACACTATCTCAACTTCGCCTTGGTATTTTGGACGCAATTTGTGTCATATCTCTCATCATACTGGCGCCCGAATTCGATTCAGTCAATATGCGGCGATGTCATTGATTAAAACGCATTCATATGTTAAACAGCCTTCTTAAAAATGCTAAATTTCATTCTTAATTCAAGAATCATGTATCGAAATTAGAAATTGAATTATATGTGTAAATTATCGCGCATGTATGGATTTGACCACATTGATGCTATATATGAACAGGTATTTTCCAAAACAGTAATGAAGAAGCATGTTTCTTACACGCAGACGAAACAGTGAAGGAAAAAGAGAACGGTACTTTATGAATTTGACTGGGCGTACACGGAGTGAAAATGTAGTTGACCATGCCAAACACTGACAAAATATGCAGCTGCTATCTATTATATATAAAGTGTCACATAATTCATCTATCCATTCCTTTTGTATTCAATTGTAACATATGCCACGTTACGTTATGCACGTCATGAACAGATTAAAAAATTTTCGATGCATATGCAAACATATCATATTTTTAATTATCTGTTAATTCCTAAAATCACACAATTGCATAAACAGGTAATGCCCGTTAAGAATTGGGGAAACATAAGATTTAATGAAAATAAATCTGCGACCTTAATGGAGGCAGATGGCTGGTGACATTAAAATATATAAATGCACCTGTCAGTGGAAAGCACAGTTTACATACGTAACAGTGGACAACAGAGATGTGGAGAGATACGGAAAATCAAGCGTTCTTCCCAAAAACGGTTCCCTCGGGATGAAATGAATAAAACGAAAACAAGTAGCATAATTCTGGAACACTACACGAGGAAGAGAGAGTAAGGCAGCCACTTTCAGAACTGCAGCAGTTTTCAGATCTCCCGGAAGAATCAGCCATTTTTTGCAATTTGATGAACCTGAAGACAAATTACGAGAAAATGGCCAGATTGCGGTATCTACTTGTTTATAGTGTTACTAAACTCTGAATGCGGTTTCTGGAAAGGGGAGCTTCAGACGTTAATATGAGTACGCATTTGGGGACCAAGGAATAGTGCAATGGAGCGTTATGCGTTTTAACAATTAGTATACTTACAAATGCATCCCCGTCCTTCTTCTTGTGTGTGCATTTGTCATTATTTTTAGTTGCTGCACATTCTGTGTTGAGTGTTCACACAACGACTAGACTGTTTACTGACTAGGTTCTAAATATTTCCTACAATTATACGAAAGAAACATACACACACCACTGAGCAGCGGTGTTCCAAGTTATCCTTCTGGATTTTGTATACCCACACCTTACAGTCAAGCGTGTCTCTAATCAAATTATAGGCTCTTGGAATTTAAAAAAACATATTTTTTTGGGTGTGGGGAACTGGTTATTTTTTCAACTACACGAGATAGAGAATAGCGTTGAATGAAGTGCGAGCTGTGTGAAACAAAATAAAGTTGCTCAGAAATAGCCCTAGCATTGCCCAGTATTGGTCTTGGAATATATTACATAATCTTGGAAAGTTTCAAAAGTGTACCTTGTTGCTCGTTCTGGTGGGTGTGCTTTACACTCAATTGGCTCTGTTTTATTACCTTGCTCTAGAGTCGCCAGGAATCTTTATGATACCACCAGGAGGTTCAAGTTCAAGTGCTGATCAATAACTCGGCACAGCAATTAGTAAGGTTCAAATCAAAACACGTGTATTATATGCACAGTTAATCGCTACTCATGCATAAACCCGACAAAACTAGACTATCTCCACCACTACAAGCCAATACTTATCTTTGGAAAATAACCCACTGGGTCAGGGAACAATTGCCTATTGTTCAATCCTGGGGTTGCGGGCTTCTAACTGATACTGACTATGGGTCAGGAGCGCCTATCTCGTAGCGTGCGTGGACTGGACACTTACTTGTCGGTGTCGCTGTTAGTTAGGCCCCTCCTTCTCAAGGTCAAGAGTTCTTCCAAGCTTCTAAGATGTTCTGCTGGGAGGGCCGGCTAAGAGGGTGAATTGAACTTGGGACCTGTCTTTTATGCTTCGCGTCCTTTTAGGCGGACCCCGTTCCGGCCTCCAATCAGTTAGATCACGTACCAATCGATCGGTTTGAATTCTCCCAATACTGGGGCTGTTCCCTGATCGCTGGGTGTTCCTTGGGTGCTCGTTAGACTCTTTTGTCTTGGGCTCCTGCTGGCGCCGAGGAGTATAACTTGTTTTGACCGTTCTCGATTGTTACCGTTGTGCTTGGGAATCGCTCATTAATATTCTGATTGCTGGTGTCAATGCTGTCTGCTTTCTGCGAGTCGAATATAGAGGAACACTTTGCAAACTGCTTGCTCCTCTGAACTGTCCATTTTTCCCTGCGTGCTTTGCGTATCTCCATTTTAAACTAGGGAAGTGGCCAACCCAGGTGGCTACAACATCAAACTTAAAATGTGCAACTGGTAAATAAATTGCAATTATGGTTAATGAAATTAATTACGAAAGTTGATGTCATAGAGGGTATAACCACGCATTTTAATGTTCAAGAACTTTTAGCCAGACTACGTATTTCCAAACGTGAAGAAATTGAATTCAGTGAAATTCTGGTGCAATTAAAAATAATAAATTAGAAAAAAAAGGAAAGACAAAACGACAAAGAGAAAAAGAAAGGAACGAAAATTCTTCCACTGAATTGCAGATGTGGGCAATGATAGGCAGGGAAAAGGAGAGAGAAATAAAATATCAACAGAAAAAATGGCCAATGAGAAAAGAGCGACCGGAGCAGGCGGATGAGGACGCTCTTCTATTCATGAAGTTCCAGGAAACATATATCGATTATTAGATCATCAACACTTTGAGGAAAAGGGAACGTCGGTTGACACTTTTGTTTTATTTCGTTCAGAACACAGCCATGGTCACCAATTATTTGGACACATTTCTTACCCAATAAGATTGTGTTTAGGTGAGGGAATCCAATCGAGTTTGTCAGCGGAATGCTCTGGGTGTGTGAAAGAAAGATAAAGAGGCCGTGCTTCTCCGGCCATTCGCAGATCGTGGAATGTTCTGTCCCTGTCGGCAGTGCAGGCGTGCCCCGCGGTTTTACTGTCGCAATGGGGCGTTTTTTATTTGGTGCGCCCCATTCACGATAGTCTCCCCATCCACGTTTATCTCGCCGTGAAAATGCAATCCCACTGGCAAGAGTCTGGAAATCCCATTGACAAACAAAGCGAATTGGGGCGGCATTTAGCACAGTGGTTAGCATTGGGACTGCGGCGCTGAGCATCCGTATTTGAATCCCGGCCTTGGGTTATTGTCCGCGTGGAGTTTGCACAAACTCCCCATATATGCATGAATTTCACCCCCACAGCTCATAGATGTGTTGGTTAGGTGGATTGGCCACAGGAAATTGCTCTTTAACTGGGAAAAATGGCTACTCTACATTTATTGTAAAAAAGACAAACAAAGTGAATATAAAAACCAACGACCAGCGATTCGCGACGACAACATCACTGTCATCGCTATCAGCAGTAGCGTGGCGGACTCGCAAGAGACAATCCAGTCCAGTGAATATTTATGCATTATTGTCTGGGAGCTTCAATGCTTTGAAATTTAAGTAAATAATCTGACAAGGTTGATATTTCATGTTAAACGGATCAGCTCGGTAATGTTGATGTTTGAGTGTGAGCGCTAGGAGACCAGAAACCTATGAGGCTATTAGAGATGTACTTCTGTTGGAAGAATTTGCATAACCATCACCTAGAGTGATTAGAACTCATGTGGATGAGGAAAACGTTAGCACTGAGCAGAAAGCCACAGAGATTCCTGATGAACGAATTGGTTCAATGGCCAAACATGTTTTCTCACACTTCTAAATCAAAGAAACATGAAAAGTATGAAGATGTGCAAGAGATAGGAAATAAATATTTATATATATTTTAAATTTAGATTACCCATATATTTTTTCCACTTAAGGGGCAATTTAGTGTGACCAATCCACCTACTCTGCACATTTTTGGGTTGTGGGGACGAACCCCACGCTTACACGGGGAGAATGTGCAAACTCCACACGGACAGTGACCCAGAGCCGGGATCGAACCTGGGACCTCAGCGCCGTGAAGCAGCTGTGCTAACCACTAGGCCACCGTGATTGCCCGAGATAGGAAATAAATAGATAGTGGTCGACAATTTCAAGCATTCTGCAGGACTGGAAGACAAAAGAAAAGACACGAGCTCTCATTGAGCCACACCAACAAATTGTGCAGGATTGCAAAGATAATCAAAATCAGCAAGTACTGGAAATTTCAACACGTCTTACGCAATATGTGGAGAGATAAGTGTGCTAACGTTTCATGTCTAGCTGACTTGCTGTCAAAGCTGGAAATAGAGCTGGGAATTCGGTTGAAGTTATAGATCTTAAGAAATGAACTGCGAAATCCGCTATTGGAGAACAACAACAGCCAGTAAGGCTCATATATACAAAAGGCCACACAATAGGTTCTAAAGTGTTCACAAATTATACAGGGGCAGACTGACCAACAGGCAGTGGATGCATTTATGATATTTTTGCATGGTGGAAATGTATTTCCATGTATCCACAATGGAATGAATTACGATTCTTAAATGATAAGAGATGTAGGAACGAGTAAGTCCCTGATTTTCTTGGATAAGGATATGTGTTAGCCACACGGAAGTGGCCAGGAGCATTGGTTGCGCAACAAGAATCATTGTTTTGGTGTAAATGCAAGTACAGTAGCTTGAATACGTGATAAGTGGTTGCAGGACTAGCATTTTAAAATGTAGATATTCAATTCAGTTCAGAGAATTAGGATTGAACAACTCAAATACTAATAACTACTGTGGTTGACCATCAGAAGAAAATGCTGTTGCATAAATATTGCGTGGAGCCCAGAGATTTAATATTCTCGTACTCTGCCATAATGATCCTATGATTGAATGACCATTCATCAGGTTCCTGTGAATGCTGTGAATAAAACATATTGCGTTTTTGTCATTATCTAGAATTATCCAAATGCCAAGAAGCTTTAAAGGACTTAGGTAAGGATCGTGATACTAACCTACAAAACACTCCAGTAGCAATTTTTGAAACATGCGAAGCTTCTTCAGTGCAGTTTGTCTCAAATATTACACAGTTATGGTTCCTACAACTTGCACGGTTGTGAATCCAAAAATATTAACCCGTTAGAGCACACCACATCATTATTAGGAAAAATGGTAGATTCGTAAAATGGGACGGTCATAAAAAATCATCCGATAATAGCATTTGTAGAGACTCATAAACATAACCAAGCATTCCCTAATTTACATGTTTTGCCAACGGTCGACGCAGAAACAAGTGTGAGAAGTTGTGATACACTTATAGAGTCATCGAATCATCTGGTACATATGAGATCATTTGGACAGTAGTGTATACACCGTAATTACTGCAAGAATCAGACACTAAGATATCTCAATTTCCACAATTTGGCACCAATCCAGAAATGTTACTGACATTAGTTTTCCGCGTATGCACATTTTCACGGTTGAGCGGTTTACCATAATCTGGCACCCTTCCATGCAGTGCATGTCAGACGGTCATCAATCTCTGGTTGCCATTTTCATCATTTACATCCACTGTAAAACGTCTAAATAACACCGACTAATTATCGGTATTCTCTGATCTACAGAGTACAACCGAATCCTGTCTAATCTCTCTTCGTTGCCCAAATACTCCATTCCAGGCAAACACCTCGTATTTAATCTGTGCGCCATCTCCAGTGCAATTGAACACTTGTTTTAACTTTTCTTTTGTTTCCAATTTGTCTGAAATCTACCACCTTAAATCGTTTAAGCCAAAAACGAGGAATACCTCGCTATGTTTTTCCAGGAAGGCAAATTTGTACCAGGCAGTTTTGACATATTACCGGCATTTGGCACGTACAACATGCACAGAATAATAATATTTTTATTGTAACAAGTAGTCTTATACGAACACTGCAATGAAGTTACTGTGAAAAGGCCCACATTCCTGCACCTGTTGAATTACACAGAGGGCAAATTCACAATTCACGGCTGCTCCGGGAACTGAACGCGCGCCGCTGGCTTTTATGTGCATTAAAGACCAGCTGTCTAGCCTACTGAGCTAATTGCGCCCGCGAGTATGCTGTGTATTGGACATGACTTGCCCTCATAAAAAGTTGGGCACCTTCACTTAAATAATCTACTTCCAAGTGGATGAAAGCTCCCACTTTGACCTTGGCCTGCCCTGTGTCTTACGGGAAAAAAATAATTCAGGTCTTCGACTGTCACTGCGACATCTTACAAGGCATCGATATTTCTCATGCTCACTTACGTTCGGAAATCCAAATCTGAGATTATGTTGTGGGAAAAGGCTTTACCCCTTCATAGAATCATATGAATTACAGCGCAGAAGGTGGCCATTCGGCCCATAGAGTCTGCACTGGCCATGGAAAGAACACTATACTTGAACCTGCACCTCGATCCTATCCTCGTAACGCAACGTAACCTTTTGGACTAAGGGAAATATAGCATGGCCAATCCACGTAATCTGAACTTCTTTGGACAGTGGGAGCAAACCCACGCAGACGCGGAGATAAAGAGCAAATTGCACAGTCACTCGATTCCGGACTCAACATCGGACCCTCGAGATGTGAAGCATGTGCGCTAACCACGTGCCACCCTGCCACCCCATCATCCCCAATCCAATGTCCGCCATCTACAATACAGTGCCACCACCGATAATCCACTGTCCACCATTCCCAAACCCCTGCCCATCATCCCTACCCAAGATTCATCATCCCCATTTCAATGACCAGCCTTGCTGAATTTTAAACTGCTCCCAATCCTCGAGTCTATTGCTTTTTCTTGCTAATGTCAATTAAGAGAGACAGCGACCTGGGGAAAACTTTACAGAGTCTGCACCCTTCCTGGATTCACTTCCATTCACGTCAGTTGCTGCAACTCAAAATTGAACATCAGAATGAGAATAGAAATAGAAAGGGGAGGAAATAAAGTTTTTTAAAGACAGGAGGAGGTTTCAGTCTCTGTGAAGCTCAATCTTCATATGCACAACGCCCGCGCTCTGATTAGCTGCAGAACATGAGTCCTTCCTGATCTCCAGCTCTTCGCATTGACCAACAACTCAGAAGGAACCACAGTCAGCATTTGTCGGGATTCCAAGGCCACAAGGCCAGATGTGTGAGTATCCTATTTCTGACCCTGTGACAGTCACTGATGAGAATAAGTCTACAGATCATCAGTTTGTGGTGACTACTGGATTGGACTGTAACTTGATGGCCCGAGATTTACTGTATATCTTCCAGCTAAAGCTAGAGTGTGGAGAAGAAGGGGTAACGGTTCAATCATGGAGGATGAGACAACAATGCTATATTTCTATCACTCCAGTAGTGGACGTTAGGCATTGAATATTCACTGCACCACGTTGCCTTGGCTTGGTCTATGACAGAACAGGACAGACTGGGAGTTGGAGGACAAATACCGGCCGTTAATTGGGACCGAATGGCCAGTCAAGATTACAGCTACAGTCACGGGAAAAGAAGGTGCAGACGATTTTGTTGCAATACCTCCACATTTATGGCAACAGTCAGCTTCTGTGGGCCCTCATGTTACACGTCAAGTCCACGACCAATACCATGCCAGGGATCTGGGGCCTACGGGAAGGACGGCAGTGGATCATTCAGATCCAACAGAGTACGCACTTCAAGTCTTGCAGACGGCACTTCAATAAAATATTTTGATGCCCCTGAAACGATTAACACTCGACTCCAGCATCATCTGGGACGTCACGTTTTGGAATATGTCAACCCACAGTTCTGGGCAGAATACCCATCACAAGTGGGACCGGCACATGTTACACCCATTAAGGTAATGGTTAATGACCATGTGACGCTGCGTTCCATTCGGCAATGCCCCTTGAAACCCCAAGCTGCCCCGTCTATAGACAAATTAATCCTGGAACTGTGGCAACACGGTTATTCTGGTCCGTTTCCAATCAGAATGTAATACCCCCATACTTGCGGTGCCCAAACAAGGCAAACCGGACCAGTACCGGTTAGTACAGGATTTAGGTTCAATCAATGCAGTCGCGCAGCCGTTACATGCTCTTGTCGCTAATCCCGCCCACATACTGCCTGAAATTCCAGCCCAGGCCCGGGTCTTCGCCATAGTTGACCTCCAGCACGCTTTATGTGACCTTGCACTCGCAACTAAAAGCCAGTATTTGTTTGCCTTTACTTGCAATGGCAGCAGTACACCTGGAGCCGACTGCCTCAGGGGTTCATCAACCCACCTACGCTTTTCTCCAGATGTCTGCAGACCCAACTCCAGGCCTTGACATTGGAGCATGGCTAAACTCTCGTGCAGTATGTAGATGAGCTATTGGTAGTGTGTCCCGACGAGCCCAGTAATAGGGATTATTCCATCCATTTATTAAACCACCTATCCTCGTTGGGCTACGTTGTTTCACAATCAAAGGTCCTGGTGGCTCAGACGAACGTCAAGTCCTTAGGAGTTTTGCTTACAGCCACAGAGAGAAGTATCGGACCCAGTATGATTGAAACCATATGCCAATTCCCCGCCCCTACCACAGCCAAGGAGGTCCGTCATTGGCTGGGTATGGTGAATTATTGTAGGCAGTGGATACCAAACATCGCTGTCTATACAACGCTGCTGACGCATTACACTAACGAATGTGGGAATTTTACTCTCACCACCGAGGCACTCGAAGCCTTCCGTAGCCCGAAGCAGGCCTTGTTACAAGCAACGGCCCTCGGTAGGTCCGTTCTAGATGTCCTGTACAATTCTGTACGACCGACCGTTCTAGATGACCTGTACAATTCTGGAAGGGTGTTCAACAGCGGTACTCATCCAGAAACATGGGGATAAGCACCGGCCCATGGCATATTACTCTTCTAAACGTGATCCAATGGCGTTGGGCCACCCTGTTCGACCCAGATCCCAGCAGCACACAATAGTCTACAGGCTGCTGCCAATATAACTCTCCAACAGGACATTACGGTGCATAGCTCCCAGTCGGTCATCTCACTGCCTGGGCAGCTGCAGACTCAGCATCTTACCGCAGAATAGTTATGAAATATACCTTTTAAACAATCCACGTCTGACATTTAAATATTGTAAATTTATCAATCCAGCATGTTTTCTCAGCGGTCCTCCTAACCACGAAGACGCGCCTGACCACGATAGTCGAGCCTTGATTCAGGAAGATACTGTAATAAGGGAAGATTTGAGCGATATTCCGTTCGATCAACCTGACATGATTATGTATGTTGATGGCACAGCATCAATAAGCCCCACTGGCCAGAGACTGTCCGGTTACGCACCCGTGGATCAGGATGACCTGACCCTGGAAGCTGCCGCTTTACAGGCCCCTTATTGAGCCCAACAAGCTGAACGTTTTGCCCTTACCCGTGCATGTATACTTGGGGCAGATCACCGGGTAAATATTTATACTGACTCACGATACGCCTTCGGGGTAGTTCATGACTTCGGGCAACTCTGGACGAAAATGGGCTTCCTTACCTCGGCAGGCACGCATAAATCCCACCGGGGTTTAGTTAACGACCTACTGCAGGCCTCCCTTATGCCCGCGCAGATTTCCATCATTAAATGCGCTGCCCATACAAACAGTAAGACACTGGTTGACATTGGTAATGGATGTGCAGATTGTGCAGCGCGGATAGCCCCGCAAACTCAGCAAGTGATGGTGCCTCAAATGTTAAGTCAGACTAAACGTTCTGAAATAGATAGGTCTGCCGCTGACAAGCCAATGACAACCATCCAAGACGTCATATGATTACAGGAGGACGTTCCTGAGAGTAATAAACAAATGTGGAAACGGTTAGGTTGTACATATGATTCTGTTTCTTCTTTAAGGACGACGCCAGCACATCCGACTTGGATGTCTGATGTCCTAGCTTTATTGGTCATCGAATGTGTACATTTTGCAACGCATTGTGGGGCTCGGGGGGCGAGTTATTTGTTACTGGACACTTGATGGCATCCTAAAATGCAGGAGCTGGCCCAGAGTATCAGTAATCGGCGTTCGATTTGTCAGCAATATAGCTCAGGCAAATGTATTGCATTGTGTTGAAAAGGTGTCAATGTTATGAATATGCTTTGGTCATTCTGGATATGTTTAGCAAATGGATCGAGGCGTATCCAAACTGATAATAAGGCTGCTACTGTAGTTAAAGTTCTGATGCAAGTTAAGTTCTGATAACGGGCCTCATTTTATTGGACAGATTAACAGGGAGTTCTGCTCCCAGTTGGCCGTACACCAGCATTTACACTGTGCGTACAGACCATAGGCGGCCGGGCTGGTTGAGAGACAATATCAGACCCTCAACATTAGATTGGCTACATTAAGAGCAGACACGGAATTGACATGGCTAAGTTGCTTCCCGTTGCACTCTTCCAGCTGCGGGTTACACCTGCGGGAACGGCTCGGCTCTCTCCTGCCGAGATCCTTTAGAGTAGGCCCCTTAGAAGTCCCTGGTACCTGCATATTCCCAGACTGGTCCAGTTTCATCATATGACTGAAGAAATGACTACCTATGTTCTCGCCCTCACTAAGGACGTCAAGGGGCTCAATGGCCAGATCTGAGCAGCTCACCCGTCACCATCCCCAAGACATAGATCGCTTTCAGTGCAGCGTAGTAGTTATGTCAATGTCAAAAATTGGACTCGGAAAGGGTTGGAGCAACGATGGGAGGGGCCCTTCCAAGTTCTCCTTACCACCCCCACTGCAGTTGAAGTGGAGGGGAGGAGTGTTTGGAACCACATCCACCACTGTAAAAAGGTCGGTCACTATCCTGCCTCCCTTCCCCTGCGCTGCTTTACAGGTGTGGAGCATGATGGGTTGGATACGGGCCGCTTGTGCAATCTTCAGCTTCGCCTCGCTTGGAGTGACAGCGGCGGCGGAAATGGAAAAGGGGAATACCATCTATATCTGTAACCCGAACCAATCTGCAAGGACATTTCACTTATGCAGAGGTCACGTTCTCCGCTGCCCCCATGTATGAGTGCATGGTATCGACTCATGGAAGGTATTCAGCTTAGCGTACAATGAAGGACCCATGACGCAATTGCACCGGTCCCGGCGATGGGAAGGGAACATTGCATGGACATTGGCTTGTTTTTGGAGTAAATGTAAATATGATTTTGGACATGATAAGATTGGTGCCATAACGATAAAGCCAGACCGTGTGGAGAGTTGGAAAAGGTTGTGGGACAGAGGATGAATAGCGAGAGGACGGAGCGTGCAAGAAGGGGAGTACAAGGAGAACGTAGGTTATCAGGAGTTATACGAATATCATTTTGGACCCGGAATGAAGGAAACCTGATCAGCATGAATCTCTTCTACCAGATCTACCACCGCATGGATTGCAAGAGATGGATTGTTTGCTACCTGAACCCTGCATCGGTGTCCAGGTTATTTTCTATATCACCGCTTTGGGGCACTCCCCAAACGGCGGTTCATTTTCAGCGTTCCGATCCACTGCCCGAGCAAGTCACTGTTCCTTACGATCCGGTTTCAGCACCACAGGCTGTTTGCCTCCCCCTTCCTCGGGATAAATCCCACTCACAGTATGATACTCTTCAACGGTGGAGGGCGTATATACCCAGCCACTTCACTCCCAATGGCGATGCCCGGTCGTACGAGAATTGTGACAGCAGGGAAAGGTGCGGCTGGTTGCTGGTAAAGGTGGAAACGAATATAACATGTATGTTCCCCAGTTGTACGGACAGGAGGTGTTACGTCACTCAGAAGTCATGCCGATGCGTCATGTTACAACACCAACTGCGTTCCTTTGAACGCCGGCCTTCAGCTCCTTTGTGGCTGGACGATTGTCTCTCATGTCAATGTTGGGACTAGGGCTTTCCGCATTGCTAGGAGGCCCAAACGGGCGTTCCAAAGCTGGATAAATTGGGCTCCTGGGGGATCCCTGCTCAACCGATATACTGATTTTGATGGTAGCCTGTTAATGGACCAAGGAAACTACTTTCTTTGTAATGGCACAGCGACCAATGTTTTGTCACCCCCATTTGCCTGCCGAATTGGTATCGGAACACTAGTCTCCACCGCAGACAGCTTCCCCTCTGTGTGAATACTGCACAATCATGTGACACGCCGGGCAGTCTCTGGCCGAATTCTGCGAGAACTGGGAAAAACCTAAGGTTCTAGCAACCAACCGGGGCAACTCAGCCAGATGGGGAATTCTGATCGTCTTGACACTGGGAGTTGTGGGGGTTCCTTTGCGGTTTGCGATTGGAATTATTATATTTTTGGTCTCACCATCCTGGAGGTCTCGGTGCAATAACTAAGGAATTATCTCAACTGCGGTTGTTTGCCATGCAGAAACGGTTTGCTCTTGACTATTTTCTGGCCCGTGAGGGTGGGGTATGCGCCATAGTGCAGGGCAAGTGTATCATAGGGTTTCAAGACCCAGCCGCTATCATCATTAAATTGATGGGTCGCATACGGGACCACCTCGACGGTATGCAGGATACTGGCTTTTGGGGTAACTGGGGATTCGGAGGTTGGAAGGACTGGTTGATAAATATGTCCATGAATTTAGCAATGGCACTCGGCTGCGTCTTTGTTGTCCTGCCCATCCTTAAATACGTGATGGGTAAAATGCAGTGTGCACTGGAACAAATAGACGCACCTAGAATCGTGGCTGTTCGGATCTACGAGGGTGCAGCAGAGGACGGGGTGCTGCAACAAGAATTGGCAATGCAGCGACGAATTTTCTTAGATGAGGGGCCGGATGGTTGTCAGGACATAGCTACGGATTGGACCGATAGGTTATCATGAAATGATAAAAGGAGGGAATGCGGAATTGAACAAACGAATGTGATATAAAATGGGATAATTAGTTAGAATAGTGTAAATGATAGAGCTGGGTGCTAAATGGGGTGATTAGTTAGGATAATGTAGAGGATAGAGCCGGTCTAATGGTAGTGCGTTTGCATAAATGAAAAAGGAATTAAGCAAAGCATGGTAATGAACGAAAGAATTGAGCAAAGCATGGCCAGGAAGGGTGGAGAGGGGCCTCGTGCAGAAGATGGTGAAAAGAACGCTGGGTAACAAGAGGCCCCAGGTTTGACGAATGCGAAGTGAGCCAATCAGAATATACGGCCAGGTCAGGAGTTAGAACATAGAACATAGAACAGTACAGCACAGAACAGGCCCTTCGGCCCTCAATGTTGTGCCGAGCCATGATCACCCTACTCAAACCCACGTATCCACCCTATACCCGTAACCCAACAACCACCCCTTAACCTTACTTTTATTAGGACACTACGGGCAATTTAGCATCGCCAATCCACCTAACCTGCACATCTTTGGACTGTGGGAGGAAACCGGAGCACCCGGAGGAAACCCACGCAAACAGGGAGAGGACGTGCAGACTCCACACAGACAGTGACCCAGCCGGGAATCGAACCTGGGACCCTGGAGCTGTGAAGCATTTATGCTAACCACCATGCTACCCTGCTGCCCCTAAAGTTGTATAGGATGACCAATGGGAATCTTATTTGTGAAACTTAATGCCATTTGAATGATATATATAGAAGATCGCTTTGTCCTCTGTCTCGCTCTGCTCTGGAAGTTTCAGGAGACTGTATGTGTCCTGAGTCTCTTTAGAGCTGGTCAGCCTTGCAAGTTGTTTAAAAATGAATAATACCACACCCAGAGACCAGACTGACGGGTAAAACACTTAATTTGTCACCCGAACAGCTGCCTGGGAGTGACGACCAGGGTCTTTTCACAGTAAATTCATTGCAGATGGAATTGGAGCCATGTTCTGCTACACTGTCGTGTGTGTATAGTGAGCACATTAGGGGGAGGATTACGCAGCCTTGTGGGGCCCCAGTATCAAGACTATAGTGGATGTGGTGTTGCTGTTTCTCTTTATTGATTGTGCTCTACAGTTCCGGGCGTGGAGGGTCCAGTTCAGGATTATGAAGCTATGTTTTGGGGTTCGCCGTTTTTATATGAGTATGGCTGGGATATGACGTTGAAAATGGAGTTGTAGTCAATGAATAGGAGTCTGACTTAGGAGTTCTTGTTGTGAAGATTCTAAACGGATGTGTGTAGAGCCATTGAAATGGCATATTTTGTGGACCGGTTGAAAATGTATTCAAATTGGATGAAGGCATTCGAGGAGTATGAAGTTGATGTGACTCATGACTATCCTCTTAAAGCATTTCATAATGATTGATGTCAGGACCATCAGACGGTAGTTATTGAAGCAGGTTGACCGGTTGTTCTTTGGTACTAATGATGATGGTTGTCTTCTTCATGCACGTGTGAACCTCGGAGCATAGTTGGGAGAGGTTGACGATGTTCACGAACATATCTGCCGCTTAGTCCTACAGGATCAGAATGCACGACCAGAGACCCTGTCAGGACCTGTCCCTTTCCGGCGGTTCGCTTTCAATCAGGCCGATTTGACTCTGGAAGATGTGACGGTATGTATGGGTGTGTCTGAGCCTGCTGGTGCTCTAGGAAACGATTTGATGTTTTCCTGCTCGAAATGAGCACAGAATGCATTCAGTTCCTTGGGGAGCGGTGCACAGCTGCCGAAGATTCTAACACGCTTTCTTTTGTAGCCCGTTCTGTTATTAAATACTTGCCGCAAGCTAGCTTAGTCTGTTATTACCTCTTCGCAGAAACGACCTTACAGACGTCTTGCCTGGATTTACTGAATAGGACAGAGTCGCCTGATTTGATTGCCACAGACCTGGAATTCAGTAGGGAGGTAATCTCCCGAATGAACCATATATTCCGATTGGAGAAAGAATGTACTACAAATTTTGGCATGTAGCCTTCTACACTCTTGCTGATAAAGTCTACCAAGGGCGTCATATTGCGTAGTGGTTAGCACTGGAACTGCGACGCTGAGGACCCGGCTTTGCATCCCAATCCTGGGTCACGATCCGTGTGGAGTTTTCACATACACCCCATGTTTTCATTGGTTTCACCCGAACAGCCAAAGATGTGCAGGTTAGGGGCGTTGGCCACGCTAAAGTCCTCCAGAATTGGAAAAAAAATAATTGTGTACTCAGCATTTATAAAACAAAGAACAACAGTGGCGGTCTAAACGTTTCGTTCGGCCAATGAGTTTTGTGCATGGATCAGGCCAATGACAAGAAGCAGTCCCGTAGGAGCTCTTCTGTTGTCTTGCACAGCATTGCACCACAATCGAAACCGGATTATCCAACTTTCATCTCGGCATGTATGCCTGCAAAAGGAACACTTTGTTTGATCATGGACCAGGTCACTGACACAAAGCAGTCACGTCGGAGCGGTTATGTTGCCTTGGACCAGCATTGCACCAACTTCTGAACCGTATTCGCTCGCTTACGTTTCAGCATTAATGCTGGGAAAAGGAGCACCTTCTC
Organism: Scyliorhinus canicula; assembly: GCF_902713615.1. Classification (NCBI taxonomy): domain Eukaryota; kingdom Metazoa; phylum Chordata; class Chondrichthyes; order Carcharhiniformes; family Scyliorhinidae; genus Scyliorhinus; species Scyliorhinus canicula. Next base: position 93,363,645 of record NC_052157.1, read on the forward strand.
TTGCGGCCCGCTTTTCCGAAGTGCGGTAGCGGGATAATTCGATTAATGTCCTTGATATTTGTGGCAGTGCTCGAGAATGTTGGCGCCCTTGACGGGACAGGAGGCGCTTTGCTTGAAATTTGGCGAACACCCTTGTAGCTGGCTGTTTGAAGTTGCAGGCCAAGATAAAAAAGGGTTCCGTGCATTGTTTCACAGTTATTATTAGTAGTGTCGAATTCATTAAGGCCATCATAATTTCCGCCTTGGGTGGGATGTGCATGGCTATGATAATGATCGATGTATAGACCAGTGGAAGGTAGAATGGGCGGCACTATGCAGTCAGGTAATCTAGGTCTGGGAAGTAGTCATTCACCAGGGTCTCCGCGTCCAAGCAGGAGGAATAATTCTTCAAGAGGCCAACCCGCCTACCCTTCTTTTTGCCTGATGACGTCTTACAGTTCATCTGTTGCATTCAGAAGCCGTCAGGTTGTATCGCACAGTACGATGAAGCTGGTCTGAGCCATGTCTCCATGAAAAAGAGCACACCGTGGCCTCTGACACTCTCTGAAAGGAATGTCCAGCGTTAACTGATCCAACTTGTTTTCCTTTACTTTGTTGTTTGCCAAGTGCATCCTGGGAAGAGGAGACAACTAAACACGTCGCTTTCGTCTGACTTTCAGATCGTCGTGTTGCTCTTGCTTGGTCAGTCGGCGGCTGCTTCTGTATGGTCCCGGGAGCTGGAGGAAGAGGTGTGACCATTTGCAAGGTCAAGGCTTTTGTCTGGTGGGGTCACTGGTCTCGATTTCAGTGTCGTGTCCGTCCTGGTGCCCGGCGCGGTTTGAGATGTTTGTGCTGCGGCGGGGGTGGTGGGGGTGGTGAGGGAGGCAGATACATGATTCAATCGGCTCTCATGGATCCGTGAGCAGGCTTCACTCTTTCGGAGCATTTCTGTACTCGCGTGGGGTTACTCCCATTTTGGGGGATTTAATCAGGCTTTGGATTGTTGTCTGGGTCTGCCCAGTTCAGGCTGGTCTGTGGCCCGTGCTCTCTCCCGGTTTGTAGTCCTACAACACCAGGTTGAAGTCCAACAGGTTTGTTTCAAATCACTAGCTTTCGGAGCAGTGCTTCAGCACTTCAACTAAGGAAGGACCACTGCTCCGAAAGCTAGTGATTTCGGCAGTGTCCACCTCTTCATTCAACAACCATGGCTGGCGATCAAATAATGTGTTGATTTATAACCAGTTTCAAATGACGTCATTGTGATATAGAACATATAACACAGAACATTACAGTGCAGTACGGGCCCTTCGGCCCTCGATGTTGCGACGACCTGTGAAACCATCTGAAGCCTACATGACCTACACTATTCCATTTTCATCCATGTGTCTATCCAGTGACCACGTAAATGCCCTTAAAGTTGGCGAGTCTACTACTGTTGCAGGCAGGGCGTTTCATACCCCTACTACTCTCTGAGTAAAGAAACCGCCTCTGACATCTGTCCTATATCTACCACCCCTCAATTTACAGCTATGTCCCCTCGTGTTGGTCATCACCATCCGAGGAAAACGACTCTCACTGTCCACCCTATCTAACCGTCTGACTATCTTATATGTCTCTATTAAGTCACCTCTCAGCCTTCTCCTCTCTAACGAAAACAACCTCAAGTTCCTGAGCCTTTCCTCGTAAGACCTTCCCTCCATACCAGGCAACATCCTAGTAAATCTCCTCTGAACCCTATCCAAAGCTTCCACATCCTTCCTATAATGTGGTGACCAGAACTGCACGCAGTACTCCAGGTGCGGCCGCACCAGAGTTATGTACAGCTGCAGCATGACCTTGTGGCTCCGAAACTCAATCCCCCTACTGATAAAGGGTAGCACACGATATGCCTTCTTAACGCCCTATTAACCTGGGTGGCAACTTTCAGGGATTTATATACCTGGATGCCGAGATCTCTCTGTTCATCTACACTACCAAGAATCTTGCCATTAGCCAGGTACACTGCATTCCTGTTACTCCTTCCAAAGTGAACTACCTCACACTTTTCCGCATTAAAATCCATCTGCCACCTCTCAGCCCAGCTCTGCAGCTTATCTATGTCCCTCTGTATCCTATAACATCCTTCAGCATTATCCACAACTCCACCGACCTTCGTGTCATCTACAAATGTACTAACCCATCCTGCTACACCCTCTTCCAGGTCATTTATAAAAATGACAAACAGCAGTGGCCCCAAAAGAGATCCTTGCGGTACACCACTAGCAACTGAACTCCAGGATGAACATTTGCCATCAACCACCGCCCTCTGTCTTCTTTCAGCTAGCCAATTACTGATCCAAACCGCTAAATCACCTTCAATCCCATACTTCCTTATTTTCTGCAATAGCCTGCCGTGGGGAACCTTATCAAACGCCTTTCTGAAATCCATATACACCACACCAACCTCTTTACCCTCATCCACCTGTTTGATCACCTTCTCAAAAAACTCAATAAGGTTTGTGAGGCATGACCTACAGTTCACAAAACAGTGTTGACTATTGCTAATCAACCTGTTCTTTTCAAGGTGATTATAAACCCTATCTCTTATAACCTTTTCCAACATTTTATCCACAACCGAAGTGAGGCTCACAGGTCTATAATTACCAGGGTTGTCTCTACTCCCCTTCTTGAATAAGGGGACAACATTTGCTATCCTCCAGTCTTCCGGCACTATTCCTGTCGACAAAGACGACATAAAGATCAAGGACAAAGTCTCTGCAATCTCCTCCCTGGCTTCCCAGAGAATCCTAGGATAAATCCCATCTGGCCCAGGGGACTTATCTATTTTGACATTTTCCAAAATTGATAACACCTCCTCCTTTTGAACCTCAATTCCATCTAGCCTGGTCAACTGAACCTGAGTATTCTCCTCGACAACATTGTCTTTCTCCAGTGTAAACACTGATGAAAAATATCCATTTAACGCTCCCCCTATCTCCTCTGATATTATGCTCTTCTCTGTGATGACTTATACATTGATCGCTTCGATAGGAGGTCAGCACAATGGCCGAGTACTTCGCTCCAATATCTTCCAGTGTAGTGGACATAGACACTATTCTAGCGGTGGGTGACTACATGTTCTTACAAAGTTCGAACCGCGTTTGCCTGCATTTCCACCGTGTGCTTGGCAGTTCTCCCTCAATCTGAAAATCTGCAGTTTTGTTGAATTGGCAATACTAATGTGACCCTTGGTGCACATAAATGTTCATGTTCGGTGGATAGGCCATGGCCAAAACGCCGGGTTATGTTTATATTGGATAACGATAACTCTATGTCGTTTACTCCTTTGGAGGGAGATGCAGACACGAATGGCCTCCTTCCAGACTGTCAGAAATTCATACATTTCATAGATTATATTCAATATACATGAATACTACTGCTTTTGCAACCTCCCGTGCTTTCTAAATCGCAGATGTTTACACGTGTGCAGTGTCTCCACTGCCTTGGACTCAACTGATGTCCATTCCTAAATTTTCTCCGCGTCTTTCCGTTGCAATCTACATTAAGGCTATTTTTGAAGCATACTTTTCTAACCAAACTGTGAACCCCGGATCCAATGGCTGTTTATGTGACTCAAAGTTAATTATTACTCTTGTGACGAATTGTGCGTTACATTATGTTACCAAAGCTACAAAACCGAAATTACGTGCTTTTAAAAATTGAGTATGAAATGTTGCAACTAACTATAGTGAGAACTAACCTAAAATATTGTTGCTTGCAAACTACTTGTCATTGTATCATTATGCAATTCATAAAGTTGCTCTGCCGGGTCATCTCGCCTCAGATATTGTTCGACGTTTCTACTCATGGTGCTCTTCATTGTGGAATGGTACAAATTCATCGATATTTTAACGCCTGGAATGATTTTAAAACCTGTCATAATTTGTGGCTATTAAACAGTTCATAGGACCAAAATCATTCGTTAATCCCTCAATGTGGAATGCAAAAACATGAAGTACTTTGATTATTTCTGTACTGATTATTTGTCTTTGGGGCTCCGCACACATGGAAGATTCACTGTGGAGCAAAACCGATATAATGATTAAACTAGCATGAGTTAATACATATCCTCTTGCAGGTGAGGGATTATTGGGATTTGCAAAAAAGGAATACGAACTGATGGACAATGGGTGACGAAACTCACGAAAGTTGCGGGCAACAAACTCAGGCAATAGTGTATTTCTGGAGAATGTCTTGGTTCAGACGAGAAGGGAGAAAGTCTTCCAAAGGTGAATATCTGTTGGATTCTGCGGTCCCTGCGTCGAACAGAAAGTGCTGACTAAGGCTGATATGTGAACACGTGCTATTTCTTTCATTATTTTAGACATCGCTATCCAAATTATTTTACTTGTTATTGTTTTCTATTTAACTGTGAATCTACTAAACTCTTGCGGCTGGGGGAGGCGGCGGGGGGGGGGGGGGGGAGGTGGGGGGGGTGGCAGAGCGTAAACTTAGAAGGTGTAATGACTTTAGGGGAAATAGAGAACAAACTAATATAAAAACATCACCCTGTCTGCTCAAACGCAGCAGATTGAAGTATATTTGTATTAACGCCAGAGGTGTAGCGCGTAAGGTAGATTAAGAAATTATGATTTTGTGGTTTCCACAGAAACGTGGTTGAAGAAAGGGCTGGATTGTCAGCTGAACTTTGGATGGCATGAACGCTTCAGGGAGATAGCGGGGGAAGTAAAAGGGGAGGAGGAGTAGCAATACTAGTTAAGGGGAATATTACAGCCGTACAGCGGGATCACACATCGGAGGGCTCATACAATGAGGCAATCTGGGTAGAACGCAAGAACAGGAAGGGTGCAATCATAATGCAGGAGGTTTGTGATCGGCGGCCCAACTGGCAGTGAGAGAGAGAGGAGCACATAGGTCGCGAGATTTTGGATCGGAACAAAAGTAACATGGTTGTTGTGATCGTGGTTTCAATTTCCCCTCGATTGACTGGGAGTCAGTTAGTGCTCGGGGTTTGTATGAGGCAGGGTTTTTAAGATGGATCCAGAAAGGCTTCTTGAAGCAATATGCAGACAGTTCATCTAGGGAAGCCGCAGTACTGCATCTAGTATTGAGAAATGAGCCTGACACGTGGTTGAGGTTTCAGTAGGGGGACAATTTCGGAGTAATAACCGCAATTCCGTACGTTTTCGGGTACTTTTGGACAAGGATGTGTGTAACCCTCGCGTTAAGGTGCTGAACTACCAAACTCAAATTACGATAACATTGGATCGAAATTGAAGAATTTGGATTGGGCGCAGCTGTTGGATTATAGATCAACATCGGACCTGAGCGAGTCTTTCATGCGAATGTTGATTAGGATTCAGGAACATCACTTCCTGAGAGAACGAATGATACGTACGGAAGATTGGATATGGAAGTAGAGGACGTTGGATAACGAGAGATATTGTAAACATCGTCAAATAGAAAAGGTCAAGAAGAGTGGAGACAGTCGAGACCCTTGAGGAGTATAAGGAAAGTAGGAAGGTACTTAAGTGGGGAAAACGGTAGGCTGGGAGTCAGAAAAACTCCTCGGCAAGTATGATTAAGGTGAATCCAAAGCTTTTTATTGAAATGTAAAAAGCAAGCGGGTCGCCAGGGAAATGATTGGACGTCTAATGGTCATTGCGCCGGCGTGGGGTTGAGGGGAGGGGGTGGGGGGCGCGTCGTCTATGTGTTGAGCCAGAGAAAATAGGAGATGTTCTTTCCATCAGCGTTCACCGATGAAAGAGACTTTGTGCAATACGATTCTTGGATAAGAAGTGTAGACAGTCTGGATCATGGTCACATCGAAAAAGAGGAGATGTTCGATCTTTTTAAATACATCACGTTGAATATATCTCCTGGTCCGGTTGGGATTTACCCCGGAATACTGAGGGAAACAAGGGAGGAAACTGCTGGGGCCTTGGCTGACATCTTTGCTTCCTTACTTTCTGCAGCTGAGATTCCACATAACTGGAGAATCGCCACTGTGGTGCCATTGTTTAAGAAAGATGGCAGGATAACCTTTGAAACAATACGCCGGTGAGCCGAACGTCAGTATTGCAGAGAAATCTCAGGGACAGAATTTATACCCATTTGGAATCAATTGTACTGATTACCAGCATGGTTTTGTGAAGGGGAGGTCGTTTCTCACTAACTTTGTGTAGGTTTTTCAGGAGTTGACAAAGATGTCAGATGAGGAAGGGGCGGTGGACGTTTTTTACATTGACTTCAGTAAAGTATTTGACAAGAGGCCACATGGAAGACTGGTATGAAAGATGAAGTCATGCGGGATCAGATGTGAATGGTAAGATGGATACAGAATTTGCTCTGTCACAGTAGACGAAGTGTAGGTGGAGACTACATTTTTTTCCGGAATGGAAGGTTGTAACTGTTGGGGTTCCGTGGTGATCTGTGATGGTGCCTCTATTATTTGCAGTGCACGTAAACGATTTGGAAGAACATATGGCTGATCTGATTAGTAAGTTTACGGAAGACACCAATGTTCTTGGAGTGGCAAATAGTGTTAAGGATTGTCAGTGGACAGCAGGACACAGTCAAGTTGGAACATTTGGCACAGAAATGCAAATGGAGTTGAACCCGGACAAATTAAAGGTCATGCATTTTGTTAGGTCTAACGTCGAGGTTAAATGCACCATTGACAATCGTGATTCATTGTTGTCAGTCTGGTCTCAATAAAATTTGATACGGATTTGCAGGTATCAATTATTGCTTATTTTAACCAGCCAGCTGGGTGACTCGCTCTATTGGGAGAGCAGGACACCACCATGTCTCCTCGATCTTCAACAGCGAGTGAACAAAGGGACAAATCATTTCTGGACTGATATATTCAAGTTGCATCAAATTTCACATACATGCCACCAAATAAGGCAACAGGAATGAATGCAAAATTCACATCGGTTATCCATATACACTTCTTGACCGGGCCTTATATCCTAATTGCCTCATTTCACATTCCTGAGCCCTGGGCTTACTTCACATACTTCAGCCTTTGGGGGAGCCCCTTTCACTCAGCATTCTCGTTTAGCAACTGCCCCTCACCCCTTCCTGGCCATGCTTTGCTTAGATCCTGTGTTCTGGCTCCTATACCCGGGTATCCTCGACATTATCCTAACTAATTATCCCATTTTGTATCGCATTCGCTTGTGCAATTCCTCACCATAAATTGCAAAACTTTTAAGAATATAGAAAGTCAGAGAGGTCTGGGCGTGCACGTTCAGAGATCTTTCAAGACGGCAACACTAGTGGACACGGTAGTCAAGAAACCATACGGAATGATTGCCTTCATTTGACGGGGCATTCAGATTAAAAACTGGCAAGTCATGCGGCAGTTGTACAGAAAATTGGTACGGGCACACTTGGAATACTGTGCGCAATTGTGGTCGCCACACAACCAGAATTACGTGGACGCTTTGGAAAAAGTGCAGAGGAGGTTTTCCAGGAATTTGCTTGATCTGCAGAGTGTTAGCTATGTGGAGAGGCTGAACAGACTCGGACTATTTTAATAGAAAGACAAAAGTTGTAGGGTGATGTGATAGACGTCGACAGGATGATGATGGACACGGAGAGAGTGGATGAGAATAAACTATTTTCCAGGGTGGAGGTGTCAGTCACCAAAGGGCATAGGATTATGGCCCATGGGACAAGGTTAAGGCTGTGCGAGGCAGGGCTTTCACGCAGAGGATGGTGAGTGTCTGCAACTCGTTGTCACAGGAAGTTATGGCAGAAGATACATTGACGGCGCTCAAATGCATATTAACAAACATATGGATAGGATAGGTAAAGAGTGTACGGCACAACGAAGTGCTGAGTGTTTTGGCAAAGATTTTTCTAATGAGCGGGACATGCTTGGATGGCCAAAAGTCCTGTTAGTGTGCTGTATTGTTCTTTGTTCATTGTAAACGGCAGACTGGTATTTTCTCTAATCCCCCCAATTGAAATTAATTACATTCATGCAGCATTTTAAATCATGTGTCTTCTATATATTTTTAATGCCCCTGATCGTTGATTAATCTTTGGCACTTGCATGCCAACACCTCGTCTTTATTGACAATAGAGTTACTGAGGGGACCTTTACAAAAGGGGTGTTTTTTATAGAATGACTGTCGTGGCTGTACCTTTGAGAAATTAGTGTTTATTATTGCAGTGATGTCAGAGTGCGAGTGGAGCTGTGCTCTGTTAGATTCCTGTTTCACTTTGAGAAAAGCTAGGGTGTGTCTGTGTTTTCTTGGTTTCGTTTTCAGAGAGAAGAGCTGCAGTGAAAGCCAGAAGATGTGCATGGAACACTGTAAAAGCGAAAGAGTGTTCAATTGGGTGCATTCAAAGGGATGACTGCTCTCATTAGAGAATTAAAACCTGATCTCTGTGTCAAAAGGGTCTTTTGTCTTCAGAATGCTGTTTGGGAATTTATTGAGGATTACTTAGTGTTGTATTCTTTGGGGGTTGAATTTGAATTGATGGTTGCTAAGATGTTCAGTGTATGTTTCAAAATGTTTAACTTCAGTCCATAGAAAAACCATTGTTTTGCTTTAAAAAATACCTTTCGGTTTCTGCTGAACCACACCTGTAGTATGGATCGTGTGCAACCCACACCACAATCCTTGTAAGTTGGGGGTCAGGTGAACTCTATTATGCACTTTGCGGTTCTCTAAACCCTGGCCAATACAAAATTGGGGGCTCGTCCGAGATAAAATCCATTCTGTTGGATTGGCTTAGCGAACTTTAAAGATAGTGAGGGGTGAGCATATTGTGGTTGCTTTTCAGGTCTGGTATTCCAGGTTATGTGGGGAGTGTGTTGTGCACAATGGCTCTTTTGGAGGCTCTGAAGCTTTGGTGGTGGTGAATTTCACACACGTTTCCGTACGGACAGAGACATGAAAGCAGACTGTTGGATTTGGCAAAAAACATTGCAGTTAAAATTACTTGACAATATGCGAAAATATTAGGTAGTTATGGCGGTGGCTACGCATTTAAAGTTGCCTGAGATACTGTTTGACTCATTGGAAATGGCAAAAATTCAGTTACAAATTAAACAAATGGAACATGAGAAAGAATTAAAGCAACTTGAATACGAAAGAGAGAGGGAGGAAACAAGAAAGAGATAGAGAGGACAACAAAAAGGAGAGAGAAGAAAGGAGAAAATAAATAGCCATAGCTAAACAAAAAGAAAGAGAAAGTGAGGTACAGATCAGAGAAAAAGATAGAGATAGAGCTTGAACATCAGAAAATGAAACATGACCGTCAGTTAAAATTGGCGAATGTAAAGGGAACTGTACAGTTGGACGATAGCGATGAGGGTAGTGAGAAAGCGTGTCATAGTCGAATGCTTGGTGGGGATCTATTTCAATATGTCCAAGCATTGCTAACATTTGATGAGAAGCTGGTAGAACCCTTTTTCATTTAATTTTAGAAGGTAGCTAAACAAATGAAATGACCAGAGGACATGTGGGTATTACTGATTCAAACAAAGCTGGTAGGCAGGGCTAGTGAAGTGTTTGCATTACTACCGGGGGTGGTACTACCGGGGCCTCACGGTAGCATGGTGGTTAGCATCAATGTTTCACAGCTCCAGGGTCCCAGGTTCGATTCCCGGCTGGGTCACTGTCTGTGTGGAGTCTGCACGTCCTCCCCGTGTGTGCGTGGGTTTCCTCCGGGTGCTCCGGTTTCCTCCCACAGTCCAAAGATGTGCGGGTTAGGTGGATTGGCCATGCTAAATTGCCCGTAGTGTAAGGTTAATGGGGGGATTGTTGGGATATGGGGATATGGGTATACGGGTTACGTGGGTTTAAGTAGGGTGATCATTGTTCGGCACAACATTGAGGGCCGAAGGGCCTGTTCTGTGCTGTACTGTTCTATCTATCTGGGACATACGAGGAAGTGATACATCCACCTTAGGTGCATATATACTCGTGGCTGAAGCCTCCGGACGAAGGTTCAGAAATGTAAGGAAATAATTTGGTCAAATATGCATGGCGATTGAAAGGCTCAATCGAGTAATTTTGGTAGCTGGAGAAGGGCTTTGAAAGTAGACCAAATGCATGAAGGTCTCAGATAAATTATACTTTTGGAGGAGTTGAAAAATTCAATTCCTGATGTAGTAAGAACTCATAGAACATAGAACTTTACAGCGCAGTACGGGCCCTTCGGCCCTCGATGTTGCGCCAACCTGTGAAACCATCTGAAGCCTATCTGACCTACACTATTCCATTTTCATCCATATGTCTATCCAGTGACCACTTAAATGCCCTTAAAGTTGGCGTGTCTACTACTGTTGTAGGCAGGGTGTTCCACACCCCAACTACTCTCTGAGTAAAGAAACTGCCTCTGACATCTGTCCTATATCTACCACCCCTCAATTTAAAGCTATGTCCCCTCGTGTTGGTCATCACCATCCGAGGAAAAAGACTCTCCCTGTCAACCCTACCTAACCCTCTGACTACCTTATATGTCTCTATTAAGTCACCTCTCAGCCATCTCCTCTCTAACGAAAACAACCTCAAGTCCCTGAGCCTTTCCTCGGAAGACCTTCCCTCCATAACCAGACAACATCCTAATAAATCTCCTCTGAACCCTTTCCAAAGCTTTCACATCCTTCCCATAATGTGGTGACCAGAACTGCACGCAGTACTCCAGGTGCGGCTGCACCAGAGTTGTGTACAGCTGCAGCATGACCTCGTGGCTCCAAAACTGAATCCTCCTACTGATAAAGGCTAGCACACCATATGCCTTCTTTCCAGCCCTATTAACCTGGGTGGCAACTTGGCAAAAATGCGAGTGGAGCCGATGATTATGAATTTGTTCAGAAATCAAAGCTTGGTTTCCGACATCAGTTACAGCCAGTGGTGGATAGAAACTGGGGACATGAGAAATAAACATGTTGTGAAGTTAAGTGTGATATGATGAGGCATAATAAGGAGAGCATACTTCAGATTGAAAAAGAAATCCAGGAGGACTGAATATAAATGTAATAGTTTCAAATGTTGTCAGTGTAAACAATGTGGCCATGTAAAGTGAGAGTGTTGCTGGCTGAAAAAAACCCCATGGAATGTTGAGGTTGCAAAACAGGATAAGGCAGTGGGATTTGTTAAAGTGGAAAAGGAAAGCACAAGTGAAGCGAAGGAGGTACAAAAGATTGTACAGGTCATCAAGGGGTGATTGAGCAGAAGGTACCAGATCTCTTTAAAGGATGTGCTTGTGTGGGTAAAGTTTTGTCCTCAGTATCAGGAGGAGCAAGCGAATAAGTCGCAATTTTAAGAGATACGGGAGCTCGACAATCTTTAATGCTAAGAGATGGGTAGTTTGTAGTTTGAGAATAATATTGCCAGAAAAGGTGGTAATACGTGGATTTCAGGGTGAGAAGATTATGAGAAGTAAGGTTCGAAAGTACAGTGAACAGTGGTGAAGTGGTAGTAGGAGTAATAGAGATAATAGAGAAAATAACTTGTCCAGGAATACAGTTTATTTTTGGTTATGATATAGCTGGATTCCAGGTGGGAGTGATGCCGACTGTGGTTGATAATCCAGTGCAAAATCACACAACTGAAGTGTTGAAGGATGAATATCCAGGGATTTATTTCCGGATTATGTCGTAACACGGTCGAAATTCACAGGTTAAGACAGGAAGAGTAATCAAAGAATGAAGATAAAGTTGAAGTTAATTTATCAGAAACGAGTTTTGATCAGATGGCGTAAAAAGAACAAGAACAGGTGGAGTGATAGATAGAACAGTACAGCACAGAACAGGCCCTTCGGCCCTCGATGTTGTGCCGAGCAATGATCACCGTACTTAAACCCACGTAACCTGTATACCCGTAACCCAACAATCCCCCCATTAACCTTACACTACGGGCAATTTAGCATGGCCAATCCACCTAACCTGCACATCTTTGGACTGTGGGAGGAAACCGGAGCACCCGGAGGAAACCCACGCACACACAGGGAGGACGTGCAGACTCCACACAGACAGTGACCCAGCCGGGAATCGAACCTGGGACCCTGGAGCTGTGAAGCATTGATGCTAACCACCAAGCTACCGTGAGGCCCCATGTATGAGGCAGATATTTTTATTTCAGGAAAATTGGCGGAGGTACTACAAACAGATATAGAAATAAAACGGATGTATCAGAAAACATATATGGAAGAGGAATCTGAGTTTTTCCCACAGTATTATTCCCGTAAATGTGAGGACTTGATGAAAAATTGAGACCTTTAGACAAATGAAAAGTGGGCGGAAGTTCATCAAGTAGTATTGCCGATAAGTGTGCGAGTTGCACATGAGGTACCAGTGGGAGATCATTTGGGAATAAGGAAAACTCAAGCTAAAATGCAAAAAACATTTTTATTGGCCTGGACTACATAAAGATGTAGTTATTTTTTGTCAATCATGTCACACATGTCCAGTGATGGGGACACCTCAAGCAGTGAAACAACCAGCGTCCTTAATACCCATTGCAGCATTTGATGAAGATTTTACAAGTGTCCTAATTGATTCCGTTGCACCGCTTCCTAAAATGAAAACTGGTAATTAATATATTTTGACGATAATGGATGTGTCTACTCGCATTCCAGAGGCCCTTCCGTACGTAATATTACAGCTAAAACATTTGTGGAGGAGGTACTTAAATTAGCTACTAGATATGGACTACCCACAGAAATACAATCGGATCAAGGATCAAATTTTACCTCAAGATGATTCAAAGAAGTTACGGACAGTTTAGGAATAAAACAATGTAAATCAACTGCGCACCATTCAGAATCGCATTCATTGAATGTTAGAAAGGTGGCATCATACATTACAGACAATGTTGAGGGCTTCTTGTCACGATTAGCCAGATGATTGGGATAAAGGAATTATATTCGTATTGTTTGCAATTTGAGATGCACCTGATCAGTCAACCAAATTCAGTCCTTTTGAACGAATTATTGGTCATGAGGTAAGAGGACCACTTAAATTGTTTAAGGAAAAAATGGTGATCGATAAGTCAGAAGTTGCATTATTGGAATACGTGTCAAATTTTAGGGAACAATTAAATAGACTTAAATAGATTAAATTGACAATATTTAAACGTTGTACAAACGTTGTGATGAAACATGCAGCGGGCAAGTCATCCAAAGTTCGTAGTGGATATAAAGTTTTAGTATTGTTACCAGGTAGGTGAACTTTTAAAAGCAAGGTTTTCTGGACCTTATCTGATTAAAGGAAATTAAGTGAGGTGAACAATGCAATACGAATGCCAGATGGAAGGAAGTCTCACCGAGTATGTCATGTGAATGTGCTTAAAATGTTCTTTGTCAGGGAAGGAGTGAAAAAGGAGGACGTTTTAATGATTCTATCTCAAAGTGAAGAACCAAATCCAGATGACTGTGAATTTGACATCCCTCAAATTAAAGTGGAAAACGAGGATGTTGGTAAAAATTGTATAAATTTTTGAATTCCCTTCCAGGGGACAAACGAACTGAGCTGAAAAAGTTATTGACATCACATGGGCAAGTTTTGTAAAGATTAATTGGAATGTACTAAAATGGCTATACATGATGTAGATGTCGGAAATGCTGTTCCAATCAAGCAACATCCACATAGACATAACCTTTTAAATCGGCACAGGTTAACAAAGAGATTGACAGTACGCTTAAAAATGGGATAATTGAAATGGATTGGAAGCCAATGGAGCTCACCCATAGTGATGGTACCTAAACCAGACGGTACCCAACGGTTGTGTGTGGACTATATAAATGTTAATGCAGTTACAAGAACGGAGTCGTATCCTATCCCTCGTTTGGTGGATTGCATTGAGTAAGCGTGATAATCAGCTTTGATTTACAAATTGGATACACCTAATGATTACTGGCAGGTACCATTATAAGAAATGGCGAAGGAGATGTCTGCATCTGTCACTCCAGATGGTATATACCAATTCAAAGTCATGCCATTTGGCATGAAAACCACCACAGCCACATTTCAACGGTTAACTAACAAAGTCGTTTCCGGATTACACAGTTGTGCCGTATACATCTGTTAATCTTCAGCCAGACGTGTAAAGAACATTTAAGACAGCTGATGGTGTTATTCGATCGACTTCAGAGGCGGGTAAAACCTAGCCAACAGGAAATTGGGAAAAGCCCAAGTCACTTTCATTGGTCATACAATCGGACAGGGTCAAATGGTCCCACGGGATGTGAAACATATATTTACTGGGGAGTTTCCAATACCGTCGACACAAAGGAAAATAATGCAATTTCTTGGTATGAGTTGATTTTACCGTAAATTTGTACCGACTCTTAGCTGTGTGGTTGCTCCGCTGACGGACTTGCTCAAGAAGCGTAACGAATTCCAGTAGACAGTGAATTTCAACGGTCTCTTGACGAGCTAATAGTTGTGACAACCAATCCTCTTGTGTTCCAGAATTAAAAGGGACTCTGTGATCAGACTGAACTAAAGTATCTGACTTTCAGTGACATTCCGAGGCATAGAGAAATGCATGCATCGTGCAGAAACATTCTTGTTCAAATATATGTTCAATCAAGAGGCATTCCAGTTGGAGGAAGAAGAAAAAAAGGACTGTATTATTATACCTGTTTGCGTGTTCTTTTTTGAAATGAAAAGTAAACTTACCGTGTGTTTTTCTTAAAAAATAGCGAAAAGGTGAAAATTGAAATAATCTTGAAGTTGAAGGTTTATTTTTTTGGCGGGCGGTGAGATGTGAGAGTACCTTTAAGAAATATATGTTTTTTAATATAATAACTTTAGTAGGTGTACCTTTACGAAATTGTTCTGTATTACTGCAGTGATGTCAATGTGTGGGTGGAGCTGAGCTGTCTGTCAGCTTTTGTTTCACTTGGAGAACAGCTTGAGTGTATTTGTGTATATTTTTTTGTTTTTGTGTTCAGAGAGTAGAGCTGCAGTGAGAGCCAGTAGATGTGCTTGGTTCTCTCTAGAAGCTAATGGGTGTTCATTTTGGTGATTTCAAAGGATAACTGCTCTCATTCGATAATTTCAACCTGATATCTGCCGTGAAAGGATATTTTGCCTTTTGGATGTTGTTTTGGAATTTATTAAGGATTACTTCGTGTTGCATTCTTTGGAGTTGTATTTGAATTAATGCTTGCTGAGATGTTCACTGTATGTTTTAAAAAGGTTAACTTGAGTTCATAGAATATACCTTGTTTTGCTTTAAAAAGAAAACTTTCGTTTTCTGCCGTACCACACCTGTAGAGAGGGCCGTGTGCTCCCCTTACCACAAACTACTAAAAGTTGAGGTGGGGGGTGGGTCAGGTGAACTCCATGATACATTTGGGGTTCTCTAAAGCTGGCCCATAGCAATTGATTTGCTGTTTTTGTTCCAATTCTAGCAAGAATTGGTTGGTGATTCTGCTTGCCCAGTCACAGCACGAGAAATTTAATGTTATCTGTCAATTTAGAACTCCAGCGAGTGATTCTTATACTGGGAGTATAGTTTTCAATTCTGGTCACCACAATACCGGGAGGATGCGGAGGCTTTAGAGGAGGTGCAGAAGAGATTTACCGGGATGTTGCCTGGTATGGAGATCATTAGCTATGAGAAGAGGTTGAATATACTCGGTTGATTCTCATTGGAACAACGGATGTTGAGGGCTGACCTGATAGAGGTCTACAAAATTATGAGGGGCATCGGCAGAGTGGATAGTGCGAGGGGTACGATTTAGAGAAGATGTACGAGGCATGTTTTTTTACACAGAGGGTAGTGGGTGCCTGGAACTCGCTGCCGGAAGAAATGCTGGAAGCAGGGACGACATTGACGTTGAAGGGGCATCTTGAGAAATAGATGAATGTGATGGTAATAGAGGGATATAGAACATAGAACATAGAACAGTACAGCACAGAACAGGCCCTTCGGCCCTCAATTTTGTGCCGAACAATGATCACCCTACTTAAACCCACGTAACCCGTATACCCGTAACCCAACAATCCCCCATTAACCTTACACTACGGGCAATTTAGCATGGCCAATCCACCTAACCCGGATATCTTTGGACTGTGGGAGGAAACCGGAGCACCCGCAGGAAACCCACGCACACACGGGGAGGACGTGCAGACTCCACACAGACAGTGACCCAGCCGGGAATCGAACCTGGGACCCTGGAGCTGTGAAGCATTGATGATAACCACCATGCTACCGTGAGGCCCCAAATATGGACCCAGGAAGTGTAGAAGTTTTAGTTTAGAAGGGAAACAAGGTCGGCACAGGCTTGGAGGGCCGAAAGGGCTGCTCCTGTGCTGTACTTTTCTTTGTTCTTTGTTCTTCGAATGCATGCCGATCGAATCATGACAAGTTTACATTTATTTATTTGCCTCACATGAACGCCGCAATACTGTTTTTCTGCACACTGCCATGGGAATGTCCCTTTAAGAAATGTTTTTGTCTCATCACATGACTTCAGTAATGTCATTGTGAGGGTGGAGCTGGCTGTGGTGCTGTGTGTTTTACTTTTGTTTGAGTTTGGTTTTGGAATGCACAGGGTAAAAGATGTGACTCCATCTTCATTTTAAAAGCTGTTTCCAGAATACTTGATAACTTAAAAGCAATAATTGATTTCTGAGAGGAATTCAAGCCTGCTGTTTGGAAAGGGGAACAAGAGTGTCAATGACACGTCTTATACCAGGAAGATCGCCGAGTGCTGCGCCACAACTGTGAAAAGAGATTTCTGGTTTTATTTGGAATTGATTATTGAATTGGAACAGTTATGAGTGAATGTATTAAGAGTTATATATAGATTAATGTAGCTGTGTGCGGTCTTTAAGGTTGCAGTTGCTAAAAATTCTTACTGTATGTGTTATGCAAATGTGAACTAAATTCGTAGATTGAAGCTTGTTTTTAGCTTTAAAAAGCCAGACATCTATATTGAATAACACGTTAAAGGCAGGCTCTTGTACCGATCCTATCCTAATTCAATAAACACTCGTAGGTCAGGTGAAATCCATGATATATATTTTTGCTTTCTACACCCTGGCCCATAACAGCACACATCTCGAATTTTCTTGCTTCGTTTTGGATTCAGTTTGTGTCATATACCTCATGGCAGGCTTTGAAATGCTGACGAACTGCTGCCCTAATTTGATTGGCTGTCTATCACATTTTATTACAAGGCATTATCTTTGATGAAAACTCATCCCTCGATTAAGTGTATTTTTTATAAATGCGCACTATCTTTGTTTGATTCAAGCATCATGTTCAACATCATGTGCAACATGTAAAATATCATAAACATGCCAATTTTAACCCATTGGTGCCACATCTGTGGGCGTTTTTTTCACCTTTTTTATTGACATCGGCATGCTTTTACCTCCAGACGAAAGTTCGAAAGGTAAAGGGAAAGGTACATTTCACTTTGAGTGGATTTACATTGACCGACAATGTGTTTGCAACCGACGTACGCTGGCAACAATCACCACTGCGTTCAATTAACTAAAATGTCACAGAGTGTCATTTCTTCTCTCACTTTTCGACAGGATCATAGCGTAAATCGTATTGTATCATTCACGTGAGGAGAACAGGTGCATCGAGTTGCACACTTTTGTTTGATGCCCAAACAAACACTTAATGACGTTGAAATTTCATATATTTAAGCATTGACAGAAATAAGGATATCTAACTCCTCCAGTAATGAGCAGAAATTAAGTTAAAAACAAAGTAAATGGGGGAGTTGATTCAAGATAATCTACTGGTGAAATAAAAATATACTTATTCGCCTATAAAGGAAAATAATTATTTTACAAATGTGACCATTGAAAGCAGTCGAGTGACGAATGGAGAGATTATGAAATTAGTGAACGGACATTCGTGCAATTATGAATTTGAGATGTACCTGGCAAAAAGGAAATATGGTGAATAACAAAAAATTGCAAGAAATGTCATAATTCGAGATCGCAAAATAAGGAGAGAAAGAGATAACTAGGATAGGAACTGCAGTAGATTGCTCAAATGGTCGACTAAAAGCAAATTTCCGCCTCTGCTGAACATGAAAATTATTTCCCTGACTTGACTACATTGAACAGGTTTTTGTAATTAATTGCTGGATTTCGCTCATAGAGTTCCACATAAATTTGTTGAGAAGGGAGAGTTTCATATACATTTACACGTCATCAGTATACGTAATGCCCATAATGTATTATTGCCCTTTTTGCTGTGAGTGGCTCACATACCTTTTATTTCATAAATGTTCTTAATGAGATGTTCACAAAACGGCTGGACCATTACCTCACTGGATTGAATATCGTTCCTGATATTTTTTGAAAAAGAACATGTGCACCACTACGAAATAGTGCTTCAAGACACCTTTCTGAGTTTTGATATTCCCGAACATGAAACGTCGGCATGGTTGGCAACAGACAGTGGGGTGGCTCTTGGCCCAGATTTCGGTGGATACATAGAATTTGTGACGTTTTGTACGTCACTATGTGAGGAAAGCGTGGAACAAGATGAAGATTTGAGTGATACAAAATACGGCGACAGCAAAGATGTCCCCACAGACGTCCAGACGTGTTAGGGTGTGTACTATATTACCTTGTAACGTCTGATTCGCCTACAGAGTTTAACAAATTTGAGACAAATTTAAATGAAGAAATATCAATTGACTTGAATATCATAGTATCATAGAATTTACACAGCTGAAGGAGTTAATTCGCACCATAGAGTCTGCACCGGCCCTTGGAAAGAGCACCCTACCCAAGCCCACACCTCCACCCTATCCCGGTAACTCCAGCCTACCTTCTTTGGACACGACGGGCAATGTAGCATGATCAATCTACCAAACCTGCACATCTTTGGACTTTGGGAGGAAACTGGAGCACCCGGAGGAAGCACACGCAAACACGAGAACATCCAGACTCCGCACAGGCAGTGAACAAATCCGTGAACGGAACCTGCGATCTTGGAGCTCTGAAGCAAGTGTACTATCCATTGTGATATCGTGCTGCCCTTAGGGGTTGGCAGGCAGAGCTTCTATTTCGAAACAGGAATAACTTGAATTCACTAAAATTCAATTCACACGAAAAACAAAGGAATTAAGGATAATTGCAAAAACAAAGGATCAAGAGAAACATAAATGTTCAAAAAGGCACTTGAAATGCTGGTTAGCAATGGCAGAGGAAACGAGGAGAGAAATACAACTTCAGATTCAAGTGTGGGCAGTGGGAGTGGAACGGCCAGAGAAGATGCAGCCTGGATGTAGTTGTTCCCATAAAGCTACTGGAGAAATATTTCGATTTGCACCAGCGCCTCCCATATTCGACGAATAGGACGTCCACTGAGCCTTTTATTTTCACGACATTGAGAAAATCGCAGGAACAATGAAATGGTCAAAATACAAATGGTCGATCCGTGTTAAGGAGAGTTTTGGAATAGGGCAACTGAAGTCTCTGCGAATGTGTCAAGTGAAATTTCTGCGGAGGACGATGTGGTGAAGAAGGCTACACTGAGTGGGGCTGAGGTCACACAAGAAGATTCCCGAATACTTTCGAATTGTAAGGAAAATAACCTGTGAAGATTTAAATTGAACCTGAAAGCTTACAAGAAAATAATTTCGAAAAGTGGGCGGCAGCATTCACAATTGTCAAAACGTGCCTGGAACTTAGGCAAATAATTATGTTGCATGAATCACTCCCATGAAAATAATTCCTTTGGAGAGACACGAAGTTAGAACTGCATATCAAGCCACGAAGATTCCTGACGAATGGGTTAATTTAGAGAGCAAGTATATTTCATTCAAATCACATTAACGTCAGTGAGAGGTAGCAAATGGGAATTTGTGAGAAAAAGCCAGTCATTAAAGAAAGATCGTGTTGAAATCTTCAAGAAGCCTTCAGCTCTATTTTTTTAAATGGTGCTGTGGGCCAACCGATGTGAGGAGAGTTGAATGATTTTTCTGGGCCAAAATACATCTTGATGCAGGTGCTTAAAAGGATGTGGTTAGCGATTGATATTTAAGAAGGAACTATTAAATATGAGATTGGAGAACAAAAGAAGCCGACCGGGTTGATGTGCAGAGAACAGCACACACTGGGTTTAAACTTGTCGACAAATTGTGCAGGGGCAGACTTACCAGCAGGTGGCTGATGTGTTTTGGAATTTTGAATGCGGCAAAAAACTGTCTCCACCGACCCACAATACAACGAGGAAATATTAGATAATTTTAATAGATATAGGAGTGAGACAACGGCTAATGATGTGGAATAAGGATACTTGTTCTCCAGAAGGAAATATTCTAGTGAACAGTTTATGGCGAAACCAGGAAGAAAATACGTCTTTGAATATAGGCTGAAGACGTTGCTTGAGTAGCACGAACGTCATTCATTTCAGGGATTGAATTAGTTCTAGGGAAGAATGGCGATTTGTTCACGAATCGTATTTATGCCTTCTGTATCTGAACAGCCTGTAGAAAATCTAACTTAAGAAAACATATAAACAGACAATCCCAGGGAGTTTCCTGAGTGCGTAGTAACGCGGTCCCGTGTACAAAGGATAAAACAAGAAGTGGTGTCCAGATTTAGAGTCCTAAATGAGAAAGGTAAGAAAATGTAATCTGGCATGATCCTGAGTAGACTGACCGAAGATCGAACTGACACCGGGAAATAAATTGATATCCTTAGTTCCAAGAGATTTCTGAAAATACAGCAGGCTCATTCCAAATTAACTAAATTGATCAAACAGCGTGCTGTTAAATGGAGATATGTGTTCCTGAATGTTATTATGTAAACACTCAATGATTAATGAGAAAATAGCGTCCCACACAACTTCCTGAGTATAGACCAGAAATTCGAAGGATAATTCAGGGCATTAGACAAGGCACACATCTCGATCAAAGCGAAAATACGGACAGGTTTACTGACTAGAAGTTCATTAATATATAAGTGGATATTTGTAGGGTTTAATTATGACCTTGAGCAACTGTCAGATTGCTAATTCTCCCAGTGCCTGCGTGGATTTCCTTTGGGTGTTCCGGACTCTTTCCACAGTTCAAAAGTCTGCAAGGAAGGTGGATTGGCCATGTTACATTGCCCCTTTGTGTCCAAACCGTTAGGTGGGTTTTGTGCAATTGGTGGGAATTGAGACTAGGAGGGGTGCCCTTTCAGTGGGTCGGTGCTGATTCGATGGGCCGAGTGGCGGTCTTTTGCTCGCTCGAGTGCAAACGCAAAATAACACGTGCTGAACAGCTGGTAAGTACCTTGATCTGAGAAGGTAAAGGAAAGCTCAGAAATCATAACTCCAAAAGGACTATATATGTTTAAACTTCTGCTCTTCGAGAAGCGAAAGACGATTATGAGTCAAGGACGAAGCATCTTTCAGTGCACATTTAAGATGTAAAGGTTTGCAGTTAGAACATAGAACATAGAACATAGAACGATACAGCGCAGTACAGGCCCTTCGGCCCTCGATGTTGCACCGACATGGAAAAAATCTAAAGGCCATCTAACCTACACTATGCACTTATCATCCATATGCTTATCCAATAAATTTTTTAATGCCCTCAATGTTGGCATGTTCACTACTGTTGCAGGTAGGCCATTCCACGGCCTCACCACTCTTTGCGTAAAAAACCCACCTCTGACCTCTGTCCTATATCTATTACCCCTCAATTTAAGGCTATGTCCCCTCGTGCTAGCCACCTCCATCCAGGGAGAAGGCTCTCGCTGTCCACCCTATCTAACCCTCTGATCATTTTGTATGCAAGTGTTCACATGAAACACTTGCAAAACCTGTTAGAACGCCTGAAATTAGGTAATGTAGTCATAAATTCCGCCAAGTGTGCATTTATGTAACCTGAAATTTGTTTTTGCACATATTGTGAGACATAGTCAACGAGCCCCACAAGATGCAAAACTGTTAGGAATTTTGCAAATAGAAACACAGACAGAAGGAAAGAATATTGTTAGATTTCTGGGATTGAGTGGATTTAATAATGTGCTTGTGCAAAATGTTAGCAGTATCACAATCAGAAGGTTTGATGAAGAACAAGAAATTTAACTTGCTGGAAGACGATGAAACTGCATTCCAACGTTTAAAAACTATGTTGGGACCTACGTCAGTGACAGACAGAGCAAATAATCGCAGCTTTATCGGGCTGTGGATGCTCGTGTCATTGGTGCGGGGGCGGTGTCGTTCGAGAATGAACTTGGACTTGGGAACCCTTCTGGTAATTTTCAAGAAAATTAACTTGTCACCAACAGAAGTATTTTACAAGTGAATAAAGGATCATTTAGTTTGATAATGGCATTGCTAAACTTATAGAGTTTAAACTTATAAACTTTTTAATGCAAGAAATATTACTGCTAAGGCTTAGAGCTTAGAACTTGTATAAGTACTTGGAACAATGCTGTTGTTGCCATTGCAGAGATCTGGTTGAGGGAAGGACAGGGTTGACAGCTAAACGTTACACGATTTTGATGTTTCAGGCGGGATAGAGGGGGTGTAAAAGACGTGGTTAGGGCGAATATCACAGCTGTCCTACGGGAGGACACCTCTGAGGGCAGTGAGTCTATATGGGTAGAGATCAGGAATAAAAAGGGTGCAGCCACAGTGGTGGGGGTTTACTACACACCTCCCAACAGCCAGAGGGAGATAGAGGATTTGTAAAAGAGTAAATACAACAGGGTTGTTTTGATGGGAAACTTCAACTTACCCAGTATTGATTGGGACTCACTTCGTGCTAGATGCTTAGACGAGGCAGAGTTTGTAAGGAGCATCCATAAGGGCTTCTTAAAACAATATGCAGACAACCCAACTAGGGAACGGGCTGTACTGGACCTGGTTTTGGGAAATGAGCCAGGCCCGGTGGTAGAAGAATAGTCTGGAAGCATTTCGTTAACAGTGACCACAATTCAGTAAGTTTTAAAGTGCTGCTAGACAAGGATAAGTGTGATCCTAGGGTGAATGTGCTAAATTGGGGGAAGGCTGATTACAACAATATTAAGCGGGAACAGAAGAACCTAGATTGGGGGCGGATGTTTGAGGATAAATCAACATCTGACAAGTGGGAGTCTTTCAAATGTCAGTTGAAAGGAATTCTGGACCGGCAGGTTCCTGTGAGGAAGACCGATGAATACGACAAATTTCAGGAACCTTGGATAAGGAGAGATATTGTAGGCCACGTCAAAAAGAAAAATGAGGCATCTGTCAGTGCTGGAAGGCTGGGAACATACGAAGCCTCTGTGGAATACAAGGAAAGTAGGAAGGAACTTAATCAAGGATTCATGAGGGCGAGAAGGGGTCACGGAAACTCATTGGCAAATATGGTAAAGGAAAACCCCAAGGCTTTTTGCACGCACAGAAAAAGCAAGAGGGTAGCCAGAGAAAGTGTTGGCCCACTGAAGGATTGGCAAGGGAATCTACGTGTGGAACCAGAGGAAATGGGCGAGGTGGTAACTGAATCATTTTCATCAGGATTCACCAAACAGAAGGAGTTGGTTGATGTTGAGTAGGGAGAAGATGGTGTAGATAGCCTGGGTCACATTGAGATCCAAAAAGACGAGGTGTTGGGCGTCTTCAAAAGTATCCAGCTAGATAAGTACCCAGGCCCTGATGGGATCTACCCCCAGAATACTGAAGGAGGCTGGTGACGAAATCGCTGAGGCCTTGACAAAAATCTTTAGATCCTCACTGTATTCAGGTGATGTCCCGGAGGACTGGAGAAAAGCCAATGATGTTCCTTTGTTTCAGAAGGGTAGCAAGGATAATCCATGGAACTACAGGTCGGTGAGCCTGATGTCAGGGGTAGGGAGATCACTGGAGAGAATTCTTCGATGCAGAATCTGCTCCCATTTGGAAGCAAATTGACATATTAGTGAGAGGCAGCATTACTTTATGAAGGGGAGGGCGTGCCTCACTAACTTGAGTTTTTCGAAGAGGTCACAAAGATGATTGATGCAGGTAAGACAGTGGATGTTGTCTATATGGACTTCAGTGAGGCATTTCACAAAGTCCCTCATGGAAGACTGGTACAAAAGTGTGAAGTTTCACGGGATCAGTGGTGAGCTGGCAAGGTGGAGACAGAACTGGCCAGGTCATAGAAGGCAGAGTGTAGCAATGGAAGGGTGCTTTTCTAATTGCAGGGCTGTGATTTGTGGCTTTCCGCAGGGATCAGTTCTGGAACCTTTGCTGTTTGCAATATATATATAAATGATTTGGAGGACATGTAATTGGTCTGACTAGTAAGTTTGCAGACGACACAAACGTAGGTGCAATTGCGGACAGCGATTAGGACTGTCAGAGAATACAGCAGGATTTAGATCGTTTGGATCTTGGGCGGAGAGATGGCAGATGGACGTTAATCCGCACAAATATCTAATGCTGGCAGGGAATATACAGTGAATGGTAGAACACTAAAGAGTACTAAAAGTCAGAGAGATCTGGGTGTACAGATCAACAGGTCAGCGAAAGGTGCAACACAGGTGGAGAAGGTAGTCAAGAAGGCATATGGTATGCTGGCCTTAACTGGCCGGGGCATTGAGTATAAGAATTAGCAAGTCATTTTGCAGCTGTATAGAACCTTAGTTAGGCCACACTTTGAGTACAGTGTTCAATTCTGGTCGCCGCATTACCAGAGGTATATGGTGGCTGGGGAGCGAACTGATAGAAGTCTACAAAATTATGAGGGGCATAGACAGAGTGGATAGCCCGAGGCTTTTTCCCAGGGTAGAGGGGTCAATTACTAGTGGGCATTGGTTTAAGGTGCAAGGGGCAAGGTTTACAGTAGATGTACGAGGCAAGTTTTTTTGCACAGATGGTACTGGGTGCCTGGAACTCGATTCCGTAGAAGGTCGGGGAAGCAGGGACGATAGTGACATTTAAGGGGCATCTTGGCAAATACATGAATAGGATAGGAATAGATGGATACGGACCCAGGAAGTGTCGAAGATTGTAGTTTAGACGGGCACATTCGTCGACACGGGCTTGGAGGGCGGAAGGGCCTGTTCCTGTGCTGTACTTTTCTTTGTTCTTTGTTCTTTGCCCCGAACAATCCAGCAATGAGATTCCCATGTGTGGACCTTAATCCCCTAAAATGTCTGGAAAAATCCCCGAAAGTGTCTGGAAAAATTTCGAAGTGAGAACATCAGGTGTGGTATTGGCTACCATAAGACCATAACCAAATTAGCAGAATTAGTCCACTCGGTCCATCAATTCTGCTCCGCCGTTCAACCATGGCTGATATTTTCTGATTCCCATTTTCCTACGACAATCATTTAATATAAACTCCTTCATGTGACCGGAGTGCAAACGTCTTTGTTGATGCTTCATCCCCGGTGCAGAATGGACTATAGGACGTCTATTGGGCGGCATGGTTACAGAGCGGTCAGCACCGTTGCCTGACAGTGCCAGGTATCTGGGTTCATTAACGACCTTCAGTGACAGTCTTAGTAGAGCTTCAACTTTCGTTCCGTGTCTGAGTTGCTTTTCTCAGCCTTTTTTTAATTCCAATCACCGTCCAAAGATGTGCAGATTAGCTGGATCGACCATGTTAAATTGTCCCTCAGCATCTAAGGATGTGCACGGGGAGAGGGCTGGATGCTCTTTCAGATGTTTTTTTGCAAATTTCATGAATGGTCTATTCCTTCTCTGTAAGAATTCATTGGTCTATTCAACGTTGTCTGCCTCAGTTTGGAGTACATTCTTTAGTAATGCATACGTTGAAATATTCCTCATGGTTCATAATGTATAACTTATAAGAACGGGTTGATGAACGAAATTGTCATTCAATGACGACATGTTAGGAATTTGGCACATCAGATATCAATCGATAACATTCCATCGGCATGCGAATGGTTAGTATTTTGAGAACAGAGTCGGTCTTATTCTGGATATAAATGCAGTTTTTAGTCGAACAACTGTAGGAGGATCAATAAAAAGGTTGGCGATGTTTCGGGTGTGTAGTTCATTATCTCAGCGGAGTCTGTTTCTCTGTCGGGTAAATAAACACTGCTAGCCAGTCTACCACCATGCGGCCAATCGACTTCATATAGTCTATACTACACCGGTGATAAATCATCAGCAATGACGTTTTTACTACCGATCACATTCAGGATTTATCATCAACATCCCGTTGCCTTGTTAAGCGAGTTGGGCCCCCGAGGCAAAAATAACGGCCTTATTGAAGGATGCCCGGAAATACATTCGCAGCAGCGATTGAGAAGTCAGTGCATCGGCATTGGTGGTTGAGTTTCGATTCTACAGGGTGCTGAATAATTCTCAGTCATAACGCTGCTCTGGTTAAATTATAAGAGCAAAATCTGTTTTGGAAAAGAAA
This sequence comes from Scyliorhinus canicula, assembly GCF_902713615.1. Taxonomy (NCBI): domain Eukaryota; kingdom Metazoa; phylum Chordata; class Chondrichthyes; order Carcharhiniformes; family Scyliorhinidae; genus Scyliorhinus; species Scyliorhinus canicula. Next base: position 93,389,937 of record NC_052157.1, read on the forward strand.
GATACTTTTCCTCTAATCCATTTACTTTTTAAATAAACAGACATAATTTCTTTTAACGCAAAACTATGAGGAATTATCACTTTTTTCCTATTTAGAGTACCAAATTCGTTTATTCCCATTAAGGGGCAATTTGGCTCGGCCAATCCAGTTAGCCTGCATATCTTTGGATTGTGGGGGCGAAACCGACGTAAACATGGGGAGAATATACAAACTCCACACGGACAGTGGCCGACAGCCGGGGTCCAACAAGGAATTTGGGCGCCGTGAGGCAGCAGCGCTAACCCACTAAGCCAGTATTGCCCAATTATCTGGGATTTTAACGGCATTTGTTGGATTCTTACTTTTCCTGAGTGAACATGTAATCGGGCGAATGAGTGAAACACAAATGTATTTCAGAATCCCAACATTAAAACACCGTTTTGCAAAGAGGCACATTAAACTTCGGAAAAAATTAGACCAGTTTTCTTGGCGCAAAACTATGCATTTCAATTAGGATAAATTATTAAGACCAGAAAGGAGGTGGATGAAAGAAACTGAGGCCGTTCACGTGTCAGTAACGAAACTTCTGTTGAGAGATGATTTCATTAGACAAATATTGGAATGCTGCAGAATGTAGACCAAAGGCGATCGAATACATCAGACGTCACAAAACGAGGCGTTGAAACAAGAAATATATCGTTGTCGGGATAAGTTCAGTGCATAGAAAATGCATTGGGAATGCAGTGTAATGTGCATAACGGCGAGGTTATTCACTTTGGTAGCAAAACTGAAGGCACATAATTATCTGACAGGACGCAGATTGAGAGAGGGGAATGTTCAGCAAGGCATGTGTGTTCTCCTACATCAGTTGCTGAAGGGAAACGTATTGTTCCCGCAGGTTATAAGAAGGAAAATTGTATGTTAGCCTTCATAGTAAGGCAAGTCGACTACAGGGGCAGTTATACGCCTGCAATTGTACATGTCTAAGGTGATACCACACAAGGAAACCTGAATGCAGTGCCCGTATCCTTATCTGTGGAAGAATGTTCTGCAGGGACGGTTCACCAGACTGGCGCTTGAGATGACACAAACTGACGTTTGAGGAGGGACTGATTAGTTAGGATTATACGTCTGCGATTACAGGAGAATGATGTGGAATCTCATTGGAAGCCGTTAAATAGAAACTGAACTATCCAGAATGAACGAATGGACGTTGCTGTCCATGGTGGTGGGTCGTCAACCAAGGATCAGAGTCAGGTGCTTCAATGTCGACCGGTTAGGATTGCATAAGGAGACATTTCTTCATCCAGATTTTGAAAAGCCAAATCAATTCGCTGAGACAGGAAGTATATCAAGACAAATCATTTGGGGTAGCATTCTCCGAGCCCCCACTCCCCAGCTGCGTGTCATTGCTCCACACATTCGCGGGTAGCTGCGTTCCATCTTCCCTCTGCTTGTCATAGGGATTTCCATTGTAGCCAGGTCGCCGGTCGCCCGCGCACAGGGTTGTGATTTCCGATGTGAAAGAGAATCCAAATGGGCAGGTAATTCCGGCATTAATGCTTTCAAGGCGGGATATAATATGGCTCCTGGGTTACAATGATAACATAATTTGTGAGGGGAGCGGGAGCAGGATATTGAGGTAGATGATCAGCAATGACCGCAATGAATTACAAAACGGGTTCCAGAGACCGAATTACCGGATATTTTATAAGTTTCCATGAAATGTTTGGAAGATGTACATATATTATTCGTCAGATTCTGGAAGCGGGGAGGTTGCATTGATACAAAATTACATTCGAGAGGCACCTGGAGGATATGAAATTGCCGATCGAGACCTCAATACAGTGAGTCGACGATACAGAGGCATGATATGACTAAGAGCAGAATTTGGCCACTTGGCCCATCACGTCTGCTCAGCCATTCAATCATGGCTAATATTTATCTCATAGAGCATACGGTGCATAAAGAGGCCATTCAGTCCATCTAGTCTGCACCGAAGCCCTCAGTCCCACCCTATCCCCGTAAACCAATAACCCGTCATAAACGTTTTGGTGACTAAGGTTGTGGCCAATCCACCTCAACTGAACGTCTTTGAACTATGGGAGGAAACCCAGGCAGACACGGGGAGAACGTGCAGACCCCACACAGACAATGACCCAGCGGGGAATCGGACCAGGACCCTGACGCTGTGAAGCCACAGTGCTTTTCACAGGTGCTACCGTGCTGCCCTTCTCGCTATTCTCTTGCCTTCTCCCCATAACCCCTGATCCTAAGATGAAACTGCTCGGTCGAATAATCTCCTTCTCAGCCATAATGACTATCTGATGCAATCACTCAAAATCAATGAAAAAGAATCACGTTACACTGTGTTATCACGATCCAGAATTATCCAAGTGCCAAGAAGCTGGAGAACAATCAGGTAAACATTCGTGAAAGTAGACTGTAGAAATCTCCGAGACCTGATTTTTCAAATCTACACACTTCGTAAGTGCAATTTATCTGTAAGTGTACATAATATTGTGGGTGAATCTGGAACATACAGTGCAATATTCTCCGCTTCCCTTGCCGCAAGCATTTCGGTGATGCTCCTTTGGCTGGCCGCATGATTCTTTCTACCCGTCGCTTTTCAGTTGAATTTCCAACTGTAACGACCACATGCCGCCGCGAAATGCGCGGGCGGGCACCTCTGCCAGCGGAAATAGTGAATACCGACAAGGGAGAATTGGTATTTTCTGTTCCCAATGGAAGCACAGTCCTACAAGCCTGTCTATCTGCAGCGTGGTGTCGCCTCGTTTGCAATCCCATTGACAAGCAGTGAATGTACACAATCTCGCCGCTAGCGAACGAGAAACAAGCGGTTGGGAAATCGGTGAGTCTAGTCCAATGTCATCCTCTGTTGCTGAGCAAAGCATCATCATTTGGAAAGTAGAATAGCTTGTTAGAATAGGATGTAGATAAGATTTTTTTTGCCGATATGCCCATTTACATAATTTTAAGTGTAAAAAAGTGGGAAGTGACTTTCCGATTTTGCCAGCATTGAAGAGGAATACAATCGTTACAATTTGTAAAAGGTTTGCTTTCATTTAGCTTGTTTAACATTTGTCTGGTTACGAACAGATCAATTATAGGTCCAAAATAAAAACGCGAAGCTGACTTTTTTTTGTAGGATGGCAACATCCATACACTTTCGGTTATCCCAAGCTGCGAATTAAGTCGCGCGAAATACAATTAGCCGCCGAACCACCCTCTCATATTCCCACTCACTCTCTATTTCACACAATCGCGCGCTCCCTCGGCGGCACTTGCGGCTATTTCCTCTAGCGGCACTTGCGGCCAGCATCTGTTGATCAAATGTGGTCTTAACTTAGCGTAATTATTTTAAATTTGCACCACAGTGACTCATATGCAAGCCATATCAGCACTTCTGCATATCTGGCTGGAACATCTGTATGTTCTTCATTTTCCAGTCGCTTCTGCATTTCAAATTACAAATTTTAGCGCACATGCCTCCAATTACCGAGGATTCAACTCCGATTTTCCGTCCTGATTTGACTCCACCGCTTTCCTTTTCAATCGCACATTAAGGCTGTTGTCAAAACATATTTGCGTGAGTAAGCTGGTGAGCATCTGACCTTATTCCTGTTTATGTGTCGGAACGTTATACTTGGCTATGCATTGCTCCTGGAATTGTTGAACAGTTATTTATGTCAGAGGAACGAGATTAATTTACATTGATTTTCAGTGAGTTGCACAAGAAATGCAGCTAAAAATGAAAATGAATTTCAAGTATCATTGTTTGCACGTTGGTGGTAAATTTAGCTCCCTACCCTCTGCGACGAATGACAACGCCTTAAACTCATATTGCTCTGTTTTTCTGCCTTTGATTCATTCATGGATTGATTTTTGGTTTGTCAAGAAGGCTGGAATTATTTTTCTGTCTGTTATTCCCTCTGATATGAAACAAACCTTTGGAGAAATAAAATTATTGCCCCCTGAACGTCCAGTGCTGAAATCGAATTTGCTTTTATTATTTTTGCATTGCTGACGTGAGATCGGTCCTCTACACATGGGAAATATTAGAAGCGAACCAGAAAATTACTTTTAACCATTTTGTCTAGATTCGCCAGAGTCAAATGTCCACTTTTGTTGTCACTCGGAATGGCGGATATTGCAGACGGTGTCTCTGGCTCTGCAAAAATAAAATTAGCTTCCAAATCAGCAGCCATACGACATTAACGCTGTTCAGTTCTGCCACATAAAGTTGAGACTGGTCTTGTAGTGTAACATAAACGATCCAACGGGCCATGGTCAACTGCCTGAACACCATCAATTGTTTCTGAGCCCAAACATGGGTTAGAAGCTGACGAAATATTTGCAGCGATCATCAAGGAAATGCACCGAGTGGATGATCCTCCTCCCCCCTCCCCCCACCACCCCCCCCCCCCCACCTCCGCCTTACTCTGTCCGTTTTAAATATAACAGGTGCAAGTCAACAATTTACTGATCGAGATACCAAACGTTTACTTAAGGCATTTTTCACATAATTGACTCAGCGACGTACTAATATTCGGATTGAATGACAACGACTTGTGTTCCTGAACCCGACGTGTCCGGAGCCCGTTGTTCACGGAAACGTAAACTCTGGTTTTCGGATTATAATCATGAACAGATGCAATAAAGTTCTGGCTCTATGTTAAGAGGAAAATAGCTCATCATTGTCCTTCATATCAGTCTGCCCTCCACAAAGGCGCACACCCTCATCAGTTATCGTCGTTAGCGCCATTAAATTGTTCTTGCATTAGAATGACCAGTTAGGCTCTGCAATCAGGATGACATTACGGACCATGACTTCAGACCTCATTATGTGCATTCCACAGACATGGCCTATTAGCCGGAGTCGAGAGTTCAATTGGTTGCTGCTGTCGTTTTAATGGGTGCAATATTTGTCCGAACGTGTTACTACAAACCTTGCCGCCCATTGGAAGATTTGGTTGCGTGTGTAGTTTTTTTCTTTGTTGAGATAGTGGGAGGCGTCTGGGTGTGAGGGAGGTGATCTGGATTGTCCTTCATACCGAACAGATAGCGAAATGTGTAATCCTGTTGGAGTGCTGGGTGTCCAGAGCGAAAGCTTACGTAAAGCACGAGATGCGTTCCTCAGGGTAGTGCCACCCAACCGACAGTATTGACCTAGTCACCATTACCCACGGTTCAGAGGAAAACCTTACATTGGCAGGTCGGACATAAGTGTGTGCTTTCCTTGATTTTCAGTACTGACAAAATACGTTGGAAGAGCCTGAATGAATTCACGCCTGGTTCGATAATGATAAAGTCAGATTCACGCACACCACGTAACTGTGAGATGATGTCAAGTTACATTCGATCCACACAAATGCCAGCCAATTACCATTTCCTACAAGAGAGGATGTAACCATCGCCCCTTGATATTCCATGTCATTAGTACCGCTGAATTCCAACATTCAACATCCAGCGGGTTACCGTTGATCAGCAACTGGATTGCACTAGCCACATTAATACTGTGACTACCAGGACAGCACAAAGACAAGGAACCGTACGCTGAGTAACCCGCCGCCTGTCCATCTTCGACATGGCACAAGCCAGGAATGTATTGGAACAGTCTAAACTTTCCTGGATGAGTGCAGCACTCAAGAAGCTTGGTACCATCCAGACAAAGCAGCCCGCATGATTTCTCACCTTTCCACATTCAATAAAACCCTCCACCACCGACAAATCGTTGCATCCTTGTGTGCCATCTACAAGATACACAGTCACTCACCAAAGTTCTTTAAAGAGCACCTTCCAAACTCACGCCCACTACTTTATTGAAAGACAAGAGCAGAAGATACTTAGGAACGTCGCTTCCTGAAATTTTCCACCCAGTCACTCAACAACCAGAATTGGAAATATATCCCCCCTCCTTCACTTTCACTTGGGCAAAATCCTGGAACACCCTAACCAACAACATAGTGTGTGTGCCTGTACCTGAAGGACTGCAGCTGTTCAAAAAGGCAACTCATCACCACCTTCTGAAGTAAACCTAGTGATGGGTAACAAATGTTCGTCGAAACAGTAACGCCCAAATCCAGTAAATTATTAAAATCCCGTAATCTGAGCAAGCCTTTATTCTGTTCAACAGCAGGTACGATTCACGATTTTTAACCTGTCTGTCTCAAACAGAGGATAAAGTAAAGGAACTAAAAAACGGTAAGTTAATAAATCTGAAGTATGAGTAAGATCTTCAAAGAGTGCGAAATTCAATTGATGGAAGGAACAGGATTTTGGGAACATCGGCCTGGACTCGCGATTTATACTCACTGTTCCTCTCACTGTCCGAGGATGGACAGGATAGGTGGATTGGCCATGCCTAATTTCGCTTTGCCTCGAAAAATATGTTCGGCGTAGTTAGAGGTTTAATTGGGAGAGCGTGTAGGTAGCTTGATATTTCAAGGGGTCCGTGCACACACGCCTGCCCGAATGGCCTCCTTCTGTACTGCACGCATTGTATGATAAAAATGAGGCAACATTAACATGAATCGTAAATAAGACGACACAAATGTCTGTGAATTAAAGCTGATGTTTTTCGGTGCTTTCGTTGTACTTTCCAAAAGGACAAAAATACAATAAAAACCTCTTGAAAAACAGAGGAGATTAAAAACACACGCGAAACCAGAAGTAAAACGTGGTATGATGCCTTTTTGGGTGCATACGTCAAGCGAGAAACACGCCAAATTTAAAAAGTATCTTGAACCAGAGAGTTAAAGGCGAAACTAGCAAGACATTAGCAAGACACTAGCAAGAAAAAGTATCTTGAACCAGAGAGTTAAAGGCGACACTAGCAAGAACAAACAGCAGAGCTAAATGTGGATGTAAATAAAATAGAAACCAATAACCCTCCGAAGCATTCATGCATTCAGTATTCGGAGGGACAGGAGGGATGGAATTTTCTCTGCGACATGAGGGAAAAATAACTTGAGAGTACTCAATTATGTTTTTTCAAATTAAGGGGCACATGAGCGTGGCTAATCCACATGACCTGCACATCTTTGGGTTGTGTGGGTGAAAGCCACTCAGAGAGGGTAGAAAGTGCAAACTCCACATGGAAAGTGACTCAGGTCCGAGATTTGAACGTGGGACCTCAGCGCCGCAGTCCCAGTGGCAACCAGTGCGCCACATGCCGCCTGCTTTCAAATAATTAATCCTTTGGTCTGCAGAGTTTTCGTCGCACGGTTAAGAAATAATTAGTAGCGGAGTTACATTGAGGAATAAAGTCAAACGTTTTCAAAATCATGGCGCTGGGCACCAGATTTGCTGAGTGTTAATTAAAATTCCACAAAAACACTCGTGCTTCCGACTGGTCTGTCCGTTTAAAGTAACTGCTTCACATACATCTGCGGGAAGTGCACACAACTCCAGCTCCTCGAGAACCGCGTTAGGGACCTGGAGGTAGAGCTGTATGAACTTCGGATCATTCGGGAGGCAGAGGGGGTTATTGAGAGGAGTTATAGGGAGGTAGTCTCACCTCAGGTAAAAGAAGAAGGTAGATGGGTTACCGTCAGGAGAGGGAGAGGAAACCGGCAGGCGGTGCATGGATCCCCTGTGGTCGTTCCCCTCTAAAACAAGTATACCGTTTTGGATACTGTTGCGGGGGACGACTTGTCAGGGGTAAGAAATGGGGCACAGGTCTCTGGCACAGAGTCTGTCCCTGTTGCTCAGAAGGGAAGGGAGAAGAGTAACAGAGCACTTGTCATTGGGGACTTCATAGTTAGAGGAACAGACAGGAGGTTCTGTGGGAACGAAAGAGACTCACGGTTGGTGTGTTGCCTCCCAGGTGCCAGGGTTCGTGATGTGTCTGATTGTGTTTTTGGGATCCTTAAGGGGGAGGGGGAGCAGCCCAAAGTCGTGGTCCACATAGGTACCAACGACATAGGTAGGAAGAGAGATGGGGATTTGAGAAAGAAATTCAGGGAGCTAGGGTGGAAGCTGAGAGCTAGAACAGAGTTGTAATCTCTGGGTTGTTACCCATGCCACGTACTAGCGAAGTGAGAAATAAGGAGAGAGAGGAGTTGAACACGTGGCTACAGGGCTGGTGCAGGAGGGAGGGTTTTGCTTTCCTGGATAATTGGGGAAAATCTGGGGTAGGTGGGACCTCTACAAACAGGATGGTCTTCACCTGAACAAGAGGGGTACCAATATCCTGGCCGGGGGGGGGGTTGCTAGTGTTCTTCGGGGGGGGGGGGGGGTGTAAACTAATTCAGCAGGGGGATGGGAACCTAAATTGTAATTCCAGTGTACAGGATATTGAGAGTAGAGAGGTCAGGGATAGGGTTAAAAGTTCGAAAGGGGCACTGGCAAGCAAGACGCTGGTGTGAAGCGTGTCTACATCAACGCCAGGAGCATCCGGAATAAGGCGGGTGAGCTTTTACCATGGGTTCGTACCTGGGATCTCGATGTTGTGGCGATTTCGGTGACATGGGTAGAGCAGGGACAGGAATGGTTGTTGCAGGTTCCAGGATTTAGATTTTATTGTAAAAACAGAGAAGATGATAAAAGAGGAGGGGGGTTATGGCATTGTTAATCAAGGAAAGTATTATGGCGGTAGACAGGACGTTTGAGGACTCGTCTACTGAGGTAGTATGGGCCGAGTTAGGAACAGGAGAGGAGAGGTCACCCTTTTGGGAGTTGTCTGTAGACCTCCGAATAGTTCCAGAGATGTAGAGGAAAGGATTGCAAAGATGATTCTCGACAGGAGCGAGAGTAACAGGGTAGTTGTTATGGGGGACTTTAACTTACCAAATATTGACAAGAAATACAATAGTTCGAGTATTATAGATGGGTCAGGTTTTGTGCAGTGTGTGCAGGAGGGTTTTCTGACACAGTATGTAGACAGGCCAACAAGGGGAGATGCCACATTGGATTTGGTACTGTGTAATGAACCCGGCCAGGTGTTAGATTTAGATGTAGGTGAGCACTTTGGTAATAGTGATCACAATTCGTTTATGTTTAGTTTAGCAATGGGCAGGGATAGGCATATACCGCAAGGTAAGAATTATAGCTGGGGAAAAGGCAATTATGATGATATTCGGCAAGATTTAGGATGTACAGGATGGGGAAGGAAACTGCAGGGGATGGGTACAATCGAAATGTGGAGCTTTTTCAAGGAACAGCTATTTCGTCTCCAAGATAAGTAAGTATCTGTCAGGCATGGAGGAAGTTGTCGAGCAAGGGAACTGTGGTTTACTCAGGAAGTTGAGGAACTTGTCAAGAGGAAGAAGAAGGCTTATGTTAGGATGAGACATGAAGGCTCAATTAGGGCACTTGAGAGTTACAAGTTAGCCAGAAAGGACCTAAAGGGAGAGTTAGGAAGAACGAGGAGAGGACACGAAACGCCGTTGGTGGATAGGATCAAGGAAAACCGTATGGCGTTCTATAGGTATATCAGGAACAAAAGAATGACTAGAGTAAGATTAGGGCCAATCAAGGATAGTAGTGGAAGGTTGTGTGTGGAATCAGAGTAGATAGGGGAAGCGTTACATGGATGTTTTTCGTCAGTGTTTACACTGGAGAAAGACAATGTTGTCGAGGTGTATACTCAGGTTCAGTCGACCAGGCCAGATGGAATTGAGGTTCACAAGGAGGAGGTGTTTGCAATTATGGAAAGTTTTAAAATAGATAAGTCCCCTGGGCCAGATGGGATTTATCCTAGGATTCTCTGGGAAGCCAGGGAGGAGATTGCAGAGCCTTTGTCCTTGATCTTTATGTCATCTTTGTCGACAGGAATGGTGCTGGAAAAGTGGAGGATATCAAATGTTGTCCCCTTGTTCAAGAAGGGGAGTAGAGACAACCCTGTTAATTATAGATCTGTGAGCCTTACTTCGGTTGTGGGTAAAATGTTGGAAAAGGTTATAAGAGATAGGGTTTATAATTTTCTTGAAAAGAACAAGTTGATTAGGGATAGTCAACACGGTTTTGTGAAGGGTAGGTCATGCCTCACAAACCTTATTGAGTTTTTTGAGAAGGTGACCGAACAGGTGGATGAGGGTAAAGCGGTTGGTGTGGTGTATGTGGATTTCAGTAAGGCGTTCGATACGTTTCCCCACGGTAGGCTACTGCAGAAAATTAGGAAGTATGGGATTGAAGGTAATTTAACGGTTTGGATCAGTAATTGGCTAGTGAAGTTAAAACTTACCACTATTCTTAGAATTCCCCCTATACCAAAAAAAGGTTGATATTCTAAATGGTGAACAGGGATTCTCCCTCCCTGACTCCAGTGCAGGCTTCTGTGGATGCTATTCAGGTCAAACTATCTTTTCAAGTTATCCCCCGGTATAACCCATACCTTCACCGAAGAATTTTACCTACTTACCCCTTAATAGCATCGATGTCCTGGGTCCTGCGTTATTAAGGAAGTGAAGTAAGCTAATAACCACTTTTTCAGGTTAAGTTATTTTTATTATTATATTTTTTCTTTTAAAAGCTGCAAACACTTTCTTTACAGAAAGGAAAAAAGATCTTGCTTCTGGCTGCTTCAGGCCCACCTTGGCAATCGATCTTCTTAAAATCTGGTCTTCTTGAGTTGTATTCGCTGGTGAACTCGGTTGCTGTGTCCTGTTCTTCCCATGCACCGAGCTGTGAGAGCTGGCTCTGCTAGCTATCTCTAAGCTGACTCTGACTCCTGTTTAAATTCTAGCCTTCCTTAGATGTATAGCTGTTTAAACTCGGCTGCTTGTCTTGTCTTTCCCATGACCGAGCTCTCTCTCTCTCTCTCTCTCTCAGTTCTCTTCCCCTTCTCTCCTGTTGCTGGTGCTCTCTGTTGCTGTTCTGCTTCTGCTCCCTGGGTTTATATTCTCTTTCTGAGAGTTATTACGTTTTAACGACTTTTGTAAATGGGCTTGTTTCACTTTGATAGTTTAAAGTATCTTTGATGTAAACATCTTACTACAACTAATTATTCATTTTGGGCATATCGTCTCCTCTCAGATCTGATTAAACAATGCTTTGGTTTCAATAGGTGTTACTTTTAATTCTGTGATTTCAAATCGTTTAATTTTCCAATTGTCCCCAGCTCATAACTTTGCCTTTGATTTTGACTTAAATGATGTTTCTCGTAGCCAGGTCGTCTCCAATTTTCTTTTAATTGTTTGATGTTCATAGAATTTTACACTTTAAATTTGACACCAAATTTGACTGAGTATCTTCCATCCTTTCCAGCTGTTTACTAAGAGAGTTTATTTCAATTAAGGTGTGAAACTTTGCCTTTAGCGGTATGCTAAAATTTAACTTGGTTATGACTTGAAAGACTTGCCTGTTTTAAACATTTGTCACTTAATGCAATTGAAACTCTCATCCATGCTTTTTCAGATGCTTCCTGAGATAGTTAAATTCCATGAAGGTGTGAGCCATTGTTTTAGCTTACCACATGAGACTGGTGTGTTTGATTAGCCTGCTTGTGAGCAAGAATCTGCATTTTACAACCCTGCTCTTTGAAGCTGCTATGAAACTTTTGTGGGATCTTTCCCTGTACCCTCTCAAACCAGATATTGCCAGACTTCCATGTTTCAAATGACACATTTTTCTGTATTTTCAAGAACACTAGCTGAAAGAAGACAGAGGGTGGTGCTTGATGGCAAATGTTAATCCTGGAGTTCAGTTACTAGTGGTGTACCGCAAGGATCTGTTTTGGGGCCACTGCTGTTTGTCATTTTTATAAATGATCTGGAAGAGAGTGTAGAAGGATGGGTTAGTAAATTTGCAGATGACACGAAGGTCGGTGGAGTTGTGGATAGTGCCGAAGGATGTTATAGGATACAGTGGGACATAGATAAGCTGCAGAGCTGGGCTGAGAAGATACAGATGGAGTTTAATGCGGAATAGTGTGAGGTGGTTCACTTTGGAAGGAGTAACAGGAATGCAGAGTACTGGGCATAGGCAAGATTCTTGGTAGTGTAGATGAATAGAGAGATCTCGGCATCCAGGTACATAAATCCCTGAAAGTTGCCACCCAGGTTAATAGGGCTGTTAAGAATGCATATGGTGTGCTAGCCTTATCAGTAGGGGGATTGAGTTTCGGAGCTACAAGGTCATGCTGCAGCTGACGTATTGCGTGCAGTTCTGGTCACCACATTATCGGAAGGATGTGGAAGCTTTGGAAATGGTTCAGAGGAGATTTACTAGGATGTTGCCTGGTATGGAGGGAAGGTCTTACGAGGAAAGGCTCAGGGACTTGAGCTTGTTTTCGTTAGAGAGGAAACGGCTGAGAGGTGACTTAATAGAGACATATAAGGTATTCAGAGGGTTAGATACGGTGGACAGTGAGAGTTTCTTTCCTCGGATGGTGATGGCCAACACGAGGGGACATAGCTTTAAATTGAGGGGTAGTAGATATAAGATAGATGTCACAGGCAGTTTCTTTACTCAGAGACTAGTAGGGGTGTGGAACGCCCTGCCTGCAACAGTTTAAGGGCATTTAAGTGGTCACTGGATAGACATATGGATGAAAATGGAATAGAATAGGTCAGATAGGCTTCAGATGGTTTCACAGGTCGGCGCAACATCGAGGGCCGAAGGGCCCGTACTGCGCTGTAATGTTCTCTGTAATGTTCTATGTTCTATATTTTAAGATGTTAAAAACAGGGGAATAATCAAGGTTCATTTGACAATGTTTGATTTATAAAAGATACCTTTTTGTAAAAGACAGATCCTGTTTGGCTCTTCAGCTTTATGTATTATTGGACGGGAGCGGCTTTTATTACTGGAAAGTAAAATATTTTTTGAACGACGTTTGACTGACTGATCTTGTATGATGAAAAAACGATGTGATTACATTTTAAAGAGCTGAGTTCAGCGCCGACTTTGAATTGATTTTGTCGGTGAGGCACGTACATTTTTGCTTAAATTCGCCGAGACAAGTGCGAAATGAGTTAATGACAATTTAGATTGGAAGAAATAACTTTAGGCCAGGAAATAACTTCAATTGGAAAAGGTGAGTTTGTTCGCATTGAAGGGAAGGACATTGAGCTGCTAAAATCTGGAAGTATGCACAATTGGAGGAGGTTTACATAAACAGTTAAATACTGTTCAGTTTTGCGGAGCATGATGATTAGGAGACAGCAACTGAAATAATAATGCCAGACGTGCATAGGCAATACGTGGAGTATATTCTAATGTTGCAGGAGGTAATGTTTTGTTACTCTTTGCAATTTCGGAACTTGAATTTGTTATGGTGTATAAAATCCGTATTGTAAACAATTGTCACTTGTGGATACTGAACTATTAGGCGAACAGGTTTAGGAAGGTGGACTCAGGCTCAATTGGTTCTCCTACAAGAAGTCAATCTGAACGTGATATATCTATCAGTCTCCTACTTTCACATCAGGGCTACATGTAACAATAATGCTTTCCGTATCATAATAGGCTTACAGCAACACTGCAACAAAGTTACTGTGAAGATGCCGATGTCGCCACAGTCCCGGTTCACAGAGGCAGAATTCAGAATGTCCAATTCACCCATCAAGCACGTCTTTCGGGACTGCGGGAGGAAACGGCAGCACTCCGAGCAAACCCACGCAGACACGGGGAGAACGTGCAGATTCTTCAGACAGTGACACAAGTTGGGATCGAACACTGGGTCCTGGCGCTGTGAATCAACCGGACTAACCACTGTGCTACCGTGCCACCCACATGTTTCAATGGCTGAAAGAGTTCTTAAAAGTAATTTAAAAATGTTTATCACGATCCAGAGTTATCCAAGTGCCAAGCAGCATTAAAGGAAGGCGGTGAGCACTGATCGTCGTCTGTCTAAAACACCGAGAATTACCTTTCTAAGTGCGTACGTTTTTGTTATGCGCAATCCGCCCCGAACCTGAATAACATAGTTTGTAAATCGTGCGTACACGTCGGATGAAAAATATACTGTTAGCCTCTGTTGCCTTATTGCATATATTTTCATGATGAACAGACAATCGATTTTGAAGTTAGATATATAAACAATTACGTGCAGTATATTGGCATCCGAAGGTCATTCATTCTTCACAATTTTTATAAAGGAGAACTTAATGCACAATTTTGCCTGTGCGGGGAGGAGGAGGGGAGGAGGGTCACTGCCAACGGCTTGGCTTTGCTCGATATTCTTTCCATTGATGTCTGTTCTTCAACGCACCAAATAATCAAAGCAATAATAAGATACCCATTTGTTCAAGTATCTCAGAATCCAGCTTTCCTCTGTGTGTTTATTATTTATTTTCTTACATTGGACAAGCTTTTAGCATACTTTACTTTCAATATTGTTGTTGGGTGGTGTCACAGTGCACTTGTCAAGGAGCTTGTGTTAGAGAGGCGTCCCATGTTCGCTGCAACCGAGTGCGAATCCTGCCATGGTAGAAGTCCGCTTATTTCCGACTGCCTGGACACGCAGCCATTCACATTTATTTCAGCCTATATACTGTATAAACAAGGATACAAACCTTGGACCATGCACAATGGCATCCCGTATTTTTCCATTGCTGACCGGAGCACCTACGAGCAGCGACCGCCTGACGGGGTCCGTCCCTGGGCAGGCGGTCGCTGCTCGTAGGTGCTTCCACGAGCTGCGACCGCCCGCAGACCGGAGCCCCACCACCGGGCAGCTTCCGCCCGCCAGCCACGCACCCATGCCGGAGCCCCCCCCCCCCCCCTCCCCCCCCCCCCCCCCCACAGCGAGCAGCGACCAGCCGCCAAGGAATCAACCCAGGACTGGAGCCCTCCCACCCAGCGATCACCGAAAGCACCAGCAAAAAACTCTTTAAATTATCCTATCCCTGGTGTCGGCCCGACTGGGCACGCGCCTCCGTTCGACAACGTTGCCGCTCCCTCAGACCCAACCTCAGACCTTGCCACGCAAAAGACCCTCACTTGACCCTGACAACGGAACCATGACACAGGACCACTCCGCAAGAAATCACTTACATTACGCGAAGCAAATGCTGCCATTGAAGAGCTGCCGCCAATCTTTTCTATACCCTACCGACAACACGTCTTGATCAATATCTGCCAACTTTTCATCCACCTGCATTTGTAAAGGTCTTCATTTTCTCATCAATACACAATGTTTACGGTAATAAGGCTCTGGTATACAGGCAGATTCCTTTTTCCTGTATACTTTCTGATACTTGCGTTATATAACTTTCTGTTGTATCTCCGCCAATGTTCCTGATCTAAAAATATCCACCTCATCTTCCATCTGTTTTTATTCTTTTTCAACCATCTGATCAAAAATCGTTTCTGATAATTGAATTTGAACTTTATCTTCACTCTTTGATTTCTCTTCTTGTCTTAACGTGGGACTTTGGGAACTTATTACTATACAATCGGGATAAATCCCAGTCCCTCACACTTAAGTTGTCTGATTTTCCACCGGCTTATCAATAACAGCAGGCGTCACTCCCACCTGCGTGTCAGCTTGATCATTATCGAAGATAAACTGAATTGTTGGCCAGGCTTAAAAGAGCTTGTTAATACGTCAATGACTTCTTTCTGGTCACTAACTTCTTCCTCTTCTGACTCTTCCGTGGCATGTGTCGCTTCAAACACTCAAACCTGAAGAAAGGTGATTCTCAGGTTAATTCACGACCACTCAACTCTCGCCTCAAAGGGAAAATCAGCATATGATCATCAGGGATGTTAAGTAATGGGTGAAAATACATTCCAATTAGTTGTCTCATTTAGAGACATGGTTGAGAAGGTGGACATTTATAATTAACCTCTGGCGGTATGTGAAATCCACCGCTGCTGTTTGTTTGGCTCTACATCAGGAATCAGTTATTTCAGCCCACTGAACTAGACCGTTAATTCAAAAATCTTGTGAGTTCAACTGAAGCTATATAGATATGCTGCTGCGGTTTTCCACACGAACTATCTCAACTTTGCTACATTATGGTGGATAGAAAATGAATCATATCTCTATTGGCAAAAGGAGAGGCACCTAACTATTGACATTTTATTATGATTGTCTATGTTTCACGCCTGAGTCATACAAATGTGTTTCTGGTTGGAAACAAAATCCTTTATGAAATCTATTTTGTTAAAATGTCGTTTTTACTTGATCCATATTTTCGTTGTTCTTTCAGTGTATCGTGCACTGAAATTGAATTTGGTATTCTATGAAAAATAATGGAAATGCATGTAGTCGGCACGACTAGTGGCTGTTCGGTCGCAGTATGTTCCAATACCTCATTGAATTATGCATGTTACATTCTCGCAGAAGAGACATTCAATGAAAAAGATAATGGTATTTCAAATTTGAGTGGTTAGTGATGGAATGGAAAAGTACATGACAACGACATTTACTGACAGATTCTGTGTCGGCTATCTGTTTTCTTTAACAGCTCGAAATGTTATCTCACCCAATACTCTACTTTTATAACATGACGTAACATATTATGTGTCGTTCCGTCAGTCGGCTGATTTGTGTCCTTCGTATATTTGGCATGGATGTCGAAATTTACCACCCACGTTATTCAATGGACGTTGTTCCACAGACCTTGGACTTAATGAAACCAAGAAAGCATAATTACGCACAAAAATAAAGAAACTGATGCCGATTTGAATTCGAAATTAATAGACTCAACGGCGATCATCTCGGTTGCTGTGGTTGGCAAAGAGTAAATTTCGAGCACGATTTTTCTGGACAAGCATTGAGGGTCACTGGCATAACCGTTTTCCAGTGTTTCAGAACATATGTTAAAGTGCGAGATCGTACGCACTTGTTTTACGGCCTACATCTACAAGGCTCGTCCGAGAGGTTGATAAAATCACCATGATCTAAAGTTAGCAATTAAAACTTTTGAATATGGAATAGTACATTGCTGGAGGAAGCCGTTCGAACTATCGAGACCGTACCGACCCAGAAAAACCGTAGTCGTTCTTGGCCCACTCTCTCGCCCGATCGCCGTGATCACACTTTTTTTTTTAAAATTTAGATTAGCCAATTATTTTTTCCAATGAAGGGGCAATTTAGCGTGGCCAATCCACCTACTCTGCACATTTTTGGGTTGTGGGGGCGAAACCCACGCAGACACGGGGATAATGTGCAAACTCCACACGGACAGTGACCCAGAGCTTGGATCGAACCTGGGACCTCAGCGCGGTGAGGCGGTTGTGCTAACCACTAGGCCACCGTGCTGCCCACCGTGATCACACCTAACGTTTGTACATTAAGGCGAAACTGGGCACGACCAATATGCTTCATCTGCACACATGTGAGCTTTGGGAGAAAAGTGGATCAGCAGCCCGGAACCCATGCAGATAAAGGAAAACGTGGAAACTGCACACTGACAGTGACGTCAAGGCCTGCATTGAACCTTGGTCCATGGCGCTCTGAGGCAGCATTATGAACCAAGACGTCTTTCATGAAATTCTGGGTGAGTGCGGAGGGTAGGTAGAAGGGAATATTGTGGAGGTGGGTGGATGATACAGCGTTTCACATTTTCTATAATATTTCTTCTGCACTGCAGTTTGAAATGCCCTCCTAAATACCAAAACACATGAAATCGGATAATGCAACTCGTTATTTGTTAGGATCGTACCGGCTTTGAAGCATATATTTGAGCTCAAACGAAAATGTTTCTTCTCAACTCCAACACAAAGCCAGGTTCAGGTTCAATTGTGATCGAATTGTCTCGTTCCCGATCGTCAGTACAGTGAAATAAAAATGGGTTGCCTTGTTTTCAAAATGACAATGTTTCTAACCATTGGCCACGGCAACCCATGTTCTCAACATTGCACACGTTGAGACCCTTCCTGCTTTAGACGCCTTAAGTTGCCACGACATTCTTTTAACAGTTTCTATCATTCGCATTGTTGTATTCTTACTGAACAACACCATCCTCTTCACACGCAGCATGAGTGCAACCAAACTCAGCAGCTATTTGTGTAAGTGCGTTTTTACATGTAGAAAAAAGTCACTCATGTCCTCACTGATCAAGTTCTGTGTACGGATAGAAAACCCTCAATGTACTGTGATTCTAAATGCATTAACGTGATGCATCTCTACAACGTTTTCCGAACATTCATTAAATTTATCATCTGTCTCCTTCACAGAGTTCAAATTAGAAGAAAAAAGAGAAATGTGCATGCATCGCTGATTCAGAGCTCGTGGAGTTTAAAATTATCTGCGGTTGTCACTCGTAAAGACAAGTGTTGTCCGTGCTGCCTTTGAGACACCCTGTCGGCCATAGTGGTTGGAAACCACGATGAAGCAAGAAACAAGGCATAGCAGCAGCACCATTTTGGAATGTGGAATCATTGCAACGGATGCGACGGAGGTGACGGAACTGGCAGAATAGGATGAAGACAAGACAGTATGTGTATTGTGATAAACTAAAGTCGGCGAGCTAGTAATAGATCCTGGTCGGCAGTCTATCCCCACCAATAGGTACAGAGACGTCCAGGCAATGGAAACGTGTTGGAAATGGACCGTACAAATGTGACCAAAGAGTGGAGTTTAGAAGCAAAATTTATACCGTGCACAGGTTTAAACGGGTATGTGAAGTGGCACGTCAACAGGTGTCGGTGTACCAATCAGCGTATGTGATGTGGACGGAATATCACTGCAAAAAGGAATGTTCCACATACCCCATGAAGAGACAGGCAAAACTGTGACGCTGGTGAGTAGACATGGCAAGGCATTTGGTTCGACTGAGGTGATACGTGTCAAAAGAGAGATTGCGCACTGAGAACATTGCGCAACAAGACGGAAACCAGTGGTCGTGGATGGGGAATGTCCAGCCATCTGATCGAGCAAGAAGCCGAGAGACATCATATCATTGTGGTGAACGAAGTAGAGAGGGATTGGGATTTCACAGTAAAGAGCAGGCTGTGAAGGGCGAATAACTGCGTCTTTAAGATGATGTAGGGCAACAGTGAAATCGTGGATGTAGGATGGAAAGGGACTGGAGAAGATGATAGAAAGAAATTAACTCGGTGGTCCAGGAGTAGGTTGAAACGATGAGCCTATCGCGGCAGTCCTGCTTGTGACCTTTGGAAAGGGAGTAGAATCAGGCTGTTTGGGATTGGAAGACAACGTGATTGGCAGCTGCTGAGGAATAACCACCAGAGCAGAAGAGGTCAGTTACTGTAATCGATACCAATGTTTCGTGATCGGCGGTGTAGTTGTGAATGCGTCTCTAATTCACTTGTCTCTCAGTCCGGAAGAAACAATCTCGAACACGTCCGTACTTCAGAATATTCTTTATTACGATTGGGGCCACTCTCTATGTATTCCGGAGAACCACCACGGAAAGTGCCAAAGTATTGCTCAAATCATCCTTTTTTAATATGTAATATTAGGGGGCTGTCCCTTACATTCACTTCAGCTCGCCTCCATTACAAAGCATAAATTTGTAATTGCCATAGTTCCAATACATGATTTTACAGACTTTGAGGTTATCTATTGGCAGATGAGTATGTAGCAGTCTTAGCTTAATTAGCAGGTGTTAACCATAGTTGCAAGGGGCTCCCACATTTCATATCCTGTCATCCACCCATGCTCCTTCTCTCTCAAGGCTATTCGGCTTACAGTCATGTGTCGGCTCACGACTTCAAATATCAACTCCCTTATCTCAGAAAGTTCATTCTCCTTCAATGGCTTCAATAACAATCTCTTGCACTTGTAATTTTCCACTAATGTATCCCATTAATTCTGGCTCTTTCTGGCTATTAACCCTTGCTTCAAATCCTCATTCTCCTCTTTGATCATTCCATGATCACACAGCCCTCAGGGGCTTATCCTTGAGAGTCTGAGGAATTCCTCCGGGAAATCATCCTTTGGTCTAACGTCCTCATACACATTTTCGGTACCTACTAAGTTGTCTAAGTTGCCAACCTGCTTGTTTAACTGGGGAAGCCACTGCAGCATCTGTGGCATCCCAAAGGCTCCTAAACGATTACAAAAGCATTTCACGCAGGTTGCAATGATACATAGCAAAATGCAAACAACAATAAAGATAATTAATCTATGAAACAGATAGGTGGTCCCGGAGCTAGACCACAACCATCCCCACCA
Source organism: Scyliorhinus canicula (assembly GCF_902713615.1). Taxonomy (NCBI): domain Eukaryota; kingdom Metazoa; phylum Chordata; class Chondrichthyes; order Carcharhiniformes; family Scyliorhinidae; genus Scyliorhinus; species Scyliorhinus canicula. The sequence goes on from NC_052157.1 coordinate 93,409,972, forward strand.
ATCGTCCGAGGAAGACTGAAGGAGTCTCTTTACCCCGTAGGTCATGAACAAAAACGAGTTAGCAGTCAGATGGTGCATTGCCCGCTTCATCCTGATAGGCGGATGTGTATGAATAGTCATAAATTCAGGAACTCGTGGCTTGCCTTTCCTCATACACCAGTAGTCCCACTGGCAAGCGTAGCGATCGCAGGTCAGTGATCCACTGGTAGTCAGGAAGCGAGGCCTCTGCTCATCTTGATGAATGATGGTGGTGCAGGTATCTACCGGGGTCGTCGTCCACAAGGTCTCATCTGTGGTGCTGTTGGCACAGCTAAAGGTGTCCTCGCGACAAAGGTGCAGAATTCGTCCGCCAGGTCTACATAGTCGGACGCTAGTGTGTGTAAACTGGATGGCGCTGGCGAGGACCACGAGTAAAAAGAGCAGCTTCATCGTGGGGTCCTGCTCCTAGTCCGAGTAAGGTCGTATGTACCTACAACTTAAAACGAGAGTTAATAATCACGAAAACTTAACTAGTTTACAGTGGTGGGTGTGAATCCACGCTTTGCGTCCTTCAACTTTGACAGCCGTGGACGTGGTTAGGAGAACTTGGAACGGTCCCTCCTAACGTTGTTCCAACCCCTTCCGCGTCCAATTGCGGATCAGCACATGATCTCCTGGTTGCACAATATCGGAGCTAGCTAAGGGTGGCATTTCTCTTGTGCGGCATGTATTCGTAAGTGGAGACACATTAATACTTTAGTCAAGGCTATTATGTAATTAGCCATTTCTGTAGTCATGTGGTGGAACTAGACCTCTTCGGGAATCTCACAATCCCATGGAGTGCGGAGAGGTCTTCCATACAGGATTTCCTGCTGGGGTAGCTCTTATTTGAAAGAGTGCAATAGATAATATTTTGAGCCAAGTGGCTCCAGTCTCAGCTTGTAATTTAAAAAGCTTAGTCTTTAAAGTCTGGTTAGCTTTTCCACCATCCCAGCTGTTTCGGACCGGTAGGCACATTGCAAATGCTGTTTAATTCCCAGTTGAGTGCAGAATTCTTTATTGATCTGTCCCACAAAGTGAGGTCCATTACCGGAGCTTAAACGATATGGAATTTCAAACCCTGGTACAATTTCATGCATAAGAACTTTATTATCTACAGTAGGATACGCCTCTATCCATTTACTAAACACATCAATAATCACTAATACATGCTTATAACATATACATCGTTCTAAATCAATGTAGTCCAGTTGAAGGGTCTTAAAGGGACACTCGGGCAATCGTGTTTTCCCCTGCTCGCAGGGGACAGCCTCCCCAGGGTTATACTGCTGACATATCAAGCAGCGACTGCTAATTCGTTGGGATATCTCCTGCAGTCTGGGATGGCACCAGGTTTTAAACAATATATCACCTGTAGCGCGAGCACCACAGTGAGTTGCAAAGTGTACACGTTCGGCCACCCAGGCTGCCAACGCATCGGGCACACATGTCTGCCCTGCTGGGGTGACCCACAGCTTATTTTCTTTATCATATGTACATCCTAATTCTTCCCATAAATGTTATCGCGAGCAGGAGCGTCCTCCTGTAGAGACTAGCATTTTGAGCTTTTACTCTGGCTCATCATTTCAGGCACCACCATTTCCTTTGAATGGGAGGCTTCTTTTGCTTGATCGTCTGCCTGCCTATTTCTTTCATCTATTTGAGTTTTTCCTTTTGTATGGGCAGTACACTTTATCACTGCTACCTTTTCTGGGAGCATAAGAGCTTGGAGTAACTGGGTCACCAGCTGCTGGTGGAAATCGGAGTTCCAGCTGATGTTAAGAATCCTCTATTCTTCCATAATTGTCCAAAGTCATGCACAACTCCAAAGGCATACCTGTAGTCTGTATATATATTTACTTTTTTGCCTGTTCCTAGTGCACATGCACGTATTAGCGCAAACAATTCTGCTTGCTGGGCCGAGAATGGAGTTTCAAATGCTGCTGATTCTACTGTCTCCCCACCCTGGTTGAATATAGCATATCCTGATAACCGCACCCCCTTTCACCGATGGAAGCACTTCCATCTGTGAACAAGGTCAGGTCTGGGTCCTTAAGAGGGGCATCCGATAGGTCCTCCCAGACAGATAAATCGTCCTTGATAAGTGACATGCAATTGTGTCCAGGGTGTTCTTGCTCAAAGATCCATTCTGCATGGGACAGAGTGGCTTAATTAATCTGAAACAAACCTGAAAATTCAAAACTTAAGATTTGTAAGTTGCAAGTAAAATGCATATTCAGCTGTGTGGACTTTTAATTACTTTATCAGAATTAAAAGGGCCAGAGCTCATAGGCAAACCCAGCATGTGATTGTCAAGACATCTTCTAGATTATACTCAAAAGCTTGTTGAAAGGGTTATTTTTCTTGCAGAGATAAAAAGGGGCTTATAGTGGGTGGATAAATTGGAATGATGCCATTCGCATATCCACCGTGTTTTTATATTTTTCACTCAAATGGACTGGGAATAAAAATTGGAGTGCTGCCAAATTCCCGTTATCAAGTCTTTCAGCAAACACAATATGTTATTGAATCTCTGACTGAACCAATTGTGCGCTGTATCGTGGCCCTTTCCCAGACGAGCATGATCATAGACATATTTCATTTACCCATCTGTTGTTTATACATAATTCTGCAGTCTCATAATTAAAACATCTGCGTTGTGAGACAGGTTAGTTTTACCCTGCTGATGATTATTTATGGCAGGGAAGTTTTAACCCTGAACTAATGAAACACCGCCTTGATCATATTTGTCATGTGTATTTCAACTATCCTAACCTCCACTGAACACCATAAAACTAATATTTTCTTATTCTCACATACGTGATTTTGCACCCTGATTAAAATTCCTTGTGTATCAAAATGACCCTGGAAATGCCAATGATAGCCTTTGAAAAGAAAAAAATTGTTAATTGTACTCAAACTACAATCTTTAAAGGCAATACGTAGACAATTTGAAGCGTTCAAATAATCACAGCTCGTAACAAAACTTTTACTAGTCAAAGTCTGAAGTCAAAGTCTGAATACAGAGACGGTGAATAGTTCAGAACAAAGTTTAGATGCCTAAAATCCCCCTCTCTCTCTGTCTCTCTCTCTCTGTCTCTCTCTGCCTATCTCTCTACGTAACTCTGTCTGTCTATGGAACTCTTGTCGCTCTTTCTATTTATCTAACTATCTCTCCCCGTCTCTGTCTCTCCCTGACTCGCTCTCTTTCGCTCTCTCAACTTTCGTTGTCTCTATCAGTCCCTCTTTCTGTCTCTGTCTCTGGCTCTCTCTCTCTAACCCTCTCACTCTTTCTCTAAAATAGAGCACAATTAAAACACTGAACACAATTTTTCATTCTCCTTCCTGTGTCATTCCATTTAGATCAATGTCCACTGATTAATTTTAGAGGCATTAGCTATTCTTAGAGAGGTATATTTCTTTGTGCAGATGACATGCTTGCTGAAATGGTTAACTTTTCGCACAGAATCGAAAGTGGTGAAGAACTTGGCATGATGCCATCTCCATCCGCTACGTGACCTCAAACATTATCCATCCTTTTTTTCAATTTTCAATGTTCGTTATTTAACCGGTTTTTGGAAAGAGACATTACTGGATGTTTATTTTTCTTTTATTTCAAATGAGTTGAATTACTGCCGAATTTATCTGGACGGCTTGGAACGATCTGAAGTTATTCTCGACATGTATCCATTGTTAAGTTTCTAACCGTGATCTTGTATTGATTTTCCTCTACATTTTTTCGTTTTGGGAGAGGGGATTAGTCATCCTCAGATATTCCTGAACAAAACTAATTGAGTGTTTTAGCCTCTTTCTGATCTTTTGGACTTCACTTAATTTGATTTTTTTTCTCTCCTTAAGACATTCCGGGACAGTCGTTAGCCGTAATTGTTGGCAGTTTTGTGGTGTCTTTTTCCAGTTTGCACAATCTGTACTGCCGCTATCTTTACCCGCTTTATTGCTATCTTTAAGGAATCAGAGCTCAATTCCGTGTTTTCCAAATGGTGTGAAGGTTTAATTTATGTCATTTGTGCTTCTAACTTTATTTGTCTTATCTTTACTTCTATGTATCTCACCATTTTCCTCTATTCCACAGAAATCACACCCATCTTTGATCGTTGTTTTTTTTAACCAGAGTATTTTGCTCTTTAAAAACAAAAAAAACTAAAACTTTTAAACTGACTGTGTTACTCATTTGGCCTTGATACCAGATTCGTTGGATGTTACTTCACCGTCCGTCTGCCTTGCCGAGTGACTCTATTTTTTGGCGCTCAAAGGTTTGACTACTCGCCTTGTCCACCAGCACGAGCGGCGTCCAGCTCAGCAACATCCTTCCAGACTTACAATAAATGTTCGGGGTTAAAATATTCACACGAAGCCCTGAGTATCAGTAACAAAACAGTTTATTATGTCAGAATTCTGGGCGATAAGATCTGGGAACTACGCAGTCCCTGACAGCACCTTATCCCACTAAAGCTTAAACTCACATGGATTAATATATAGATTCAAGGTGGATAGCCTAATGACTTGGTTCTTTTCACGTATGTGCATTCCTTTTTTTTCTGACCTTGGTTGTTTTAACAATTCATTTCTCTGTCAATTTTATACCGAATTTTAATGCATTAGTATTCCCCCAGTGGCCATTTTTCTTTGCCTAAATTTTTATGTAATTCTCCTGACAATTGTCTCAGTTGCTTGGAATATTCCGGATATTGTACACACAAGGCTTGAAGCGCACTTCCAATATCAGAGGTTGTTTCTAACGTATTACCCATCTCTAACACTATTGGCAGTTAATGATCCGTGCATTCCTTTTTTTTCTGACCTTGGTTGTTTTAACAATTCATTTCTCTGTCAATTTTATACCCAATTTTAATGCATTAGTATTCCCCCAGTGGCCATTTTTATTTGCCTCAATTTTTATGTAATTCTCCTGACAATTGTCTCAGTTGCTTGGAATATTCCGGATATTGTACACACAAGGCTTGAAGCGCACTTCCAATATCAGAGGTTGTTTCTAACGTATTACCCATCTCTAACACTATTGGCAGTTAATGATCCGTGCGATTATCGTTCATTTGGCGAAAGAGTCCTGGACCACTTTATTCAGTCATGAATTTAAACGGAGTTATCCTGCTCCGTTGGCCAATTTAGGCAGGCTCATCCGTGCCTGCAAGCCTATCTAACTACAAGGTTATGACGTCCTTGTTATGTTGCTAATTTAGGGTTGATCGCGCACCCTTCTAAAGCCTCTTATCGCGGGGGAACTTTTAGACTGTAGGGGCTACACACCCTCCCTTAATGCACTCGTCCCTGACTGTGCCTGTGGCTATAACTGTAGGAGCAAAATATGGAAGGTTAACGATATAATTAACAAATATTCCAATACTCCGAAAGCGTTCTCTTCCCCACGTCACGGACATATTATACGTTCCTTCGGATAGCAAGGGAATGCGTATTTTGTAACGGAACTTCTCTAAGAACTTTCTAAGCTCACTTCTGAAAGTAATGTACAATTATGGTTTCCACGAAATCAAGATCCATCGTGTAGCGTACCCCCTGGAATTGTACTACGTATAGGATCACTTAATTGACATATTGTAGCGAACAAGGAAACTAGAAAATATAATGTGTGCGTGTGTGTAGCTGTGGTGTGTGCATCTGTGTACGCTTGTGGAACTGTTTCGCACATAAAACAGATAAATGTTTCTACTTTTGCAATACAAAAGTGTTTATGAGCGTGACAATGGAAGCATAACATTTGAATCAGAAAACTAGCATATGAAAGAGCGATCTGAATTATGAGTGTGATTTTAAAATCATTATTCCGTCAAATTGTTGAGCAAAGTACCAATGTGAAAAAAATTGAAGTAACTGTACTGAGGAAAAAATGGGACTTCAGACAAAGGGAGTCCTTTGAAGCCGATAAAGTTTATATTCATGCGAAGTAGGGTCTTCCGAAAGGGACGACATTCAAACATTGCATCCGCTCTTGATCGAAAAGGGAGAATAAAACAAAATTCAAGAAACCAAAGTAAAATGTGATATGCTACCTTTCTGGTAGATCTCCAAGCGAGATAAACGCGGAATAAAATAGCATGACATCCAGAGCAAGAAGTTATCTTCGGAATAACAAAGTATACATCGGAGAACATAATGTGCAGATGAAAATAATGTTATTCAATAACTTTCCACTGCATTCATATATTCAGTGTGCCTTAAAAGGCGGGGAGTGATTTGTTCTTCAGAATGTGGTAAAAATAATTAACGGACGAACAGTGGAAGGAATCGTTACGCTTTGAGTTGGTAAGACACCTCGCTCTGTGAAAAATTAATTCTTAGCGGATTGACTTAGAACATAGAACATAGAACGATACAGCGCAGTACAGGCCCTTCGGCCCTCGATGTTGCACCGACATGGAAAAAAAAAAACTAAAGGCCATCTAACTACACTATGCCCTTATCATCCATATGCTTATCCAATAAATTTTTAAATGCCCTCAATGTTGGCGAGTTCACTACTGTTGCAGGTAGGGCATTCCACGGCCTCACCACTCTTTGCGTAAAAAAACCACCTCTGACCTCTGTCCTATATCTATTACCCCTCAATTTAAGGCTATGTCCCCTCGTGCTAGCCACCTCCATCCGCGGGAGAAGGCTCTCGCTGTCCACCCTATCTAACCCTCTGATCATTTTGTATGCCTCTATTAAGTCACCTCTTAACCTTCTTCTCTCTAACGAAAACAACCTCAAGTCCATCAGCCTTTCCTCATAAGATTTTCCCTCCATACCAGGCAACATCCTGGTAAATCTCCTCTGCACCCGTTCCAAAGCTTCCACGTCCTTCCTATAATGAGGCGACCAGAACTGTACGCAATACTCCAAATGCGGCCGTACCAGAGTTTGGTACAGCTGCATCATGACCTCATGGCTCCGGAACTCAATCCCTCTACCAATAAAGGCCAACACACCATAGGCCTTCTTCACAACCCTATCAACCTGGGTGGCAACTTTCAGGGATCTATGTACATGGACACCGAGATCCCTCTGCTCATCCACACTACCAAGAATTTTACCATTAGCCAAATATTCCGCATTCCTGTTATTCTTTCCAAAGTGAATCACCTCACACTTCTCCACATTAAACTCAATTTGCCACCTCTCAGCCCAGCTCTGCAGCTTATCTATGTCCCTCTGTAACCTGCAACATCCTTCCGCACTGTCTACAACTCCACCGACTTTAGTGTCGTCTGCAAATTTACTCACCCATCCTTCTGCGCCCTCCTCTAGGTCATTTATAAAAATGACAAACAGCAACGGCCCCAGAACAGATCCTTGTGGTACGCCACTCGTAACTGAACTCCATTCTGAACATTTCCCATCAACTACCACTCTCTGTCTTCTTTCAACTAGCCAATTTCTGATCCACATCTCTAAATCACCCTCAATCCCCAGCCTCCGTATTTTCTGCAATAGCCGACCGTGGGGAACCTTATCAAACGCTTTACTGAAATCCATATACACCACATCAACTGCTCTACCCTCGTCTACCTGTTCAGTCACCTTCTCAAAGAACTCGATAAGGTTTGTGAGGCATGACCTACCCTTCACAAAACCATGCTGACTATCCCTAATCATATTATTCCTATCTAGATGATTATAAATCGTATCTTTTATAATCCTCTCCAAGACTTTACCCACCACAGACGTTAGGCTCACCGGCCTATAGTTACTGGGGTTATCTCTACTCCCCTTCTTGAACAAAGGGACCACATTTGCTATCCTCCAGTCCTCTGGCACTATTCCTGTAGCCAATGATGACCTAAAAATCAAAGCCAAAGGCTCAGCAATCTCTTCCCTGGCTTCCCAGAGAATCCTAGGATAAATCCCATCCGGCCCCGGGGACTTATCTATTTTCACCTTGTCCAGAATTGCCAACACTTCTTCCCTACGCACCTCAATGCCATCTATTCTAATAGCCTGGGTCTCAGCATTCTCCTCCACAATATTATCTTTTTCTTGAGTGAATACTGACGAAAAGTATTCATTTAGTATCTCGCTTATCTCCTCAGCCTCCACACACAACTTCCCACCACTGTCCTTGACTGGCCCTACTCTTACCCTAGTCATTCTTTTATTCCTGACATACCTATAGAAAGCTTTTGGGTTTTCCTTGATCCTACCTGCCAAAGACTTCTCATGTCCCCTCCTTGCTCGTCTCAGCTCTCTCTTTAGATCCTTCCTCGCTTCCTTGTAACTATCAAGCGCCCCAACTGAAACTTCACGCCTCATCTTCACATAGGCCTCCTTCTTCCTCTTAACAAGAGATTCCACTTCTTTGGTAAACCACGGTTCCCTCGCTCGACCCCTTCCTCCCTGCCTGACTGGTACGTACTTATCAAGAACATGCAATAGCTGTTCCTTGAACAAGCTCCACATATCCAGTGTGCCCAGCCCTTGCAGCCTACTTCTCCAACCAACACATCCTAAGTCATGTCTAATGGCATCATAATTGCCCTTCCCCCAGCTATAACTCTTGCTCTGCGGGGTATACTTATCCTTTGTCTTATTATGTCTTTTCATACAAACTCACGTTTTCTCGATCTGAACGATGTGCACCAGAATTGTTGAGTGTAAAATGGAAGTCCACAAAAACCTTCACAAAAATCACTGGTCAGTCTGTTTAAATTCAATGGTGTGCATGTTTTAATAAAGGTTTTAATTGTAGATCAAAAGTCAATATTCATAGAAACATAGAATCATAGAAGATATGTGCAGGTGGAGACCAATCGGCACCTTGAGCCTCCTCCGCCATTCGTCACGATCACAGCTCATCGTCCCACACAATAGCGTAATCTTGCATTCTTCGCATAACGGTTGATTCCATTCACCTCTTGTGCAATATCTAGCCGCATCTTGAATGTATTCAATTTCATATCCTGAACAATTCCCTGTGTTGATGATTTTCACAGTCTCGCAATTCTTTGGGTGAACAGATGTCTCGTTATCTCTGTCTGATATGGTATACGCCGACTCCTCAGACTGTCACCCCTGGTTCTGGATACATCAACCATCGAGAATATCCTCCGTGCATTTACACTACCTAATGCTCTAAGAATTTTATAAGTCTCATTGGTCTAAACTCCGAAGCTAACAATTGTAATCTGGTCACCATCTCTTCATACGTCTTTTCCGCCATCCCCGGGATCAGCCTCCAAAACATTTTTGCTGCAAAGCCTCGAGAGCAAGAACATCCGTCTTCAGAATATCAGACGAAAACTGCACGCAATATTCTACACGTGGCCTCACCAATGCCCTGAATAAATGCAAAGGTACACCCATGTTCCTGTTCTCGAAAACCCTTACAATGAAAATCAACATACTATTTGCCTTCTTTCCCGCCTTATGCAAGCATGCTTACCTTCAGCGACTGGTGCACGAGGACATCCTGGTGCCGCTGCAGACTCCCGTTTCCTGATTTGCAGCAATTCAGGAAGTAATCTGCCTTCTTGTTTTTTTGCTACCAAAGTGAAGAAACTCACATTTGTTCAAATTCTATTGCATCTGCCAGTGATTTGACCATTTACCCAACCTGTCCAGATGATGCTGCAGGAATTCTGCATCCTTGTCACATTTCATCCTCCCAAATAACTTGGTATTCTCTGCACACTTTGAGATGTTATATTTTGTTGCCTCATCCAAATCATATATATATATATACATACATATATTCTGAATAACTGGTGACCAAGCACCGATACCAGTGGCACCCCGCTAGTTACTGCCTGCAAGCTGAAAAAGAACCGTTAATTCCGACCGAAAATTCCTTTATGCCAACCAGTTTTCTATCCATCTCGAAACACTTCTCCCAGTTCATGAGCTTAAATCTCGCAGGATTATCTCTTACATTTCGCGTAAATCCAACTATGCTGCATCGACTCTCCCCCCCCCCCCCTTGTCAACGCTGACAAGAACATCTTCTAAGCATTCCGTAGATTTGGCAAGCATCATTTCCCCTTCATAAATCCACGCTGACCCTGTCTCATCCCACCACTGTTTCCTAAATGCAACGCTGTAAAGTTCTTAATAATAGATTCGGGAATATTCCCCATTCCCAACGTAAGCCTTACTGGTCTATAATTTCCTGTTTTCTCTTTACATTATTTTTTGAATATTGAAGTGGTATTAGCTACCCTCCAATCTGCATGGAAGCCTGAATAGTCTATAGAATCTAGTTATTTAACTTCAACGCCGAAACTATGAAAATATGAGGCGTTTGTTGGCGTTGGTAGATTGCGGAGCGTTTTGTAAAGGGATAACACTGGATCGGCAATGACAAACACATAAGAAAGGCATGGAGGAACTGCAAGAGCTGTTTTTGCTCTCTGGCACAAAAGCAAATCCTGTATGATGACCACTAACGCATGCAATATTTATAGAGCCACTTCCTTAAGTACTGTGAGATGTCGATAATCAGCCTTAAATCCCATCAGTTTTCCCAGCACCATGTATCTGCTAATACTAAACTCCTTCAAACCTTCCTTCTCGCAAAATATTGCATTCTTCAACATTTGTCGTATCTGATTCGTGTCCTCTTTTGTGAGGACAGAACCAATGTATGTATTCCGTTGCTGAGAGAATAATTGAATCATAAAATTTCCAGTGCAGAAAGAGACGATTCGGCCCATCAAGGCCACACAGGCCCTTGGAAAGAGCATCCCGTACCTCCACTCTATTCCCGCTTTTGTGTGCTAATGACAAATTAGCATGGCCAATCCACTTCACCTCAACATCTTTGTACTGTGGGTGGAAACGGGAGCACCCACAAGAAACACATGCAGACACGCGGAGAACGTGCAGTCTCCGCACAGACATTTGCCCAAGACAGGAATCGATCCTGGGACTCTCGTGCTGTGAGGCAAAAGTGCTGACCACGGAGCTGCCGTGCCGCCCCTGCCTGTGGGACACAGGAGTCATTATACAATCCAACAATTCTGTCTGGAGGAAGCGTCCTACATTCTTCTTCACAAATCGCAATTTCTTATCACATCCATATAGAAACTCTTGGTGTCAGTCTCTATACTTCCTGCAAGTAGACTTCCGTATTTAAATTCCCCTTCTTAATCAATTCCTTGGCCTATTTTTGCTCTGTTCTAAACTTCTCCCAATCCTAACGCGTAATATTTTTTCTTGGAAAATCTATGAGTCTTTCTTGGATCCGATAATATCTAATCTCCATTGTAAACATGGATTATTTTGATTTTGTGCCAGAGAGGAATAAACAGCTCTTGCAGTTTCTCCATTCCTTCCTTCAGTGTTGTTATTACCTATCCACTGTGATCCCTCGACATAACACTGCCCAATCTATCAACGTCGACGCCCCCTATCTTCACAATTTCGATGGTTAAGTTCAATAACAAGAGCCGTCACCTTTTTCTCGAAAAGGCAGTGCAAATTTGGCTAGTCGTCCATGTATTTCATGGGTAGCGCGGTAGTACAAGTGGATAGCACTGTGGCTTCACAGCGCCAGCGTCCCAGGTTCGATTCCCTACTGGGTCACTGTCTGTGCGGAGTCTGCACGTTCGCCACGTGTCTGCGTGGGTTTTCTCCCGATGCTTTGGTTTCTTCCCACAGTCCAAAAATGTGCAGGTTAGGTGGATTGTCCATGATAAATTCCCTTTAGCGACCAACAAGGTTATTGGGTTACGGGGATAGGGTGGAAATGAAAGCTTAAGTGGGTCGGTGCAGACTCGCTGTGCAGAATGACCTCCTTCTGTAATGTATGTTCTATGTTCCTTAGTCCGTTTATGCACGTTTTGCTGAAGAATGCAAGTAAATTTTAATAGAAACCAAAATGTGTTCTCAGCGACATTGGACAGATCCTGATCTTTCTGGTGTTGGAGAAAAAAAGGGAGCTAATACAATTTGTGAAGTTGTATTTCTCGACGTTAAATAGAGTTTTATAAAGTTGCCCAATCTAGTAATGGCAGCAGGTTGTTTACGCAAACGGTGGGAAATGTGAGAAGGTAACGAGTGTGTAGGTTACTGTCGGGAGGTTTATAAATTAATGTTCCATCTACGTGTTTACAAATGAAACGGAGGATGCAGATTTTGCAGTTCAGGAGGAGAACTGTGAAGTTTCTGGTGGGATAATCATGAGAAAGGATATACTCGAATGGTTGGAATAAGTTAACGTTGATAAGCGGCCAGGGCCCTAACGATTGTTTGGGAGGTGCTGGATCAGGTCAGAGACGAGATATCCGATGCTCTCAGGAATATTTCCAATCATCGCTCCGTACAGAGGAGGTACGAGATGACTGGCGTAATGCAAAAGTAGTTTTATTGTTTAAACACGAATTGAAGGAAATGCCAAACAATTAGAGTTCAGTTCCTCTTACCGCATTGGTGGACAAATTAGTGGAATCAATCCTGAGAGACAGGATCAACTTTCATTCAAGGTATGGATTCGCCAGGGATCACTAGCATTAATGAAATACCTTGTCTCACAAATGTTATTGAATTATTTTAAGAAGTGATGAAGGTTGATGAAGTTAGTGGAGTTGATGCTCTGCACATTAATTTTAGCTGGCGTTTGACAAGACAGATTGTTTAAATAAAGTACAGCCACATAAAATTTAGGACACTGTGGCAAACGAGAAAACATTTGGCTTGGTAACATGGAACAACGTGTCGATGGATGCCCTTGCAAATGGAAACTAGTGTCAAGTGCTGTTTCGCAGGGCTCGAGTTTGGGTCTCTTACTCTTTGGATTATTTCTCAACGATTTGGACGTGAACTCGGGGGAGGGAGCACGTCAACAAAATTTCCGGGCAGCACAAAGATTTGCCGAGTAGTGAATAGTGAGGAGAAGAACAGTAACGCCCAAAACAATATAGATCACTTCCTCGAGCGGGCGATAATGTGATAGATGGATTTTAACACTGCGACCAACGGCATGGTGGTCCACCGCTCAGCACTGCTGCCACAGACCCGGATTTGATTCCGGCCGTGGGCATCTATGTGGATTTTGCACGTTTTCCCTACGTTTCCATGCCTTCCCTCAGTGTGTTCCTGTTGCCTCCCACAGTTAAATTAGACAGATAGACCATGCCGAAATTGTCCCTTCGTGTTCAAAGCTGCTCAAGTGTTTTGGTGTGATGGGGTACGAGAAAAGTGTTGAAGAGTAACCCCAGGTGGCGTGCTGTTTCAGAGCAGGCCCGATGGGCCGAATGGCCACCTTTTGAACTGTCGGAAGTATGCATTTCTAAATAACTGTCAACAGTTATTGGGACTACATAGTAAATGGAACTATACCAAGACACGTTATATAAAGTTAATGACCTTGACGTACACGTAAGTAGGTCCCTAAAGGCAGCAGTTCAGGGCGACAAGGTCGCAATGAAAGCATATGGTATGCTCTCCTTCGTTGCCAGAAATATATAACATATATGTAAGTATATAATATTGGAATTGTATAACTCACTGATGACTCTACAACTGGAATATTATGTGCATTTTTACTCAGCATATTGCAGGAAGGATGTATTTTATCTGCAGCGGAGGATTAGTGGAATGCTGCCAGGACTACAACAGTGTTAGTACGGGTAGTAATTTAATAGTTTGGGTTATCTTCCTTGGAACAAAATGCGTTGAGGGGTGACTTGCTGAAGCTGCTTAAAATTATGAGGGGGAGAGATAGAGTGGAAAGTATGAAATTGCATGGATTGGCGGAAAATTCGAATACCGGTGGACATAGATTCAAAAAAGGTGTCAAAATGTGTCGAGGGAAAACGAGGAAGAATAATGTTACGTAGACTTTAGTAGGAGTTGGAATGGACTGCCCGAGTTGCAGATGGAGGAAGCTAAACTAAACACATATAAAATATACCTGGAGCTGCATAGTCAGTGCTCCAAGCTACAGGGCTACGGTCTTCATGCAGGAATACGTGATAAAAAAGTGCACCTGGGTAGCCTTTTGGCAGACATGGGAAAGGTGGGCTGAATGACATTTCTCGGTGACGTAACTTAAGTCTGTTTGTATGGTTCTAATATTGGTTAAACACATGAAACGTGAGTGATTGGAGGAAATTGCCTTTTCGGTTGGAATATAAAGTTGAAAGCCAGAAATTAGCATCGCTTGGCCAATTTGAGATCGATCACATTAAAGGAAAATAAATTGTCCAGAAATTTGATAGAAGTGGACAGCATTATCGTGGGTCGACAGAATGAAAACAAATAGACTACATTCACATTATAACAGGGGTCACAGGTTGAGAATGGCGTAGGTCATGTGTGGAACATGTCTTAATACTGAAGGAGGTAACGGCATGACACCCGCAATTTTGCACCTGGTTCTACAAGTGTGTCCAACGTATATCCCCACAGTGTAAGGACTGCAACGTTGTTTCAAACCAACTCGTTGAGATTGCTGAACAATGATTTAATTGTTGTGTTGAGAACACCAACATGAAGCTGATGGATCGAACAATGTCCTACTTTGCATTTGACGACAACATATATTATTGACTGCAACACCAGCAATTTCTTGAAAATAAATAAAGACTTGTATCTTCATAATCGGGATCCAGAATTATTGAAGTGGCAAGCAGCTTTCAATGAAGCAGGTTAGCACCGCGAGTGTCGTCTTTAGAAACCAATGAGAGCTATCTTTGTAAATGGACAAACTTTTGCAAGTGTAATCTCTTCGTCAATGTACACCGCAATGCTTCTAAATCATTCATACATGATGCATCAGAACTAGGTTTTGAACGCTTTTGCTGCAAAATATGTGACGTTAGGATGAAGTGATTATCGGTTCTCAAGATGGATCTTTGATGAGAAATTCCATGCGAGGTCATTACATATTTACAACTGTCAAAACGGAAGACCTGGGGAAGCACGAAGGGGCTGTCGTTGCTGCTGGTGCTTCACGGCTCTGAGGCCCCAAGTTCGATCCTGGCTCTAGTTCACCGTCCGTGTGGATTCTGAACATTCTCACCGTGTTACATAGAACATAGAACAGTACAGCACAGAACAGGCCCTTCGGCCCTCGATGTTGTGCCGAGCAATGATCACCCCACTTAAACCCACGTAACCCGTATACCCGTAACCCAACAATCCCCCCATTAACCTTACACTATGGGCAATTTTAGCATGGCCAATCCACCTAACCCGCACGTCTTTGGACTGTGGGAGGAAACCGGAGCACCCGGAGGAAACCCACGCACACACGGGGAGGACGTGCAGACTCCACACAGACAGTGACCCAGCCGGGAATCGAACCTGGGACCCTGGAGCTGTGAAGCATTGATGCTAACCACCATGCTACCGTGAGGCCCCCGTGTTATCATGGGTTTCGCCCCCACAAGTCACAAATGTGCATGGTAGGTGGATTGGCCACGCTAAATTGCCCCTTAATTGGAGAAAATGAATTGGGATCTCTGAAAAAACTTTTTTTAATGGAAACCCTATTTTGGTAATTGTGCATGCCAGGTAGGGTGTGATGGGTCCCTGGGACCGGTGGGAATGTGTCTGCACTTCAACTGACGGAATAATGTATTTTATGTAATTAGGAAAAATGTTTTCAGAAAATGCTTTCTTCACGGTCCTTATGTTTCATTTACTATCATTTGTCTAGTGTTTGACATAAATTTCTATCCATGTTTGGCGATTGTTTTCGACAGTGCCCCTAGCACAACTCCAATTTACCGCCTACATTTTTCACCACTGCAGGAACCTGTCATTTAGTCCGTCCATTCATAAAGCTGCTGTCGCAATGGATCTCGCTCTGACCTACAAAACACAAATACAGAGCATCCCTATGCACAACTTCTTGCAAGTCCATGACGTCGTACCCCTACACCTTTATGTCGGCCTCTGTTTTACTGAAAAAAATGATTCATGCCCTCGAATATCGTATTCAATCTGCTTATCAAAAACAACTTCCACCATCTGTATCAATGTAGTGATCGCAGAAAGTTTAATTTCGCATCGAAATTACAGCACTCCACCCACACCCACGTATGAAAATTGGCGAACTCCCGCTCCCTTACCCTCGTCAACGACACCGCCTAATAACAGTAGCTGACAGTAAATAATTAGTTTGAATTTAAAACCTGCTCCATTCACATCGCTGTCATATGAATGTGTGTGTTCATTTATGACGTCGTGCGCATTCTAAATTGCATCCATTGCACATTCATAACCGTAAGGTTGCTTGCCTTGACCTCAAATGTAATTAACCATCCATAAACGTCTTCATATATTACCTTTCTATATTTACCTTAAGGAACTTCACAGAGCCCTCTTTAATCATGAAGCTTTGACCATGTTTGCAAACGCCTCCTTATGTCTTTGGTTTTCTGCTGCACCTGCGAATCGTCGTTCGTTTACACACAGTAACGATATGTTCATAAAGCTGAGTTGTTTTTTCATTAAAAATATATTTTTAAAAATACATATCAGAAAGAGTAAACTCTCGTATCATTGATTGAGTGTTGATGCGATTTAAGCAATTATGCGCGGTGTCACGATATGCTACAGGATCAACTCGATCCTTATAATCGTTGCTCCATTGCCATCCATCAGTCCGGTTGTGGTTGAAATTGTACAAAGTTGATGCTCTTCAAAATGCCGTGCATAATTTGCTGTTCACCACTGTACTTTGTTACCAAACACTCCATTGGACGTCTGAACTGGTTGTTCCCTGAATATGGAGAGTTGAATATAACTATGGATCGATCTTTCAACTTGGGAATCATGCAATCTCCAGAGTGCAGGAGGTCATTCGTCCCAACCTGCCTGCGCCGGCCCTCAAACGAAATCTCCAAAATTGCCGACTCCTGCATCACCTCATCCCATCCTCTGAACCCAAGCTGTGCTCAGGGGTAATTTAGAACGGGTAATTTTGACTAACGCGCACATATTTGGACTGCCTAAGGAAACCGCACTATTCGTAAAAAATCCACATCGACACGCATAGAATATAAAAAGCTTGCCAAACGCTCCAAGAATATTCCAAGTTGTAAGTAGGTGGGCAAAAGCCATGGTCCAATCAAGTGAATTACTCCATGTAGTGGTACGAATAGTGCGACATGATGAATATCCTACCTCTCTGATCAACTTGTATTTCGGAATTGATGGGCGAGGTAAAGGCACAAGATGGACAAATGAAAATGAGACATATTTTCCTGCTGGTTATTCGTAATTTCGGGCGGAATCGGTTTCAACTTACTAAGTTGGATGAATGTCCACGATCATAATGGTGGAGCAGATTCGAAGTTTCAAATTGCATGCAGGTGCTCCTATATTATTTGTTTCCAAACTCACCCCGGAACAAAGCCAGGCGATTAACAAATCCACGAAATATCATGTTTCAAGTCGTACCTCGCACGTATTACTTCGGCTTTCCCTATTGCAGGATAGTTTCGATTTTTAATCGCATATTCCTCGCACGTGTGTTCTGCAAGTGTTCTTGCTGATGTCAACCGAATCCAGGGACTTTCGGTTCGTATAAGAAACTGAAATAAATATTTGATGAAGTGACTTATCGAATGGTTACATGAAAATGAACCATGCGCATTTCCTTTACCACATTGTTGAATTCGACCAATAAATTCATAATGGGGTGCTCTCACATGTTTTACTCAAGTAACGCTGGAGCATTGCGCTAGAAGGACATACTAATAGATAAACACGCACACATTGATAGGCAGAAAGTGAGATAGAGAGATAGATAGATAGATAAATAGACAGACAGACAGACAGACAGACAGACAGACAGACAGACAGACAGATAGATAGATAGATAGATAGATAGATAGATAGATAGATAGATAGATAGATAGATAGATAGATAGATAGATAGATAGATAGATAGACAGATAGACAGATAGACAGATAGACAGATAGACAGATAGACAGATAGACAGATAGACAGATAGACAGATAGACAGATAGACAGATAGACAGATAGATAGATAGATAGATAGATAGATAGATAGATAGATAGATAGATAGATAGATAGATAGATAGATAGATAGATAGATAGATAGATAGATAGATAGATAGATAGATAGATAGATAGATAGATAGATAGATAGATAGATAGATAGATTGATAGATAGATAGATAGATAGATAGATAGATAGATAGATAGATAGATCGATAGACGGGTAAATTGATTATCGAAAGTCGGAAGTAAAACGATGCAAAACGGGAGGGAAAGAGCTAACGGGGAACTATAGAACTGTGTGCACAGTGATAGGATGCACATTTCAAGAGTGCATTATCAAAGATATAGCGTAATATTCCGAAAGCAAGGGTATAATCAGGAAATGACAGCAAGGAATGAGGAAAGGAATATTATGCTTGAGAAATTTGTACGGTGCCATAGTCGTTCGCGAAGTTGCTTTACAGCTTAAGGGACCGACGTCAGATTGCCGGCTTGGGTCGCTGTCTGTGGGGAGTCTACACGATCTTCCCGTGTCTGCGTGGATTTCCTCCGGGAGTTCCGGTTTCCTCCCACAGCCAATCATGTGCAGAAATGTTGATTGGCCATGATAAATTGCCCCATCTTGTCCAATCATTTAGGTGGTTTTATTTATTACGGTGATGGGTTACATGTGTGGGTTTTGGTAGGGTGCACTTTCTCGGGACTAGTGCAGACTCGATGCGCCCAATGACCTCCTTCTGAATTGTAAATTTTATGATTGTATGAAAATTCTATTATCACCCATCATTATAAAGAACGTTGGAGATTATTGAAGTGTCAAATGACCTCCATGTCCATCTCTTTTCTATGTATGTGTCTACATAAAACTGTTCGTTATCATGGTTTAGGTCATTAGCAAGGGTATGCTTCAGCACAGCAACTATTTTCATGCTTTTTCAAAACGTCGTGTTGTCTCTTAATGTTGCAGGCCAAAGAAAAATCCAAATTTTCTCTTCCTTTGGAAACAATGAAAGGGATGCATACTCGGTCGAATCTTATCTTCTTCTATGTTGCGGCATGTTTAAATTGGAATTGATATAAACCATTACTGGCGTTTAACATGGCAATTCCATGTTCGCTTCCAGTATTTTGTTGATCGACATGCCTCAGTTCAAGCTGTGGAAACAGCTTGGCTCACTGCAGCTTATGGCCCTGTTTAACTGCGTCACTTGGACGGCGACCGAACTTAATTTGCATGCAGCCCAAACATTCATTGAACTTGTCATTCCAAATCTGCTTAGTGCAAGTCCTGAAGGCACCTTGTACGTTGAAGCATGCAATAAATATATATATATATATATATATATGTATATATTTAAAGCACTACATCTCAAACTACCTATTACTTTTCGAATCAGTAAAAAACTCACTGCAGTCGTCGGATCTTGAAGAATAATGGGTCCATCCATGTTATCTGCTAAGTATATCTTGCCATGTGATTGCAAGTGCGGTAAAGCATAATTCTATGTTAAATGTGATTATATGAATATACGATTCATTAATTATGCATATGATTCATGCACTGACAGTGCACAAGGAACTGAACAAGAAATGTTAATACAGAAGTTGCCAAGTGGACCATTGAGCGGCATTTGTTGCAATAAGTTTCAGCGCATGAATGATGTAAATGTGTTTCTAATGTGTTTCTCCCTAACAGAAGAAAAGTTGCAACGAAAGGATGAAGGTACTCTGTGGCACTGCTTCAGACTTTGGATTTAAAATGTAATCGTTCGCCACATGCAATGGCAGATGGTACAGATGCAATCTCTCAATATTTGACAGCGAAATGCCATCTTTGAAATGGTGTCAAACTACTCGAAGATTATGTTATAGCCATATATTTAATTTGTCGTGTTTGATGGATGAAGGATGAGTTTATTTGTTACGGTGATGGGTTACATGTGTGGGTTAAAGGACGAAACGGGCAATTATTCAAATATCTGTAATGATAGGAGAGAACGCTGCTTTATTGCAATTAAAAACGTGAAATTATCAGCAATTATCTTGAAACCAAAGCTGCCTGTTTTGAGATACATTCTGCTTACCAGCATCACAAGTTCAATGCATTAGATAATTAATTTCAGTCCCAGAGAAAGCAAAGAATCGTGCAGAACCAGAACCAGAAAAATCATTTGGGAATGGCTATGAGAAATCACAGACCTATTACTAAAAACTGTGCAAGCACACCTTGAATATAATCATACACTGAACTGCGAAAGTGGAAATTTCTTCAAGTACATCTTGACTTCAAAATAAAAAAACAACCGAACAACACTAATTACCTGGGTATCAGTCCACGACCGTCCATCGGTGAAGCAGTTGAATGCAGCGGCGGCAGAACATTTAAGTCATCAAGTTTTCATAATTTACTGGAGTTAGGCTGCAATGGCTAGGCTAACATTTATATGCCATCTGCAGTAAACCGTCAGGTGGTGCTGGTGACTTTGGTTCTTGACCTTGTGCATTACCTGGGCTGTAGTTGTACCCATAGCGTTGCTAGTAAGGGAATTGCACGTTTTTGCCCGAACGACAGTGAAGGAACGGAGCTGTGCTTCCAACTCATGATGATGAGTGACTTCGAGGTCAACCGACAAATGCTGGTGCTTCTTGGTGTCTGAAATGCTTGTTGTTCAAAATGATCGTGGCTATGGCATCAAAGCTTCTTTCTAAGGTATCTCAGTGAGTTGCTGCAGTACATACTGCACATGTTACACACTGCTGCTACTCTGTGTCAGTCAAAGGGCTGAATTCGCCGCCGTCTCGATTCTCCATTTTGCCGCCACCCCTGGATTTCCCGACGGCATGCCGCTACCGCACAGCGGGAAACCCCATTGGCTAGCAGGCGAAAAAACAATCCCGACAGCCATAAATCTGATGCGATGGGACGAAGGAACGACCCCCATATTTTGGTTAAAATGTGGTAATATTTTCAAACAGCATTGTAGATATTCCTATTGGTGACAGTATCTATGTCGGCAGTCATGTTCCGTTTCTGGGCAACCGTTCCACCCAAGATGTTAACAGTGGTAGATTCTCCGAAGACAATGATATCGAGTGTCAAGCGGCGATAGTTAGATATTGTCTTGCTGGAGATTGTCATTCTTGGAATTTATATGACCTAAACTTTACTTGACATTTGCCACAGAAAGCCTGGGTGTTGTCCAGGTGTTTCTGTATGTGAACATGGATTGCTTAAGTGTCTGTGAAGTCACAAATAGTGCACAAAATTGTGCAAAGATCAGTGAACACTCCAACTCCTGCCATTGGGATGGAATGAAGGTCATCGGTGAAAGAGCTGAAGATGGCTGGGCCTATAACACGACCATGGGTAGTTGCTGCCGTGATGTCCCGGAAATAAGATGACTGAAAACCGATCATCGAGACCATCTTGCATTGTTTCAGGTATAACACCAAACAGCCAAGAAATTTATCTTGGTCCATTGACCACAGTATTTCCAGGAGCCCTTTATTCCTCCACACGACGAAATTTTACCTTGATGTCAAGAACTGTCGCTCTCACCTCACATTAGCATCAATAATCTGTGCGCCAACATGTACTTTCGGCTCAGTCGTCAACAGCTTATGACGGCACCGTGCCGAAGTGGTTACCACTGCTGTCACATGGCGCCAAAGACCTGTATTCTATCACCATCCCGGCTCACTTTCCATGTGGAGTTTACAACTTCTCCTGTGTCTGCGTGTCTCTCAACCCCACAACCCAATTATGTGCTGGCTAGGTGGATTGGCCACACTAAATTGACCCTTAATTGGAAAAATAAATCAAATGAAACAGGAAGTTGTCCATACCTCATTATAACCTTGATTACATTAGAGATAAAGTGCTGGATTGGAAGAATAAAAATTGAGTGAATTATTTTGACATCACAACATAATAATCCGTGTGTGACAAGGCAAAGGCTAGTTGAATCTCACTCAATGCGAGTTACTGGTTTAAAAAATCTGGAATGCATCTAAACATTGCTTTCGTTACTGGTAACAAATCTCTTCAGCCTCCGACCTTTGCTGTACAATATGCTCAGTGTTGGTTCACAGGTCCAATCATCTTCCTGCCTCATCAGATATATTTGATCCATCAAGACGAAAATACTGACAATGCTCCCTATTAATTTCAGAGTGCTTATTTTCATTCACAGCTCTCCGAACATGAACGTCCTCCGAGTCATACACAACAATTCCGAGTCAACTTTCAATTTTGCTTTGATGAGTGGAAGTAAATGCATGCCACAATAATGTCAGCCAACAGCCATCTCACAAACAGAGAATGAAAGTCTCTCGTCTTCAAACAAGCACACGACATACAAGCATAATTAGGCCATTCGACCCATCAAGTCCACCTTCTTTCAATAATGGCTGATATTTTTCTCATCTCTATTCTCGTGCATTCGCCCCATAACCCCTGATCCCCTTATTAATCAAGAACCTATCTACATCTGCCATGAAGACATTCAGCGACTTGGCCTCCACAGCATTCTGCGACAAAGAGCTCCGCAGATTCACC
The DNA here is from genome assembly GCF_902713615.1 of Scyliorhinus canicula. Classification (NCBI taxonomy): domain Eukaryota; kingdom Metazoa; phylum Chordata; class Chondrichthyes; order Carcharhiniformes; family Scyliorhinidae; genus Scyliorhinus; species Scyliorhinus canicula. The sequence goes on from NC_052157.1 coordinate 93,432,499, forward strand.
ACCTGCTGGCTAAAGAAATTCCCCCTTATCTCTATTTTAAAGGACCGTCCCTTTAGTCTGAGATTGTGTCCTGTGTTTCCAGGTTTTCCTCCAAGTGGAAACATCCTCCACCTCCACTATCCTCGCAGTATCCTGTAACTTTCAATAAGATCACCCCATCATCCCTCTTAATTCCAACGATTACAGCCTCAGAGACCTCAAACGTTCTTCATACGACAAGCTGTTCATTCCAGGGATCATTCTTGTGAACCCACTCTGAACCTTATCCAAGATCCGAGCATCCTTCCTTCGATGCGGGGTCCCAAACTTCTCTAACATTCCAAATTAGGTCACACCCCAGCCTTATATAGCCTCAGGAGAACATCACTGCTCTTGTAGTTTATCCCACTCGACATGAATGCTCACATTGCATTTGCCTTTCTAACTGCCGACTGAGCATGCAGAGAATGCTGAAGAGAATCATGAACAATGACTCACAAGTCCGCTTGTGTTTCTGATTTCCTAAGTATCTTCCCATTTAGAAAATAATCTGTGCCTCCATTTCTCCTTTCAAAGAACATAACCGCACACTTTTCCACATTGTATTCCATCAGCCACTTTCTTGCCCACTTTGCTGGCCTGTCCAATTCCTTCTGCAGCGCGTTTGCTTCCTCAATTCTAACTGCCCCTCAACAGATCTTTGTATCATCTGCAAAGTTCGCAACCGTGCCTTCCGTTCCGTCTCCAGATCAACCATTGTGAAAAGTTGCGGTCCCATCGTCGAGCCCTGAGATACACCACCAGCCAACGGCTGCCATCTTGAAAGAGACCCCTTTATCCCCACTCACTGCCTTCTGTCAGCCAGACAATCCTCTATTCGTGCCAGGATATTACGTGAATAGCATGGACTCTTAACTTATTTCGCAGTCTCCTATGTAGCTCCTTATCAAAGGCCTTCTGGAAATTTAAATATATCACGTCCACTGATTCCCCTTTGTCTACATTCCTCATTATTTCCTCAAAGAACCGGCCTATTATTTCCCGTCTTCTGCCTTCCTCTCCTCTTAAACATTGGAATTACCGTAGCCACTTTCCAGTCCTCTGGGTCCCTACCTTACTCCAGCTATTTCTGAAAGGTCACCAGCAATACATCCACAATCTCCTCAGCTATCTAATTTAGAAGCCTGGTTTGTTGTCGATCTGTTCCAGGTGACTTTATATTCACCAGGTTCTCCATTATTTGTCCACACGATTAGAATGACGGTGGCTATCATTGAGCAAATTCTGAGCTTTAAAAGTTATGAAAATACTATGTCTGCAAGTTGAAATGAAACCATGAAAACGGCAGGAATTCAACTGCTGAATTCCCAACGCCTCTCCAGAATGTAGAAAAGTCATATTATTTTACAGCTTGGAAGGAGGCCTTTCGGCGTCTCGTGTCGGCGTCGTCCACTGTGCACCTATCTGTTCGAAACCCATTTTACAGCAGTTAGTCTGTAGCCGAGCAAGTTGTGGCATTTCAAGTGCACATCTAAATGCGTCTTAATTGAAGTGATGGTTTCTGCTTCTGCGAGCCTTACACGCAATGGGTTACAGATGCCCACCGCCCTCTGAGTGCAAAAGGTTTTCCTAAAATCAACTCGAAGTCTCCAGACTCTGACCATCACTCGTGGTCATTGATTGAAGTCTCCTGGCCCTGATGGAATGCATCCCTGAGAGCGAAAAGAAGTGGCTTGGGAAATTGCAAATACACGAGTGATAATTTACCAAAATTCACTCGACTCCGGGGTGGTCCGGCGGATTGCAAATTAGCAAACGTCGCACCACTGTTCAAAAAAGTAGGTAGGCAAAAAGTGGGTAATGAGAGGCCAGTGAGTTTAGGAGGGATGCTGCTGGAATCTATCATCAAAGAAGAAATAGCGAGGCATCGGGATGGAAATTGTCCCGTTGGGCAGACGCAGCATAAAGTGCGGGTCTTGCCGAACTAATTTACTGGAATGTTTTGCGGACATTACCAGAACGGTCGTTAACGGGAGGCTAATGGATGTGGTATATCTGGATTTCCAGAAAGCCTTTGACAAGCTGCAACACAAATGTTTGCTGCATAAGATAACGCTGCGTGGCATTAAGGGTAAAGTAGCAGCATGGATAGAGGATTGTTTAATTAATAGAAAGCAAAGTGTGGGTATTATTGGGTGTTTCTCTCGTTGGCAATTTGTAGCTAGTGGTGTCCCTCAGGGATCAGTATTGGAACCATAATTGTTCACAATTTACATAGATGATTTGGAGTTGAGGACCAAGTGCAATGTGTCCAAGTTTGCGGCCGACACTACTATGAGTGATAAAGCAAAAAGTGCAGAAGATTCCGGAAGTCTTCAGAGCGATTTGGTTAGGTTAAAAGAATGGGCTAGGGTTTAGCAGATGGAATACAATGTTGAAAAATGTGAGGTTATCCATTTTGGTAGGGATTACAGTAAAATTGATTATTATTTAAATTATAAAATATTAAAACATGCTGCTGTGCAGAGAGACCTCGGTATGCCGGTGCATGAGCCGCTAAAAGTTGTTTTACAGGTGGAACAGCTGATAAAGAAAGCGAATGGAATGTTGTCCTTGATTGCTGGAGAGATGGCTTTTAAGACGAGGGAGGTTATGCTGCAATTATATAAGGTGTTAGTGAGGCCACACGTGGAGTATTGTGTTCAGTTTTGGTCTCCATACCTGAGAAAGGACGTACTGGGGTTGGAGGGTGTGCAGAGGAGATTAACTAGGTTAATCGGAGAGCTGAAGGGGTTGGATTACGAGGAGAGGTTGAGTAGACTGGGACTCGTTGGAATTTAGAAGGATGCGGGAGTATGTTATAGAAACATATTAAATTAAGAAGGGAATAGATAGGATAGAAGGGGGCAGGCTGTTTCCACTGGCAGGTGGAAGCAGAACACGGGCGCATCCCTTCAAAATTGGGGGAAATTGATTTCGGACTGAGTTTCGGAGCAATCTCTTCACACAAAAGGGTGTGAATCCATGGAATTCCGTGCCCAGTGAAGCAGTTGAGGATCCATTATTAAAAGTTTTTAAGATGAAGATAGATAGTTTTTTGAAGAATAAAGAGATTAAGGGTTGTGGTGTTCGGGCCGGAAAGTGGATCTGAGGCCACAAAAGATCAGCCATGATCTCACTGAATGGCGGAGAAGGCTCGAGGAGCCATATGGCCTATTCCTGCTCCTCGTTCTTATGTTCGTATTTATTGTCCTCTCCTAATCGGAAAATTGTATTCATATCTTCCCGCTCTTTGCCGTCATATTTGTTTTATCTTAGTCAAATCACCGCTGAGCTTTATTTGCTCTAATGAATACAACCCCTGGCTAAGCAGCCTGTGCTCTCAGCTGAAATGAACCATCGCATGAGATATCCTGGCGAATCGTCTCTGCACGCTTTTTGAAGCAATCACGACGTGCTTATCGTACAGCCACCAGAACAGCAGCAATCCAGCTGCGGCCAAATGGGTATTTTATACAGTTCCATTGTAATCTCCCTTTGCTCTTATTTTCTAAGCCTCAGCAAATGAAGTCAAGTGTGCCACATGCCGTCTGAACCAACTTGTCGACCTCATTTTGCACATGCACGCAGAAAACACCCGGGTGCTATTATCATCATGGCGTCCTACCGTTCATTGTGTATTCCCTTGCCTTCTTTGTACTCATAGAATACATCTCCTCACATTTTCTTCTCGTCATTTCCTGGATTGTGCGAGAATACACAAGACTGTTTTTCATAGGTTCATCTATAAAAACATTAAAGTAGCTTTGCATCTGCTTTGCTAAATCTCAGACTGAAATTGAGGGCAGATTCAATGTCTCGACAGTAATCATGCAGTTTCTGCACCGTGTATAAGTACACAATATCCTCTATAACAATCATCCAACGTTTTTTCAAAGATACGTCTCAAACCCATATATTTGGAACCAAGGAGTGAGACGGCAGAATATGCATGGCAACGTCATCATTGAATTTGCGCTGTCAGATACACAGTTCTATAACTTGTCAATATACACTTCTTCACCATTTCTCTACCTCGGAATCCTGGCGATTCCTTCCAGACAGTACGTGCATCTGGAGAAGATCCACTGAATCGCCTTAAACAGATGGCTCGCCATCACCATTCCAATTATAATTATGGTTGTACAATCTTGCAGACATTTACAGCAATGCTGATAGCCCACGAAGGAATACAATGACGAACATTCGATCTTTTGTTTAAGTGATTATTGAAATTATGCTTTATCACGAATCAAATAATTAAGATCATCCCGTCCGTGAGGTGATTATTATCGATGGACATGTGCGTACAGATAACATTTTCAAAATACAGAAGTTTCATATGATTGCAGCCTCTGCCTGTTCAAGTGTTGGAGAATGGAACATAATAATCTTCAAATATTGGCAGCCCCAGCCCAATAGTGGATATATCCGGCAGCACGGTAGCATAGTGGTTATCACAATTACTTTACAGCCCCAGGGTCCCAGGTGCGATTTCTGGCTTGGTCATTGTCTGTCTGGAGTCAGCACGTTCTCCCCGTGTCTGCATGGGTTTCCTACGGGTGCTCTGGTTTCCTCCCATAGTTAAAATATGTGCGTTTGAGGTCAATTGGCCACGCTAAATTGCCCTCAGCTTCCAAAAAGGATTACGTGGAGGGGTTGTATATGATACATACGTGGGTTTCAGTAGGGTGCTGTTTGTATGAGGTTGTGCTGACTCGATGGGACGAATGGCCTCCTTCTGCACTGTAAATTCTATAAAAAGTCTATCTGGTCTAATGATGACGGTGCATTTTGTTTAATAATTGATGTGACACATTAACCAGCCATAAATATTGTCTCGATTTATTAGCTTTTTCATTTGATTCAACTTTACTTTTTGACACAATAGTGTGAGCGAGCAATAACATCCGTCTGCTGCATTGCCCTCAATTTTTGCCTGAGAGTGTCCACAAGAAATTTCCACCAAGCTCCCTGAATGTAAGTCCACATTTCCGTATATTCTCAGTATGTCTGTCAGATTTCTGCTCACTGTTTTTTCTTTCCCCCAATTATGTCATCTGCACTGTGGTATGGCGTAGATAATTCAGCGTTTCAGACTGTTTGAGCTGGAGATGATCAATATTTCTATATGAAATGGAACACCACATATTTTCATCGAGGTTCACTCGCTCCACCTTCAACCAATAGGTTGAAAGAGACAGGACATCACGAATATCAAAATAATTCTGTGCGATGCCGAAGATCCTCAATGATAAATACACGTGTTTCATTGGATTTGAGAAAGATTATATTTACCTCAACACAATGAACTGTGATTAACAATGGGGCCCACGTGATTTTAAAATCACTTACCCTGTTGGACAGCCGAACGTTACCACAAGAGAGAAGCGAGAGTCAGTGTTGCTGGCAAGTTTCCAAAATATTTCAGACTGAAAAAGAGTATTGATACAGAACTACGGTGTTTGAAAGACCTCTTTGAAAATTAAAAAAATGAATTAATGGATGAAGTTGTTGGTATTCTGTGAGCGAACTGTTGCAGTGTAATAACTGAGACAAATTACAGCATTAATTTGAAAACACTTGGTATATCACTTGTTGAATAATCGTCGAGTGAAACTGAATTGCAAACTGAGTCATTTGTCTATTTGAAGTTGGTTTACTGGCATTTAAATTATTCTTTTGCAAGTAACGTTTTACTTCGTTGTTCATGAACTTGACAAAACACGAGACATCACAGTCCTCATTGTATCCATTCCCTTGGGCCATTAACAGCTCCTTATGCAATTTCGGTTGGAATTTCTAAAAATGTCTACATCGTCATAGCTGTTTCTTGGACATATCACCCAGCACATGACAATTTTATGTAATTGTTCTACCTGGTAGAAGTCGCTGATTTCTGAGTGCTCTTGTTCAATTGCTACTGTGCGTCTTAGAAATGGTGGGCAGTGCTGCCTGTTGTGGAGGCAGTTTCGGTTAATAATTAAGTTACCACGTGGGGTGGTTCATGTTGGATGGTTTCAAGCTTCACGTGATCGTTCAGAGCTCCATTCGTTCAGCCAAGAGGAGGGAATTTCATGAAACTCTTTCCTTTGCCTTTCAGATGGAAGAGAGATTTTCGACAGTCATACTCTGAATCACTCAGATAGAATTGCCTGACCTCCACCTGCTCTCGTAAAAACGGTACCCAGAAGAATGGCGTAGTTCAATTTCTGCTCAACAGTAACACCAAAAATGTTGATAGTTGATGGGTTTTAGTCCTGATGATATGTATTGAAGTCAACGGGGAATTGTTGGAATTTGCCTGGCATTTATTATGTCAGAATGTTATGTACCATTTCTCATTTCAACGCTGAATGACACAAAGATCTTGATGAATGCGTACTGCAAATGAATTGCGAGGCGAAGAAGGATCAGTCCGCCTGAATTAAGCGCAATTAACAGTGAATTTGTCCACTCCTGGTACTATGATCGTGGGACAGTGTCTGATGAATCGATCGAGGATGATGGAGCCGAGAATATAACCGAGATGCACTCTGTTAATAATAACATGGCACTGGTATGATTGGTTGAAAACAGCCACAACCATGTTTATGTGTGCAGGATATGACCTAAAGCAATGGAGACAACGCTTCCCCCTCCAGCCTCTCCACTCCACACCTCACGTGCTTCCTGTTCGCTTCAATGCTGAACAGAAAGCTTGAGGAAATAATCGTTCAACTAATTTATCGATTTAAAAACAAATATTCCGACTGTGATGAGCATAGAAAATTGCAGTGACTTCATTAAAACCCTGGACAAAATGCTGAGGAGCAGAATGTCTGCTAGGTCGGTGAATAAAAGTAAGGTTATCGGCTTTTCCCCCGGGTGCTGCTCATACATATTAAACATATTCTTACCATTGTGTACATAGAAAGCTAATGAAGGGCGGCATGGTGGCACAGTGGTTAGCATTGCTGCCTACAGCGCTTAGGACCCGGGTTCGAATCCCGGCACTGGGTCACTGTCTGTGAGGAGTTTGCACATTCTCCCCATGTCTGCGTGGGTTTCACCCCCACAACCCAAAGATGTGCAGGTTAGGCGGATTGACCACGTTAAATTGACCCTTAATTGGAAAAAATGAATTGGATATTCTAAATTTAAAAAAAATAAAAATAAAATAAAATAAAAAAATAGAAAGCTAATGAAACAATGTGAGCATTACTGAACAAATCAAGGTACAACTTACAACTGGACAAACAGTGAATTGGGAGCATGTCATGTAGCCAATGGGAGGGGGCAGGTGGAAAGGATAAATACATTCCTTCCAGGGTCAAAGCCGAAGAGAGGTTTTTCAGTTTGGCCATAAAAAAGGGTTCTGACTTTCTAATCTATGCAGCTAAGCAAGTAAAAGCCGATTGTTAAAGTTATAGAATAGAACCGTACAGCACAGAACAGGCCCTTCGGCCCTCGATGTTGTGCCGAGCCATGATCACCCTACTCAAACCCACATATCCACCCTATACCCGTAACCCAACACCCCCCCCTCCCTTAACCTTACTTTTTCGGACACTATGGGCAATTTAGCATGGCCAATCCACCTAACCCGCACATCTTTGAACTGTGGGAGGAAACCGGAGCACCCGGAGGAAACCCACGCACACACGGGGAGGACGTGCAGACTCCGCACAGACAGTGACCCAGCCGGGAATCGAACCTGGGACCCTGGAGCTGTGAAGCATTTATGCTAACCACCATGCTACCGTGCGGCCCCCAATTACTACCGTGCGGCCCCTTAAGTGTTATTGAAATATATATATATGTGACTTAAGTTTCCAGACGCAAGATACGGAGAGAGATTCTCTGTTTCGGGGAATAAAAGATGACGCCTACGCAGAAGAATGGACGATGGCGGAAAAAATGGCGCAGCACTGGAACAATTCCGCGACCGTAAAGGGGATAGCACCGGCGCCACGTGGAGCATAGTAGAGTTTAATTAAAAACGGTGCTGGATTCGTGAACTTTGCGATTGACACCCAGAGGCCAAGAAACTGTTGCCGCATGTAATCAATTTTCCCGCCACACACATTATCCCAGCCTATAACATGGAAACGCCGAGGTTCACTGGCGGCGAGCTGGATACCCTGATTCACATGGTGTTGGTGCGTTCGATGACGCTGTATCCTGGCTCGGATTGGAGGCGATCAGACATCACCTTTTGCAATCGTTGCGCGGAGGTTCAGAGTCCTGAGCACCGTGGGCAACACCATCCGACGGGCCTCGAGTGCCAGAAAGAACTGCACAATCTGCTCACTGCGCCCAACGTGAGTAGGCAGCAGTGTTGACCAGGTAGCAAACTCCCTCCCACACACCTGCAACAGCACCCCCCCCCCCCACCACTGAGGGCGGTCGAACCTCCACCGTTCTCCACGTGCTGGTAGGCATACCAGCCGCCACGATCTGGGTCCTTGGCCACTGACGCCATCACCTACGCACCCGCTGGGTTCCATGCATCGATTGTCTAAAACTACATTTATTTCTGTATACCCGCCGCACTCCAAACCCTCGTCCCCTCAACGAGAAGACCGCAGCGGACCGCCGACAGCGAGAGAATGTAGGAGGGGGATCGCCTGACCACTGGCCCCGAACCGTTGCAGACCATAGGTAAATGGACGTGGTTGACAGCCCGGAGGAAAAGGAGGTCGCCGAGGTGCAGATCAGCCCATGGTTGTGGAAATGGGACCCTGTTGAATTCCTGTTCCCTGTGACACGTGTGTAAAGTCACCCTCCAACATAGCACCCACAGCATCCTCTTCCCAACACTGTAAACATCCCCACATCACCCTCAACATTATCCAAACCCTCAACCGACACCACACCTAAACTACCACAACCCACGCCCGCGCTAACCCCCACCAGCCTGGCCCACGGTCCAGTCATGGGTCATATCTTGTGTCTTACATGACTTCCTGGGTAAGGGGCGGGTCCATCTGCCGTCCCCGCACAAGCCAGTCCCACAGCCGAGACCCCTCGTGAGCCAAAAAGTGATGGGAGCAGCTCGGTGACCAGTCCTCCACCGAGACACAGGGCGCTCAGCTGTTCGGGTCGAAGAACGCTACAGATTGCCGTCACAGCTGATCCCAAAACCCTCCAGCATCCCAGAGACACTCAGCTCGGTTAGGGACATTAGTGGGACACCCCTGGACTCTCTCTGTTATAAGCATGCAGTTGATCCCGTACAGCGGGGGACGTAGAAATACCCGAGGGGGCGGACGGTTGAAGTGCAGGCTGACCCGACGAACCTGCTTCTGCTCAGATGGGTCACGATGTTCTGGAACAGACAGTCCCATTGATTGCGTAAATATTGTTACAATGCCTGGGATTACATGAGGGGTTATTTACGACCATCCGACGCCTACAGGAGCAGTTGGAGACGTCCAACGACGTCAGGAACAGGAGGTGATGCTGTCCACCAATGCCACCCAGACCAACGATGCACCGGTGGCATCCTTGTGGAGGCATTGAAAGCGACGTTGCAGGTATGGATCATTACGTCCAAGGACTGAAGCATTTTGCGCAGGCGCTATCCGATGCCCAATACATGGTTACTGCCTCACAGGTGTCCATGTTTCCGAGCCACGTGGAAACTGTAGCTGTGCTTCTGCGAGCGGCCCCGTTACACTCGGTAATGGCTGGCAACGTCTGAGACATTGTCGAGGAGCTGTCTAACGTGGCGCAGACACACAGGGAGCAGACCCAGTCACACAGCGAGATGGCGTTCCACTGGCTGATCAACACAAACCATGAAGGTGGTGGCACAATCGCAACTTGATGCGATGCAGTCCAAGACGGAAGTGGTCTACTCCCAGTGCTCCATGTCCGCCAGCATAGATATGCTGGTCGTGATCAGAGGGGGCCTGTAGGTTTGGCAGTGCCAGATGTCGGCTCGTGTCAGGGGATATCTCCCCTCTCACCCACGTCCTATGGAGTAGCGGGGGCGGGGGGAGGGGGGATCATCCTGCACCCGAGGTAGAAGGAGGTTATGGGTCTCCTGCCGATGAACACCACAGGGCAGATAACAAAACACCCTCATGCACACCCTCCTGTCTGTTGTGCATCTCGTGGGAAATGGGCAACACAGGGCGGCGCTACGCTGCCTGGGACTGCTGAGCAGCAGCCAAACCCATGCAGGCCGAATCGCCCCAACGATGCTCGCCCACGGGAACCCATGTCGCAGTAGGGAATCAGAGCAATGCGCCTACACTCCTGATATCCCATTTGGAGATCCACTAGAACATAGCGTTTGGGTCTGTAATGCCATGAAGTAGCCAGAACTTAAGTTGGCATGGGCACAGAGCAGTTTAGGCCACATAAATAGTTGTTCACAATAATTACCCGAAACCAGTGTTGCATCCTGCCTAGTTTCTGTGTCTGATGGGTGTGAGGGGTGGGTTGGTTTCAGCTGGTCAGGCAAAGTGGGGATGGTAAATAGGCGGAGGTTGGGTTGGGGAAATGGCCGGACTCTGGGGTGGGCCGTGATACACACGACCACCACTCCAGTGATCCGATGGCAGTGCGTGATGTAATGGGCAGCTCGCTGTAGTCCATCCACGCAGATGGACAGTGAAATATGCTTCCATGGGCAGGAGACAGACGTTGTTAAACGATACGGAGCACCAGAACTTATCACAGGGCGGCATGTCATCATTCACCATCCCATGGACCAGACCCACTCTTATTGCCAAGCTAGGGCCCCCACCCACTAGAGTGTCATGGAAGTGTCACTTCAAGAACGTTTTTTGCCTTATCACGTGGTTATTGTGATGTCATTTTGTGTGTGGAGCTGGACTGTAGCTGGGAGATTTTCTTTTAGTTTCATTTCAGGTTTTCCTGCTGTGAACTCAGAAGTAGAAAGAAAAGTTTTCTCCCTGTCTTTCTGTGCTTTCATTGTCACGAGTTGTTCAAGTTAAAAAAATTATTATAGCAACCTGCTTTGGTAACTGAAAAAATGCAGTTTTTTTGTCCGGTAGAAGCTAAGTCTACTGGTGAGATGGGATCAGAATCTCAGGTAAAGCCATTCTTATTCCAGAGAAAATGCAGAGTGCTGTGCCACGCCCTTGAAAAGTGTTTTTTGGTCAATTACATTTTATTTTTTGAATTGGAACAGTTAAGCTGAATCAATTAAGTGTTAAACATAGAGATTTATGCAGCTGTGTTGTGTCTTTATGTTTGTAATTGATAAAAAAAACAAATTACTGTATGTCCATATGTTACCCAAGTTCGTAGAATAAAGCTTATTTTGATTAACAGGTCTAGCAAGATTGATGAATCACACCTGAAGGGAAGGATCTTGTGCTCATCGCGGCCAAATTCAACGTAGGTCAGGTGAACTGTATAATACACTTTGGAGTTTCTAGCTCGAACCCATAACAAAACTGACGGTTCGTGGGATAAAATTATATCTTTCGTAATTGGAGTTGGCTTATTGAACGTGAAGGCAGTGGGGTGAACATATTTTTGTTTGTTTTTCAGCTGTTATTTTCAAGTTTATACAGGGACAGTGTTGTGGAGAATGGCTCTTTCAGAGGCGCATACTTTTTTGGGCTGGAGAAGGTCACGCGCAGTATCTTACAAACGGAAACTAAAAAAAGGTTTCTATATTTGGCAAAAACATTACAAAGAGAACAAAGATCAAAGAAAGTTAAAGCACAGGAACAGGCCCTTCGCCCCCCCCCCCCCCCAGATTGCGCTGATCCAGGTCCTTTATCTAAACCAGTTGCCTATTTTCCAAGGTGCACTTCTCTCTGTTCCCCACCCGTTCATATATCTGTCCAGATGCATCTTAAGTAATGCCATCAACGCCGCCTCTACCACCTCCGCTGGCAAACGTTGCAGGCACCCACCACCCTCTGCATAAAAAACTTTCCACGCACATCTCCCATGACCTTTTCCACTCTCACCGGGAAATCGTGACCCCTTGTAATTAACATCCCCACTCTTGGAAAAAGATTGTTGCTATCCACCCAGTACATTCCTCGCATAATTTTGTAGACCTCAATCAGGTCTCCCCTCAACCTCCGTCTTTCCAATGAAAACAATCCTAATCTACTCAACATTTCTTCATAGCTAGCACCCTCCATACCATCTGCTATTTCTCCGCCCAACTCTCCGATCTATCTATATTTTGCTGTATTCTCTGACAGTCCGCCTCGCTATCTGCAACTCCACCAATCTTAGTATCATCTGCAAACTTGCTCATCAGACCACTTATACCTTCGTCCAGATCATGTATGCATATCACATACAACAGTGGTCCGAGCACGGATCCCTGTGAAACACCACGAGTCACTTTTCTCCATTTTGAGACACTCCCTTCCACCACTATTCTCTGTCTCCTGTTGCCCAACCAGTTCTTTATCCATCTAGCTAGTACACACTGAACCCCATACGACTTCACGTTTTCCATCAACATGCCATGGGAAAATTTATCAAATGCTTTACTGAAGTCCATGTATATGATACCTGCAGCCCTTCCCTCATCAATTAACGTTGTCACTTCCAGAAAGAATTCTATTAGGTTTGTAAGACATGACCTTCCCTCCACAAAATCATGCTGCCTATCACTGATAAGTCTATTTTCTTCCAAACGTGAATAGATCCCATCCCTCAGTATCTTCTCCAACAGTTTGCCTACCTCTGACGTCAAGCTCGCAGGTCTTTAATTCCGTGGATTATCCCTGCTACCCTCCTTAAACAAAGGGACAACATTAGCAATTCTCCAGTCTTCCGGGACCTCACCCGTGCTCAAGGATGCTGCAAGGATATCTGTTATGGCCCCAGCTATTTCGTCCCTCGCTTCCCTCAGTAACCTGGGATAGATCCCATCCGGCCCTGCGGACTTGTCCACCTTAGTACCTTTTAGAATACCCCAAACCTCCCTCTTCCATATGCCGACATGACCTAGAGTATTTAAACATCCATCACTAGCCTCAACATCCATCATGTCCATCTCCTTGGTGAATACCGATGAAAAGTACTAATTAGGAAGCTAACTCATTTCCTCTGACTCAACGCATACATTCCCTCGTTTGACTTTGAGAGGGCCAATCCTTTCTCTAGTTACCCTCTGGCTCCTTATATACGAATAAAAAGGCTTTAGGGTTTTCCCATAACCATGTTAACCAAAGATATTTCATGACCACTTTTCGCCCTCTTTATTTCGCGCGTTTGAGATTTGTCTTACTTTCCCGATAGTCCTCCAAAGCTTCATCAGTTTTGAGTCGCCTCGATCTTATGTATGCTTCCTTTTTCATCTTATCTCGTCTCACAATTCCACCCATCATCCATGGTTCCCTAATCATGCCATTTCTATCTCTCATTTTCACAGGAACGTGTCTGTCCTGCACTCTAATCAACCTTTCCTTAAAAGACTCCCATATTTCAATTGTGGATTTACCCTTAAACAGCTGCTCCAAGTCCACATTCCCGAGCTCCTACCGAATTTTGTTATAGTTGGCCTTTCCCCAATTTAGCACTCTTCCATTAGGACCAATCTCGTCTTTGTCCATGAGTATTGTAGAACTTATGGAATTTGGATCGCTATTCCCAAAGTAATCGCCGACTGAAACGTCAACCACCTGGCCGGGTTCATTCCCCAATACCAGGTCCAGTATGGCCCCTTCCCGAGTTGGACTATTTACATACTGCTGTAAAAAAAACTCTTGTGGATGCTCCTTACAAATTCTGCTCCATCTACGCCTCCAACACTACATAAGTTCCATTCAATGTTGGGGAAGTTAAAATCTCCCATCACAACCACCCTATTGCTCCTCCATTGTTCTATAATCTGTCTACATATTTGTACCTCCACTTCAGGCTCGTTTTTGGGGGGCCGGTAGTAAAGTCCCAACAATGTTACTGCACCCTTCCTATTTATTAGCTCTATCCATATTGCCTCAGTGCTCGAATCCTCCATCGTGCCCACCTTAATGACAGCTGTGATATCATCTCTGACCAGTAATGCAACTCCTCCACCCCTTTTACCTCCCTCTCTATCCCTCCTGAAGCATCTATACGCTAGGATATTTAGTTGCCAGTCTTGCCCATCCCTCAACCAAGTCTCAGTAATACCAATAACATCATATCCCCAGGTAATATTCCAAGCCCTTAGTTCATCTGCGTTACCTGCTACACTTCTCGCATTAAAACAAATGCACCTCAGACACATGTCCCTTTGCGATCATGATCTCTTCCCTGTCTACTCTTCCCCTTAGTCACATTTTGTTTATTATCCAGTATCGTACTGGCTTTAGTTGCTGCCTCTTTACTGACCTCTAACTTCCTAATCCGGTTTCCATCTCACTGCCACACTAGTTTACAATCTCCAGTTAACATTTCCTGATAAAGTCCGCTAAAAAGGGTAACATAAGGTGGTAGCTGAGCATTTAAAATTGCGTCAGACGCAATCAGTATCAATGGAAAAGGCAAAAATTCAATTACAGTAAATGCAGTTTAAGTATGGAAAATAATTAAGGCACCTGGATTCAGAAATGAGGGAAAAAGAAAGAATAGCCCTGGCAGGACAAACAGAAAAAGAGAGAGAGGAAAAAGGAAGAGTGAGAATTTGATCTTCAGAAACTGGCGACGAAACGTGAATGTCAGTTAACATTGGCGGAGGTAAAGATAACGGGCAGTTTGAGGATAGTGATGAGCATAGTGAAAAAAGAGTGCAGTACCTAGTCCCACATCACGCGGAGCGATCGACACCTTGAATGATCTTGTGTAATTTGGGGTGGCCAACACATTAGCAGTGCTTAACGGAGCCTTCAGGCCGTCAAATGCCTGTTCACAGGTGCAACATGTATGTATCACATAGAGAGTTGCAGGCGGCAGTGACTGGGGCCGGTGTCGGGGGGGGGCGGGGCACTGAGGGACGGAAGTGATGGAGTTCGTGGTTGGGAAGCACCTGGCCAATCACTCCACAACCCCCAGTTCGAGAACCTGGAGGTCTTCAGCGCATCCTGTGTACATTGGCCCTGACACACATTTTTTTCGACGTCCCATGCCTACCTGCGCTCCATATTCCACTCAGCCTCTCACAGCTCTACATGCTGCTGGTCCGATGAGGCCCTGCCTTCATCATCCTCCTCCAGCACGTCACCCTACTGTTACATGATATTGTGTAGGAGTCAGGAAGTCCAACACGATAGGAGCAATCATTTCAGCATTATACTGGAGATCTCCGAGAGAGTGCTCTACGCATCTTATCCGCATCTTCAGCAGGCTGAAGCATTTCCCAATCACACCCCTCGGCGCTCCATGGGCGTCATTGTAGCGGGTCTCCGCATAGTTCTGTTGCATCCGCATAGGCGGCAGCAGCCATGACTGCAACTGATAACCACTGTTTCCCAGGAAACAACCGCCAGACGACGGGCTCGGGCCTCTAGAACATGTCAGGCATTTTCGAGTCCGCCAGGGTGAAGGCCTCGTGCAAACTGTTCGGTTACTGGGAACAAACGTGCATTATGTGCAGCTAATGATCACAGGCCACAGATTAGCCACAAGACCATAAGAGACTGAAGCAGAATTAAACCTCTCGGCCCATCTATTCACGGCTCATCACCATTCTCCTGCCTTCTCCCCATAGCCCCGATCCCCTTATCAATCAAGAACATATCTATCCCTGTCTTAAAGAGAGTGGAACCCCTTTAGTTATTTTGCAGATTGGCCCTTCATCAGCCGGTGCTCATAGTGGGACATGCATCCCGTCGATCACCCCTTGGACCAGGGGCATCCGTCGATGACAGCGAACCGCGCTGCCTGGGCATCCTGCTGGACTCGATCCACATTGAAGTGGATATATTGATCCGCCTGGGCATACAGGATTTCCTTGTCCGCACGGATGCATCTGTGCAGCGATGTCTGTGAAGTCCCCTACATGTCCTCAGTCGGTTCCTGGAAGAACCCGATCATGTCAAAGTTCATATCCACCGCCACCTTGACACCACCAAGAGCGGGTGTCCACCCGCATTCCCCCTGGTGTCAGGTGTTCAAAGATGTCTTCGACGGCATGCCCTGTCCGGCAGCTCCTCAAATGCCTGACTGTGCCAGTACACACGAGGGCTCATGTGGCGGCTACTTTGCACCTCTTCTTCCTGAACCTGTTGGGCAGCCAGCTCTCCAATCTGGCAGGCTGCTACCTGTCTCTGCACGCGCCACTGCTGCAGACTTCGTTTCTGCACCCTCCGCTGGTGCAGCTTCCTCGTCCTCAAGCAGCACCCGCTCGCACAGCCGCATTACATCACTAGCGGCTGCATGGACGAACCGGAAGGCTAACATTGTTTGTTGTATTCCAATATGCATTGTCTGCCGCGGCTGAGAGACCAACATAATAGCAAGGTGTGTTTTCCAATACCCAACAGGTCTTCCAGGTTAGATCATAGGCTCGGTTGGGACTGCGTACTCTGCACACCCATGTACCTTCCCCCACTCATCCCCATAATATTGGCCCCGTCGCTGCCAGAAATCGTGCGGAGTGTTCACATGATGCCAGGTGTGCCACACGATGTTGTGCCTACGATTTATGCAAATCGTCAATCAACATAACATACACACCTTCAATTGCATGCTGCCCATGTGCCTGTCCAAGAGTTGCTGAAATGTACCCAATGACACTGACTCCACCACTTCAGCTGGTAGTGCATTATACGCACCCACCACATCTGCGTAGATAATCTGTCTCTTAGATCTCCCCTATACCTTCCTCCAATCACCTTAAAATCATATCCCTTCGTGAGAGTCATTTTTTCCCGAGGGAAAAGTCTCTGGCTATCCACTGTATCTACCCCTCTCATCACCTTGTACAGCTCTATCAAGTCACCTGTCTTCCTTCGCTCCAGTGAGAAAAGCCCTAACTCCCTCCTCCTTTCTTCAAAAGACATGTCCTCCAGTCCAGGCAGAATCCTGGTAAGTCTGCACACCCCCTCAAAAGCAGCCACATTCTTGCTATAATGAGGCAACCAGAACTGTATACAATGTTCCGAGTGTGGTCTGACCCGCGTTTTATAAAACTGCACCACAACCTCTGGGTTCTTAAACTCAATCCCCCTGTTAATGAAAGCCGACACACGAAATGCGCTCTTACCAAACCTATTAACCTGGGTGGCAATTTAGAGGGATCTTTGTGCGTGGACCCGAAGATCCTCAGTTCCTCCAAGTTTCCAAGAATCCTGCCTTTAACCTTGTATTCAGCATTCACTTTCGAACATCCAAAATGAATCACTTCACATTTATTTAGATTGAGGTCCATCTGCCATTTCTCAGTCCAACGCTGCATCTCATCAATATCCTGCTGGAACCAAAACAGCCCACGACACTATCGACAACTCCACCAACCTTCCTGTCATTGACAAACTTACTAACCCAGCTTTTCACTTCCTCATCCTTTCTAAAAA
This sequence comes from Scyliorhinus canicula, assembly GCF_902713615.1. Lineage (NCBI taxonomy): Eukaryota > Metazoa > Chordata > Chondrichthyes > Carcharhiniformes > Scyliorhinidae > Scyliorhinus > Scyliorhinus canicula. The sequence continues at coordinate 93,449,949 of NC_052157.1, forward strand.
CCACAACGAGCAGAGGTCCCAGAACAGATCCCTGCGGGACACCACTGGTCACCAATCTACAGGTAGAATACGTTCCATCCTCTGGCACCCGTTGTCTTATTTTGACCAACCAATTGGGTATCCAGACAGCCAGATTTCCCTGTATGCCAAGTCTCCTGAAATTCTGAATGAGCCGACCATGGGGAGCCTTACTGCAATCTATATACTCTACATCCACTGCGCAACCTTCAGTAACGTGTCTCGTTACATTCTGAACGTATTCAATGAGACTTGTAAGGCATGACGTGCCCCACATTAAGCCATGTTGTTTTTTCGTTTAGAGGACCCAATCCATTTGCGAATTAAGGGACAATTTAGCGTGTTAAATCCACATACCTTGCACATTTCTGTTTGTGGGGGCGAAACCCACGCAAAAACACGCGGAGAATGTGCAAACTCCACACGGACAGTGACCCAGAACCGGGATCGAACCTGGGACCATGACGCTGTCAGCCGGGATCGAATCTGGGACCATGGCACCGTGAGACTGCAGTGCTACAACGGCGTCAGCGTGCTGTCTTACACAAAGCCATGCTGACTATCTTTAATCAAACTATGTTTCTCGAAATAATTATGAATTCTATCTCTCAGAATTCATTCCAATATGTTGCTCACCACATCGGTAAGACTGGTCTGTAATTCCCAGGAATTTCTCTATTCCCTTTTTTGAAGAGGGCGGTCATTATTTGCTTCCCTCTAATCATCCGGTCCTACTCCAGTGGAAAGTGAGGTCTCAAAGATCATTTCTAACGGCGCAGCTCACTCCTCTCTCGCTTCCAGTTGTGAATTTGGGTATATCCCCTGAGGCCCAGCGGACTTATCTATCCTGATACTTTTCCAAATTTCCAGCACATCTTATTTCTTAATATCAACTGATTCGAGTCCATGAACATGGTTCATGCTGTTCTCATGAGCAAAAATGGCTCTCTTTCTAGAGATTACTGAAGCAAAACATTCCATCTATCTAGAATCTATATCCTGATATTCTAGGCACAAGTTCCCTATACTATACCTGATCGGTCCTACTCTCACTCTGATCAACCTTTGTTTCTCACATAAGTGTAGAACAACTTGGGGCTTTCCCGAACGCTTCCCGCCAGGTACTTTTCATGCCCCCTTTTAGCTCTCCGAAGCTCATTTTTCACTCCTTCCTGGACACTTTGTAACCGCTAGAGCCGTGCCATATCCTTGCCTCCTCAACTGTACCTAAGCTTCGTTCTTCCTCTTGACGAGAAGCGCCAAATCTCTTATCATCCAAGGCTCCTTCACCTGACCATTCCTTCCTCGTCTCAGTGGGACAACACGACCGAGAACTCGCAGCAAGTGCAAGTTAAAGAACCCACAAAATACTTCTGTGCATTTCCCCAAGCACAATATTTCCCACTTCATGCTCCTTAGCCCCTCTCTAATAGCTGTATAATTTTCCCTCCCCAAATTAAATGCCTTCCAATACGGTCTGTTCCTATCCCTCTCCATGACGATGGTAAAGTTCAAGACGGTGTGGTCACTGTCACCTAAATACTCTCCCACCAAGACATCTGACTCCTGGCCTAGTCCATTGCCAAGCACCAAATCCATTATACCACCCCCCCGCCCCCCCACCTCCGAGACGGCCTATCTACATATTGAGTCAGGAAAACTTCCTCTGCACGCGTGAAAAAATCTGCTCCAACACATTTGCAGTAAAGAGATTACAATCAGTACTAGGGACGATGAAGTCAGCCATGACAGCAACCCTGCTCCTTCTGCAGCTTTCTAAGATCTGCCGGCCATTGTGTTCCTACATCTGTCTGTTGCTATTGGTGGGTCTATTCAAAAGTCCCAATAAAGTGACTTCTCCTTTCTTGCTTTTGACTTCCGCCCATACTGACTCAGTAGACAAGCCTCCTGCAGCTGTGATGTACTCCATAATTAACAGTGCCACTCCTCCTTCTCATTTCCGTCTCTTCCTATTTTTCTTAAAACATCTAAACCCTGGAATATCTACCAACCATTACTGCCCCTATCAAGTCATTGTCTCCGTAATGGCCAACACATCGTAGTTCCAAGTACTGATCCATGTTCATTGTTCATCCCATTATTCCTAACACGTCTTCCTTTGAAACAAACACAAGTGAATCCATTCCTCCCTCCCTCCCTCCCTCCGTCCCTCCGTCCCTCCCTCCCGAAGAGCTCCAGCAAATCTCCCACACAGTCTATTGGTGCCCCTCCAGTTATATGCAATCCGTCCTTCATGTGCAGGTCCCACCTTCCCCAAAAGGATTCCCAATCAGTGATAGGCAGCATGGTTTCCTTATCAGTGATAGGCAGCATGGTTTTGTGCAGGGAAGGTCATGTCTTACAATCCTAATATAATTCTTTGAGGAAGTGACAAAGTTAATTGATAAGGGAAGGGCTGTAGATGTCGTATACATGAACTTTAGTAAGGGGTTTGATAAGGTTTCCCATGGCAGGTTGATGGAAAAAGTGAAGTCGTATGGGATTCAGGGTGTACCAGCTAGATGGATAAAGAACAGGCAGGGCAACAGGAGACAGAGAGTAGTGGTGGAAGGGAGTGTCTCAAAATGGAGAAGAGTGACTAGTGGTGTTCCACAGGGATCCGTGCTCGGACCACTGTTGTTTGTGATCTACATAAATGACCTGTAGGGACGTATAGGTGGTCTGATTAGCAAGTTTGCAGATGATACTAAGATTGGTGGAGTTGCAGATAGCGAGGACTGTCAGAGAATACAATAAAATCTAAATAGATTGGAGAGTTTGGCAGAGAAATGGCAGATGGAGTTTAATCCAGGCAAATGAGAAGTGATGCTTTTTGGAAGATCAAATTCAAGAGCGGACTATATGGTCAATGGAAGTGTCGTGGGGAAAAATGATGTGCAGAGAGATCTGGGTGTTCAGGTCCATTGTACCCTGAAGGTGGCAACGGAGGCTGATAGAGTGGTCAAGAAAGCATACAGCATGCTTGCCTTCATCGGGCGGGGTATTGAGTACAAGAGTTGGCAGGTCATGTTGCAGTTGTATAGGACTTTGGTTCGGCCACATTTGGAATACTGCGTGCAGTTCTGGTTGCCACATTACCAGAAGGATTTGGATGCCTTGGAGATGGTACAGAGGAGGTTCACCAGGATTTGCCTGGTATGGAGGGTTCTAGCTATGAAGAAAGGTTGAGTAGATTAGGATTGCTTTCGTTGGAAAGACGGAGGTTGAGGGGGGACCTGATTGAGGTCTACAAAATTATGAGAGGTATGGACAGGGTGGATAGCAACAAGCTTTTCCCAAGAGTGGGGGTGTCAGTTACTAGGGGGTCACGATTTCAAAGTGAGAGGGGGAAAGTTTAAGGGAGATGTGCGTGGATAGTTTTTTACGCAGAGGGTGTTGGGTGCCTGGAATGCTTTAACAGCGGAGGTGGTAGAGGCGGGCACGATAGCATCATTTAAGAAGTATCTAGACAGATATATGAATGGGCGGGAACAGAGGGAAGTAGACAATGGAAAATACCTCGCCATTCACCTGAGGAAAGAGCTGCGCTCCGAAAGCTCGTGTTTGAATCAGTCCTGTTGGACTTTAACCTGGTGTTGTAAGACTTGTTACTTGGAAAATAGGAGACAGGTTTAGATAAAGGATCTGAATCGGCGCAGGTTGGGAGGGCTAAGGGCCTGTTCCTGTGCTGTTATTGTCTTTGTTCTTTGTTCTTTGTTCAATGATCCGCATATCTAAAGCTGCCCTCCTGCACCAGCCCTTCACGTGTTCACCTATACTCGCTCTCTGATTCTTGTCTCACTTGCACGTTGCACCAGTAGCAATCCTGAGATGACTGCACTGCTTTTCCTTATCTTTAGCTACCAACCTAACGCCCTAAAATCACTTTTTAGATCGTCATCATTTTCTTAGCGTTGTCGCTGGTGCCGATATGCACCACGACTTCTAGTGGATCACCTCCCCCCCCCCCCACCCCCCCTTAATAATATTGTCGATTCGATCCGAGAAATTCCTGACCCTAGCACCCGAGAAGCAACATAGGTTCCCGGAGTCTCGATCGCGACCACAGAATCTCCTATCCGTTCCCTGAACCATTGCGTCTCCTATCACTATTTTTACCTATTCTTCACCTGCCTGTCTGAGCCTCAGAGAGAGGCTCAGTGCCAAAGACCCGTCCTCTAGGGTCTTCCCCGATAAGTCATCCCACCAACAGCTTCCAAAACGGTATACATTTTTGAAGAGGGAAGGCCACGGGGATCCCTGCACGGTCTCCCCGTTCCTTTTCCTTCCCCTAAGTATAACCCAGCTACTCTTGTCCTGCACCTTGGGTGTGGCAACCGTCCTGAACTCCTCTCTATCATCCCTCTGCCTCCTGAATGATCCGAACTTCATCCTGTTCCAGATCCAGTTCCCTAACGCTATCTTTGAGGAGCTGGAGTTCGGTCTTACCTCCACCCTCTTCCTCCTTAGCCAACAGTTTTCACGATTTTTTTAAAGAACAAATGAACCGTCCCATTGAGTACTCTTGCCCATGTAATGAGGAAAATCGAGGTGGCCTCGTAGAATACCTGGTTGGGCACCCTAATGAGATGCAAACAGTGTTTCCTGAGCGTGCCTTCCTGAACGGATTGGCGCCGATCTTGATATAACGTGAATCGTAATTTAGAGATGGCCAATAGAGAATCCCGCCCACGATTTTTACCTAATAAGTATGAATCTAATTATCTGTTGCAGATATGTTTAACTGGCTGTTCAAATTCGAGTCTTCTTTTGATTTCACGTTCCCAATTTATTGTTTTTGGTAATTGATGGGCAATTTAATATGGCAAAATCCTCTGCCCCGCACATCACTGATCTGTAGGGACTGAGACCAAGACAGACACGGGCTGTGGATGAGTGGGTGCATGCGCGACGCGGTGAGTGATCCGTGGCTGGGTGAGAACCTACTTCCTCAGCGCCATGAGGAATCACTGCTAGCCACTGCGCCACCAAGCCGCCCTTCCCGTTTGTTTTGTCGAAACGCAGTTTAATGATCAGTGGTATAAACCCTGGTGCAGTAAAGTATCCTCACAATTTTAACTAACACAAGTCATTGGCATATAATCTGAGACCTTTATAAAATTGGGGTATTGATCCAGGGCCTTATCATTAGATAACGCTTATGTTATGGCAGCAATGGTTGGCGCTTAAAGTTAGGTCCATATAAATACTTGACATCAATGTGTTTTTTAGTGGTGAGGAACTAGTTGTATTACAGCCATAATAGATCATGCAAATCGAGACTTAATGCATGTAGTTGCCATGAACAAACTTACGGGAACAATACGCTGTTCGCCAATAGGTTTACTAGTTGTACATCCTCTGAAGCCGATATTCGAATCATCGTGTGAAGACAATAATGTTGTGACAAAACAAGATAAGGGATTATACAACGAATGAGCTCAGCGAGAGGCGGGTGAATGTGATGCACCTGCGGTGGGAAAACTGCCGTTTGCAATGCGGCAATGTGGTGTACTGTTGTTTGGTGGCCGGCAGTCTGGTCCTGCGCAACATGTTCATTGAAATAGATAGAAAGACCAACGATTGACGGTGAGCTGGATTAGAATTGTCAGTTTATGTTTCAAATCTTCTTGCAGATTATGTCGTGATTTAGCTTGGAAAGGGAAGCGTTCAAAGAACGATCACTGGGGACTGCTGAAGTACGAGATCAGCAACTGATCAGCAAGTTTGTTCACAAGATAAAAATTGTCAGCATTCGATAACAATTTTGTGCTACCGCTGCATGGAGGCAAAGACTGACGAAGTGGGACAACGGACCTTTTTCACAATCATATTTGTGACTCCAAAAACAAAGATTCTCTAGTTTGTCAAGTGCACAATTGATTTATCGAAATTTAGCACGAAGTTCCAGGAAAGTTGTAAACACAGTTGAGGAGACATTACCATGTCAGGAGATTTGCAATTATCATGCAAAAACTATTTTAACAGGGTTCACAATGTTGCTTTGATGTCAGCCAGACGCTGGCCAGGAATATTCAGCACAAACAACGTTCAGGGAATTCCATAACGGGTGACTTCAGTACCAATGCGATAGTTAGCTGCACTAATGTGTTTTTCCCACTGACAATGGCTGGAATGAATGATTTTCATAGTTCAGTTGTTCCGTGGATTAATAATTTTCGATTGAATTGTGTAAACAATATCCCTGTGTAAATTATATTTTTGTAAATACCTTCCCTCAAATAGAAAATACAGTGAATGAACTAAAAGAAGGTAGGTGATAAGCGGAAGATCTTCGACTCTTGACTTGTCTGAGTGAGCCCACCGATCATTGATCGTAAATATTAAATAAGCATGATTAAACATACTTTAAAAGGTAATTCGTATTCCGTTTCGTAAACCCAAGGATTATTACAGGAGGACGTTGAAAATTTATCAGAACACATATGAGAAAATGCACAAAACATTGGTTTTGAAGTTGCGAAAAAATGTATAAGCACCAGAGGATTATTGGCAAGAAAGATAGCAGAAAATGAAGGTCTTACGTATGCTATATACTGGAAAATAATGACGTTCGTGCTGCCTGAAAAGTTTTGGCACTGATGGAACATATCCAAATTTCTGAATTGTAGATACACTTTTCAGCAGATTTTAGCAAAAGTGGCAGCGAAAAATTAATGTTTTATCTCAATGCGTTGCGCTCCAACCTTGTACATTCTCGGAAATAGTCAGGAATCTGAAAATCGGCGCAAGAAGTGCACCAGAATGACACATTTAGCTGGATTACAACGCTACTCTCTCTCTCTCTGTCCCCTAGAGTTAACCACATGCCAAAGGGCGCAAAAGGAATTAGGTAAGTAAGGTCTTGGTTAAATTCAAATGTACAGATATGTCGAGGTATAGATAGATAGATAGATAGATAGATAGATAGATAGATAGATAGATAGATAGATAGATAGATAGATAGATAGATAGATAGATAGATAGATAGATAGATAGATAGATAGATAGATAGATAGATAGATAGATAGATAGATAGATAGATAGATAGATAGATAGATAGATAGATAGATAGATATATCGATAGATCGATAGATCGATAGATAGATAGATAGATAGATAGATAGATAGATAGATAGATAGATAGATAGATAGATAGATAGATAGATAGATCGATCGATCGATCGATAGATCGATAGATCGATAGATCGATAGATAGATAGATAGATAGATAGATAGATAGATAGATAGATAGATAGATAGATAGATAGATAGATAGATAGATAGATAGATAGATAGATAGATAGATAGATAGATAGATAGATAGATAGATAGATAGATATATCGATAGATAGATAGATAGATAGATAGATAGATAGATAGATAGATAGATAGATAGATAGATAGATAGATAGATAGATAGATAGATAGATAGATAGATAGATAGATATATCGATAGATCGATAGATCGATAGATAGATAGATAGATAGATAGATAGATAGATAGATAGATAGATAGATAGATAGATAGATAGATAGATAGATAGATAGATAGATAGATAGATAGATAGATAGATAGATAGATAGATAGATAGATAGATAGATAGATAGATAGATAGATAGATAGATAGATAGATAGATAGATAGATAGATAGATAGATAGATAGATAGATAGATAGATAGATAGATAGATAGATAGATAGATAAATCAAATATACGCCACAAACGCACAACTCTGTTATTGTAATCAACCTTCTATAATGACATGCTTCTGATTCCTTTTCTTGTTTACTTTCGTGTTTGTGTATTTGCCAAATTCATGATTTCAAGCTTGATATCCGTCGGTGAAGTTTCCATAAATCATTTATTCTTGACAGCATTTTCGTATTTCAGTGCACTGGTGATCGTTTTTTTCTGCGCTGTTTACGTCTGAGTATGTGTCTGAATTTCGTAAAAGCTGATGACAAATAACAAAAAGCAATCAGCACAATTCTTCATTTTGAGAATAGTAACAATTTTCTCATATTTGATTTTTTTTTGTTCCAAATTTCAAATTATACTATTCGAATGGTTGTGTCGCGGTGGGTGAAATATTGCAGGGATAGGATCGAACACATTGTTCATCATAGAATATACAGTAGAGAAGGAGGTCATTCGGCCGAATGAGTCAGCACTGGCTCTTCGAAAATGCACCGTTCTTAAGCCCAGACTTCCACCCTATCCTCGTAACCCAACCTAATCTTTTTGGACACGAAGAATAATTTATCATGGCTAATCAACATAACCTGCACATCTTTGGACTGTGAATGGAAACCGGCGCACGCGTAGGAAACCCACGCAGACACGGGGAGGACGTGCAGACTCCACACAGACAGTGACCCAAGCCGTGAATGGAACCTGGGACCCTGGAACTGTGAAGCAATTGCGCTAACCACTGTGCGACCAATATTCCACTCTCCCGCGCTATTGACGTAATTCATTTGTTTCTTCACAGATGAAAAGCTGAGAGAAAAAGAAAAAGGTACTTAATTAAACTGATCCAATCTTATCTGGTTGGAAATGCAGTTAGCTACAACGCATAAATAACAATAAGTAATTATTAGGCCGCCAGATGTCTTGCGAGATGTTATTGACAGTTGTCCTACAAATTGGTAACAATTTATGGTAGTCTTTTCACATTTGCTATTAACCGTGATCTTACGTTTAGACAATAATGCAACAGTATACAATTAGTAAAGACCATCAATATGAACAGTCTGAAACACACTTTGCAGCACAATAATCCAAAATACGTCTGCGATAATCTTAGAGACAGTGATCCATATTTTAAGAACAACTTTCCACTCCTCTTGTTGCCACTCTTTTCCCAAGTGCAAGTCAGCAATTTCCATTCAATTGTAGTTAAGTGCAATGAATAGTGCAACTGTTCTGGCTCTGACAATATGACAGAGATGCTTCATAACTCGCTCAACTCCAACTTAAAGTGGACAAGTACATCTTTAAACGCAATCATATATTCAGCTGAGAGGGTGCAATTCTTCCAAGTCACATCATCAGCCGAATATGTAGAATAATCGTAATCCAATCAATAATCATCTCAACATTTTACCCACGTTCATTGGTAAAGTTCTAATGCGCATGAAAAAATAGTTTCAGGCAGTACTGCACAGTAACAAAAGTTGGATGAGACGCAGTGGTATTTTGGCTGTGCTGGTAATCCAATGTTCCTGGATAAGACAACCTGGACCCGCGTAAGAATTCCACCACAGCAAGTAGATTTTCAATCCAATGCAAACCTGGAATTGAAAGAATCGATATAAAGGTGAACATGAGACAATGTATAATTGCTTGCAGAAACAGATCTGTATCATTCAGATAGTAAGTCTGATTTAATTACTGTATCTGTAACTCCACACCCATCTATTATCCTAATAACCACGATCACTAGCACTGGACGTGTTCTTCACCACCAGCACATCGGACGAGTATTACCGACCTGGCGCATAATTAATCATAAGAATTGCACTCTGTTAATCACAACATGCGGGAAGCTTGTTCAGAGGCATAGAATGTACTCGGTGGAGGGGGGGGGGTGACTTCAATTGACGTCTTCAACTACGTTCTGGGCCAGGGCAATCCAATAATGTAAATTTTGATTCATCACTCACCAATTTTTCAGTAATCAATTTCAGTGGCCCTCTTAGAACATACAACAGTACAGCACAGAACAGGCCCTTCGGCCCTCGATGTTGTGCCGAGCAATGATCACCCTACTCAAACCCACGTATCCACCCTATACCCGTAACCCAACAACACCCCCTTAACCTTACTTATTAGGACACTACGGGCAATTTAGCAAGGCCAATCCACCTAACCCGCACATCTTTGGACTGTGGGAGGAAACCGGAGGACCCGGAGGAAACCCACGCACACACGGGGAGGACGTGCAGACTCCGCACAGACAGTTACCCAACCGGGAACCGAACCTGGGACCCTGGAGCTGTGAAGCATATATGCTAACCACCATGCTACCGTGCTGCCCCTTAATCAAAAATTAGTTCGAAAGGACTGAACCTGGTTGACTCATTAGGTGCATCCCCAATTGCAAATAATACGAATGGGATTCCTTTGTCCCAATCCTCTGGATAATCTTGACAATAAGCCCTCAACATTGTCTTTAATGTACGATGCTACCTTTCTAACGCTCCCTGCGTTTTTTGATGGGACACAGTTGATTTAAATTGTTTTATTCCTAAGCTATCCATGATTTCTTTTAATAAATCTGAGATAATATTTGATCCTAGATCCGATTGTATTTCTGTGGGTTGTCCATATCTAGTCAAGGATTTAATTAACTCCTGCACAATCGTTTTAGCTGTAATATTACATACTGAAATGGCATTATGGTCAAACGATATTGATTCCCACTTTTCGTTTTGGGAAGCGATGCTCCGCAATCAATTAAGACCCTTGAAAAATGTTCCTCAAATTCTGGAATGTGTAATGGAGCCCTGGTTTTATCACTGCGTGAAGTTTCCCTCCCATTCGACATGTGTGACATGATCGACGAAATGTACCTACTTCTGTATGTCGTCCTGGCCAATAAAAATGTTTTGGGATTTTAGTTTGAGATTTCCTTACTCCGTAATGAACTCCCACTGGTACCTCATGTGCAACTCACAATACATCCATTCGATACCCTACCGGCAATGCTACTTGATGAACGTCTGCCCACTTGTCACCCGCCTGCACACGTAAAGGTCTCCATTTTGTCATCAACACATCACTTTTATGGTAACAGCACTCTGGTATACACTCTGATTTCTCTTCCGTGCATGCTTTCTGGTTTATTTCTACATCATTCTATTGTAACTCCGCCATTTTCCCCGAACGAACAATATCCGCCTCATCCTCCACCTGATTTTGTTCTTTCTCAACCATCTGATCAAAAAACGTTTCTGATAACTGCACTACAACTTAATGCTCACTCTTTTATTTCCGCTCTTGTCTTAACCTGTGACTTTGCGACCATGGTACGACACAATCCAGTAAAATCCGTGGTTACTTTCCAGGAGACTCATCCGGAGTGAGACTCATACAGAGTGGAGGATTGAAATTTGGTAATTTGGTGCAGTGAGGTAATTCGGTGCAGAGTGTGAGGAGGTGCGTTTTAACCCTGGTAAGTGACTGGTAAGTAGTCTCTCTTTTTCTTTTCTTTTCATTGTCTAATTTATTTATTTTTATTTTGAAATTGTAGTTGTTTTAAGTTTACCAAGGGTTTAAGACATGGCAGGAGATCCCAGACCCGTGTCATGCTCCTCGTGTGCGATGTGGGAGCTCAGGGACACGTCCACTGTCCCTGGCTCCTTCACGTGCAAGAATTGTGTTCAGTTGCAGCTCTTGTTAGACCGCTTGACGGCTCTGGAGCTGCGGATGGACTCACTTTGGAGCATCCGCGATGCTGAGGAGGTCGTGGATAGCACGTTTAGCGAGTTGGTCACACCGCAGGTGAAGGTTACTGAGGGAGATATAAAATGGGTGACCAAAAGAAAGAGCAAGAGTAGGAAGGCAGTGAGGAGTCCCCTGCGGTCATCTCCCTGCAAAACAGATATACCGCTTTGGATACTGTTGAGGGAGATGGCTCACCAGGGGAAGGCAGCAGCAGCCAGGTTCATGGCACCGTGGCTGGCTCTGCTGCACAGCAGGGCAGGAAGAAAAATGGCAGGGCCATAGTGATAGGGGACTCGATCGTAAGGGGAATAGACAGGCGGTTCTGTGGACGCAATCGAGACTCCAGGATGGTATGTTGCCTCCCTGGTGCAAGGGTCAAGGATGTCTCGGAGCGGCTGCAGGACATTCTGGGGGGGGAGGGTGAACAGCCAGCTGTCGTGGTGCACATAGGCACCAACGATATAGGTAAAAAACGGGATGAGGTCCTTCAAGCGGAATTCAGGGAGTTAGGAGTTAAACTAAAAAGTAGGACCTCAAAGGTAGTAATCTCAGGATTGCTACCAGTGCCACGAGCTAGTCAGAGTAGGAATGTCAGGATAGATAGGATGAATGCGTGGCTCGAGAGATGGTGCAAGAGGGAGGGATTCAAATTCCTGGGGCATTGGGACCGGTTCTGGGGGAGGTGGGACCAGTACAAACCGGACGGTCTGCACTTGGGCAGGACTGGAACCGATGTCCTAGGGGGTGTTTTCTAGAGCTGTTGGGGAGGGTTTAAACTAATGTGGCAGGGGGATGGGAACCAATGCTGGAAGTTGGAAGGTACTAAAACAGGGACAGAAACAAAAGGAAGTAAGGGGAAAAGTGCAAGGCAGAGAAGACATAGTCAGAAATCCATAAGGGCGACAGTACAAGGTACAGTGACTGAGGGGAGCACAGTGAATATGCCCAGTAATAACAAAAGGAATAAAACTGGAGATGTTTAGATTCAAAACAGAGGTAAAAAAACCAACATAAGCGTCCTTTACCTGAATGCTCGTAGTATTCGGAATAAAGTAAATGAGTTGGTGGCACAAATCATCGTAAATGACTATGATTTAGTGGCCATTACTGAAACATGGTTAAAGGATGGTCACGACTGGGAGTTAAATATCCGAGGGTATCAAACTATTCGGAAGGACAGAGTGGATGGTAAGGGAGGTCGTGTTGCTCTGTTATTTAAGGATGACATCCGGGAAATAGTAAGGGATGACATCGGTGCTATCGAGGATAAGGTTGAATCCATTTGGGTGGAAATCAGGAATAGTAAGGCGAAAAAGTCACTGATAGGAGTAGTCTATCGGCCACCAAATAGTAACGAGATGGTGGGGCTGGCAATAAACAAAGAAATAACTGATGCATGTAGAAATGGTACAGCAGTTATCATGGGGGATTTTAATCTACATGTCGATTGGTTTAACCAGGTCGGTCAAGGCAACCGTGAGGAGGAGTTTATAGAATGTATCCGCGATAGTTTCCTAGAACAGTATGTAATGGAACCTACGAGGGAACAAGCGGTCCTAGATCTTGTCCTGTGTAATGAGACAGGATTGATTCATGATCTCATAGTTAGGGATCCTCTCGGAAGGAGCGATCACAATATGGTGGAATTTAAAATACAGATGGAGGGTGAGAAAGTAAAATCAAATACTAGTGTTTTGTGTTTAAACAAAGGAGATTACAAGGGGATGAGAGAAGAACTAGCTAAGGTAGACTGGGAGCTAAGACTTTATGGTGGAACAGTTGAGGAACAGTGGAGAACCTTCCAAGCGATTTTTCACAGTGCTCAGCAAAGGTTTATACCAACAAAAAGGAAGGACGGAAGAAAGAGGGAAAATCGACCGTGGATATCTAAGGAAATAAGGGAGAGTATCAAATTGAATGAAAAAGCATATAAAGTGGCAAAGATTGCTGGGAGATTAGAGGACTGGGAAATCTTTAGGGGGCAACAGAAAGCTACTAAAAAAGCTATAAAGAAGAGTAAGATAGAGTATGAGAGTAAACTTGCTCAGAATATAAAAACAGACAGTAAAAGTTTTTACAAATATATAAGACAAAAAAGAGTGGCTAAGGTAAATATTGGTCCTTTAGAGGATGAGAAGGGAGTTTTAATAATGGGAAATGAGGAAATGGCTGAGGAACTGAACAGGTTTTTTGGGTCGCTCTTTACTGTGGAAGACACAAATAACATGCCAGTGACTGATAGAAATGAGGCTATGACAGGTGAGGACCTTGAGACTATTGTTATCACTAAGGAGGGAGTGATGGGCAAGCTAATGGGGCTAAAGGTAGACAAGTCTCCTGGTCCTGATGGAATGCATCGCAGAGTGCTAAAAGAGATGGCTAGGGAAATTGCAGATGCACTCGTGATAATTTACCGAAATTCACTAGACTCTGGTGTGGTCCCGGTGGATTGGAAATTAGCAAACGTGACGCCACTGTTTAAAAAAGGAGGTAGGCAGAAAGCAGAAAATTATAGGCCAGTGAGTTTAACTTCGGTAATAGGGAAGATGCTGGAATCTATCATCAAGGAAGAAATTGCGAGGCATCTGGATAGAAATTGTCCCATTGGGCAGACGCAGCATGGGTTCGTAAAAGGCAGGTCGTGCCTAACTAATTTAGTGGAATTTTTTGAGGACATTACCAGTGCAGTAGATAACGGGGAGCCGATGGATGTGGTATATCTGGATTTCCAGAAAGCCTTTGACAAGGTGCCACACAAAAGGTTGCTGCATAAGATAAAGATGCATGGCATTAAGGGTAAAGTAGTAGCATGGATAGAGGATTGGTTAATTAATAGAAAGCAAAGAGTTGGGATAAATGGGTGTTTCTCTGGTTGGCAATCAGTAGCTAGTGGTGTCCCTCAGGGATCCGTGTTGGGCCCACAATTGTTCACAATTTACATTGATGATTTGGAGTTGGGGACCAAGGGCAATGTGTCCAAGTTTGCAGATGACACTAAGATGAGTGGTAAAGCGAAAAGTGCAGAGGATACTGGAAGTCTGCAGAGGGATTTGGATAGGTTAAGTGAATGGGCTCGGGTCTGGCAGATGGAATACAATGTTGACAAATGTGAGGTTATCCATTTTGGTAGGAATAACAGCAAACGGGATTATTATTTAAACGATAAAATATTAAAGCATGCCGCTGTTCAGAGAGACTTGGGTGTGCTAGTGCATGAGTCACAGAAGGTTGGTTTACAAGTGCAACAGGTGATTAAGAAGGCAAATGGAATTTTGTCCTTCATTGCTAGAGGGATGGAGTTTAAGACTAGGGAGGTTATGTTGCAATTGTATAAGGTGTTAGTGCGGCCACACCTGGAGTATTGTGTTCAGTTTTGGTCTCCTTACTTGAGAAAGGACGGACTGGCGCTGGAGGGTGTGCAGAGGAGATTCACTAGGTTAATCCCAGAGCTGAAGGGGTTGGATTATGAGGAGAGGTTGAGTAGACTGGGACTGTACTCGTTGGAATTTAGAAGGATGAGGGGGGGATCTTATAGAAACATTTAAAATTATGAAGGGAATAGATAGGATAGATGCGGGCAGGTTGTTTCCACTGGGGGGTGACAGCAGAACTAGGGGGCATAGCCTCAAAATAAGGGGAAGTAGATTTAGAACTGAGTTTAGGAGGAACTTCTTCACCCAAAGGGTTGTGAATCTATGGAATTCCTTGCCCAGTGAAGCAGTTGAGGCTCCTTCATTACATGTTTTTAAGGTAAAATAGATAGTTTTTTGAAGAATAAAGGGATTAAGGGTTATGGTGTTCGGGCCGGAAAGTGGAGCTGAGTCCACAAAAGATCAGCCATGATCTCATTGAATGGCGGAGCAGGCTCGAGGGGCCAGATGGCCTACTCCTGCTCCTAGTTCTTATGTTCTTATGTTCTTATGTACTCATCCATCATCGGCATCACCCCCACCTGCGATCAGCTATGTCATGACCCAAGACAAACTGCATTCCTGGACAAGATAGTTTATTCATTAGAACAGAAGGAAGCCATTCGGCCAATAGAGTCCGCAACGACCCACTTTAGCCCTCAGTTCAATCCTATCCCCTTAATCCAATAACGCCTGCTAACTTCTATGTACACTCAGTGAAATTTAGCATGTCCAATCCACCTAACCTGTACGTCTTTGGACTGTGGGGGGAAACCGGAGCACACGGTGGAAACCCACACAGACACGGGGAGAACGTGCAGACCCCACACAGACAGTGACCCAGCGGGGAATCGAACATGCGACCCTTGCGCTGTGAAGCAACAATGCTATCCTCTGTGCTACCATGCTGCCCCGACTAACACTACGGTGCGGCTCCTACTAACACTTCACCACTCTTCACTGGATGTTTGAATCTTACCTTACATAATGGAACACTACTCTTCTCACCCTAAATTCCATATATTGTCACCTATTCTGGCAATATTCCTCCAAAACTACATGACGACTCATCTCTTACCATTAAAGATTCATTAGCTGCTGCATCGATGCAAATTGTGACTGTGTTACCTGCTAATCCTGATACACATCAGTAAACTTTGCCCACAAAATTATATTCTTTAAAGAGATCTGGCACCTTCGTGTCAATCACTTCTTGATCAGGCTGTACAATCATTTGAACGTCCTTCGCTTCACTTCAGCTTTCCTTCACCACTTTAACAAACCCCAATAGCTTATCCGGTCTTACCATTTCAGCCTTCGCTGTGCTTTTCTTTCAAGCACAAACACTGTGACTTTACATGGCCTCGGTTAATACAGTGAAAACATTTGAAACTTGTTATGTCTCTTCCACCCTCCAGGATTCCTTTTATAATCTGAAGTACGCTCTTCTTATTATCTCCCATCAGATTATCGTTACCTTTACCGCTCGAGTATGTTTTTATGTTCTCAGTTTCTATCCCTCACAGGCTGAACCTGATGCCGGAAACCAAGCATTGATTGATGAATTAATTCGTAATCGTTTGTCATTTCTGCTACTAACCTCGCAGTTTTAACCCTCTGCACTTCCATAGAAATTTCATAGAATTTATAGTGCAGAAGGAGGCCATTCGGCCCATTGAGTCTGCATTCGCTCTTGGAAAGAGCACCCTACCCCAGCCCATACCTCCACGCTATCCCCAGAACCCAGTAACCCTACCTAACACTAGGGGCAATTTGGACACGAAGGGCAATTTAGCATGGCCAATGCACCTAACCTGCACTTTTTTGGACTGTGAGTGGAAACCGCAGCACACGGAGGAAACCCACGCACACACGGGGAGAACCAGCAGACTCCACACAGACAATAACCCAAGCTGAGAATCGAACCTGGGATACTGGAGCTGTGAAGCATTTGTTCTAACCACTATACTAACGTGCTGCTCAATGAATTATCACTACATCAGGAATTGAATTTTGAAACTCCCCCAAAAGTATATTTTTTTGTGAATGCTTCATAAGTTTTATCTATTTTCAATAATCTTACAATGCTCTATCAAAATTACTCAGATCCTTTCAATCTTCAAAAATGTTTGACCAAATTATTTCCTCAAATGTCTGAACCTTTGTCTGTAGACTTCAGGCACTAGTTCATATGCACCTAATGTTAATTTTCTCACCGACACATACATTCCAGATACCTCACTCCGACAGTGATGCAAACACTTCACTAGCCTACCTACCAGCTTTGTCTTAATAAGTAATACTCACATGCCCTTTGGCCATATCATTTGTTTTGCCACCTACTGAAATGAAATCAAAAATGATTCCATCTTCTTCTCATCAAACCTCGGCACTGCGTGACATATATAAAGAGATCCCCACCAAGCCTTCGACTATGACGTTAGTTCTCACTATTCTCATCACAATCCCCCAACTGGACGTTTCCCTCTTCGCCCGCCGAGTTTTACTGACTGTCATGTTTCATGGCCATTTTCTGAAATTCAAACTCTTTCTCTTTATCTTTCACCTTTATATTTCTTTCTTTTTGCCCTATCTCTATTTCGTATTCAAGCTGATTTAATTCTTCCTCATGTTCCATTTGTTTAATTTGTAACTGAATTTTTTATATTTCCAATGGGTCAAACTGTATCTCAGGCCATTTTAAATGTTTATCCACCACCATAATTATCTAACCTTTTCGCATTTTGTCAGGCAATGTTAGCTGCAATGTTTGTCCCACCTCTAAAAGCCTGTTTTTAATCTCTGTCAGGAAGGTACTGCGTGCGATCCCAAAAGCTTCAGAGCCCCTAAAAGAGTCATTGTCCGCAACACAATGAAATAAAAAATAAAATAAACTGAAATACCACACCGCAACCACAATATGCTCACCCCTCACTGTCTTTACGTGCACTAGCCTATCCAAGAGATAGACTTTTATCCCACTCGAGCCGCCAATTGTAATTGACCAGGGTTTAGACACCCCCAAAGTGTATCGCGGAGTTCATCTGACCCAAAAATTTTACAAGATTGTGGCATGGGGAGCACACGGCACACTCTACAGGTTTGATGGAGCAGAAATTTTAAAGTCCTTTTTAAAGCAAAATAGTGGTTATTCTACGAACTTAGTTAACATGTTAAAACATACAGTGGGCATCTTAGCAACCATCAATTCAAATACAACCACCCCCCACCCCCGCAAAAAACAAAATACAACCCTCTAAGTTATCCTTAAACATTCCTTTCACCATCCAGCAGCACATCAAGTTGAGATTTTCTATTTGGAGCAGTTATCAATCTGAAATTACTAAATGATCTAGAGATAGTATTTGGATGTCAGAGAGATTGAAATTACACCTGTTTTGTCTGGCTCCAGCTCCAACACTAAATTGAAACCAAAAAACACAGACACACCCACACCTTTCCTCAACGCGAAACTAAAAAGCAGAACCAGAGCTCATCTCCACCCATACTCTGACATTTCTGCAGCCGCTTGAGCAGGCAAGCTTTCTTAAAGTGACATTCCCACAACAAGCATAACTCAGATGCACCACTACAGGAGGTGCAGGCTAGCACCTGAAGGGTATTGCTGCTAGACCGTTTCTGCAACGCTGTTGAAGGGAATAAAACAATGCATGATCTAACTGCTGCCAAATACCTACAGCAGTTATTCCTATGAATATGAGAGTACCTTTTCAAGGTACCACAAAACAGTTTTTGTGGAGACAAGGTCCTGACATCTGATAACAGGAATCCTCCAATGTACTGTTTGTTCAAACCGTGCTAAATGTTACATATATCGAACTGGTATGTTTACCAGGAATAACGTATCAATCTGCTTTGCTATAACGCAGGCCAGTTGCGTGCCAAGCAGCACTGACAGTGAAATACGGAGAAATCTACAGAATTTTAGAACTAGAGGACAGCATACAGATTCTGTAGTCCTATCACATTCATTCGTGAATGTTAGGGCAGCACGGCGGTACAATGGTTAGAATTTCTCCCGACGGCGATGAGGACTCGGGTTCGAATCCCGGCCCTGGGTCACTTTACGTGTGGTGTTTGCACCTTCTTCCAGAATCTGCGTTGGATTAACCCCCAATGACCCATAAATATGCAGGATTGGTGAATTGGCGGCGTTAAAAATTGCCCCTTAATTGAAGGAAGAAGAAGTCAGTGCTCAAAAAAAAAAAAATAAATGCAGCGAATGTTCGTGCAAAACAAATAACTTACTCGTGGTTGACGTTCTACAACTGTGACCAGATGGACAATAAGGGAGTCTATCACATTAGGGCAAAAGTAAAGCGTTTCCAATAATCTGGAGTAACAACTAACAAGCGTGGGCGGCACGATAGCACAGTGTTTGGCAATGTTGTTTCACAACGCCAGGTTGCCAGGTTCGATTCCCGCTTCGGTCACTATCTGTTCGGGGTCTGCACTTTTCTCCTCGTGTGTGTGTGTGTTACCTCCTGCTGCTCCTGTTTCCTGCCACAAGTACCGTGCTGTTTGGTGAACTAGACATTCTGAATTATCCCTCAGTGCACCCAAACAGGTTAATCACAGTAACTCCATTGCAGTGTTAAAGTAAGCCTACTTGTGACAATAAAGATTATTAATAAAACTAAAAACTCGGCTTTCTCCGTTCACAGCCGTGAAACTCCGTCCAGCAAAGTATCCAACAGCCATCAGTTCGGGCTCCATTTCCCGCCTTTTTGAAACATGGAAAAAAGAACTGTCTTCACTAGATCTGGTGAATGTCACTGTTTTCACATCTCACCGAACGTGGCATCAATAAGCCCCAGTTAAACGAAGTTCACTGAGAATTCCTGGGCGAATAAACTACGAGCTGTAGGTTAGTCTCGCGAATTGCACTGCTGTGCTTTAAAAGAAAACATTTTCCCGTACCAGCCTTCCCGAACAGGCGCCGGAATGTGGAGACGAGGGGCTTTTGACAGTAACTTCATTTGAAGCCTACTTGTGACAATAAGAAATTTTCATTTTCATTTAATTTCATTTCTTGAAAACTAGAGCGCGACAAGCACCCGTGCAGCGAAAAACAGTGTTGACGTTTCGAAACCGCATAACTCTTCTTCAGTGTTGTGTGCCCAATTTGTCACATTTGCAGAAAAAAAACAATACTGTTCAAATGGGTGCTCAGAAAAAAGATAAATGAAATATAGTTGTGTCCCCAGACCGCAATTAACTTCTAGATTTCTGCATCAAACGCCCTTAAGATTAATCGTCAAGGCATGCACTGTGGCATGCTGTTAAAACACCTGGATATCTTTCTAACACATTACGGCTAAGGTCTCGTTACTGTCCCGTGACACGAGTAGTTCTGTGTTGATACCTTCCTTTTCATATGTTACAGAATGCAGCAACCTAATTCAAAAGTCTGGTGAGAACAATTGTTACATCATTTTTTTTGTTATCGCTGAATTTACTGCCGGTTCAGTGAGTTGGAAATTCTATTCGATCTCTGAATAAACACTAGTACCCTTAGTTCACTGATCGATTCATTTTCATCGATGCTTGAAACTGTTCAGTGGTGCCAAAGTGTAAACTGTCCTTGTGTGAACATTTCATCGAAAGAAGGCGTCAATTGAAACAACGCTCGTATGCTACATTGGTTATTACGCAAAGAGCATAAGTACTTTGCGTACGTTCACATATTTGATTCTTTCCCCAACTAGCAAGATGACTTTTCTGCGTGGGGATCATGGCAGTTCACGCAGATCAGTGTAGAAATTTCCATTCCCAGATAACTACCGACTCAACAAAAATCGTAATTTTCTTTGATTTGTTAAAGTCTTCAGCAGTTTTGCCGTTCCCAACATTACCCCATCCCAGCGGAGATTCCAGAATTTGTGGCGAACGAACTTTGCAGCAGAGATGGTTTTAGCATGTATTAGAATGTGCGTTTTCGTACAAGATCGGGTATATTGTAACAAACAGTATTTGCTTTGGATGCAAAAATTAATAAGCTGGTCGGGACAAAAATTCCAGCTAACTCCGAAGAGAGTACAAAGAGGAAAAGTCATGATTGTTCTAAAAAGGATTTGGTGCAGAATCGGTAGGGTGAATGGCCGTTTTCCTGTACCGGACTGCTCTCCAGATTTAACAGTGGAAGTGATTAATATTTGAGTGCTCTTCAAGGATGTACTTTTGGAGATTAATCTGCAGTCTAAGTGAACAATCCAAGCTAACGCCAAGCGTATAGCAACACAACGTGTTTAATATTGCGAGGTGACGAAGACTGAAGTAATGAAGGACGACATAGAAAAAAGAATGATCGAGTAGTACGGTAACATTCCATTGATGCAGAAGGAGGCCATTAATCCCATTGTGGGCAGAACGGTAGCACAAGTGGATAGGACTGTGGATTCACAGTGCCAGAGTCTCAGGTTCGATTTCCCGATGTGTCACTGCCTTTGTGGAGTCTGCACGTTGTCCCCGTGTGCGCGTGGGTTTCCTCTAGATGCTCCGGTTTCCTCCCACAGTCCACAGACATGCAGGTTATGCGGATTGGCCATGGCAAATTGTTCATAGTGTCCAAACAGGCTCGGAGGTGTTATTCGTTTACAGAAAAAGGATGGAAGTGAGGGCTTCAGTGTGTCGTTGCAGAGTCGATGGGCCGAATAGCCTCTTTCTGCACTGTATGTTCTATGTCGCATGGGTGTGCACCGACCCTCTGAATGCTCATCCTGCTTAGGTCTACTCCCCGCCCCATCACCGTAACGTCACCAAACATGAATATCTTTTCACACTAAGGGATAATTTAGGAACGCCAGTTCAAATTATCTGGACATATAACACAGAACAGTACAGCACAGAACAGGCCCTTCGGCCATCGATGTTGTGCCGAGAATTGTCCGAAACCAAGATCAAGCTATCAAAATCCCTGTCATTCTTGTGTGCTCCATGTACCTATCCAATAACCGCTTGAAACGTCCTAAAGTCTCCGACTCCACTATCACAGCAGGCAGTCCATTCCACACTCTAACTACTCACTGAGTAATAAACCTTCGTCGGACATCCCTCCTATACCTCCCACCATGAACCTTATAGTTAGGCCCCCTTGTAACAGCTACATCCACCCGAGGAAATAGTATCTGAACGTCCACTCTATCTATCCCCGTAATCATCTTATCAACCGCCATTTTCATTTTTATTTCATTCAATCGCCTCTCAACCTCCTACGCTCCAAAGAGAAAAGCACCAGCTCCCTCAATCTTTCATCAGAAGACCTTTCTTGCAAACCAGGCAGCATCCAGGTAAATCTCCTTTGCACCCTGCTTGAAGTTTCCACGTTCTTCCGGTTGTAACGTGGCTAGAACTGCACACGATACTCCAAATGTGGTATCACCAGGATAATGTACAGTTGCAGCAGAACCCCGCAGCTCTCAAATGCAACCCCCTGTTTATAAACGTTATCACGATGCCGGCCGTCTACACGTCTCTATCCACTTGAGTGGCAACCTTCAGAGACCAGTGGACATGAACCCCAAGATCACTGTGTTCCTCAACATTCCTCAGAACCCTGCCGTTGACGTTGTAATCCGCATTCAAATGTTTTCTACCAAAATATGTCACCTCGCACCTATTAGCATTGAACTCTATCCGCCAATTTTCGTCCCAGCTGTGCATCCTATCAATGTCTCTTTGCAGCCTACAACAGCCCTCCACCTCATCCACTACGCAACGATCTTGGTCTCATCAGCAAATTTACTGACCCTCCCTTCAGTCCCCTCGTCAAATTCATTGATAAAAATCACAAAGAGCAGAGGACCCAGCACTGATCCCTTTGGTACTCCGCTGGCAACTGGCCTCCAGTCTGAAATTGTTCTATCCACCAGCACCCTTTTTCTTCTAAGATATGGCCAGTTACTTATCCAACTCGCCAAATTTCCATCTATCCCACACCTCCTTACTTTCTTCAGAAGCGAAAATGGTGAATCTTATTAAACGTCTTACTAAAT
The DNA here is from genome assembly GCF_902713615.1 of Scyliorhinus canicula. Classification (NCBI taxonomy): domain Eukaryota; kingdom Metazoa; phylum Chordata; class Chondrichthyes; order Carcharhiniformes; family Scyliorhinidae; genus Scyliorhinus; species Scyliorhinus canicula. The sequence continues at coordinate 93,472,843 of NC_052157.1, forward strand.
TCCTTGTATACGACATCAACTCTTCTACCTTCATCTACACACTTAGTTACCTCCTCGAATAATTCAATCAGTTTGTGAGGCATGTATTGCCCTTCACGAATCCGTGTTGACTATCCCGAATTAAGCTGTATATTTTCCAAATGGTCATCAGTCCCATCCTTCAGGATCTTTTCCATTAACTTACTGACCACTGACGTAGGACGAACTGGCCAATAATTACACAGGGGCATTCCTAGTCCCTTTCTTGAACAGATCAACCAGATTCGCCACTCTCCAGTCCTCGAGCATTATGCTCGTGGAGAGTGAGGACCCAATGGTCAACGCGAAAGGCTCCGAAATCTCATCCCTTGCCTCCCAAAGAATCCTTCCATATATCCCCTCTGGCGCAGTGCACTTGTCGACCCTAAGGTTTTTCAAAATTCCTAACACCTCCTTCCTTAGAACAGCTACCTCCTCCAGCCTACATGCGTGTACCACACACTCATCCTCAAATGCATGGCCCCTCCCCTTGGTTAACACTGAAGAAAAGTATTCATTCGACGCCTCTCCTATTTCCTCTGACTGCATGCACATATTCCCACTACTGTCCTTGACTGGCACTAACCTCATTCTGGTCATTCTTTTATTTCTCACAGAAGAGTAAAAGGCGTTCGGGTTTTCCTTGATCTGACCGGCCAAGTAGTTCCCATGTCCCCTCCTAGCTCTCCAAATACATTTTTCTGGTTGATTCCTTCGAACTTGTAACGCTCAAACGACCCAACTGAACCTTATTTATTCATTCTTATGTAGGCTTCCTTTTTTCCTCTTGAGAAGACATTTAACTTCTTTTGTGAACCATCTTCCCTCACACGGCCATTTCCTTCCTGCCTGACGGGAAAATACCTATCAACGACACGCAGTATTTGTGCCTTTCACTGGCAGTTTCTGTTCCCATCTTATGCTCCCTAATTCTTGCATAATCGCATCATAATTACCCCTTCCCAATTACAAACCTTGCCCTGCCGTATAACCCTATCCCCCTCCATTGCAATAGTGAAAGACAACGAATTGTGGTCACTATCACCAAAGTGCTCTTCCAGGAACTCATCTAATACTTGGCCCGGTTCATTACACAGCATCAAATCCGATGTGCCCCCCGACTCTTGTCGGCCTATTCGCATATTGTTTCAGTAAACCCCCCTGCACACACTGTACATAAACTGCCTCATCCGAACTGTTCGACCTGTAGAGGTTCCAATGAATATTTGGAAAGTTAAAGTCGCCCATGACAACTACCATGAGACCTCCACGCATATCCATAATCTGTTTCGCAATTTCTTCCTCCATATCTATTTTACTATTTGGGTGCCTATAGAAAACTCCGAAATCGTGGCAACTCCTTTCCTTCTTCTAACATCAGCCCATATTACCTCAGTCGGCAGATCCCCTTCAAGCTGCCTTTCTGCAGCCGTTAAAATATCCTTGATTAACAATGCAACTCCTCCACCTCTTTTACAACCTTCCCTACTCTTTCTGAAACATCTGTACCCCGGAACTTCCAGCGACCACTCCTGTCTCTTATCTAAGCATGTTTCTGTAATGGCCACAACATCGTAGTCCCAAGTACCAATCCAAGCTCCAGGTTCACGTGCCTTATTCCGGATGCTCCTTGCATTGAAGTAGACACACTTCAACCCACCGTTCTGTGTGCCGGTACACTCCTGCGAACTTGATACCCTCCTCATTACCTCAAAACTCTCAATACTGGCTTCTGGACTGCTGCTCGTTTTCCCACTCTCCCTGCCAAATTAGTTTCAACCCCCCCCCCCCCCCCCCGGACAGCTGCTCGTTTTCCCACTGCCCCTGACAAATTAGTTTCAACAGCCCCCCCCCCCCCCAAAAAAAGAAAAAGATCCGTAGCAAATATCCCTCCTAGAATATTGGTGCCCATTGCTTCAGGTACTGTCCTGTCTGTACAGATCCCAACTTCCCCAGAATGTGCTCCAATTATCCACATAACTGAAACCCTACATCCTACACCATCCCTGCATCCACGTGTTTATCTGCACACTCTCCCTGTTCCTCACCACGCTAGCACGTGACAGCGGCAACAAACCAGAGATAGCAACATGGTTTGTTTTTGCTCTCAGCTTGCAACCTAGATCCCTAAATTCCTATTTTAAATCCCCGTACCTTCGCTTACCTATGTCGTTGGTGAGGATGTATACCACAAGTTGTGACTGTTCCCCCACCCCCTAAAGGATTCTGAACACACGGTCAGAGACGTCACCTTTATTCTCGTCTCCCACTAATCTTTTCCACTTTGTATGCTTTTTTTGGTATGAATCTTTGCTGAGCACTGTGAAAAATCGCTTGGAAGGTTCTCCACTGTTTCTCAACTGTTTCACCATGAGTGTTTGCTTCCAGTCTACCTTCGCTAGCTCTTCACTCATCCCATTTTAATCTCCATTGTTTAAGCACAAAACGCTAGTGTTTGATTTCAACTTCTCATCCTCCATCTGTATTTTAAATTGCACTATATTGTGATCGCTCCTTCCGAGACGATCCCTAACTATGAGATCTTTAATCAATCCTGTCTCATTACACACGATCAGATCTACCACCGCTTCTTCCATCGTAGGTTCCATTACATACTGTTCTAGGAATCTATGGCGGGCATATTCTACAAACTCTTCTGCAAGGCTGCCTTGACCTAACTGGTTAAACCAATCGACAAGTAGATTAAAATCCCTCATGATAACTGCCCTACCATTTCGACATGCATCAGTTATTTCTTTGTTTGTTGCCTGCCCCACAACAATGTTACTATTTGGTAGCGTCTCGACTACTCCTATTAGTGACTTTATCGCATTATTATTCCTGATTCCCACTCAAATAGATTAAATCTTATCCTCCATAGCACCGATGTCATCTCTTATCATTGCCCTGATGTCATCCTTAAATAACAGATCTACGCCACCTCCCTCACCATCCACTCTGTCCTTCCGAATACTTTGATACACTTGGATATTTAAATCCCAGTCGAGACCATCCTTTAACCAGATTTCAGTAACGGCTACTAAAGCACAATCATTCACGATAATTTGCCCCATCAACTTGTTTACTTTATTCCGAATACTCAAGCATTCATATAAAGTACAGTTATGTTGGCTTTCAAATCTCTGTTTTGAATCTTATCACCTTGATCAGTAACCTCTTCTAAGGTATTTTTCCTCTTAACTTTTCTTCTAATTTTCCTTGTCGTTCAACACATATCTTCATGTAACAACCTGCCGCGTCGCTTTCCATTAATGTTTTTACTTACCGTTTAATTCCTTTTTGTATTCCTGGGACTAATCATTGAGCTCCCCTCAGTCACTGTAACTTGTTCTGTCGCACGTTTTGATTTTTGACTGTGGCTTATCTGCCTTATACTTTCACCTCCTGTTTCTATTCCTGAGACTTCCTGCATCGGGTGCTGTCCCTCTGCCACATTAGTATGAACACTCCCCAACCACTCTGGCAAATAGCAACCCTAGGACATCAGTTCCAGTCCCGCCCAAGTGTAACCCGTCCGTTTCGTATAGTTCCCACCTCCAGAACCGATCCTCATGCCCCTGGAATCTGAAACAATCCCCCTAACACCATCCCTTCAGCCACGTCTTCATATTAAATATCCTATCATTTCTACTATGACTCGCATGTGGCACTGGTAGTAATCCTGAGATCACTACCTTCGATGACCTATTTCTTAACTTCCTTCCCAGCTCCCTGTATTCTACTTTTAGAACCTCATACCGTTTTTCACCAATGTCGTTTGTTCCGATGTGTGCCACGGCCACCGGCTGTTTACCCTCCCCGTTCAGAATGTCCTGTACCTGCTCCGAGACATCCTTGACCCGAGTACTAGGGAGTCAGCATACGATCCTGGAGTCTCGTTTACGGCCACAGAAACGCCTGTCTATTCCCCTCACAATTGAATCCCCAATACCTATTGCACTGTCACAATTATCACCCCTCCCTTCTGCAGCACAACCAACCGCGGTGCCACGAATTTGGCTGTTGCTGTTTTCTCCTGGGAGGCCATTCCGCTCAACAGTATCCAAAGTGGTACATCTGTTCTGCAGGGGAATGGCCACAGGGGATTCCTGCACTACCTGCCTCGCTCTCTTGCTCTGTATGCTGGTCACCCATTCCGTTTCTGTCTGAGAACTCTGACCCTGCGGTGTGACCATCTCTCTTTGTGTGCTATCCGCGAATATCTCCGACTCACGGACGCTCCAGTGTCTCCAGCCGTCGCTCCATCTCTGAAACTCGAGCTTCCAGGTGATGTAACTGGAAACACTTGCTGCACACTTGCTGGCCCTGGGGACTGGAACTGTCCCAGCCTGCCACATGGAGCAAGAGCAGCAGACCATGCCTTGAAGCTGTCCTGCCATGATTTATTCCATTAAATTAAACTTTTGAAATTAAATTTTAGAAAGATGGTTTTGTGTCGCATAATATCCAATCTCCGGCATATTATTTAATTAGCTCGATCCCTACATATTTATCTTGATTGATCTGACAAAAAATTACATCGTTATTTAATTGAAATTTAAAAATATATTTAATTCAATTTTTAAAAAGTTATTTAAATCATCTCACAAATGGTAATTTAAGTCAACCCAAAATAGTTACTTATGTGAGAATTAAGAATTCGAAATTAGTAATTCAAATCAACTTAAAAATAGTAATCTAAGTCAAATTAAAAAAATAGAAATTCAAATCAATGTAAGAATTGTAATTTTAATCAAATGAAAATTTGTAAGTCCACAAATATTCAAATTTAGCCCAGTCTGCCTTTCAGCCAATCAGACCATGACTTCATTTTACGTTTTTTTCAATTTTGGAATAAACAAACAGACAAGCAGCTGTCCTACCTGCAGCATTGATCCGCGCAGGTCCGCTCCTCTCAGTTCCAGGAAGGTAAGTGAAGGCCTCGATCCTGACGCTGCCTTTATCCTCACCCCTGCAGCAGTGACCCTCGCCGGTCCGCTCCTCTCTGCTCCCTGAAGGTAACTCTTTAACATTATCTTCAACTACTAAGATTATCTTATTATCTTAAATATTTCTACCAGATTACCCCTACTCTTCAATATTCTAGCGAAAACGGGCAGAGGTTGTGCAATCTCGCCTCTTAACTTAAGTTTCAGATTTTTGTAAACCGACATCGCAACCCCTCCAATGCTAAATATATTTTCTAATGTGTGGTGCCAATAACTGTACAGAATTCTACAAGTGGAATCTAACCAGGGTTCGATATAGCTGTTGCAAAATGTGGTGCCTTCATGCTCAATCCTCTTGAAATAAATGGTATAATTCCATTGGCCTTTTTGATTGTTTATGCACTTTTTCGTGGAATTTTAAGGATCTAGGTACCAGAACCCACAAGTCTCTTTGGGAAAAATCTGTACCTAACCCTTTAGCATTTAGAAAGTACTCTGCTCTATCGTTTTCTTTGTCCAAAATGGGTAATCGGAGTATGTTTCAGAGGTTTTTCTGAAGCAAGATTTTGTACCTTCCCTGCAGACTTAAAATCATTGCACCATCACTGCAAAGGATATGTTAAACACTCACTGTTTTCCCAACAATAGATACGTTCTCTTTCTTCAGACCCTGAAGAGCAAAGCCTATCTTTTTTAGATACCGTTAAATAATCTTCAGCTCCGATGAGGAGGTAGCTGAGAGAACAAAGCAGCTCCTTTCACTTCGGACATCTGATCCGCTGTGGAATGGACTGTCGGAAAGATCTCCCGACAATTGGTGATTCTTTGTAGCCGGGGGTCATCATTTTACGTTCGCTTTCTAATGCATTTCTTTTACGGTAGCTTTAGCGCAACTTGTAACAATCGTGCACAACGCCAGAGGCAACTGTCTTTGAGTGTGAAGAGGAATTCTTTCAACAGATTCCTTGCATGAGAGATGAAATGTTACGGGCATGGAAGTGCATTCTCAGTTAAATGGACGACACTTGGAGTCGAGTGTTCAATTCTGATCGCCACACGGACAGAATGGTGACAAAGCTTTGCAAAGTGTCCATAATCGGTTGACAGGGATGGTGCCTGGTACGGAAGACATTAGTTAAGATGAGAGGTTCGACAAACCAGGTCTGTTGTCATTGCAAGGACGGAATTTGAGAGACAACAAATTTATGAGAGACATGGCCAGAGTGGATAGTAGAAGTCTTTTGTCCCGGGGCCTAAAATTCGATTACATGGATACATAGGTTTAAAGTGCAAGGATAAAAGTTCAGAGGTGATGTCCGAGGAAGCTTTTTTACACAGAGTGTAGTGGATGCCTGGAAGTCGCTACAGGAGGAGGTGGCCGAGGAAGGTGCGATATTGTCGCTGAAGGGCTTCTTGAGAAATACATGAATAGGTTCAGAATAGAGGCAAAGGGACATTGGAAGTGTATCGAAGTTTACGTTAGATAGGCAGCATGGTGACACAAGCTTGGAGAGCCGAATGGCCTCTTCCTGTGCTGTCCCCATCTTTTTTCTTTGACAGTGGAGAAGGTTTGGGTATGGATTGGCGCAAGCTTGACCGGAGCTGTAATTTGGGCGTGAAGGAAGAGCGCGATGATACATATTTTTCACAGTGGAAGAGACAGTGATTTATGCAGGGTAGCATGGTGGTTAGCATAAATGCTTCACAGCTCCAGGGTCCCAGGTTCGATTCCCGGCTGGGTCACTGTCTGTGTGGAGTCTGCACGTCCTCCCCCTGTGTGCGTGGGTTTCCTCCGGGTGCTCCGGTTTCCTCCCACAGTCCAAAGATGTGCGGGTTAGGTGGATTGGCCATGCTAAATTGCCCGTAGTGTCCTAATAAAAGTAAGGTTAAGGGGGGGGTTGTTGGGTTACGGGTATAGGGTGGATACGTGGGTTGAGTAGGGTGATCATGGCTCGGCACAACATTGAGGGCCGAAGGGCCTGTTCTGTGCTGTACTGTTCTATGTTCTTCTATGTTCTATGACAAAGAAAACCGTTGATGTAATGCTGTTTCTTGCTTCTTTGCCTCCAATAGGCGACACAATACGTGGACTAAAGGACGGTAATCCTTCAGAAGCTATATTTGCCTTTTCCGTACGTTTACATGTGGCTGGATAATTATTTCACCTTCTTCTCTCTCTATTGTAAAGGCGTGTCAATGAAAATGAATAATAAGACAACTGAAGTTGCTCCAATTGCAGTCGCAACACAGTAAAAATGGTCAAAAGATACCGTTCATATGGAAGATAGGAAAATACAGAACATAGAAAAATACAGCACAGTTCAGGCCGTTAGGCCACAATGTTGTGCCAAACGTTTGTCCCAGGTTAAGAACAAATTAATCTACATCCCATCATTCTACCATAATCCATGTACCTCTCCAATAGCCGCCTGAAGGTCCCTCATGTTTTCGACTCAACTACTTCCACAGGCAGTGCATTTCATGCCCCCACTACTCTCTGGGTAAAGAATCTATCTCTGACATCCCCCTATATCTTACACCATTCACTTTAAATGCTTGTCTTATTGTAATGTTTTGTTCCAACCAGGGAGAAAGTATCTTACTGTCTACCCTATCTTATCCCCTGATGATATTATAAACCTCCATCAAGTCGCTCCTCGTCCTTCTCGTTCCAATGAGAAAAGGCTGAGCGCCCTCAAACATTCCTCGTAAGATTCCAGGCAACATCCTGGTGAATCTCCTTTGTCCGTTTCGAAAGCTTCCACATCCTTCCTAAAGTGAGGCGACCAGCACTGCACACAGTCCTCGAAATGTGGGCATACCAAGGTTTTGTACAGCTGCATCATCACCACACGGCTCTTAAATTGAATCTCTCTGCTAATGAACGCCAGCACACCATAGGCCTTCTTCACAGCTTTATCCACTTGAGTGGCAACTTTCAAAGATCTATGACCATGGAACCCAAGATCTCTTTGTTCCTCCACATTATCAGGAGCCGTACCATTAACCCTGCATCCCACACTCATATGTGTCCTTCTATAATGGACAACTTCACACTTTTCAGGGTTAAACTCCATCTGCCACTTCTCAGCCCAGCTCTCCATCCTATCTAAAGAACATAGAACGTTACAGCGCAGTACAGGCCCTTCGGTCCTCGATGTTGCGCCGAACTGTGAATCCACGCTAAAGCCCATCTACACTATTCCGTTATTGTCCATATGTCTATCCAATGACCATTTGAATGCCCTTAATGTTGGCCTGGCCACTACTTTTGCAGGCAGGGCATTCAACGCCCTTACTACTCTCTGAGTAAAGAACCTACCTCTGACATCTGTCCTACATCTATCTCCCCTCAATTTAAAGTGATGCCCCCTCGTGCTAGACATCACCATCCGAGGAAACAAGCTATCACCGTCCACCCTATCTAATCCTCTGATCATTTTGTATGCCTCACTTAAGTCACTTCTTAACCTTCTTCTCTCGAACGAAAACAGCCTCAAGTCCCTCAGCCTTCCCTCATAAGACCTTCCCTCCATACCAGGAATAATTCTGGTAAATCTCCTCTGCAACCTTTCCAATGCTTCCGCATCCTTCCTCTAATGTGGTGACCAGAAGTGCATGCGATACACAAATGCGGCCACATCAGAGATTTGTACAGATGCAACATGACCTCATGGCTCATAAACTCACCCCTCTACCAATAGAAACTAAAACACCGTCTAGAAAACCCTCTCAACCTGGGTGGCAATTTTCAGGGATCTAAGTACATGGACACCGAGATCTCTCAGCTCATCCACACTACCAAGAATCTTACCATTAGCCCAGTACTCTGCCTTCCTTTTATTCCTTCCAAAATGAATCACCTCACACCATTTGCCATCTCTCTGCCCAGCACTGCAGCTTATCTATGTCCCTCTGTCACTTGTAACATCCTTCCGCACTGTCCACAACTCCAAAGAATTTAGTGACATCTTCAAATTTACTCACTCATCCTTCAACGCCCTCCTCCAGGTCATTTGTAAAAATAACAACAGCAGTGGCCCCAAAACATATCCGTATGGTACACATCTGGTAACTGGACTTGAGTCTGAACATTTTCCATCAACCACCACATTTTGCCTTCTTCCAGCTAGCCAATTCCTGATCCAAACTGCTAAATCACCATGCCTCCGTATTTTCTGCAATAGCCTACAGTGGGGAACCTTATCAAACGCATTACTGAAATCCATATACACCACATCAACTGTTTTACCCTCATCCACCTGTTTCACACCTACTCAAAGAACACCATAATGTTCGTGAGGCACGAGATACCCTTCACAAAACGGTGTTGACTCTCTCTAATCAAATTATTGCTTTCCAGATGCTTATACATCCTGTCTCTTATAAACCTTTCCAAGACTTTGGCCGCAACGGAAGTCCCTTCCGCTCACTGGTCTATAGTTACCGGGGTTTCCTTCTTTCCTTTGCCCACAGGTAGCTGGACATTGCTCCCGCTTTAAATCCGGAGTCTGCTTCTCCTGCAAGGTAAGTATTTAAAGTTATTCTTACCTTCCCAAAAGGCTCCTGGTTACTACTCACTCCAAAAATCTGGACGCTGCTAGTCCTGCAAAATAAGTATTTAAAGTTATTATTAACATCCAGACAGGCCCCTGGACACTACTCCCGTCGAAACTCTGGAGGATGCTTCTCCTGCAAGTCAAGTTTTACGATTATTCCTACCTTTCTTCCAGGCCCCTGGACATTGCTCCCGCCGAAAATCTTGTGGCCGCTTCAGCTGCAAGGTAAGTCTTTAATGTTATTCTTACCTTCCCGACAGGCCGCTGGACACTGCTCCCGCCGAAAATCTGAAGACTGCTTCTCCTGCAAGAAAATAATTTAAAGTTATTCTTACCTTCGCGACAGGCCACTGGGCACTTCTCCCTCCGAAAATCTTGAGGCCGATCCTCCTGCAAGGTAAGTATTTAAAGTTATTCTTACCTTTCCTAAAGGCGCCTGGACACTGCAGCGCCGAAACTATGGAGGCTGCTGTTCCTGCAAGGTAAGTATTTAAAGTTATTCTTAACTTTCCTGCTCGCCCCTTGGCTCTGCTCCCGAAGATAATCTAGATGCTGCTTCTCCTGGAATGCAAGTGTTTAAAGATTATCTTTACTTTCGTGCAGGCACCTGGACACTGCCCCTGCCGTAAATCTGGAGGCCGCTTCTCCTGCAAGGTAAGTATTTAAAGTTATTTTTAACTTCCCGACAGTCCCCTGGACACTGCTCCTGCCGAAAATCTGGAGGCTGCTTATCTTGCAAGCTAAGTATGTAAAGTTATTCTGACGTTACCTACAGGCCCCTGGACACTGCTTCCGCAGGAAATCTGGAGGCTGCTTCTCCTGGAAGCCAAGTATTTAACGTTATTCTTACCTTCCCGACAGGAATCTGGACAGTGCTCCCGCCGACAATATGGAGGCTGTTGCACCTGCACGACAAATATTAAAACTTATTCTTACCTTGTGGACAACCCCGGACATTGCTCTCGCCGAAAATCTAGAGGCTGCTTCTCCTGCAAGTTAAGTATGTAAAGTTATTGTTACGTTCCCGATGGAACCCTGGATACCGCTCCCGCCGAAAATATGGAGGGCGCCTCCTCTGCAAGGAAAGTATTTTGCGTTATTCGTAGCTTCCCGACAGGCCCCTCGACACTGTTCCCGCCGAAAATCTGGAGGCTGCTACTCCTGCAAGATATCTATTTTAATTTACGCTTACCTTCCCGATGTCCCCTGGATACTGCTCCTGCCGAACACCTCAAGGCCACTTCTCCTACAAGGTAAGTATTTAATGTTATTCTTACCTTTCTAAGAGGCCCCTGGACACAGCTCCCGCCGACAATCTGGAGGACTCTTCTCCTGGAAGCCAACTATTTAAAGTTATTCTTACCTTCCCTACAGGACCCTGGACACTGCTCCCGCCGAAGATCTGGAGGCTACATCTCCTGCAAGGTAAGTATTTAAAGTTATTCTTAACTTTCCTGCAGGCCTCTGGACTCTGCTCCCGCCGAAAATCTGGAGGCCGCATCACCTGGAAGGCAACTATTTAAAGTTATTCTTACCTTCCCGACAGGACCCTGGACACTGCTCCCGCCGAAGATCTGGAGGTTGCTTCTCCTGCACGGTAAGAATTTAAAGTTATTCTTATGTTTCCTGCAGACCCCTGGACTCTGCTCCCGCCGACAATATGGAGGCTGCTTCTCCAGCAACGTGAGTATTTAAAGTTATTCTTACCTTCCAGAAAGGGCCCTGGATACTGCTCGCTCCGAAAATCAGGAGGCTGCTACTCCTGCAAATTACGTATTTAAAGTCATTATTAAATTCCCGACAGGCCCCTGGACACTGCTCGCGCCGAACATCTGGAGGCTGCTTCTCCTGAATTGTAAGTATTTAAAGATATTCTTACCTTTCTTCAGTCCCCTGTACACTGCTCCCGACGAAAATCTGGAGGCTGCTTCTCCTGCAAGGTAATTATTTAAAGTTATTCTTAACTTTACGGCAGGCCAATGGACACTACTCCCGCCGACATTCTGAAGGCAGTTTCTCCAGCAAGGTAAATATTTATTATTATTTTTACCTTTCCTGCAGGCCCCTCTACTCTCTTCCCGCCGATAATCTGGAGGCTGCTTGTCCTGCAAACTAAGTATTTAAAGTTATTCTTAACTTTCCTAAAGGCCCCTGAACACTGCTCCCACCGACAATCTGAAGGCTGTTTCTCCTGCATGGCAAATATTTAAAGTTATTCTTACCTTGCCGGCAACCCCTGGAAGCTGCTCCCGCCGAAAATCTGGAGAGCCCTTCTCCTGCAAGGTAGTTATTTAAAGTTATTATTAACTTTCCTACAGTACCCTGGACACTTCTGTCGCCCAAAATCTCGAGGAAGCTGCTCCCGCCGAAAATCTGGAGAGCCCTTCTCCTGCAAGGTAGGTATTTACAGTTATACTTAACTTTCCTGCAGGCCCCTGGACACTACTTCCGCAGACAATCTTGAGGCCGCTTCACCTGCAAGGTCAGTATTTAAAGTTATTCATCCCTTTCCTGCAGGCCCCTGGACACTGCTGCCGCCCAAATTCTGGAGGCCGCTTCTCTTGCAAGGTAAGTACTTAAGTTATTCTTACCCTCCCGACAGGCCCCTGGACTCTGCACCCGCCGAAAATCTTGAGGCTAGTTGGATTGGATTGGATTGGATTGAATTTTTTTATTGTCACGTGTACCGAGGTACAGTGAAAAGTATTTTTCTGCAAGCAGCTCAACAAAGCATTCAGTACATGAAAGAAAAGGGAATTCAACAAAATTCAAGAAAATACATGAGAATACATAATAGGACAACACAAGATATACAATGTAACTACATAAGCATTGGCATAGGTGGAAGTATACAGGGTGTAGAGTTAATGAGGTCAATCAATAAAAGGGTCATTTAGGAGTCTGCTGACAGTGGGGAAGAAGCAGTTTTTGAGTCTGTTCGAATGTTTTCTCAGACTTCTGAATCTCCTGCCCGATGGAAGAAGTTGGAAAAGTGAGTAAGCCGGGTGGGAGCGATCCTTGATTATGATGCCCGCTTTCCCCCGGCAGCGGGAGGTGTAGATGGAATCAATGGATGGGAGGCAGGTTCGTGTGATGGACTGGGCAGTATTCACGACTCTCTGAAGTTCCTTGTGGTCCTTGGCTGAGCAGTTGCCATACCAGGCTATGATGGAGCCCGATAGGATGCTTTCTATAGTGCATCTGTAAAAGTTGGTAAGGGTTAACGTGGACATGCCGAATTTCCTTAGTTTCCTAAGGAAGTATAGGCGCTGTTGTGCTTTCTTGGTGATAGCGTCGACGTGAGTGGACCAGGATAGATTTTTGGAGATGTGCACCGCTAGGATTTGAACTGCAAACCATCTCCACCTCGGCTCCGTTGATGCTGACAGGGGTGTGTACAGTACTTGCTTCCTGAAGTCGATGACCCACTCTTTAGTTTTGCTGGCATTGAGGGAGATATTGTTGTCGTTACACCACTCCACTAGGTTCTCTATCTCCCTCCTGTATTCGGACACGTCGTTATTTGAGATCCGGCCCACTATGGTCGTGTCGTCAGCAAACTTGTAGATGGAGGTGGGACCAAGTTTTGCCACGCAGTCGTGTGTGTACAGGGAGTAGAGTAGGGGCTAAGTACGCAGCCTTGCGGGGCACCGGTATTGAGGAGTATTGTCGAGGAGGTGTTGGTGTTCATTCTTACTGACTGTGGTCTGTTGGTCAGAAAGTGAAGGATCCAGTTGCAGAATGGAGAGCAAATCCTCGGTTTTGGAGCTTTGATATGAGTTTGGCTGGGATTATGGTGTTGGAGGCGGAGCTGTAGTCAATTAATAGGAGTTAGATGTAGGAGTCCTTGTTTTCTAGGGATGAGTGTAGGGCCAGGGAAATGGCGTCTGATGTGGGCCGGTTGCGATGGTATGCAAGTTGAAGTGGGTCAAGGCGTTCCGGAAGTATGGAGGTGATGCGCTTCATGATCAGCCTCTCGAAGCACTTCATTACAACTGACGTCAGGGCCACCGGACGGTAGTCATTGAGGCATGTTGCCTGGTTCTTCTTTGGCACCGGTATGATGGTGGTCTTCTTGAAGCAGGTGGGAACCTCGGAGTGTAGTAGAGGTAGGTTAAAGATGTCTGTGAATACCTCTGCCAGCTGGTATGCGCAGGCTCTGACTGCACGACCAGGGATCCCGTCCGGGCCCATCGCCTTCCGTGGGTTCACTTTCAGGAAGGCCGATCTGACTTCGGAAACTGTGATGGTGGGCATGGGTGAATTATGGCTGCTGGGGCACTCGACAGCGGATTGTTGGTTACCTGCTAAAACAGAGCATAGAATGCATTAAGTTCATCGAGGAGGGGTGCGCTGCGCCAGAGTAGCTGCTCCGCTTCGCTTTGTAGCCCTTTATGTTTTTTTGTCCTTGCCATAACCGCCGAGAGTCTGATGGTGACTCTAGCTTCGTTTGATATTCTCTCTGGCATCTCGGATGGCTTTACGGAGATCGTACCTGGATTTCTTGTATAGGGACAGGGTCGTCTGCCTTGAACACCTCAGATCTGTCCTTCAGTAAGGGAGTCATCACACGGTTGAGCCATGGTTTCCGTTGGGGAACGTACGCACTGCTTTCCTTGCACGCAGTCGTCCACACTTGCTGATGAAGTCTGTGACGGTGGTGGCATACTCATTTAAGTTAGTCGCTGAGTTCTTAAATATGGACCAATCCCTGTCTCTAAGCAGTCACGTAAGAGCTTCTTCTGTCTCCTCGGACCAGCAGCTGCACAACCTTCTTAGCTGATTCTCCCGCTTGAGTTTATTGCTTGTAAGCCGGAGAAGGAGCACAGTCTTATGGTCTGATTCCCAAAGTGCAGTCGGGGGATGGAACGGTGGGTGCCCTTGATTTTTGAGTAGCAGTGGTCAAGAGTGTTTTCGCCCCTGGTGGGATAGGAGATGTGCTGGTGGAATTTTGGCAGTACACTCTTGGGGTTGGCTTTGTTGAAGTCTCCGGTCACAATGAACATGGCCTTCGGGGTGTTATGTTTCATACTTGTTTATGACTGTGTACAGTTCGTCCAGCGCCTTCCACACATCTGCCTGGGGTGGGTTGTCTGCAGTTCTCCTGCAAGGTACATATGTAAAGTTTATTCTTATCTTTTCTGCAGGCACCTCGTCACTGCTCTTGCCCAATATCTGGAGGTCGCTTCTACTGCACGGTAAGTATTTATAGTTATTATTAAATTTTATGTAGGTCCCTGGACACAGCTCCCGCTCAAAATCTGAACGTCGCTTCTCCTGCAAGGCAAGTATTTAAAACTATTCTTACATTCCCGACAGGCCACTGGACATTGCTCCCGCCAAACATCTGGACGCTGCTTCTACTGCAGGGTAAGTATTTAAAGTTATTCTTACCCTCTCGGCAGGCCCCTGGGCACTGCTACCGCAGAAAATCTGGAACCCCTTCTCCTGCAAGGTAGGTATTGAAAATTATTCTTAACTGTCCTACAGTACCCTGGTCACTTCTGTCTCCCAAAGTCTCGAGGCAGTTTCTCCTGCAAGGTGAATATTTAAAGTTATTCTTACCTTCCCTACAGGCCCCGGGACACTGCTCCCGTCGAATATCTGGAGGCTGCTTCTCCTGCAAGGTAAGTATTTAAAGTTATTGTTACCTTTCCGATGGGGCCCTGGATACTGCTCCCGCCGAAAATCTGGAGGGCGCCTCTCCTGCAATGTCAGTATTTTAAGTTATCGTAGCTTCCCGACATGCCCCTGGACACTGCTCCCGCCGAAGATCTGGAGGCTGCTTCTCCAGCAAAGCGAGTATTTAAAGTTATTCTTACCTTCCCGAAAGGGCCCTGGATACTGCTCCCTCCGAAACTCTGGAGGCTCCTTCTCCTGCATGCCCAGGATTTAAGGTTATTCGTACCTTTCCTCCAGGCGCATGGACACTGCTCCCTCCGAAAAACTTGAGGCCGCTTCTCCTGCAAGGTATGTATTTAATGTTATTCTTACCAACCCGACAGGAACCTGGACACTGCTTGCGCCGAATACTTGGAGGCTGCTTCTCCTGCTAGGTAAGTATTTAAAGATATTCCAACCTTTCGTCAGTCCCCTGGACACTGCTCCCCGCGAAAATCTGAAGACTGCTTCTCCTGCAACGTAAGTACTTCGTGATTCTTATCCACCCGACAGGCCCGTGGACACTGCACCCGAAGCAAATCTGTAGGCTGCTTCTCCTGCAAGGTAGTTATTGACAGTTATACTTAACTTTCCTGCAGGCCCCTTGACACTGCTTCCCCATGCAATCTTGAGGCTGCATCTCCTGCAATGTAAGTATTTAAATGTATTTTTTCCCTTTCCTGCAGGCATCTGGGCACTGCTCACGCCCAGAATCTGGAGGCCGCTTCACCTGCAAGATAAGTATTTTAAGTTATTCTTAAATTTTCTCCAGGCCCCTGGACACAGCGCCCGCTCAAAATCTGAACGTCGCTTCTCCTGCAAGGGAAGTATTTAAAACTATTCCTACCTTCTCGACAGGCCACTGGACATTGCTACCGCCAAAAATCTGGACGCTGCAGGGTAAGTATTTAAAGTAATTCTTACAATCTCGGCAGGCCCCTGGACACTGCTCCCGCCGAAAATCCTGAGGTTGGTTCTCCTGCAAGGTAAGTATGTAAAATTATTCTTACCTCTTCTGCAGGCCCCTTGTCACTGCTCCCGCCCAAAATCTGGAGACCCCTTCTCCTGCAACGTAAATATTTATAGTTTTTCTTCCATTTTCTGCATGCCCCTGGACACACAGCTCCCGCTCAACATCTGAAGGTCGCCTCTCCTGCAGGGTAAGTATTTAAAGTAATTCTTACTTTCCCGACAGGCCCCTGGACACTGCTCCCGCCGAAAAACTGGAGTTTGCTTTCCATGCAAGGTAAGTATTTAAAGTTATTCTTATCTTTCTTAGAGGCCGCTGGACACTATTCCCGCCGAAAAAATCTGAAAGCCACTTCCGCTTTTCTACAGGCCCCTGGACAGTGCTCCCACCGAAAATCTGGAGGCCTCTTCTCCTGCAAGATAAGTATTTAAAGTTATTTTTACATTCCTGAACGGCTCCTGGACACTGCTCCCCCCGTAAATCTGGAGGCCGCTTCTTGTGCAAAGGAAGTATTTAAAGTTGTTTTAGCTTTCCTACAGGCCCCTGGACACTGCTCCCGCGATAATCTGGAGGGCGCTTCTCCCGCAGGGTAAGTATTTAAAGTTATTCTTACCTACCCGACAGGCCCCGCGACACTGCTCCCGCCGAAAATCTGAAGGCTGCTTCTCCTGCAACGTAAGTATTTTAAGTTATTCTTTCCTTTCCGAGCGGCCCCTGGACACTGCTCCCGCCGAAAACCTGGAGGCCGCTTCTCCTTTCCTACAGGCCCCTGGGCACTACTTTTGCCGAAAATCTGGAGGCTGCTTCTCCTTTCCTACAGGCCCCTGGACACTGCTCCCGCCGATGATCTGGAGTCTTTGTCTCTTTGCAGCTGACGGCAGCTCTCCACTCTAACCACAACTCCACCAATCTTCATATCGTCTGCAGATTTACTGACCAACCTTCAAATCTCTCATCCAAGTCATTAATGAAAATCACAAACAACAGAGGACCAGAACTGATCCCTGTCGATCGCCACTGCCATCTGGTCACAAGGCTGAATATTTGCCAGCCGCCACCAATTTCTGACTTCTATCGGTTAGCCAGTTCGTATTCCAAATGGCCAAATTTCCCACTACCCGATGCCTCCTTCGGTTCAGCGTCAGCCTGCCATGGGGAAACTTGTGAAATGCCTTACTAAAATCCATGTACACCTCACCCACTTCTTTATCTTCATCCACATGCTTGGTCACTTCCTCAAAGAATTCAATAAGACTTGTGAGGCAAGCCGTACCCCTCACAAATACGTGCTGACTATACCTAATCAAGCAGTGTTTTTCCAGATGCTCTGAAATGCTATCCCTCAGTACCCTTTCCATTACTTTGCCTAACACCGAAGTCAGACTAATGACCTGTAATTCCCAGGATTATCCCTATTCCCTTTTTGCACAGCAACACGGCATTCGCCACTCTCCAATCCCCTGGAACCACCCCAGTTGACAGCAAGGTGGAAGAGATAATTGCCAACGGTTCTGCAATGTTATCTCTTGCTTCCCATAGAATCCTTGGATGTATCCCGTCTGGTACGGGGAATTTGTCCTTTCTCAAGTTTTTCCAAAATATCCCACATATCCTCCTTCCGAACATGTATCTCCTCGAACTTACCTATCTGTTTCACGTTGTTCTCTCCAACAATATGACCCCTCTCGTTCGTAAATACTGAAGAAAGTACTCGTTCAAGACCTCTCCTATCTCTTCTGACTCAATACACAATCTCCCGCTACTTCCCTTGATCGGACCCACCCTCGCTCAAGTCATTCTCATATTTTGCACGTATGAGTAAACGGCCTTGAAGTTTTCCATGATTCTACCCGCTAAAGATTTTTCATGCCCTCTCTTAACCCTCCTAATCCCTTTCATAATTTCCCTCCTGGCTATCTTGCATCCCTCAAGCGCCCTATCTGAGCCTTGTTTCCTCAGCCTTATATATGTATCCTTCTTCCACTGAACAAGACATTCAACCTCACTTGTCAACCATGGATTCCTCATTAGACCATCTCTTCCCTGCCTGACAGGGACAGACATATCAACGACACGTCGTATCTGTTACTTGATCGCGTTCCACATTTTAATTGTGTCCTTGCATGACAGACTATGTTCCCAACATTTCCACTTCAGTTCTTGACTGACATCATCGCATTTACCCGTCCTCAATTGTAAACCTTGCCCTGTTGCACGCATCTCTCCCTCTCCATTACTAAAGTGAAAATCAAAGAATTGTGGCCACAATCGACAATCTCACCACCCCCCCCCCCCCCCACTAACAAATGTGTCACTTGCCCTGGTACAATACCAAGTACCAAAACCAATATGGCCTCCCCTCTGGTCGGACAATCTACATACTGTGTTAGAAAAGGTTCCTGGACACACTGCACAAACACCACCCCATCCAAACTATTTGATCTGAAGACTTTCCACGCAATATTTTTGAAGTTGAAGTCACCCATGACAACTTCCCTGTGACTTCTGCACATTTCCAAAATATGTTTCCTAACCTGTTCCTCCACATCTCTGCTTCTATTAGAGGGCCTATAGAAAACTCCCAACGTGGTGGCTGCTCCTTTCCTATTTATCACTTCAACCCATACTACCTCAGTCGGCAGATCCTACTCGAACTGCATCTCTGCAGCTGTTATACTATCTCTAATTAATAATGCAACGCCCCACTCATCCTCTTTTACCAACCTCCCTCATCGTATTGAAACATCTATAACCGGTAACTTCCCACAACCATTTATGCCCCTCTTCTGTCCAAGTTTCCGTGATGGCCACCCCATCTATTCCTAAGTACCGATCCATACCTTAAGTTCCCCCACCTTATTCCTGATGATTCTTGCGTTGAAGTATACACACTTCAATCCATCTCCGTGCCTGCAAGTACTCTCCTTTGTCAATGTTACCTTCCACACTGACTCACTACGCGCTTTGACGTCCTGAACATTGCCAACCTTAGTTTCTGGACTACAAATCCGGTTCCCATTCCACTGCCAAATTAGTTTAAACCCTCCTGAAGAGTACGAGAAAACCTCCCTCCCAGGAAATGGTGCCCCTCTGGTTCGGATGCAACCTGTCCAGGTTGTACAGGTCCCACCTTCACCAGAATGCGCTCGAATTATCCACATACCGGAAGCCCTCACAGCCATGTGTTCAATTGCACTCTCTTCCTATTCCTAGCTTCGTTGTCACGTGGCACTAGCAACTCTGTCTGTCCTGGCTTTTAACTTCCAGCCTAACTCCCTAGTTTAGGAGTGCGTTGAGCATTAACTGTGTTTTTTAAAGGAGAATGTGCAGCATTTTGGGTCTTCAAATTACTTACATAGAATGCAGGGTTTCGAGTGGTCAGGCAGCGTAATGTTGGTAAGATGCATACTAGAAAAAAGAGTGTTGATAAAATAGTTACAGTCAATTGAATGAAATATATTGCACTCGGAAAGGGTCTAAAGTTAGTGACCTGCCATATATATTTTTAAACTTTCCTTGATTCTGCAATACACCTGTGCGGATTAAAATCTGGCGATTTTTTCAAAACAATGTTTTTAATTAAGCAGTGATCATTCCAAAGTGATAGCTTTATTAAGTAAATGCCATGTACTGCAGCATTAGCACAACGAAGAGGAAGTGAAGTACATATCATCGATGCATTTAAGGCTGGTCAAGTAAATCGAAATGAAATCAAGAATATATGGAAGGCTAGTCTGGGATATGTTGGGTCATTTATACATCCTGCACGCAGGAAATAAAAACCCTGTATGAACCTTGTCAGTCTCAGACGGTGCATGTCATGCTGATGAGTATGTTAATCGATTCGTCCATGTCTTCGGAGGAGAAGATCGTTTAGTCTACTTATTTAACTTACTTATTTTTACTTGTTATGTGAATTAGAATTATCAACGTGCCAAGAGACGCTAAAAACATTAGGTGAGCAAGGAATCAGGATAGATTTACAAATAAACAAAACAAATCTAGGCCCATGCGTTTAATGTTTCATTGCAGGTCTGTCTGTCGGTTTCCTTACCTCTCACTCTCTCGCGCTCTCTCTCTCTCTGCGTTTGTCTCTCCCTTTCTTTCTCTAATATTCTCTTACTCTCACTCTATAAATATCTATAACTATCTATTACATGTAAATTATATCAACGTACACAGCTTAACTAGTTTCCAAATCCAGTGCGTTGTTACACAATTTGAAGTACATGGTAACACTTTTCAGACATGACATATTTGTAAACGCAGCAAATTAACGCCGGCTGGCCGATTTCTTCTCTGTACACTAAATTGTTTTTTCTCATATTAATTCGGAACTTTTTGGAATTCTGTTCACCCTGACAGAAAGAAAGCTGGAACGGATAGATAAAGGTTAGCTGATTAAAAAACATCTCCTTGGTTCACATATGTGTCCAACATAATTTCACATTTCCTTTCCACTCAACAAGCCTTTTCACCAGGATTTCTTAAAGCACGCATCCTGCTGTTGAAAGAATAGACTGATGGTTAATCAACTAAAATCGCCATATTGTTGCTGAGAATTTCACTGTTGGGGCAACACGGTGGAGCCATGGTTAGCACTGCTGCCTCACGGTGCCGTGGACCTGTGTTCGGTCCCAGCCCTGGGTCACTGTCTGTGTCAAGTTTGCACGTTCCCGTCGTTTCTGCGTGTGTTTGGCCCTCATAATTCAAGGACATTATCCGAAGGGTATTGATAACGAGAAAGAGTGCAGCAGAAATTTACGTGGATGACGCCACGACTTGATTGTTTGAGTTATGAGGAGACGCTGGATAGACTGAGACATTTTTTTCCCTGGCACGTTGAAGGATAATGGGTGGTCTTACCGACGTCAATAAAAGTATGAAGAGCATAGGGACGGTAGGTAGTGAACTTATTTTCCCAAAGACTGAGGAGTCTAGAACTAGAGGGCATTAGTTTAATATGAGACAAGAGACATACAGTGGATCAGTATTTTCACGCAGGCAGTGGTCGAGGCGGGTACATTATTTTCCTTTAAAAACAGTTAAACCTTATCATGGGCTGGCTGGGTATAGAGTGATATGTGCCAAATGTTGGCAATTAGGATTAGGTTAGTGATAGAAACTGTGTATCATGTACAAGCAGGGCCGAAGGGTCTGTTGCCATGCTGTAAACATCTATGACATATATCTATCTGCAGGGTAGGTGGATTGGCCACTGAAAATTGTCCCTTATTTGTATAAAATTAATTTAGTACTAAAACAAAAGAAAATAAAACTAGGCAGGGAAGAGATGGTCGAGTCAGAAAACCATGGTTGACAAGAGAGGTTGAATGTCTTGTTAAGAGGAAGAAAGAGACTTACGCAAGGCTGAAGAAACAAGGTTCAGACAGGGCGCTGGAAGGATACAAGATCGCCAGGAGGGAACTGAAGAAAGGGATTAGGAGCACCAAGAGAGGGCATGGAAAATCTTTGGTGTGTAGGATCAAGGAAAACCCCAAGGCCTTTTACACATATGTAAGAAATATGAGAATGACTAGAGTGTGGGTAGGTCCAATCAAGGACAGTAGCGGGAGATTCTGTATTGAGTCTGAAGAGATAGGAGAGGTCTTGAACAAGTATTTTTCTTCAGTATTTTCAAACGAGAGGGGCCATATTAATGGAGAGGACAGTGTTAACCAGACTGATAAGCTCGAGGAGATACTTGTCAGGAAGGAAGATGTGTTGGGCGTTTTGCAAAACGTGAGGATAGAGATGACCCCGGGCCTGACGGGATATAGAATTTAGAACATAGAACATAGAACAGTACAGCACAGAACAGGCACTTCGGCCCTCGATGTTGTGCCAAGCAATGATCATCCTACTCAAACCCACGTATCCACCCTATACCCGTAACCCAATAACCTACCCCCCCCCCCCCCCCCCGCCTTAACCTTACTTTTTAGGACACTACGGGCAATTTATCATGACCAATCCACCTAACCCGCACATCTTTGGACTGTGGGAGGAAACAGGAGCACCCGGAGGAAACCCACGCACACACGGGGAGGACGTGCAGACTCCGCACAGACAGTGACCCAACCGGGAATCGAACCTGTACCTTGGAGCTGTGAAGCATTTATGCTAATCACCATGCGAACGTGCTGCCCTACCTTGGATATATCCAAGGATTCTATGGAAAGCAAGAAATGCAATTGCAGAGCCGTTGGCAATGATATTTTCGTCCTCGCTGTCAACAGTGGTGGTACCAGAGGATTGGAGTGTGGCGAATGTCGTGTCCCTGTTCAAAAAAGGGAATAGCGATAACCCTGTGAATTACACGCCAGTTTGTCTTACTTCGGTGGTAGGCAAAGTAATGGAAAAGGTACTGAGGGGTATAATTACTGAGCATCTGGAAAGACACTGCTTGATAAGGGATAGTCAGCACGGATTTGTGAGGGGTAGGTCTTGCCTCACAAGTCTTATTGACTTCTTTGAGGAGGTGACCAAGCATGTGGATGAAGGTAAAGCAGTGGATGTAGTGTACATGAATTTTAGTAAAGCATTTGATAAGGCACCCCATTGTAGGCTTGTGTAGAAAGTAAGGAGGAATGGGATAGTGGAAAATTTGGCCAGTTGTATAACAAACTGGCTAACCGATAGAAGACAGAGAGTGGTGGTGGATGGCAAATATTCAGCCTGGAGCCCACTTACCAGTGGTGTACTGCAGGGATCAGTTGTGGGTCCTCTGCTGTTTGTGATTTTCATTAACGACTTGGATGAGGGAGTTAAAGGGTGGGTCAGTAAATTTGCAGATGATACGAAGATTGGTGGAGTTGTGGATAGTGAGGAGGGCTGTTGTCGGCTTCAAAGAGACATAGCTAGGATGCAGAATTGGGCTGAGAAGTAGCAGATGCAGTTTAACCCTGACAAGTGTGATGTTGTCCATTTTGGAAGCACAAATATGAATGCGGAAAACAGGGTTAACGGTGGGGTTCTTGGCAATGTAGAGGAGCAGAGATATCTTGGGGTCTATGTTCATAGATCGTTGAAAGTTGCCACTCAAGTGGATAGAGCAGTGAAGAAGGCCTATGGTGTGCTATCGTTCGTTAGCAGAGGGATTGAATTTAAGTGCCGTGAGGTTATGATGCAGCTGTACAAAACCTTGGTCAGGCCATATTTGGAGTACTGTGTGCAGTTCTGGTCGCCTCATTTTAGGAAGGATATGGGAGCTTTGGAAAAGGTGCAAAGGAGATTTACCAGGATGTTGCCTGGAATGGATAGTAGGTCATACGAGGAAAGGTTGAGGGTGCTAGGCCTTTTCTCATTAGAACGGAGAAGGATGAGGGGCGACTTGATAGAGGTTTATATGATGATCAGGGGAATAGACACGCCATTACAAGGGGACATACATTTAAGATAAATGGTGGAAGATATAGGGGGATGTCAGAGGTAGGTTCTTTACCCAGAGAGTAGTAGGGGCATGGAATGCACTGCCTGTGGAAGTAGTTGAGTAGGAAATGTTACGGACCTTCAAGCGGCTATTGGATAGGTACAAGGATTAGGGTAGAATAATGGAGTGTAGATTAACTTATTCTTAAGGGCAGCACGTTAGCATTGTGGATAGCACACTTGCTTCACAGTTCCAGGGTCCCAAGTTCGATTTCGACTTGGGTCACTGTGTGGAGTCTGCACATCCTCCCCGTGTGTGCGTAGGTTTCCTCCGGGTACTTCGGTTTCCTCCCACAGTCCAAAGATGTGCAGGTTGGGTGGATTAGCCATGATAAATTGCCGTTAGTGTCCAAAATTCTATGATTAACCGAGGACAAAAGTTCGGCACAACATCGTGGGCCGAAGGGCCTTTCTGTGCTGTATTTAGCGATCTGTATTTCTCTATCTATCTATTTCAATTTCGTCCCTTCATCATTCCACCTCGATCTTTCAGCATAAAAGACACAATTCAATTATGTGCACTTCAAGCATGGAAAATAAATAAAATCAGATTGACGGGGTCGGAGCGCTCCCATGGAAGACTGCCAGTGGAGTAGAAAATGAGCGGCCTTGCCAGATTCTTATCTCAACCTCGTGCCGCATGTTAAAGCGTGGCAAACTTGGCACTTTTCTTTCAGAAAAGGACAATCAGATTAACAAAGGACAGTTTGCCTTTTTTGTTCGGCATTATGATCGAAGCAATATACGAGGGTGGAAACAATCGACGTCTGGAGAATCGGCATCTGGGGAATTATAAGTGATGTTTGGATAATTATCATTGATACACAATGAGATGTATTCCATGAGTAATAACTTTGACAATTCAAACTTTGACAAACTTTGCCTGGGCAAAGAAAAAATAAACAACGTGTCTTGGAGGTGTAGAGGCATCGACTGCGATCCTTTATCTTCGTTAAAAGAACAGCAATTTGTGAAACAATGATTATGCGCTTTTACAAACGAAAATGCGTATGTGTTAATTGCAACTCATTTTAATTCTGTGCAGATGAAGAAACGAGTGACAAGAATTCAGGTAAAATAGTAATGAACTGACCAGGTTACTTGCAAATAGGGTTCGTCCTCATTATCCGAACTGTTTTTATTCAATGAAGGGCAAATATCGTTTCGCATCTGTTAAACTCGACTTCATCATGTTATCTTCCATCTGCCCTGTGTGTTCCTTGTTTCATCCACGAGGCTCAACGTCTGCTCCCTCAGTGGCATTTTCAAACAAATGTCCGAAATGGGCAACTTTCTCCCTCATGTGTTATAACTACCTCGCGTGACATACCCTCAAACCGAAACCTTAGAACACCCCAGTAGCTTGACGTACAACCACCCAAACACCAAGATGCGATGACCCACCGAATATCTTTGTATGTTATCGCCTACCATAATTCTTACCTGAATCTCATGTCTGCATCCCGAAAATCTGGTCCCTGTTCCTTTCAGCAAGCACGTACGCCAACAGTATTGATCAAAATCGGAAACAGAATACAATAGAAACATTCCTCTTCATCATGATGAATCCCGATCACTTGCAACGCATTAGCGGCCTGCCTGTGCAGTTGTTTCCCTGCTGCCCTATGCAGCGTATTATTTGCCGCATTCTATTTCTAACCGGCATGCAACCACTTAATAAATCTGCTGAATGTGCAGCCGCAATCTGTATGTGCGCACTGAGGACACATCAATTGATTGCACGATCATAGTCAATGAATCATCCCCTGTTGCAAGTTAGCAGTGTAATTGCGTAGCATCAGTATTGCTTAAGTTGACATTTATCCCAAATCACATATTTAGGTTACATACATAAACCCATTTTCGTCGGTGACCAGTCAATACCCCTCTCCCAGAACAAATTCTCAGACGGTCCCTGACAGCCTTTTTTGGCGTCAATGATGTCTTGTCCTGACTTCGAAATGGGCAGATGAACTGATATATCCACCCTATATCAGTTTAGGGTTTCCTGCCTTCACCACCTTTACCTAGTTCATCCACTACTACGTTCTGCTGCTTGACTCACTAATCTAGACGGAAAATGATTACACATAATTAGTTCTGGTCTATGCCCCGTAATTTACCAACTCTAAACATCAGGGCCAACACAACTCGATTATTTGTGTATTTGATTGCCTAAAGTTTGTTTAAATGACAGTCGTGAGCTCAGTGGGCAATAATGGGTCCGGACAGGCAAGATGCCCTCTTGATTTGCAGCATTCCGAATTTGGTTTTGAGGGAATGAACAGAAAGGCATAATGGATAGTCAGGCCAAGTTAGGAGTAACATTTTACTACAGTAGAATAAGGAGTTAGGTTAGTGGACTTTTAAACGTCTCTATCTTAGGCTGGAGAAACATGGTCAAGAAGGGTAGATGGGAAGTTGCAAGGACGAGAATGCTGAGTGAAAGCCCCCACCCCCAGGGCTGAGGAATATGAAATGAGCCAATCAGGGTTTATTGCCAGGTCAATAAGTGTATACGGATGAACTATGGGAATCTTGCATTCATTACTGTTGCCTTGTTTGGTCGTATGTATGTGAAACTTGATGCAACTTGAAAGTATCTTAAAGAAATGCTTTGTCCCTTTGTTCACTCGCTCTTGAAGATTCACGCGACATGGGTGTTTCCTGTCCTTTTTAATAGAGTGAGTCACCCCAGCAAGCTGGTTATAATAAACAATAATTGATACCTGCAAGTCCGTCTCAAATTTATGGAGACCAGACTGACAGCAAAGGAATCAGGATTGTCACTTTGGAATCCTTCCTTTTCGGCTGGGCAGCTGGTTGAAAGACAACTACATTTCGAGTTGTATATATTACTTTGATGCTGCCCACTCGCAGTGCCTCAGTTATGATTGCTTGATGATTCTTTGACGCATCATTGGTGAATTAAATTCCTCAACGGTGGCATGATGGCGCACTGCTTAGCACTGCTGCCTCCCGGCGAGGTCCAGCATCCTGTTCCGGCCCAAGGTCATTGTTCATATAGCGTTTGCTGACTCGGAGCTTGCGTGGGTCTTCCCCCACAACACAAAGGTGTGCAGCGTGAGTCGATAGGCCAAGTTAATTGCATATAAATTAGAAACATTAAGTGCTGCACACCGTGTATCAACGATTCCACCTTTCGTTCTTAATTTTCTTCATTCATGCACTGCTTAAAATCCTACTCTTTCCACAAATGTTTAATCACCAGCCGTAAGAGCGATGTATTTGCTGTGCTGTTTGCTTTTTCATCGTGACTCATCCTGATCAGTTCTTTGGGACGACTTTGTTACGTTATATGCTTCTGATAGATAGTTTTTTTTAAATTTAGAGTACCCAATTATTTTTTCCAATTAAGTGGCAATTTTGCGTGGCCAATTCACCTACCCTGCATATCTTTTTGCTTTTGGGGGGAAACCGACGCAAACACGGGGAGAATGTGCACCTCGGCGCCGTGAGGCAGCAGATCAAACAACTGCGTCACCGTGCTGCCCTGATTATTCTTGTTTAACGTTATCGATCTGATTGTAAACAACATCGAGTAAATGCTATTATGCATTTTCTGAGGAATTGGCTTGTAATTCTTGATTATAATAACTGGCTTTCGGAGCACAGTTCCTTCCTCAGGTGAAAGAAGCGATATGTCCCAGAAACATAGATAGAGACAAAGTAAAATATACAAGACAGTGCTTTGAATGCGAGCTTTTGCAGGTATTTATGTCTTTACCTGCAAATGCTCACATTCAAAGAACTGTCCTGCATCTTTTTAGTTGTCTATATATATGTTTCTGGAACATACCTCTTTATTCACCTGAGGAAGGAGCAGGGCTTTGAAAGTTAATGATTTGAAACAAACATGTTGGACTTTAACCTGGTGTTGCAAGACTTCTTACTGTGCTCACCCCAGTCCAACGCCGGCATCTCCACATTTTGATTATGATAGACCGAATCTGCAGACCAAGTGAGAATCGCCAGATTGCCCAGGGACTGTGGCGAAATGTACCGCAAACCACTTGTGAAAATCAATAAACATTGGCGAAAGGACATTAGAAACGGAAGTATTGTCACTTCCCTTTTACCCAGATAGTTCCTTTGAACGACAAAAGATA
The DNA here is from genome assembly GCF_902713615.1 of Scyliorhinus canicula. NCBI lineage: Eukaryota > Metazoa > Chordata > Chondrichthyes > Carcharhiniformes > Scyliorhinidae > Scyliorhinus > Scyliorhinus canicula. Next base: position 93,500,561 of record NC_052157.1, read on the forward strand.
TTCGTTGTAATCAAGATTTAATTAAATAATAGAAAACCATTTTTTCACCAGTCATCTTCAGAACACATTTATGAGGTGCATGGCGGCGCTGTTTGAGCAGTGCTGCCTCGCAGAGCCGAGCACCCGAGTTCGAACTTAATCCCAAGTCGCTGTCCGTGTGGAGTTTGCACATTGTCCCATATTTGCGAGGTTCTCACCGCCAAAAGTCAAATGCGTGCCGGGTAGTTGGATTCACCACGCTAAATTGCCCCCTATTTGTAACAAAAAATTGGTACTCTAAATTGAAATTGGAAAAATCAGAACTCATTTACTATTTTGGATCGTTTGTCGAGAGAAATTCAATTCATCATGATGTACCAGAATCACTGTGCCAAACCACACCTGTTTGTAACTTCAAAAAATGCATAACTAATGACTATTATGAATGCAAATTTGTCTTGCAGTAGTTCTTGTACGAGTCGCTGGGCAGCCAACGAAAATAATGTATATTTTAGGACTGGAGAGCAGGGAAAATCGTGCGATTTGGCGAATTGTGGCGCAGCACAGCCGTTAGGAACACCATGCGCTAAAGAACATACTTATGCACGGGAAAAAATCAATGTTTGGATGACACCTAGCCCAAAAGTCAGCCCTAACTGTATTAACTGAGAAGGACTTTGGACGAAAGGTAAACAGGTAGTTCGCAGTTCTGGTTGATTTATGAAATTTTCCTCAAAATATAGAATGCAGGGTCTCTTTACTTGCAAAAACAAACATTTGTAGTAGCCTCAATATTTTATCGTTCATTGGTAAAATGATGCTCAACTTCTGTGTCTTATTCAACAAAAACACAATTATAGTTTGGACTCCAATATTCCTTGAGAAAATCAGGAAGCGTAATTTCTCATACCCTGTCCTCTCACGAGCAGATATCAGACGCGCATTAAACCCGATTGCGGTGAAGACCAAATCTGAGCTGATGCTCCCTTCTGTCATGAATTAATTGGCATATATTTTTAATTTGAATTGATGTGAGTGAAACAAGGAACTTGCTTATATTAAAATATAGAGTTTCAACAGATTTCCGTTTAACCAAATATCCTGATCATGCTTTCCTAATCTGCCACTGCTGACAGCAGAGTTTAATTTTCCATTTGATCTATTATTCTGTGCCTTCCATCAAGGGAATACATCGATTTTGCTCCTGAGACACTTACTGATGTGCAGAATCATTCACAAAAGGCAATGTGGTGACCAATAAAGCCCCTGGCTGAATATTATCTTGCTGTTTTTAGTTCTCACCAAGGAGGGACTATATGTTCTTTTAATCGCAGATTTCGCAAATATGAAGAAAACTCTCGAAGCTGCAGGAGCGCAATTCCGCAGTACCATACATTGCTACCCGTTCCAAACTATAAAGTCACAGTTCTTAACACTGCGCCGCACGGTGCTTGAGATTCGGGTTCGATGCAGGCCTTGTTTCCCTGGGGTTTCCACCTGGATTTGATTCAGGTGCTCCGTTTCCCTCGAACAGCTAATATCTGTAAGTTCTATTGATTGGTCATGGTAAACTGCTCTTTATTTTCCAGGAACGTTCAGGTTGTGTTCGGTAGTTGCAGTGTGCAAGCCGGGTGGACCTCGGCTGATGGTCTCTGCAGACTCGATGGGCCGAATGGCATCCTTCTGCACAGTACGGATTATAAAATGTACGATTAGATTCTGAGAAAAATCATATATGTATATTAACTTCCAAAATAGCATTTTGTGAACGTTTGGAAGCTGACGATCGTAGGCACTTTGTTTTAGTAAAATTTTGAAAAACAACAAGTCAATCAATGATCTATTACGAATTGTAATTAAGATACTGGGTGACACAAAAAGATCAAATGCACCCCAGTTGGATAGACACACAATTGGAATGTTGATACTTATGAAATGGAACATGGAAATTGGCAGAAATGCAACATCAGGTAACCGTTAAAATTCATGGAAAGGTTTATCAATATGGAGAATAAAGTGTATGTGGAGTGCTATAAATGTAACAGGGCAGTGGTCCACCGTAGTTTTCAAGGAATATTGGATCGTGAACTGTATCGATGTATGCTAAGGTTCAAAACGGAAACAAGGAATTTATGATGACAATTTCAGAAAAACCTGATTCATCATAATTTGATATCGTTTAGTCACTTCCGCTAACCAGTTCAAATAAACAATGGAACGATTACAGAGAAGGAGCATCATAAATTTCGGTTCATATGAGATCGAATGATGAGATCATCACTGAGAACAGTACATTGGTGAAACTGGAATGTTCTGCCAAGAGAAGATCTGCTTGAGATAGGTTTTGTGCGAGGTGATTACGAATATCGGCAAATCTGTTAACATTCGATAAACAAAGTATGCAGATAAAGGATGAATCATAACGCAACTTCAGAAGAATAAAGAGTCTACAAGTGCAATACACTGTCGAATATATATTTTTGGTGCATCGCGAATACAGAATTTGTTACAGGTCCCAAATTGTCCTTGAGAATGTGGCACTGCGATGCTTCCTTGAATTGCTGTCATCCATGCGACTTTGGGACAGCACCATGTTGTTACGGAAGCCGTGCCAGGATTTTGACCGAAAGGCATTGGAGGGACGGTGCATAGTTCCACCTCCAACGGTGAGTGTGTTGGAGGGGAAATATCAGGTTGTGGCATCCTATTCATCTGCTACCTCCTTTTCTTCCGGTAGTTAACGGTTGTGCGTAAAAACATGGAGTTTACAAGCATCGATGAGTTGCTGCTCTGAACGCTTTTGGTGATTCACTTTCCTGTTAGACTGCATCAGTGGTGGAAGCAGCAAACTACTAAATACTGTGGGTTAATTGCAATAATGACATCCACAAATGTTATAGAATAAAGAATTGAAGGGAATGCAAGACATTTAAACAAATTTAGATCCCGGGATTGCGGTTCATAAGATTTCTTAAATTGCTTTTAGACAATTAACAGTAAAACAAAAAAAAACATATATCAATAGCCATATAGATATGTTGAATTGTAAATATCTGGATAGATAGTTAGAGAGACAGATACATAGATAGACACATAGATAGATGGATGGATAGACAGGTCAATGAATAGATTGCTAAATAAATAGTAAGACAGATAGATATACACATACATATAAATATATATATATATCTACAGAGAGAGCTAGATCGATAGACAGAGAGAAAGGAAGAAAGAAAAAATAAATAAAGAAACAAACAAAGAAATGAACGAAAGAACAAAGAAGATGGATGGACAGGACATAGTTTGGTGCATCGATCGATGGTGAATGGTGCATGGGTAGCTAGATGTGTAGAACCTTGGAATCCTTACAGTGCAGAAAGACCCTGATCGGTACATCGAGTCTGCACCCATTCTCTGAAAGAACACGACACCTAGGTTCACGTCCCCGCCCCAACCCTGTGACCTTTTGACATTGTCTAACCTTTGGGCAAAAATGGGAGGTTTAGCATGGTCAATTCAACTAACCTGCACATGGTGCACTATGGGAGGAAACCGGAACTCCTACAGATTGTAAACATGGGACTTGGCAAAGCCTTTGAAACGGTGATCCATGGCGGGAATTGAGCATGATTATCTAGCGCTGTGATGCAGTAATGCTAACCATTGTGCCGACCATCCGCCGCCTCGATCAAATTACATGTGTGTTATCTTGGTTGGCCGGAACTCTTTTCATGGCTGGAGTCAGCACGATTTGTAAGGGAAGGTAGCTAGCAATAAGAATAATTGATGTACAGCTGATACATTTTGCACACCTGCCATACAAAGGAAATGGACAAATTCCACTTTGGGAAACAATTTGCTTCTCTAAAACACCTGCTGACTCCTGTCAACAGTGTTCAACATTTGGGGACAGCACGGTGGCGCAGTCATTAGCACTGCTGTCTCACGGCACCGATATCCCAGATTCGATGCCGGCTCTGGGTCACTGTCCATCTGCAATTTGCACATTCTCACAGTGTTAGCGTGGGTTTCGCCCTCATAACCCAAAGAAGTGCAGTGCAGGGTAGGTGGATTGGCCACGGTAAAGTGCCCCTTAATTGGAATCAATGAATTAGGCATTATAAATTTGAAAAAAGAGAAATTATTCAACATTTTTTCATAAACACCACACGGAAATACCTAATTTACTAATCGCTAAATCACAATTTCCATTATGTCTCTCACTGAACCGATGCAATACATAGATAACCTATCCTTAATGCTCTTCGTTTTTCACGGTTTTGCCCAAAAGCATTGGTTGTGTCCATGACTGACAACATCGCTTTAGAAAATGGAACTCCAACGTGCATTTCAAGAGGAGGAACAAAAAGGAACAGAATTGGAAAAAGATGCAACCTTGAAAGATGATGTGCCTAACGGACATATTATGGATTGGAGGCAATGGGAGCAGCCATTTTTACATCGGCAGCAATCTGCCGCCGAAAATAAAATTCCACCTCAACATATCCACTAGCAAACTCAAAGACACACGCACGCACACCACGTGTTTTAACTTACACGAAGTTTCAAAAAAATGAATATCAATCCCAGCCAGCCACAGAATGCCAGCTATGTTCCGTATTGATAGTACTATATTTTTCGTAACTTGAAAAATAATTTCGTCCGTTTGCAAAATAACTTGATTACTCGATTCCAAAATTGCTGATACTGTTTCCATGTTATATGTTGTTGTTTAAATGTGTCTTTTGCCTTCATTAGTGGACATCGAACGTGAATTGAATGAAAGTAGGTGATAAAATGCATTTCATATGTCATATGTTTTACTTGTCAAAACGTTGGTCGCAACGAAGCCACATAATTTAAAGCTATCTTGAAATATAGAATAGGCTGAACCTCGTTCATGGGGGAAATTATGGATACTGGTGACGTTCAGTTGACATTCGAATTAACAACGATTTTAAAGTAAAACATAACGCAGATGCTTGGAAATGCACGGACACAGAAAACAATGATCACCGTATTTGCAATCCAGTCTCCATTTTTCAGTAAACAACTGAAAAGAGACAGCTTTCTTTTCTCTGCGCTACGTTTGAAAAATACTGACCAGGAAAGTAATGAGCGTTAATTACAGAGATTTTTCTGAGGAAAGTAGAGAAAACGAAATTAAATGTATCAGTCAAATGATGAGATATGATGAACATGGACGGGGCTAGAAGCACACGTAATTCCACGTGTGGAATGAACTTTGTGGGCTCAGATATTCCTCGCAATCAGTCAGAATCTGAAAATTGAATCATCTGACTTTCAGCATGAGACGATTAATTGTCCGATTATTATGTGTTCCTCTTTAGAATTATCTGCCTGTCGCAAGTCGCTCAAGGAATTAGGTGAGCAATGTGACGAAATTTTGTCTGAATATTCCACAGCTCCAAGGTACAACATTTTTCATTTCATTAAACTAACAACTCAAAAAGAATGTCATGCGTAGATGTTGAAAGATTGTACGTCGGTCCTAGCCTTCCGTCAATTTGTATAAAAAGTGCGATATCATTACATACTTTTAAATGTAACGTTAGTTGAATTATGCCCACAGTGACAATTCGCGAAGGATTGCTTGTGCAGTACTTGATTTAATTTAGGGGCGGCCCATTGACTGGCACTGCTGCCTGGCAGCTCCAGGTTTCGGCCTGGGGTGACTGTGTGGAGTTTTCACTTCATCCCCGAGTCTGCGTGTATTTCCTCCGGGTGCTCTTGTTTCCTCCAATAGTCCAAATATGTGCAGGTTTGGTGGATTGGCCCACACTGTCCAAAAGGTTGGCGGGTTTACTGGGTTACGGGGATAGCATGGAGGCGTGTGCACTTTCGAAGGGATTGTGCAACCGCCATGGGCTGAATGGCCCCTTTCTGTACTGTAAATTCTCTGATTGTCTGACATTCCTTCGATTCTTGCCGTCCACTATAATAGAGGAAAAGCTGGACGAAAAAGATAAAGGTAAACGTTGATGGACAAAATATTGAACATATAATTGTGATTTATTCGTGTGCGTTGTTTCGTGATTCAAAAATCCAGCTTGACTCTTAATATATCTGAAAAGCGACTGCTGTAATTTGAAATCGTCACGTTGAATGCACCTTGTATCATTGTGGGTTAATTACATTTTGCCGGTTTCGTAAATATAGCAGAAAAACTAACACGCAGTTGTATATATTCAATTATTTTGAGTGCCTGGCAAGCATGGAAAATACATATTTGCACTTATGTAGCAGCACCTACCGGATCGTAGCAAACCAGATGTCGAGGCACTAATACTTGATCTTAGGTATTATTTTATTGTCGTTCCTCGTGTACCTTCTGTTTCGACCGCTTTCAAAGCGAAATGAAATCTGATGTCTTGCAACAACTGACCAGGCTAAAATTAATTTGATCGCATGGGACGGAATGCTCGGAAACGAGATTGCCAAAGGAAGATACTAAACGGTCTTGTCATGATAATTCAATCATTCCGTGATACGGGACAGTTGCTGGAAGAATCAAGAGTGGCATCTGTAATAGCCTCACCCAATGAAGAACATGATCGACTTCCAGAGTAGAAAGCTTCACATCAGTGGTCGCCAATATGTTGGGATCTGGAATCGAGGGGAAATAAAAAAGGCACTTTGAGAGACGCATTTAGGAAAATGGAAATACCTATCGTGGAAATACATATCATCCGCATCATGGCACCTGACTCCAGGGATTATGGGGAAGGATACTTGCTTCCAGTGGCCGTCAAAGCAATGGTTTCCCTGAAAATGCAAGACACCGGGTCCTTCCAGGCACCGAATGGAGATTTGCTTGGGATATATCAGACGTCGGGCACAGATTTACCTGTGCAGTCACCTCGGCCCTTTCTGATAGGTCTGCATATTATATCGAAGTCAATGTCGAGATAAAGCACCAGAACACCCGGGGAGCGGGGGTTCCCTTCATCGCCGAGATTTACCAGGTCCAGGGGGATGGACGTAACCAAGTCCCTCGAAGAGCACTGGCCCAAGGCAAGCCAGCTTTCACAATCCGAAATTGGTTCCACACTATGCATGTGGAGCTGGTGAGACCATGAGATGCACGTCATATACGTCTGCACTAGGGGTAGCACAGCAACCTCATGGCGCCGTGGTCAAAGATTCGATCCCAGCTTTGGGTCACTGTCCATGTGGATTCACACATTCTCCCCGTGTTGCGTTGGTTTGGCCCCGCAAAACCCAACGATGTTCAGGGTAGATGGATTGGCCACGCCAAATTGCCCTTTATTTGGCAAATCAATTGGGTAATCTAAAATAAATATATATATATATATATATACACGTCTGCACGCCATAACCGGCCAGTGTGCACGGCTACCTTAACACTGGACCACTCGACGGTTTGTAACATCCTCGGGCACATTCACGGCTGAGGCCTTGGCTCCAGTTCGGCATGGGTTTTCGGCAGCAGATGTGGCTAAGGACGACTATCCGGCGGCAACAGACGGAGGTGAAGACATTCTACAACGACGTCGAAGCAGGGACCAGGGACGTGATGGAACTGTGCGACGATTACTGCAGATGAAGTTGAGGAGGGGCCTGCACCACGATCTATCGTCCCATAATGGGATAGTGTCACACATCGTAGCGAGCTTATGCGTCCCCCACAACATCGTGCAGCAGAGGGGTGTTTTGCGGCAGCATGAGGATCAATGCTAGGTCTCGACAAAAGTGGGAGGATATGAGGGTGGGTGAGAATGGGCTGGGCATGAGGCTCGATCAGGGACATCTGGCCGCACAATGTTTGCGCCTGCCCCATCTCAAACGGGATGTTTTAATCGTGCCCAGGTTCACTGATTGGGAGAACACTGTGTTCATGCCTACATCCCCGCCGCCACCGTCAGACAATCCCCTCCAAAGACCACACTTCATCCGCCAACTTCGCCACCCCTCCATGATTCCTTCCTGAGTTACTATGGCTATGCGAGCTGCGTTGACAGTAGCAGTGATTCTGCTCACTGGAATCAGGATGATGGTGTTCCGGTGTGCGATAACCTTTGGTGCTGGGCATTGCATGAACATGTCTGATGTCTGCCCCTGGAAGCACTTTCTATCGCCTACCTGGCTGATCCATGCATGCAAGCTGAGCATTCCATCACACGGTCCTATTGAAGCTCAGCCTTGGCAAAGGTATGGATGATGGGACGGGAGATGCGGGGCGTATGGGTACAGCGGTATGGGGTTGGGACACAGTGCCATTGAGCGCATGCTGACGTTGAGACACAGGGCCAAACCCAGCCCCAACGCCCGCCCTTCGACCGCCACCGACCAGGACCTCGTTCCAGGCCATCGATCGCACCGTTCCGATATAGCACCGAAGCAGTTTGAAAGGGCCATGACCTGGTGCGCGACAACTGTGTCATGGTGGCCTCAATAATGACTGTCTGCAGAAGGACAGCTTTGTCTTGTGTCTCAGCCACTGTCCGCAAAGAGTGCCATAGGCATCGGGCATCCGTACCGTGGTCGATACTTTCGCCTCGAAGGCCTCCACCATGGACCCCAATCGTGCGGTGTTGGCTTGTGTGCCATGCTTTACGGGCATCGCCTCCTGTCTTTGCAGGTTGTTGGTCTACTCCAACTGCAACTTCAGGTGCTGGGTCGTTGCTGTCAACCCCTCATGAAGTCTCCGACTTTCAGGTGCATCTCCACTATCGAGGGGACCAATTGGTCCACTTTTCCGGCCGTCCGCCTCCTAGGGAATTCTTGCCTCCACTTTATGCACCACCGCACGCATGTTGTGCGCAACGGATAGTGCCGCAGGAGACAGTTCACTAAAGGGACCAGCCGAGGTAAGTTTCCCTGAGATGCTGCAGGGTCTTGGATAAGGATATGTCGATAAGTCCGTGCAATACCAGGACTGGTGCTCCGTGATGACTCGGGTTGCGTTTCGCCGGCTGCTGTGACTGTCCATTTCTGTTACCTTGATGCTTTCTGCTTGGGATTGTGGACATGTGAGGGAGCACCAGAATGGTCCAGGTTTTCTTGGTGTTTCTGCAAAACACAAGGCATGATGCACGATTGGACTGGTCGGTGGTGTGGCGTGGTGGCGTTAAGGCCCATAAGGTCGAAAATAATACACAAGTAAGGTTGACACTGGTGCAGGGCAAACATTAGTTGTCGGATCTGGGGCTCGTATCCATATATACTGGTGCACAGGAAACACCTGTTCAAACTGTTCCAAACTGCCTTTGTGCTCTGTCAGATCGATGTGAGTGGTAGACTGGTGTGCGAAGGCCAGAGACCGGACGGGGGGGGGGGGGATGGGGGTAATTTCTGTGTGTGCTTGCCTCCGTCTCCTCATCCCGCCACCTCCCTGGACTTCCCGCGCCACCGCCACCCCGAGGATCCGATGGCACCCTGTGATTAACTCGACAGCTCGATTGCAGAGATCATCCAGGTGGACGGTGGAAAGTTCTGCAGTGGACAGGAGTAAGACGTTGTCAAACAATACGGAGCACCATAGATCAACGCAGAGCGATTTGTCATGATCTTCAATCCATGGAACAGACCTGTTGTTACTGCCAATCCAATGACCACATCCCGTATGTATCATGGATGGGCTTGAAGGCATGTGGTCTACAGGTTATGGGGAAGGCTGTGCCCGTAGTGTTGGGGTGGGAGGCAGTATCCGTGTAAATGGCCAGTTTCCTGTCGCCACGAGTCTATAAACCGGGAGATGATCAGAGGTTCCGTATGCGTTGGTCCTGGCACCACGTTAGTGTGGCCTCTCGTGCCACGCTTTGGGATCATCTCCTGCTCACCCTGCCTCCACCATGAATCCCCGTCATCCTGAGGAAATGAACAGAAAGGCATAATGGGTAGTTAGGCCAAGTTATGAGTACGATTTTACTGCAGTAGAATAATGCGTTAGGTTAGTGGAATTTTAAACATCAATTGGGATTCAAGGAAGGAAGAGGGGGATGGGCAGCCACTAGAACCATTTCTTTGTTGCAAGGGATACTGGGAAAAGGGGCCTCAGGCCAGTATAAGGAATGTGGGGAGAGCCTCTGGGAGCTTTGAATTTGCAGCGTGGCCTTATTTGGTCGTACGTATGTGAAACTTGATGCAACTGGAGTTTATATGAAATTAGATGTTTTGTCCCTTTGTCTGCACTCTGGCTGTTGAAGAGCCAGGAGACTGGTTGTGTCCTGCTCTCCCAATAGAGTGAGACACCCAGCTAGCTGGTTAAAATAAACAATAATAGATACCTGCAAACCCGTCACAAATTTTATTGAGACCAGACTGAGGCAAAAGAATCAGCCTTGTCATTTGGTGCCGAAATCCGGGATTTCTCCAGACATTCACCTCTCATCTGCGAAATCAGAATTGGACTGATCTCGGACGGGGAAAGAGGAAATGGGCCCACGATATGAGTAGCTGTAAAATTACCATGTTGATTTTCCTCTCTCTCGAATTCTGATTACAGTCTAATCACTCGCATTTGATCGGGTAAGATAGTCTCGACTAAATCAATGGTCAGTCTGGCGGATTAGAAGAATTTATTTCAGTCGATACAGGTACGGCATAGGGTTGGGACATAATTGAGTGAATACGGAGTAACAATTCAGCTGTTGGAATGTTGCCTAGTAAGTTAGTTGCATGGGAGTTGAAAATTAAAATTGGTTATATTAAATTACACTTTTATTCGGTTAAGGTCTTTAACGGGTTGATGGAATGTCACAGAGACAATTCAGTTAAGACCGCTGATGGAATGTTTTGAAACAATTCAATTCAGTACAATTAGAATTGGCTAAAATTGGTTTTATTAAATTGCACAAATTCGGTTAAGGTCTTTAACGGGTTGGTGGAATGTCACAGAGACAATTCAGTTAAGCCCGCTGGTGGAATGTCCTGGAGGCAATTCAATTCCGTACAATTAGAATTGGCTAAGTTAAAATTTATTGTTGGGAGATACGTTTTTTGATTGAAACAAATAATTGGGAAATGAATGGCCACTAGGTGGAACGAGAGACTTGGAAAATTTAGAACTGTATCGGAAAGTGGAGCTCTCAGGAGTTTGTAAAATTCTATTCTGGTTTCTTTGAAAATTCAAACTTTCATTGTTCGGTTGGTTGAGATGAATGAAAGTATAATGCTTTGAATTCCTTTTGTTTGAATGGTGATCTCCAACGAATGAACGAATCCGTTTAATAAGGATTTGTGAACATCCTCTGGTATTCCTAGTTTTTAAAATATTGTATTTTACAAAACGAAGTTGCACATCAATTACGAGATGTACTCGGCCGTTAAAGTGAGATTTAAAACGGGGTAAGTATTTGAAATTTCTTTAGGAAATCAGTAATAATGATTAATGTTGTGGGAGTTAACTAGAACATAATTCTCAAGAAGTAAACAAAAAGCAAAATCAAAATGTATAAACTAGGATTTGAATATGATTAGTTTCAACTCGGCATAATCTTGGATGCAAGAAAAATTAAGAAATAAGAGAGCAAAGGCATTTAAATTGAAATGTGAAGACGAGGCATTCGGTGTGCGCCATGTGCTCCTTTGTTAGAAGCAGCCATGATGTACCTACAATTAAAAATTTTGTTCGCTGTTTTCCAAATTTGTGGAGATTTCAGTATTTTCTCTGGAAACTCACTACACATCAAATTTTTTGATCGGGGATTTTCATACAGCAAAGACTTTGGATTATTTTTGGACTACATTGCAGATGGAGCTTGAAGGAATAAAGATACGGGACAGGAGCTTAGATTAGGAGTATTACTTCCAGTATCAGGAAATGAGAATCATTAAGAACCTAATTAAGAAAGCAAGGGAAAGATTAATAAAAATAGATGAAAAAAAGAAAAATTAAGATATGAACACCAACTGATAAATAGAGGAGATAAGGAAAGCAAAACTAGTAATACCTTTGGTACTAAACGTTACGTATACTGTAAATTGGCACAAGGATATGTTAATTCCCCGAACCACTTTCAGGCAATAGTAAGGGACCTGATTAAACATAAGAATATAAGAACTAGCAGCAGGAGTAGGCCATCTGGCCCCTCGAGCCTGCTCCGCCACTCAATTAGATCATGGCTGATCTTTTGTGGACTCAGCTCCACTTTCCGGCCCGAACACCATAACCCTTAATCCCTTTATTCTTCAAAAAACTATCTATCTTTACCTTAAAAACATGTAATGAAGGAGCCTCAACTGCTTCACTGGCAAGGAATTCCATAGATTCACAACCCTTTGGGTGAAGAAGTTCCTCCTAAACTCAGCCCTAAATCTACTTCCCATTATTTTGAGGCTATGTCCCCTGGTTCTGATTTCACCCGCCAGTGGAAACAACCTGCCCGCAGCTATCCTATCTATTCCCTTCATAATTTTAAATGTTTCTATAAGATCCCCCCTCATCCTTCTAAATTCCAATGAGTACAGTCCCAGTATACTCAACTTCTCCTCATCATCCAAACCCTTCAGCTCTGGGATTAACCTAGTGAATATCCTCTGCACACCCTCCAGTGCCAGGACGTCCTTTCTCAAGTAAGGAGACCAAAACTGAACACAATACTCCAGGTGTGACCTCACTAACACCTTATACAATTGCAACATAACCTCCCTAGTCGTAAACTCCATCCCTTTAGCAATGAAGGACAAAATTCCATTTGCCGTCTTAATCACCTGTTGCACCTGTAAACCAACCTTCTGTGAATCATGCACTAGCACACCCAAGTCTTTCTGCACAGCGGCATGCTTTAATATTTTATCGTTTAAATAATAATCCCGTTTGCTGCTATTCCTACCAAAATGGATAACCTCACATTTGTCAACATTGTATTCCATCTGCCAGACCCTAGCCCATTCACTTAACCTATCCAAATCCCATGTCAAAGGATTTCTGGAAATCAAGATATACCACATCCATCAGCTCCCCATTACCTACTGCACTGGTAATGTCCTCAAAAAATTCCACTAAATTAGTTAGGCATGACCTGACCTTTATGAACCCATGCTGCGTCTGCCCAATGGGACAATTTATATCCAGATGCCTCGCTATTTCTTCCTTGATGGTAGATTCCAACATCTGCCCTACTACCGAAGTTCAGCTCACTGGCCAATAATTTCGTGCTTTCTGCCTACCTCCTTTTTTAAACAGTGGTGTCACGTATGCTAATTTCCAATCCACCGGGACCACCCCAGAGTCTAGTGAATTTCGGTAAACTATCACGAGTGCATCTGCAATTTCCCTAGCCATCTCGTTTAGCACTCTGGGATGCATTCCATCAGGGCCAGGTGATTTGTCTACCTTTAGCCCCATTAGCTTGCCCATCACTACCTCCTTAGTGATAACAAGCCTCTCAAGGTCCTCAGCTGTCATAGCCTCATTTCTATCAGTCGCTGGCATGTTATTTGTGTCTTCCACTGTGAAGACCGACCCAAAAAACCTGTTCAGTTCCTCAGCCATTTCCTCATTTCCCATTATTAAAACTCTCTTGTCATCCTCTAAATGACCAATATTTACCTTAGCCACTCTTTTTTGTTTTATATGTTCGTCAAAACCTTTACTGTCTGTTTTTATACTCTGAGCAAGTTTACACTCATACTCTATCGTACTCTTCTTTATAGCTTTTTTAGTAGCTTTCTGTTGCCCCCTAAATATTTCCTAGTCCTCTACTCTCCCAGCAATATTTGCCACTGAATCTGCTTTTTCCTTCAATTTGATACTCTCCCTTATTTCCTTAGATATCCACCGTCGATTTCCCCTCTATCTACCGTCCTTCCTTTTTGTTGGTATAAACCTTTGCTGAGCACTGTGAAAAATCGCATGGAAGGTTCTCCACTGCTCCTCAACTGTTACACCATAAAGTCTTAGCTCCCAGTCTACCTCAGCTAGTTCTTCTCTCATCCCCTTGTAATCTCCTTTGTTTAAACACAACACAATAGTATTTGATTTTACTCTCTCACCCTCCATCTGTATTTTAAATTCCACCATCTTGTAATTGCTCCTTCCGAGAGGATCCCTAACTATGAGATCATGAATCAATCCTGTCTCATTACACAGGACAAGATCTAGGACCGCCTGTTCCCTCGTAGGTTCCATTACATACTGTTCTAGGAAACTATCGCGGATACATTCTATAAACTCCTCCTCAATGTTGCCTTGACCGACCTGGTTAAACCAATCGACATGTAGATTAAAATCCCCCATGATAACTGCTTTACCACTTCTACATGCATCAGTTATTTCTTTGTTTATTTCCTACCCGACCAGAACGTTACTATTTGGCGGACGATAGACTACTCCTATCAGTGACTTTTTCGCCTCACTATTCCTGATTTCCACCCAAATGGATTCAACCTTATCCTCCATAACACCGATGTCATCCCTTACTATTGCCCGGATGTCATCCTTAAATAACAGAGCAACACCACCTCCCTTACCATCCACTCTGTACTTAATAATAGTTTGATACCCTCGGATATTTAACTCCCAGTCGTGAGCATCCTTTAACCATGTTTCAGTAATGGCGACTAAATCATAGTCATTTACGATGATTTGTGCCATCAACTCATTTACTTTATTCTGAATACTACGAGCATTCAGGTAAAGTACACTTATGTTGGGTTTTTTTTTACCTCTGTTTTGAATCTTAACATCTCCAGTTTTATTCCTTTTGTTATTACTGGGCCTATTCACTGAGCCCCCCTCAGTCACTGTGCCTTGTACTGTCGCCCTTTCAGATTTTTGACTATGTCTTCTCTGCCTTACACTTTTCCCCTTGCTTCCTTTTGCCTCTGTTCCTGTTTTACTACCTTCCAAATTCCTGCATCGGTTCCCATCCCCCTGCCACATTAGTTTAAACCCTCCCCAACAGCTCTAGAAAACACCGCCCCCCCCCCCCAGGACATCGGTTCCAGTCCTGCCCAGGTGCAGACCGTCCTGTTTGTACTGGTCCCACCTCCCCCAGAACCTGTCCCAATGCCCCAGGAATTTGTATCTCTCCCTCTTGCACCATCTCTCGAGCCACGCATTCATCCTATCAATCCTGACATTCATACTCTGACTAGCTCGTGGCACTGGTGGCAATCCTGAGATTACTAGCTTTGAGGTTCTAGTTTTTAGTTTAACTTCTAACTCCCTGAATTCCGCTTGAAGGACCTCAACCCGTTTTTGTACCTATATCGTTGGTGCCTATGTGCACCATGACAGCTGGCTGTTCACCCTCACCCCCCCCCCCCCAGAATGTCCTGCAGCCGCTCTGTGACATCCTTGACCCTTGCACCAGGGAGGCAACATACCATCCTGGAGTCTCGATTGCGTCCACAGAACCGCCTGTCTATTCCCCTTACAATCGAGTGCCCTATCACGATAGCCCTGCCATTTTTCTCCATGCCCTGCTGTGCAGCAGAGCCAGCCACGGTACCATGAAACTGGACTCTGCTGCCTTCCCCTGGTGAGACATCTCCCTCAACAGTATCCAAAGCGGTATATCTGTTTTGCAGGGAGATGACCGTAGGGGACACCTGCACTGCCTTCCTACTCCTGCTCTGTCTTTTGTTCACTCATTTGCTATCTCCCTCAGTAACTTTCACCTGCGGTGTGACCAACTCGCAAAACGTGCTGTCCACGACCTCCTCAGCATCGCGGATGCTCCAAAGTGGGTCCAACCGCAGCTCCAGAGCCGTCAAGCGGTCTAACAAGAGCTGCAACTGAACACACTTGTTGCACGTGAAAGAGACATGATTTGACTTTCGTATATATTGATGATGTGTTAATTAGAGATGATGATGAGGGGGACACATGTTGAAAGAGTGACCAAAATTTACTCGGGGCAGCAAAAGTAATTTGTACTTTTTAATCACAGCTGATAGAAACAGAGGGGCAGTTTTATTAGAGAATTGGTCCCCAGTTTAAAATAATTCGTTGTGAACATAATGAAACATCGTGTCAATGGTGTCGCTCGTCTTGTAGCCTAGTAGTTTGGTCAAGGAGTAATCATATGGAACCTAGGAGAATGACAGATGTAGCGTAGTCAGCCGATTTGATATTGCATTTAGAACAATAGAAATGGGTAAATGCTTCGGCTCAAAGCAAACTGGTGATTGTAGTTTGTGATGACCTGGGGACGTAAAATTATCCTGACAGTGCTTCGAGACTGTATCACTGCAATGGTGCCGTGCCACAGGATAGATCATATCTCCCAACCGCTCGGACAAGGGAAAAAGGGATGTTTGGGTGTGGGTGTCAGGATGCCAGTGAATGAAACATGTTAGCAGTAAGGATAGGACAGGTGATACCATGAAAATTAAATGAAATGAAACATGAAAATCGCTTATTGTCACGAGTAGGCTTTAATGAGGTTACTGTGAAAAGACACATTCCGGCGCCTGTCTGGGGAGGCTGGTACGGGAATTGAACCGTGCTGTTGGACTGCTTGGTCTGCTTTCAAAGCCAGCGATTTAGATCAGTGAGCTAAACCAGCACATTATCATGTCATGTTCGGAACTTAGCTTTCAAAAAATCATGTCACAATCAGAATTAAAAACATTGAAGTCGATGAAGCAGCAATATCCGAAATGTATCAGGGGAATTTTCGACCTGATTGAATCACTGAGTTAGAAAAAGAGGAATGGTGGTAATAGAAATCTGGAAGTCCTGGAGAGGGTACTTCTGGTTTATCCAAGCAAGGATAGGAAGGTACAAATCAAGAAATAGGGCCCTCCCCGCCTTTGCCCTGTTCATTTGGTTTTCAGATGAAGCAACAATAATACTAACGACGAACCTCAACAACAGGTTCACCGGAACAACAGAAACTCCGGAGAGGAATGGTTCAGACATTACGGGGGAAAAACTAATGATACAATTGGCTACATATTTTTGGGAATTAAACGATAGAGTCCGGAAGAAAAACCTTACGGGTTAGAAACAAATCAAAGTATCAAATTATTACTAAATAGTGAAACCTCCGGTCAGACAACTGTCACTGGACGTTAGCTGATGTGTGATCTGTGGTGTCCAGGAGGGGCGTATTACGCGGTGGAGTTATTAATGGTCTCGGCAGACAGCAGCGACTGACGAGGAACCCCCGTATTTTAAATGACAATAGTTTAAGAATGTTGGCAGCTTTCTGCCACGAGGGGAAATTTGTAACCAATGCGGCAACCAATATAACATTGGAGAGTGTAACAGTTAATGCAGACGAAATGCCCTGTAAGTTGTTAGGGACTGTTATGTGAGGATTCAATTTGGTTCTAACACCAAAAAGTTAACTGTATTAAATGTGCGAGTGGTGTTATTGAAAAAAAAACGAATAATGGCCAGTATACACTTCATGCTGCAAGGAAAATGATAACGGACAAAAGGGATTTGAAGAAAACTGAGTTATTGTCTCAAGTTAGGCAGGGCTGGCAGATTACATGGTCCAGTACAATGTTCAACGTTAGTGTAAGGAAGTCAGGAATATAAGCAGGATCGGTTGAAGCTTCTGTAATTAAGCAAGCAATATAATCAGTGGATCATACATGATATCATAATTTACCATTCCAATGAGAAACGGAAAGCACTTTCCTACATTAAAAAAACCAGTGAGGGATAAAAGACTTTTTGATCGTTGATGGACTGAGTTAAGTGTTGTTTCAAGGGACTTGAGAAGCTGTTACGGTGATGCTACCACAAGGTAGTCAGATACCTTGGAAATAGTGGAACACACGGAAATAGCTCTTGTGTTACCTTCCTGAGCGGCGACAGCAATGATTCACGGTGATTGGACTTGAGGAAAGCACAGCACAAAGGGTCTATCGACACTGGTATGCCAGATGGATGCATTTACCATTGAAATACGTGCACAGTTTACAAATCATGACATGTACATGAGAATGAAAATGATGAGAGATATTGCTAGTCTGTACAACAAGAGATTCAGCTCAGACTTAGCTCTCATAGCTCGGTCATGGTGTTTTACCTGATACATGGATCGATAACACTTGTTATATATATATTGTGTTGGCCTATTATGTATTCTCATGTATTTTCTTGTATTTTCTTGAATTCTGTTTAATTCCCTTTTCTTCCCATGTACTGAATGATCTGTTGAGCTGCTTGCAGAAAAATACTTTTCACTGTACCTCGGTACACTTGACAATAAACAAATCCAAAATCCAAAAATATTATTATAATTGTATACTGTTTAATCGTTGGATGCCGTAATATGTGTTGTAAACTGGCTATGGCTCGGGTTATGCTGATAGACTTGGCCCATCATTACTCACCAAGGTAACATCCCGTTACTGGTGACCATCGCACCAGAAGGAAGTTGGACGTAGAGCCAGAGGTTGTAAAAATATGACGAGGTATTTATGTACGGAATACCAGCTCAGTTAAGTTCTGATAAGGCGCCCCATTTATTGGAAAGATTAGCGAGAAGTTCTGCTCCCAGTTGAGCATACGCCAGCCGTTCCACTATGCGTACAGACCGCAGGCGGCCGGCTTGGTTGAGAGACACAATCAGACCCTCAAAACCAATTTGGCCAAATTACGAGTGGACTGGGGGTTTACGTTTCTCCCCGTTGCCCCCTCCCAGCTGCGACCACACCTGCGGGATCTGCCCGGCTCTCTCCTGCCGAGATATTTCATGGCAGGCCCATTAGAATACCGTGGAACCTTCCTGATCCCAGACTGGTCCAGTTTCACCATATGACTGAAGAAAGGACTATCTATGTTCTAGCCCTCACTAAAGCCCAGAATAATCTCCATAGCCAGGTTCTAGCGGGTCACCCGTCACCGTCCTCATCAGATAGCTCGCTTGAAAAATGAAAAAATGATACATCAGCGCAACCTGGTAGCTATGTCATGGTTAAGAACTGGACTCAGAAAGGATTGAAGGAACACTGACAGGAGCCCTTCGAAGTTCTCCTTATCACCCCCGCTGCATTTGAAGTGGAGGGGCGGAGTGCTGGGTCTACCTCCACCACACCAATATGTTCGTTCACTAACCTGCCTCCTTTCACCAGTGCTGTTGTACAGGTGTGGAGCATGACTGATTGGATACATGACGCCTGTGCTGTCCTCAGATTCGCCTCACTTGGAACACCATCTATACCTGTAATCCCGACCAAATTACAAGGCCATTTCACTTATGCAGAGGTACCGTTCTCCGCTGCCCCCATGTACGAGTGCATAGTGTCCACTCCTGGAAGTTTATCATGTTAAAGGTCAATGATTGGCTCATGAAACAATTATATCGGTCCCGGCGATGGGAAGGGAACATTGCACGGACATTGCCTTGTTTTTGGAGTAAATGTACATTTGATTATGGATGTGATAAGACTGGTGCCATAAAGGTAAAATCAGACCGTGTGGAGGGGGTAGGAAAAGGTTGTAGGGGAGAGAGGAGAAATAGCATGAGGACGGAACGAGTAAGAAGGGAGGCACGAGGAGAACGCAGGTTATCAGGAGGTATACTTACTTCACTTAGGACCCAGAATGAAGGAAACGTGGGCAGCATGAATATCTTCTGCCAAATCTACCTCCGCATGTATGGCCAGGGACAGATTGGCTGCTACCCGAACCCCGCATCAGTGTCTAGGTTATTTTCCATCTCACCGCGTTGGGGAAGTCCCCAAAACGGTGGTTCACTGTCAGAGTTCCGAGCCACCGCCCGAGCAAGTTACTCTTACTTACGATCCGTGTTCGGCCCCACCAGCTATTTGCCTCCCCCTTCCTCGGGATAACTCCCAATCACAGTATGATAACCTTCAACGGTGGACACCGTATATACCTAGCCACTTCACTCCTAATAGAGATTCCCGGTCGTCCGAGAATTGTTTCAGCATTGAGGGATACGGCTGTTAGCTGGCAGAGATGGAATGAATATAACATGTCTGTTCTCCACTTGTACTGATCGGAAGTGTTGCATAACCATGACATCAGGTCAATGCGTCTGTTACAACGCCACTTGTGCCGCGTTGAAGGCAGGCCTTCAGCGTTGTGGCTGTGCGAATGTCTCTCATATCACTCTTGGGACTAAGGCTTTCCGCATTGCTCGGAAGGCCGAATGGGCATTCCAAGCTGGGTAAACTTGGCTACTGGGGGATTCCTGCTCAACCGATATACTGATTGTGATGCTAGCCTGTATGCGGATCAAGGATACTACCTATTCAATGGCACAACGACCAATGTTTTGTCGCCTCCATTTCCCCGCCGGACCGCTATCGGGACTCTCGTCACTACCACAGTCCCCAGCCCCTCTGTGTGCGGGCAGTCTAAGCAGAATTCTGCGAGGGAGGAATCCTGAGCACAGATAGGGATTGGACCAATAGGTTATCATGAAATGACAAAAGGAGGGAATGAGGAAATGAACAGAAATGCATAATGAATAGTCAGGCCAAGTTAGGAGTAACATTTTACTGCAGTAGAATAAGGAGTTAGGCTAGTGGACTTTTAAACATCAGCTGGGATTCAAGGAAGGAAGAGGGGGATGGGCAGCCACGAGGACCATTACTTTGTTGCAAGGGTTACTGGTAAAAGGGGGCTCAGCACAGATTAAGGAATGTGGGGAAATCTTATGGGAGCTTTGGGTTGGCACCGTTGCCTTATTTGGTCGTATATATGTGAAACTTGCTACAACTTAAAAGTGTATGGATTTAGATGTTTTGTCCCTTTGTCTGCACGCTGGCTGTTGAAGACGCAGGAGACTGGTTGTGTCCTGCTCTCCCAATAGAGTGAGTTACCCAGATAGCTGGTTAAAATAAACAATAATTGATACCTGAAAACCCGTCTCAAATTTTATTGAGACCAGACTGAGGCAAAAGAATCAGGATTGTCAGTCCGACGTGGCCTATCTCCACCACATCGTTCCTCTGCTGCTCGATGTTGCAGAGGATACAGCAGGCCACCACGATACCGCAACCCTCTCAGCATTATACTGAGCTGTCCAGAAATCGGATATTCATCTTCAGGATGCCTAACAGCCGCTCGATCACAACTCTAGACGCTGCATGAGCCGCATTTGAGCTGATGTCGTCGCCAGTCTGTAGCTGCCGATTCGGCATCATCAACCCCGACCGCAGTGCGTAACCCTGTCGACTGGAGTCCATACCCCAGTCTTAAACATGTGAGGAATCGTCAAATGTGCCAGCGTGACGGTGTTCTACATACTGAACGGTAACTGGCACATACCTGCATGATGTGCATCTGATGTTTAACTTTAGGCACACGTGCATTGTGGGGAAACCTTTCTTGTTGTGAAGAGCCGCCTGTCATCTTTTCGGCCCGTGGGGTACATGCATCTCGTTGAACACCCCTGATCCCTGGGCATGTGAGCGATGGTGGCGAAATACGCTTCCCGGACATCCTGGAGGGCCCGGTTCACTTTGAAATGCATGTGTTGTGCCAACAGGGCATACGGGTTCTCCACATCACCGTGCAATGAAATCCGCATGATTCCTAACAGGTCTCTACTCGCAACTTGGAAGGGCCCCGTGGTGTCCACGTTCAGTGAGACCACCAACTTGACGACCACCGGTAGAGCGAATGCTGCCCACAGTGCACCTTGATCTATCAGCTATGTTGCACTGTCTCCACTGCTCAGCCAGAGACATCAGCAGCATGCTCGGTCTGGCAATTCCTCTAATAACAGGTGCTGCCAGTATGAGCGAGGCCTCATGCGGTACCTCCTTTACACCTCGGCTTCTTTGGTCTGCTGTGCGGTCTACTTTCAATCCTCAGTTGCTACTAAATGTGCTGCTGCTGCGGCACACTACACTGCTGCGAGCTCTGCTGTTACAGCTTGCTCCCTCTCGAGGAACGCCTGCTCATACAGCTGCAGGGAATCCTCCAGGGCTAAGATGGCTGCGAAAAAAATCACCACTGCTGTTTCCATTACAAAATGCATTGTATGCAGCGGTTAAAAGGCAGGCATGTTAGCAAAGTGCGTACCCAATCACGTCGAACGAGCTACACGGTGCCCGGATTGGCACTGCGGGCTCTGCCTTTCATGCCCACTATCCCCGCCCCAGTCACGCATCGATACACGTGTCCGTGGTGGCCATTGGCCCAGCGCGTGTCCCTGCGGCCAGGGGTACCGTCAGCATGCGCTGCCCTTTCCAGTTGTACTGGCCACGGCCTCCGTCCTTGACCCCCGATAGCCGCGACGGAAGGCTCTATGCTTGAGTGGGCCGCGTACTGCCCAGCTTGTGGGTGTGTGTGGGTTAGGGGGGGAAAGGGGACAGTTGGGGGTTGGGTGTTCTTGCGCCGTGTGGCGTGCGTGATTGCTGTGGTGTGGGGTCGGGCCTGCTGTACTGGCGTGACAAGATGGGTGCACCCATATGCCCAGTGTCATTCAGCAGGTGGTAATTAAATGAGGTGTGCAGCAAGGTGGCTGTCTTGCAGGCCGTTGCAGAGCCGGTCCGTGCATGGACAGCAGCCCAGTCCCGTGGAAACACTGGCCGTGCCCTTGCCATCATCCGGGACCCTGGCCGCTCCCCCACCACCCCAGCCATCCCAGACAGTGCCCAGCCCAGCAGTCCGATGTCACCACTCTCTCCCTCATCCGCCATGACGCCGGGTTCACGATTTTTAACATTACGAATTAACTTCGCAGTCAGGAATTTGGCCCACTGGAGGCGGGGAATCGCGGAGTTCCAGGAAAATTGCGGATTGGTACCGCTGATGACATGCTGACAGTGTCCACCGTATTTGAGTTCTGGAACATAGAACTCATTGGCAAGACCGCACCTGGAGTATTGTGCACAGTTTTAGTCCCTTTATTTGAGAAAAGATAGTAGTGCCATTGGAGGCAGTTCAAATGAAGTGCACGAAGTTGATTCCAGAGATGAGCGGATTCTGATATCAGGTGAGATTGAAAGGTTTATGACCATGGCATGGATGGCGGTAAGAAGTGCAGCCGGAGAGGTGTGGGAGCAAGGTGAGACACTGAAGGAAGTGGAAGAGGCACTGTCGCAGCACAGTGATCAACTCACCTCGATGGGGAGGAGTTGCGTAAGGTGATACAGACCAATAAGGAACTGCGAGCCAAAATTGAAGACCAGGAAAACAGATCCAGGCACAGAATCTGAGGATTGTCGGTCTGGCCGAAGGGGTGGAAGGCCCAATTCCGACGGAGTATTTTGCCACGATGTTCGTGAAGCTATTAGGGGAGGGCGGCGAACCCTCTGGATATCAGCTGGATGGGGCTCGTCGGTTATTGAGGTAAATACTAAAAACCTAGTGAACTGCCAAGAATAATAACTCTGTGTTTCCGTAGTTATAACGTGAAGGAGAAAGTTATGTGCTGGACAAACCGAAGCGGGTGGTGCAGCGGGCTGGAGCTTGTATACCCATAGACCAGGACTCTATGATGTAGCTGAAAAGGAGGTGGGCTGAATTCATCTGGGTGAAGAAGGCACTGTACATCGGCAAGGAGCAGTGTGGCATACCATATTCAGCTAAGTTGAGGGTGACCTCCAAATCCAAGGACATTTATTTTGGGACGGCGGAAGGGGCGGTGGAGTTTGCGAACGCAAAAGGACTGTGGCAGGATTGAGAAATGGTCATGTATTGATGTCGTTTCACCTGCCTTTATTTCTTCACTGCGTGTTGGTGTATGTACCAAATGAGTCGACTCTGTACTTATATGGACAAATGAAGAGATGGGACTTTTATATGCAAAGATGGGTCTTGGGGGGGGGGGGGTTGTGAATGTTGCGATTGTGTGCTAAACGGTTTTTTCTGGTTTACATGTGACCGGGCAAGGGGGAAGGAGATCCGGGTGGGGCCTCCACGCTGGCCGTCATAAACCGGCCAGGGAACGGGAGAGAGGTGGGGGAGGTGCAGCGGCTATCGGAGCCTGGTGGAACAGGTTTTGGTGAGTCTAGCCGGGGTGAAAATTCGGAGGAAGGAACCGAGGTGGGGGGAGGAATTTACAAGAGGAGGGGAGAAGTCTAGGAGGGGGTGAGGGGGCAAGATGTATGGGTGTCATTCACGGTACTATTTCGGGGATTGGATGGCGTTGACTATGGGGGGGGGGGGGGGTCGAGGTAGACTCCATATGTCAATGGTGACTACAGGGGATTCCTGATTTCTTTTTAGTCTTTCCTTTTTTTCACCTGGAGAGGATTTGTTTCATTTCATGCTTATATTGTCAGGTTGGCCGTTCTTTTGGGTGGTGGGAGGATGAGGTTATTGATGTGAATAAGGGGCTTGACATTGTGACCGTTGCCGTTTACTTTTGGTCAGGAGTAAATTCTGAAGAAAATGTGAAAATGGAGAATAAAAATATTTTTTGAAAGAAGTGTATATCTATCCAATATAAAATGGAAGCTACGTCATCTATACCCTTATCAAAATAAACATTCTGTGAGAGGCAAATTGATGCAAATGCGGGCTAGGTCCAATGTATGCAATACGTCCATCATGTTTGTTGTTGGTTTCTGATTCATTTCAAAGTTTATGAAACTCCATCCAATCGTGTGATTGGAAATAGTATCCTGAAGTGTTTAAATGAGTCACGTGAATACGTGAGTTCACAAAGTGAAGCACAAGTAATATTAATGTACATCAAACATTCGGTTGAATTCGAAATGTTCCTTTAAAAAGGCAACAGAAAGGGAAAACTACAGCGATTTCAAATTTAATTTTGATCAATAACTGCTATGTTTTCGTCTGCCTGAGGCTGAGCAGCAGTTATTAATTAATGCGCTAGTGAAAGGCTGAATTATATCTTGGTAAATATTATTAGTTTTTCAGTATTTATTGTAGTGATTATGCTGTGGATAAATTATTCTCATGCCCCTTATTTTGTGATGTGTTCATTGCATCTTGGAACACTGAAATGTCGTCTTATGTGACAATACGGGGGAACACAATCAGCGTTCTCCGCATCTCCATAATAACAGTGCATGTGCAAGGAATTTTATAATTGAATTTATACTTTAGCGAATTCGAAACCATTTATGTGAGCCCGTATTTATTGAATCGCATTGTAGTTCATAATTTTTCTTTGTGCACCGGCAGATGAAGGCACAAGTGAGAAAGATGCAGGTAAAGTACTTCTCGAAGTGGTGATAGAGCTTTGAAAACTATTTAATCTTTCTACCTCGTTTCCTTCTGGAATCCATTTTGCCAAAAGTGTGTCTGCACACGCTGAACTCCTATTCATCTTTAGGATTTATCCAGTCTCTGAGCTTGCCTTCTTTGTGCCCATCTGGTGAAAAGAGCCCTTTAGGTGCACTTAATGGAATTCGAAAGTGGTAATGAGGCACCTGGAGTTATTTCACATGTTACTTATTTTATAAGGAATTCATTCCATTCAGGACATATATTTCTCTCTTTCTAATCGTCATCAAGGTACACGACTGAAACCATCGTCTTCATATATTGCTGCCAATTCTCAACACGTTTTTCCGGAAAAGAACTGTTAATTGTTTCAGAAAACGCCAGTTCCTTCAGTACATTCATATATTTGCCTCACTGTCACACCACTGGAGCAGTGTAAATTGAAAAGGCGTTCTGAACGATTTGAGCAAAGAGAAACGTTCCAAGTTCACCAAGCTCTGTCTGTCTGCTGTACTCTAAATATTATTCCGTCCCGCTTAATATTATAAGCTATATGCTTTCGTTAAAAACACACGTTAACGCAGGTTATTAGTGTTTCTCTGCACAGTGACGATCGCACCATTTCATCAGCACTTACACAGAATCCTTCATTTTCCAAATATCAGACATGTTTCCGGATTTAGTATTGAATGATGAGAAACATCCTGCAATCACAAACCAAATGAATACATCCGATTATTTCCTGGCAGTGTTCTATTTTTTAAATCTCAGTTGAGGTATACTTGCACACATACAGATGTTAATCAAAGAATTATGGAAGCCCTGCAGTGGAAAAGTAGGCTACTCATCCGGTCGAATTGCTGCAATCCTCCAAAGTGGGAGAATTATCCCTGTAATCCTACCTTTCGCGCCCACCTTTAGAATCCTAAGGAGAGACAGACATGTGAGTGAAAACATCGCGAGAGGAGAGACAGCCGGGAGAGTGAAAACAGTGCGACAGGAGAGACAGCCGGGAGAGTGAAAAGAGCGCGAGAGGAGAGACAGTCGGGGGAGTGAAAACACCGCGAGAGGAGAGACAGCCGGGACATTGAAAAGAGAGCGAGAGGAGAGAGTGATAGTCGGGGGAGTGAAAACAGCGCGAGAGAGATGATAGCCGGGAGACGCAGTGGTTGCTACTTAAGTGTTATATTTTTACCTGTCTTTAAGTTGGACGCTTGCTAGTTAACTGGGGGGGGGGGGGGGGGCAGGGAAGGCACTGCAATCTTACTCGTGCAGAATGTTTGAAATGAGGGACGCCGTCAGATTTCCTGTTGATTTCACCTGTGGGAAGTTCACCCATATCCAGCTCCTCAGAAACCACGTGAGGGAACTGGAGGTCGAGATGGATGAACCTTGCATCTTTCAGGAGGCAGAGATGTGCATAGATAGTAGCTTCAGGGATGTAAGAGAATTAAGATAGATGGGTGATGGTAAGAGGGGCTGGGAGGAAACAATCAGTACCGGGATCCCCTGTGGACCTTCCCCTTAGTACAAGCATTTCGCATTGGGTAATAGTGGAGGTGGGGAGGGGGGTCTTACCAAGGATAATCCACCGTGACCAGATCTCCAGCACTGAGTCCGCCCCTGTGGCTCAGAATGGAAGGGGGAAAGCAGGATAGCAATAGTTATTGTTTACTCGATACATAGAGGGACAGATAGACGGTTATGTGGCAATGAGAGCCTCACGGATGGTATGTGGCCTCCTGGGTGCCAGGATCGTGACGTCTTGGACCATGTTTTCAGAATCCTTAAGGGGGAGGGGGAACAGACACAGGTCGTGCAAAATATCGGAACCAACAACATAGGTAAGAGTAGGGACGGTAATTTACAATACGAATTTAAAGAGCTTGTGTGGAAGCTGACAGCGAGGACAAGCCATGTTGTCATTTCTGCTTTGTTACCGGTGCCACGTGCTGGTGAGTTGAGAAACAGGAAGAGAGTGCAGATCAACACATGGCTGTCGGGATAGTGCAGGAAGGACAGTTTCAGTTACGTGGATATTTGGAGCACATTTTGGGGAAGGTGGGACCTGTACAAACAGGACGGTTTGCACCTGAACTAGAGGGGCACCAATACACTGGGAGGAAAATATGCAACGGCTCATCGGGGGGAGCGGGGGGGGGGGGGGAGTGAAACCAATTTCTCAGGGGGGTGAGGATACGAGCTGCAGTCGAGAAGCCAGTTTTGAGAGGAGTGAGGTACTGAGTAGGGTATCAAAGTTGCAGGAATGTACCGGCAGGCAGGAAGGTGGGAAGAAGTGTGTCTACTTTAATGAAAGGAGGATCCGGAATGAAGTAGGTGAACTTGAAGCGTGGTTGGTTCTTGGGACTGCGATGGTGTGGTTATTACGGAGACAGGGTTAGAACAGGGACGGAAAGAGTTGTTGGAAGTTCCGGAGTATAGATGTTTCAGTACGAGTAGGGAAGGTATGAGAGGTGCAGGATTAGCATTGTTAATCAAGGATAGTTCAACGGCTGCAATAAGGCAGTTCGAGGGGGATCTGCCTACTGACGTAATACGGGCTGAAGTTAGAAATAGGAAAGGATTGGCCACGTTGTTATGAGTTTTCTATAGCCCCCCCCCCCCATATAGTAATAGAGATGTGGGGCAAGACATTGCAAAGCAGATTATGGATAGGTGTAGAGGTCTCAGGGTAGTTGTCATGGGTGACTTTAACTTTCCAAATACTGATTGGAATCTCTACAGGTCGAAAATAACGGTTTGGGCACTTTTTGTACAGCGTGTGCAGAAGGGTTTCCAGACACAATATGTGCATCGGCCGACAAGAGGTGGGGCCAAATTGGATTTGGTACTGGGTAATGAACCGGGCCAAATGTTAGATTTGCTTGTGGCAACGCAGTTTGGAGATAGTGACCACAATTCGGTGTCATTCATTATTGCAATTGAGAGGGATAGGGCCATACGGCAAGGCAAGGTTTATAATTGGGGGAGGGGTAATTATGATGTGATCAGGCAAGAATTATGGAGCATAAGTTTGGAACACAATCTGTCAGGGAAAAGCATAAATGAAAAGTGGAGCTTGTTCAAGGAATAAAAACAGTGTGTCCTTGATAGGTATGTCCCTCTCAGGCAGGGAGGAAATGGCCGTGTGAGGGAACCTTGGTTCACAAAAGAGGTTGAATGTAAATTCAAGTGAAAAAATGAAGCATATGGAAGGATGAGGAAACAGTTTTCAGTTGGGTTGCTTGAGGTATACAAGATAGCAAGGAATAAACGACAAAAATATGGGGAAGCACGGTAGCATGGTGTTTAGCATAAATGCTTCACAGCTCCAGGGTCCCAGGATCAGTTCCCGGCTGGGTCACTGTCTGTGCGGAGTCTGCACGTCCTCCCTGTGTGTGCGTGGGTTTCCTCCGGGTGCTCCGGTTTCCTCCCACAGTCCAAAGATGTGCGGGTTAGGTGGATTGGTCATGCTAAATTGCCCGTAGTGTCCTAAAAAAAGTAAGGTTAGTGGGGGGGGGGGGGGAGGGTGTTGGGTTACGGGTATAGGGTGGATACGTGGGTTTTAGTGGGGTGATCATTGCTCGGCACAACATCGAGGGCCGAAGGGCCTGTTCTGTGCTGTACTATTCTATGTAAATCTATGTAAAAAGGTCTTAGGAGAGCTAGGAGGCGGCAAAATAAGTCCTTGGCCCGTCCGATCAAGGAACGCCCATGCCTTTTTACTCTTATGTGAGAAATGAAAGAATTACCAGGGTGAGGTTAGGGCTGGTCAAGGACAGCAGTGAGAACTTGTGCATGGAGTCAGAAGAGAAAGGAGATGCGTTCAATGCATACAGTTCTTCAGTGTTCACCGAGGAGAGGTGCTGTGTTTTTGAGGATGAGTGTGAAAAGGGCGGGTCGGGTTGTGGAGGTAGGTGTTCTCAGGGAAGATGTATTAGCAATTTCGATACACCTGAGGGTGGACAAGTCCTTTGGGTCAGATGAGATATACCCTAGGATTCTTTGGGAGGCCAAGGATGAGATTGCAGGGCCTTTGGCTTTGATCTTTGGGTCCTCATTGTCCTCAGGGATAGTGCCAGAGGACTGGAGAGTCGAGAATGTTGTTCCTCTGATCAAGAAAGGGAATAGGAATGCCCCTAGTAATTATAGGCCAGTTTGTCTTACTTCGGTGGTCGGAAAGTTAATGGAAAGGGTCCTGAGGGATAGGCTTAATGACCATTTGGAAAGATGCAGCTTAATCCGGGGTAGTCAACACGGATTCGTGAAGGGTAAGTCTTGTCTCACAAATTTGATTGAGTTCTTTGAGGATGTAACGAAGTGCGTAGATAAATGTAGAGCAGTTTATTTCGGATACCTGCATTTCAGTGAGGCGTTTGATAAGGTTCCCCATGGTCTGCTCATGAAACTTGTTAGGCGGTGTGGGATAAAGGGAAATTTGGCCAATTGGATAAGTAACTGGCTCTCACATAGAAGGCAGAGGGTGGATGTGGCTGGAAAATGATCAGAGTGGAGACCAGTTACCAGCGGTGTACCACAGGGATCAGTGCTGTGTCCTCTGCTATTTGTGATTGTATCAATGACTTGGAGGAGGGGGCAGAAAGGTGGGTACTAAATTTGCTGATGACACCAAGATTGGTGGAATGGTGGATGAGGTGGAGGGCTGTTGTAGGCTGCAAAGAGACATTGATCGGATGCAGAGCAGGGCCGAAAAACGGAAGACGGTGTTTAAATCTGATAAGTGCGAGGTGATTCATTTTGGTAGGCAAAAATTGAATGCGGATTACAGGTTCAACGGCAGGGTTCTGAGAAATGTGGAGGAACAGACAGATCTTGGGATTCATGTCCACTGATCTCTGAAGGTTGCCACTCAAGTGGATGGAGCAGTGAAGAAGGCATAATGTGTGCTAGCGTTTATTAACAGGGGTTTTTAGTTTAGGATCCGTGGGGTTATGCTGCAACTGTACAGGACCACGATGAGACCACATTTGGAGTATTATAGGAAATCCGTCGAAGCATTGGAAAGGGTGCAAAGGAGATTTGCCAAGATGCTTCCTGGATTGCAGGGTAGGTCTTATGAGGAAATGTTGAGGAAGCTAGGGCTTTTTTGTTTGGATCAGAGGAGGATGAGAGGCCACTTAATAGTGATTTATAAGATAATGAGGGAGATAGGTAGAGTGGACGTTAAGCGACTATATCCTCGGGTGGATTTAGCTGTTAGAAGGGGACATATTATAAGATTTGGGGTGGGAGATATAGGAGCGATGTCCGAGCTAGGTTCTTTACTCAGAGAGGCTTAGAGTGTGGAATGGACTGCCTGCTGTGGTAGTGGAGTCGAAAACTTCAGGAACATTCAAGCGTTTATTGAATAGGCACATGGAGCACACCAGAATGACAGGGTGTGGGGCAGCTCGATCATAGTTTCGGACACAGCTCGGTACCACATAGAGGGCTGAAAAGGCTGTTCTGCACTTTATTGTTCCATGTTCTATATTAGTTCGTCTGTGTGTCCGTTCATCCAATCATTCATTCTTCAATCCATACATTGTTTGAATGGTTTAATATAACATTGAATGGACGGGCGAACGCATTGAAATGCATAAATGAGGCAGGATAGGCAGGTGCATGACTATGTGGGTTGATGGAAGGACTGATTACCGGACCAGAGAACAGATGGGTCGATGGAGGAATCCATGAATGGAATGAAATATGCATCACTGTACTGATTACTGTACCACCTTGCGTGGTTGGACGGGCGCACGGAGGTGATAGCGGGTGTTTGAAAAGATGGATGGACGGACGGTTGGATGGATGGATGGATGGATTGACACAATGGCGAACCGTTACGTGGGTATATAAACGGATGGATGGATGGACAGACGGTTTAACCAAGAGTTGAACCGAGGGATGAATTAATGTATTGAGCTGGAACAGAGGCACAGTGGTTCACGGAGCTGCCTCATAGCGCAACAGACCCAGATTTCAGTTCGGCTTACTGTGATGGGGTGGAGCTTGGACGATCTAGCCTTATTGCTTTGATTTCCTCTGGGTACTCCAGATTCCTCCTAATGTCGAAGGATGTGCAAGTTCGATGGATTGGCCGGTTGTGTTACCTTTTAGTATCCAAAGGTTTGCTGGGGCAGTGTGACTGTTGTGGTGGAGTGGGCCAGGTTTGGGGCATTCTTTTGAACCGTCGATCCTAATTGGATAGGCGGAATGGCCTTCTTCTGAACTGCAGGAATTCAATGATGAAGTGGTTACGATCTACACCAGCACCCGTAAACAGCTCTGCAGCTGAGCTCAGTATAATGTATCCCTGAGCTGAATACTCCAGAACCAGAGTCGCATGCTTGTCGGCGGGTCGTCCTACGCTTGTCGGATACTCCCGCTGCTCCACATTGGAATCTCCACTTGAAACCACCCCAAGCCAACAGGGCAAGCTCGGGCAGAGATGCCGTGCCGGCCGGAACAGAGAATTCAAACGGCCGGAGATCTGTAGCTCTGGTTTTGGTCTGAATCTTTAATAGGCAACGGGAGGGGAGTAAGAACAATTTAAACGCAGTTTAAATTCATCAGCTTGCTCTTTCACAAATCCTGCATGGAAACAATTGCGAACAGACTCTAACTGTACCGGCAGAAAACGAAATTATGACGAACTACTTAATTGCTTAAAAGTAAGGTGAAGATGTTAATGATTGGAAAGCGGACCTAAAATATTTGAAGAAGATGCGGAAAGAAAATTTCCCCAATTCCCACACTGGATAATTGGCCTGATCTATGACACTCCCAATGATGCATTTCTGCACTGTTCCTACAGAGGAAAAGCTGAGAAAGAAAAACAAAGGTAAAGTTTGACCTTTTCTCATTGCATTGCAGCATGGATCTAGAATTGGCTCATGAAATCAACGTCCATACACCACCTGTCCTGTCATGTTCATTCAGAATTTCAGCAATATTTGAAAAGTATCATCTTATTCGATGAACTCTTATTAGGAATATGCAATTCATCCAGAGTCACATCAGTGTGTTCCCGACACTCTCTGTAGTATAACTGCACCGTTCAACTTGGAAACATGGACTAGAATTCTACGATCGTCGTGATTAATTTCGCCAGAGGCAGCGCACCCCTGCACGTGAACTTCCGTGGATAGTTACAATGACAAGTGGTAGGACGACATTATGTTGCCGCTAGCGAATGGCGTGCAGTCGAGAAATATGTGGCCGAGGACCGGAGAATCCAGACCAATTGATGATCGGTTTGGTGCAGCACAGTGGCACAATGTTCCACACTGCTTCCTCTCGGCGGCAGGACCCGAGTTCAATTGTGGATGACAGCTTCGAGTTTGAAAACAATCCCCGTGGTTTCCTTCCAGGTGCTTAGGTTTCCTTCCAGAGTACAAAGGAGTGTTGGCTGTGTAGACTGATCATTGCCAATTGTGCTTTAGTGGCAACAGGTTTTGTCGGGTCATATTTTGGAGGATCGGTGTAAAATCGCCTGGCCCAATCTTCTTTTAAACTGTCAGGATAACATGATCCTCCGATGCTATGAACATACTGCATCTCTACTCACTTGTGTTCAAGATGCAGCTAAATTTAGAACTTAAGGCGAAGGGGAACAAAGGGCAAAGGGCAACGGAAGTTCGATATTGAATCGGTTGATCCATGGTCATCATGAAGGTAGAACAGGCTCGCTGGGCCAAATGGCGCAATACTATTCCTTATTCTATCCTTCTATGTTTACACTCATTTGGCCTATATATCTACATTTAAGGAAAATGTTGTCTCCTTCACACTTTCAATTTGCATCGAATCAGCGGCAAATTCGGCAGCAATTCATTGCACCTATTCAGCAAAGTTATTGATATAAATTGAAACTAGTCCACACTCTTGGACCGATCTCGATTGTGCCTCACACTTGGATTTATTGATTTGTTTGTTTTCTTCTACCCTGAAACAGATGCACTTGTCCAATTTATCTGTATTATTTTAATTAATCATGTCACAATCCTTGCACTTAAATTACCTTCGTGAACACTAATCGTGACATTTGCACGTTTATGTTCCACCTCGTGGATTCCTAGCCCACAACTTTAACGGATCCAATTGTTGCCCGCCACACGAGTCTGCACTTCGCCAGTGCCCCCACCCCCCTTTCCACCACCCACCACCCCTCCAATGTTCAGGTCTCCACTCCCTCCAATTTCCCCAAGCCTACACTTCCCGAAATTCGCCCGCCTAAAAACAGGTAGCTACCGACATACCCCATTTATGTCAGCGAGCTTGGTTCCGTGCTTCTTGCTTCAGATACTCCACATCCAAATACATCGTTCCCGCACCTGTCCAATGTTGGAAACCTAAGCCCAAGCCCTGAAGCCTGTCGATGTCCTGCCATCTACCTAGACCCTCCCCTATTTTCAACTACTCAAATACAGTAATAACTCACCTCCAAAGCATTCGATCTCATACCCCTCATCCAAATTGTCCGACACTCCAACACGTGAACTCTGACGCCTCAACCACCAGCCGTCCTAACCCCCTTCCATTTCGAAATAAGACCGCTCCATCGATCACATTCAGTTCGTTTAATTTGGAAAGCTACCATCCAGCTTGCGTGTCCTTTTCAAACTCATATTTAAAGTCACGAGCTTTCCAGCAGCTACTGCAGTCATAAAAGGACTCTGTCCTTCTTTCTGTTTCTTCTTATCGACTTTGATGATCGACCCGCTGCGCTGCTAATACATCATTGTGTCTGAGACAGGATTGCCGGCCGAGGAAGATACTGAAGCAATCATTCTTTGGCAATCCTGAAATGTACCTTGTTCCTTTCTGCTCTTTCAACATACTGCCGAGCTACACACACTATCTCACCGCACGAGATTTAAGGAGTCCGCAACGAACCTGCCCAGTCCAGAATAACGCTCCTTTGCAGTTTTGTAGCTGCAACTAAGCGATCACAGTTATATTATTTATCCTAAGAATTCACTTTTGGACAAGAGGACATTGAAGACTTGGCATTTCTAATTTGCTTTTTTCTGTGCAAAATGGTATTCATGGACACACCTGTCATCAATGTCCCCGTTTCTTCTGAATGTGGCAGTTATCTTAGCCTCTAAAACCATGTTCCCTTGAGGAATATTAAATTGAGGCCGCCTTAATTTTCAATGTGTTTAGCTATTCTATTGTAATGACGCGTTAACAGGCTTGAGGTAACTGTCCTAATATCCGGCTCAAAAAGTGAAAGTGTATGCAGCAGGAACTTCAAACCGATTTGGAAGTACTTCCAGCGCTGCCTCCATAAATTTTTTAACGTTAGTATTCTCGCTCAGGTTATGTTCGCCAGCATCGAAGCAACGGCCTTGCTCAATCAACTCCAATGGGTGAGCCAAATCATCTGCATCCCTGACAAGAACGTCCAGAACCAAGCGCTCTATTTCGACCTCTGGAAAGGTAAACGAGCCCCGGTCGGGCAGTAGACACGCTTCAGGGAAACCTTCAAATGTTCATTGGAAATGTCCAACACCAGGCAATCCGTGGCGGAAAGGTGATGTAGAGGAAAACATTTGGCAAGCGGCTGAACACCTCGAGTTTGAAGGGCTTTCTGAACTCTAGCCAAATGTCGGCAGCCAAGCGAATGAGTGGCATCTCAAAAAACCCACGCTCTTGCTCCTCTGCCCACATTCTGTCCCCCTTTGACCGAGACTGGAGGTGACGCGGCATTTTTTGTCACCTTTGGATTTTCATGTTTCTTGGAAAAGAAAATCATAGTCAATTCCTTGGGACTAGTTAAGACGTAGAAAACGCAGAGATATGAACACCTGTGTGCAGTACATGGAGAACCGTAAAAGTTGGATTATTTGCTTCAACCATCTTCCTGACATGGCAGAACGTGCAACTGAAGGCAGGAGGGTTCGAGAACAGCGTTATTCAACAGGCATTTTTATTTCGATTGAAGCACATACGAAATAGAATCTAACTGCCTTAGGAAACAGAAATATCAACACAACCAATAAACCGACTGCACCCAAATTACCTTCTACCCTGTTTATATACACAATATCAATATATATCAAGAAATTTCTCAATGTGTTGAGAGCTCTATTAAACTAAAACACATATTACTGCCATGCGGTCAGTGATCTGTGCATTGTTTTCAACTATTAACGCCAATACCATATCTACACCCTCCTCATTTCAAACAAGCAAACATGCAGTTCAGAAAACACATTTTCTCATGCCACTGTCTGTTGCGCGGAACACAAAAACACCAAACTTATTTGTCCCTGCATTGTGTTGTAACACATAATGACCTCAGTCGCCCACTGGCCAAATGGTCTCACTCTGAAAACATCACAGAGTGATCATGTCATAATATAAGTAAAATATTGCGAATATAAAGGATTGAAATCAAAACAGAAAGTGTTCTGAAAACTCAACAGATCAAGTGACATTGATCGAGAGAGAACAATTGGCAGACAATTAAGCAACAGGACAAGCTAATATTGCAGAAGTGCCCACATTGAAATTCATATGCTTTCTGTCGACGGGATTTCATTTTGCCTATTATTTCATCAACATTCATTGGTTTTCATGTCTGCCCTCGAGTTTAATAATGCATTTGCAACAATTAGTTTTCAAATTTATGTGAGGAGATGGCGGATACGATTGCAACTGGGCTACTAATACAAACAGATAATGTATTGACCTGGGGACCGGATTGAAATCACTCCAAGGTCCTGTGGTGGAATTTAAACTGAATAAAATATCTGAGCACGATGATCGATTATCTCATAAAAATAACCTCCTGTATGGGATGGCCAACATGTGACTCCAGACCCACTGAAATCTAGTTCGCTTGTGAATTCCGTCCGAAATTTCCCAGCTGGCCATCATGTTGTATTTAGCCGCGGTGGTAACGCAAAGCAAGAATGAAACCCTTCAAGAAGGGATATCAACACCATCTTCTGAATGGAAATTAGCGACGAGTAATTAATATTGGCATAACCAGGGACGCCCACAACCCTTAGGTTATTTTTTTCAAAAGTCAATTTACTACATTAACACTCCATTTGCCTTTGACTACATGACATACTGCTCATTCAACCTTTGTTCCCTCTGATGTATTGGCAACCGTCTCGTTTGCTTCACAAGCTCTCCAACGTCATCCAAGCATATAATCCATTCGCACTACTATATCTTCACAATTCAGGAACAAAGTCAGAAAGAACAATAATCATCTCTTCACATATACTTTCTCATCTGCTGTTCTTATCTAACGAGCGACAACATGCGGTTGAATTGTGTCATTAACCGCAATGTCCTTTCTTATTTAAACATTCTCCTTTATTTGAATTATTCGATTAGCAACATCACGTTTAGGTAATTGAGTCAAAATGTCAAGTGGCTTACATCATGAAAATAACCCCAGCAGACCAATTTGTGCATGTCGCCTAGTTTTTACCATTCAGATAGTCACAATTTCCCGCAAATGGCCCATATCCCTCACTACCCACCTTATAAGTGTCCACATGATTTTTAAAAGTCACAATTATACCCGTTTCTACGACTCCCTCAGGAAACTACTTCCAGGAACTCAACACACTCTGTGAAAAAATCAATTGCCCTTCTGCACAGTTTTGTACTTCTCCCATCTCACCTTAAACGTATGCCCTCCAGGTTTTGAGTCCCTTAACTGTGGAAAAGATGTTCACTACTTCCTGAGCGATGATTAGAGTATCCCGCAGGCTCCTACGATTCAGGGAAGAAAGTTCCAGTCCAACCAGCCTCCCTTTGTAACTCACATCATTTAGTCCCGGTACTATTCTAGTACATTTCTTTTTTTTTTAAATTTAGAGTACCCAATTAATTTTTTCCAATCAAGGGGCAATTTAGCGTGGCCAATTCACCAATTCTGCACATCTTTTGGGTTGTGGGGGTGAAACCCACGCAAACACGGGGTGAATGTGCAAACTCCACACGGACTGTGACCCAGAGACGGGATCGAACCTGGGACCTCAGCGTCGTGAGGCAACAGGGCAAACCCACTGCGCCACCGTGCTGCCCATTCTAGTACATTTCTTTCTGCACTCGTTCTAGTTTAACAATATCCTGTCTATTATAGGATGACCAGAACTGTCCGCAGTGTCCCAAGTGTCGCCTTTCTAATTAATGAAAATTCCTGCGGATGCTGGAATCTAAAACCAAAGAGACAGTGCTGGAAAATCTCTTGCAGAATCTGGAGGGAGAGGAAAGCGCTAAAGTCTCGTGTCCAGATGACACTTTGTCAAATCTAAAAGACAGAGAAAGTAGAGGGAACGAATTGGAGGTGATTCGTAGCCACAGAAACCAAGGAAATAAAATACCAATCGCCAGAGAAACAGTGGAAAGGGGTGTTATTGGCAGTCTCGAGAGATAACAAAAGATGTGAAAAGCGAAACAGCAGAGAAACTAACATCAGAGAATAAACTGTGACAGATGTAAATGTTGGGCGACGGAACGGAGAAGCATAGGGGAGAATAGGTATGGAAATAAGGTAAGATCGGGGCGGTATTAAATATGTAGAGAGAAAGACAAGAAATATAGAAATAGCAAAAGACAGTTTAAATGGAATGGGATCAAAACAAGGGGGTCAAGGGATTAATCATCTTTCATTGTTGAATTTGATGATGAGACCGGAAAGCAGACTTACCAGGAAATTAGATGTTGTTCCTCCAGTCGGCGTTGAGCTTCACTAGAACATTGAAGTAGTCCAAGGACAGATGTGTGGGCATGGGAGCAGGGTCTTGTGTTAAAATTCCAAGCAACGTGAACGTCAGAGTCCTGAATTCGCACGGACAAACAGTGCTCAGCAAAGGGATTATCCAATCTTAGTTTGGTTTCTCCGATATAGAGGAGACCACATTGGGAGCAGCGAAAGGAATAGACCATATTGAAAGAGGTGGAAGTGAAACGCTGCTGAAAGCTGGAATGAGTATCTTGTGCCTGAGACGTTAAACATGGTGTCACACATTCTGCAATTGCATGGGAAGGTGCAATGGGTGATGGGAGAGACGTTGGGTATAGTGGAGGTGTGACTGGATTATCCCGGAGGGAACGGTCTCTGCGGAATGCACCTTATGCTCTGGACCTTGAGGCACAAGGGACAGTCTGGTTCCAGTAGAGTAGCTGCAAATTCAGAAGGATTTCGACCTTCTGGAACTTACAGACCCTACCGTCCGTGGAGAAAGACGTCCAGAGTTAGCAACTACATGAGGGGTTGAGACGAGATACAACACTTGATGGCGCCTGTGGACGTGTCTGCAAGGCATGCAGCATGAGCGAAGTAGTGCCAGCCATGCGTGCCATCTAGGACAACACAGCATGAATGCCGTCCATGGCTTGTGGGAGAGTGTTTCGGCTATGCATCAGCATGTCCAATGTCTATGGAAATCTGTGTCGGCGGTGGCCGTGTTGTGTGCTGTTTCTCAGAGACATGAAGAAGCATTTACGGTGCTGCTACCCCAAAGGTAGTCAGATGCCTTGTGGGTAGTGGAACACACGGAGATAGCTATTGTCTTAACTTCCTGAGCGGCTTCAGCTCTGGTTCACGGTGATTTCTCTTGAGGAAAGAATAATACAAAGGGCCTATCGCCACTGGTTTGCGAGATGGATGCATTTACCATTGATTTCCGTGCACAGTTTACAAATCATGACATGTACATATGAATGACAAGTGTGAGGGTTAGTTGCTCGTCAGTACCACTAGAAGAGGGATATAAACCCTACAGCAGGAGTCAGCTCAGAGTTAGCTCTCATTGCTCGGTCATGGGATTTTACCTGATTCATGGATTGATTATACGTGTTACTATAATTGTATATTGTCTAATCATTGGATGCCTTAATATGTGTTGTAAGCTGGCTAAAACTCGGATGATGCCGATAGACTCGGCCCATCACTACTCAGCAAGATGACATCCCTGTACTGGTGATCATCAGAGAAGGAAGCTGGACGGAGGGTCAGTGGCTGTAAAAATATGATGATTTGTTTATGTATGGAATACCAGCTCAGTTAACTTCCGATAACGAGCTCCATTTTATTGGACAGATTAACGAGGAGTTCTGCTCACAGTTGGGCAGACGCCAGCAGTTCCACTGTGCGTACTGGCCACAGACGCCAGGCTTTGTTGAGAGACACAATCAGAACTTCAAAACCACATTGGCCAAATTAAGATTGGACAGGGGGTTAACATGGTTTAAGTTGCTCCTCATAGCCCTCTTCCAGCTGCGGGTCATACCTGCGGGATCGGCCCTGCTCTCTCCTGCCGAGATCTTTTATGGCAGTCCCATTAGAACGTCTTAGAATATAGAACATTAGAGTGCAGTACAGGCCCGTGGGCCCTCGATGTTGCGTCGACCTGTAAAACCACTCTGAAGCCCATCTACACTATTCCCTTATCATCCGTATCCCTATCCAATGACCATTTGAATCCATTTAGTGTTGGTGAGTTCACTATTGTTGCACGCAGCGCAGTCCACTCTCTTACTACTCTCTGAGTAAAGAATATACCTCTCACATCTGTCCTATATCGATCTCCCCTCAGTTTAAAGCTATGCCCCCTCGTGCTGTACTTCACCGTCTGAGGAAAAAAGCTCTCAATGTCCACCCTATCTAATCCTCTGATCAGTGGCTGTTTAGCACACTGGGCTAAATCGCTGGTTTTGATAGCAGACCAAGCAGGCCAGCAGCACGGTCCGATTCCTGTAACAGCCTCCCCGATCAGGCGCTGGAATGTGGCGACTAGGGGCTTTTCACATTAACTTTATTGAAGTCTACTCGTGAAAATAAGCGATTTTCATTTTTTCATTTCATTTCTTAAATGCCTCAATTAAGTCACCTCTTAACCTTCTTCTCTCTAACGAAAACAGCCTCAAGTCCTTCAGCCTTTCCTCGTAATATCTTCCCTTCATACGAGGCAACATCCTTGTAAATCTCCTCTGTACCCTTTCCAATGCTTCCACGTCCTTCCGATAATGCGGTGACCAGAACTGCGTGCAACACTCCAAATGGGGCGGCACCAGAGTTTTGTACAACTGCAACATGACCTCATGGCTCCGAAACTCAATTCCTTTACCAATAAAAGCTAACACACCGTACGCCATCCTAACAACCCTCTCAACCTGGGTGATAAGTTTCAGGGATCTATGGACATGGACACCGAGATCTCTCTGCTCGTCTACACTACCAAGTATCTTACCATTAGCCCAGTAGCCTGTCTTCCTGTTATTCATTTACAAAATGAATCACCTCACACTTTTCTGCATTCAACTCCATGTGCCACCTGTCAGTCCAGCTCTGCAGGTTATCTATTTCCCTCTGTAACTTGTAACATCCTTCTGCACTGTCCACAACTCCACCGACTTTAGTGCCATCTGCAA
Source organism: Scyliorhinus canicula (assembly GCF_902713615.1). Taxonomy (NCBI): domain Eukaryota; kingdom Metazoa; phylum Chordata; class Chondrichthyes; order Carcharhiniformes; family Scyliorhinidae; genus Scyliorhinus; species Scyliorhinus canicula. Next base: position 93,541,020 of record NC_052157.1, read on the forward strand.
ATTTACTCACCCATCCATCTACGCCCTCCCCCAGGTCATTCATAAAAATGACAAATAGCAGCGGGCCCAAAACAGATCCTTATGGTACACCACTAGTAACTGGGCACCCAGGCTGAACATTTCCCATTATCCACCACCATTGTCTTCTATCAGCTAGCCAATTTCTGATCCAAACTGCTAAATCACACTGAATCCCATGCCTCTGTATTTTCTGCAATAACCTACCGTGGGGAACCTTTTCAAACTCTTTTCTGAAATCCATATACACCACATCAACTGCTTGACCCTCATCCACCTGTTTAGTCAACTTCTCGAAGAACTCAATGAGGGTTCAGAGGCACGATCTACCCTTCACAAAACCATGTTGACTATCTCTAATCAAATTATTCCTTTCTAGATTATTATACGTCCTAAATTTTATAAACCTTTCCAAGACTTTACCCACAACAGAAGTAAAGCTCACTGGTCTATCGTTACCGGGGTTATCTCCACTCCCCTTCTTGAACAAGGGGACAACATTTCCTATCCTCCAGTCTTCTGGAACTATTCCTGTAGACAAAGATGACTTAAAGATCAAAGCCAAAGGCTCAGCAAATCTCCTCCCTAGCTTCCCAGAGAATCCTAGGATAAATTCCATCCGGACCAGGGGACTTATCTATTTTCACACTTTCCAGAATCGCTAACACCTCCTCCTTATGAACGTCAAGCCCGTCGAGTCTAGTAGCCTGTATCTCAGTATTATCGGCGACAATATTGTCTTTTTCCTGAGTGAATACAGACGAAAGATACTCATTTAGCACCTCCCCTATTTTCTCACACTCCACGCACAAATTTCCACTACTGTCCTTGACTGGCCCGACATTTACCCTAGTCATTCTTTTATTCCTGACATATCGATAGAAAGTGGTTAGGGTTATCTCTGACCCTACCTGCCAAAAGACTTATCATGTCGTCTCCTGGCACTTCGTAGCTCTCTCTTTAGAGACTTCCTAGCTAACTTGTAACTCTCAAGCGCCATAACTGAACCATCACGTCTCATCGTTCCATAAGCCTCCTTCGTCAATTTGACAAGTGTTTCAGCTGCTTTAGTAAACCATTGTTCCCTCGCTCGACCACTTCTTCCCTGCCTAACAGGTACATACTTCGCAAGGAAACGCAGCATCTGTTCCTTGAACATGCTCCACATTTCCATTATGTCCATCCACTGCAGTTTTCATCTCCAGCCGATGCATCCTATGTCTTGCCTCATTGCATCATAATTTCATTTCCCCCAGATAGGACTCTTGCCTTGCGGTATAGACCTATCCCTTTCCGTCACTAAAGTAAACGTAATCGAATAGTGGTCCATTACCCAGTACCAAATCCAATACGGCCTCACCTCTCGTGGGCCTATCTACATACTGCGTCAGGAAACCCTCCTGCACATATTGGACAAAAACGGACCCATCTAATGTACTCAAACAATCGTGTTTCCAGTCAATATTTGGAAAGTTAAAGTCCACCATAACAACTGCCCTGTTAATTTCGCTCCTATCCAGAATCATCTTTGTAATGCTTTCATCTACATCTCTGGAACTTTTCGGAGGCCTGTAGAAAAGCTCTAACAGGGTGATATCTCGTTTCCTTTTTCTTAATTCAGCCCATACTACCTCAGTATTCGAGTCCTCATCAATCTGGAACCTGCGTGTTACCAGAGTGGTGGGGTTTCATCATATGACTGAAGACAGGACTAACTATGTTCTAGCCCTCAGTAAAGCCCTCCAGGAACTCCATTGCCAGGTTCGAGCGGCTCACCCTTCACCGTCTCCATTACATAGCTCGCTTGAAAAATGAAACATCAGTGCAGCCTGATATTTATGTCATGGTTAAGAACTGCACTCGCAAAGGGTTGGAGCGACAGTGAAATGAGCCCTTCCAAGTTCTCCTTACCACCACCACTGCAGTTAGAGTGCGGGGGGGGGGAGTGCTTGGGTCTACCTCCACCACTGTAAAATGGTCGGTCACTAACCTGCCTCCTTTCCCAATCCCTGTTTTACACATCTGGAGCATGATGAATTGGATACGTGCCGCCGGTGCTGTCCTCGGCTTCGCCTCACTTGGAACACAATCTGTACCTGTAATCCCGACCAAACTACAAGGACATTTTAATTTTGGAGATGTGACGTTATCCGCTGCCACCATGTACGAGGGTTTAGTATCGGCTCATGGAAGGCTATCAAGTTAACGGACAATGAAGGACGCATGAAACAATTATATCGGTCCCGGCTATGGAAAGGGAACATTGCATGAACATTGACTTGTTTTAGAGTAAATATTAATTTGGTTTTGGATGTGATAAGGTTGGTGCCACAAAGGTAACATCAAACCGTGCAGAGGGGGTAGGAAAAGGTTGCAGGAGAGAGAGGAGAACAGCAAGAAGACGGAACGAGTAAGAAGGGAGGCACGACGAGAACGCAGGTTATCATGGGGTATACTTACTTCACTTAGGACCCAGAACGAGGGAAACATGGGCAGCATGAATCTCTTCTGCCAAATCTACCACCGCATGTGTAGTCAGGGACGGGTTGTCTTCCATCCGAACCCCGTATCGGTGTCTAGGTTATTTTCCGTCACACCGCTTTGGGGAACTACCCAAAACGGTGGCTCACTGTCAGAGTTCCGAGCCACCGCCTGAGGAAGTTACTCTTCCTTACTATCCGGGTTCGGCCCCACCATCTATTTGCCTTCCCCTTCCTCGGGATAACTCCCACTTACAGTAGGAAAAGCTTCAACGGTGGAGGGCGTATATACCTCGCCTCTTCACTCCCAATAGAGATTCTCGGTCGAACGAGAATTGTTTCAGCAGTGAGGGGTACGGTTGTTTGCTGGGAGAGATGTAAATCAATATAATATGTCTGTTCCCCACTTGTACTGATCGGAAGTGTCACGGTACTCTGACATCAGGTCAATGCGTCTTTTATAACACTACCTGCTTCCTATTGACGGCAGGCCTTCAGCTCCTTTGTGACTGGGCGAATGCCTCTCATATCACTGTTGGGACTAGGGTTCTCCGCATTGCTAGTAAGTCCGAATGGGCATCCCAAAGCTGTATAAACTGGGCTACTGGGGGATCCCTGCTCAACCGATATACTGATTGTGATGCTAGCCTGTATACGGGTCAAGGATACTACTTCCTTTTTAATGGCACAGCGACCAATGTTTTGTCACCTCCATTTCCCTGCCAAATCGCTATCAGAACTCTAGTCTCTACCGCAGTCCATTGCCCCTATGTGTGCGTGCACTCTCAGCAGAATCCTGTGAGAGGGGAATCCTGTGCACAACTTGGGATTGGACCAATAGGATTTCATGAAATGATAAAAGGAGGGAATGAGGAATTGAACAAACGAATGTGATACAAAATGGAATAATTAGTTAGGATAATGTAAAGAATACCCGGGTATAGGAGCCGGTATAAAGGAACTGAACAAAGCATGGCTTGGATGGGGGGATGGGTAATTGCCTGGACGAGAATGCTGAGTCAATGGGCCCCCCCAAGGGCTGAAGAATGTGAAGTGAGCCCACGGTTGTGAAATGTGAAATGAGCTAATCAGGATATATGACCAGGTCATGAAGGAATAGCCTATGCATTGCTGATGCATTATTTGGTCGTATGTATGTGAAATTTGATGCAACTTGAATGTATCTGTACAGAAATATTTTGTCCCTTTGTTCACTCTGGCTGTTGAAGATTCAGGAGATTGGTTGTGTCCTGCTCTCCCAATAGAGTGAATCACCCCAGCTAGCTGGTTAAAATAAACAATAATTGATACATGCAAATCTGTCTCAAATTTTATTGAGACCAGACTGACAGCAAAAATAATCAGGATTGTCATAATCAGGATCGGGTTGCCCTCTCACAGGCTGCCATGTGCAAGAGCCAACTGCCACAGCAGGCCATGACACAGAGCGTTGACGCCATTTCCCGACGACTGACTGACTTGGCATAGATGCAGAAGTATATGTGCAGTCGCAGATGGAGATGGCTCAAACATCGGCTGATGTGTCACAGACCCAGAAGCTGATGGCACAGTCACAGCGTGATGTGGCACAGTCCAAGAAAGAAATGGTCCACTCCCCGTGCATCGATGCCTCGTGAATGCAGACACTGGTCGATACAACAGCACTTGCGCTCACGAAACGTGGCGCCTCCTGGCTTAGCTCCTCTCGTAGCTACCGTCCAGCTAATAAGGTGAAGCAGTACTGCTATTAAGCAGTCCGAGGGTCATCGGGCAGCCCAAGGGAGGAGGAGGTGATGCGGCCTTGCTGATGACTGTGCAGGTGCGAACACTCTTTAATCCTTTCCCTGGGGCATCTGGTGGACAGTAGAAAGAACAGGAGAGCTCCACACCACACGGGACACCCGAACAGCAGCCGGGTACATCCAGATCCGGCCACACATGAAGACAGCCACGGGATGGTATATTGGTCGGAGGGCGGAATCATAGTGACCTTCTCAACTCCACGTCACCTGGTGCCCAACCAGATATAGCATTGGGGGCAATAAGGACAGAAAAGTAGACACAGGTTATGTGGTCACGCGTGCAGGGCATATCGTAGAGATAGCTTCCAGGACACGTATCTGTATATATGTTTTCCACTTTAAGCACCTGTGTACAATGCCCACAACCTGCCTCCATGGTCGGTCGGAAGGGTGTGAGAGCTGCTCTGGTCAGGGCAGGCCACAGAGTGGATGCAGTTGGGGAGGGGATAGGTTCGCGGACAATGTGGGAGAGTTTGGCTCAGTGCCTGCAGTTGATCAAGCACTTACTGCTCCGATGTCTCACCGAAGCCTCCACCTCGCCATCTCCACACTGGTGCTTGTATGTGGCGACCCTGGCGACCAACTGCTTCCCAGATATGGATTATCTGACCGTGAAGTGCATCCCATACTACCTTTCACGTGGGTGCACTTCAGCCATTATCACAGTGGTCTACGACCCACCCCAGGCAGATGTAAAGAAGGCGCTTGACAAACTGTACACAGTTACAAACAACTACGAAACAGAATACCCAGAGGACTTGTTCATGGTTTCCAGGGACTTCATCAAGGCCAACCTCAAGAGTGCACTGACACAATTTCACCACCACATCTCCTGTCCCAACAGGGACGACAACACACTTGATGTCTCAAAAATCAAAGGCTCACACTGTTACATTCCATGACTGCACTTTGGAAAATCAGATCAAAAGACGGTGCTCCTTCTCCCGGCATTCAAGCAGAAATTCAAGCTGGGGTGTCCAGCTAAGAAGGTCATGCATTGCTCGTCCGAGGAAAAAGAAGAGCTCCTCGGTGAGTGCTTAGAGACAGTGGACAGGTCCATATTTAAGAACCTCATCGGCCAACTTAAATGAGTATGCCACCACCGGCAGAGATATTATCAGCAAATGTTTGACGACTACGTGCAAAAACAAAGCAGTAAGGACGTTCACCCAACCTGAAACCATGGCCCAATTGCAATTTTGACTCCGCACTGAAGGGCAGTACTGAGGCGTTCAAGTCAGGCGACCCTGTCCAATACAGGTTATCCACGTACGGTCTCCGCAACGGCCATCCGAGATGCCAGGAAATAAAACAAACCAAGCTCGTGTCACAGACTAGCGTTACAGATTCGCGGCTGTTGTGGCAATGCCAAAACGACATCACGGGCGACAAAGTGAAGCCGAGCAAAAGCTACAGATGTAGCGTCCCCTTCCCTGATGAACTCATGCATTCTACGCTCGGTTCGAACAGGAAGCCAACGGCCCTGTTGTCGACTGCCACAGCAGCACATAACACAGTCATACCCATCATCACAGCTTCCGAAGTCAGAGTGAACTTCCTGAAAGTGAATCCTCAGGAGGCGACGGGTACAGACCCGGACCTTGGTCACGCACTCAGAGCCTGCTCGGACCAGCTGTCAGGTGTGTTCAGATACAATCTTTAACCTGTCACTACTCCGCCTCCGAGGTACCCCACCTGCTTCAAGAAGACCACCAACATACCGATGGCCAAAGGGGAACCAGGCTACGTGCCTCAACGACTACCGGCTAGTGGCCCTGACAACAATCATAATGAATATCCTCGAGAGATTGGCCATGAAGTGCATCAACTCCATACTCCGAGAAAGCCTTGAGTGTAGCACTGCAGCACAGTGGTTAGCACAGTTACTTCACAGCTCCAGGGTCCAAGATTCGGTTCAGGGCTTGGTTCACTGTCTGTGTGGAGTCTGCATGCTCTCCCCCTGCCGGTGTGTGTATCGTACGGGTGCTCCGGTTTCTTCCCACAGTCCAATGATGTGCTGGTTAGGTGGATTGGCCATGCAAAATTTCTGGAGTTACTGGATTACGGGGATAGGGCGGAGCTGTGAGATTGGGTAGTGTGCTCTTTCCAAAGGCCGGTGCCGACTCTATGGAACGAATGGCCTCCTTCTGCACGGTATATCCTATGATTCTATGATCCACTGCAATTCGCATACTGCCTCAATTGGTCCACAGCAGACACCATCACTGCGGGCCTACACCCATCCCGAGAGCATCTCGACAACATGGACTCCTGTATCAGACTCTTTTTTTTTAATTATAGACTCCTATGTAATGAATTAGTTTGCACTGAGTGATGAATCTGCGTACAATAGTGAAAGTTTGGTGACTAAGGGATATTAAGGCTTCATTTTTACCTAAAGTCTAGTCTTTCTTTTATTTAGTTAATTTACTTGAAAGTTTCTGTTTGGGTTTCGAAGAAGATAAGTTGTCAATCAGCTTCAAACAGAGGTGCTACGTGCAGCTGGAGCTTGTTAATTAGTTAATTGGATTAGGCCAGTTTTCAGAGGCTGGAGTGACAGTATAAAGGTGAGCCAGTTTACAGTGCAGACTTTCTTTTCACTCAGTGCTAAGTTTGAGTGCATTTGAGTGCTATAGGAAGAGTCTGGTGACTGAAGGATTTTTGTGAGAAGGGAGAAAAGAGCTCCTTTCGTTTCATTTCCTACAGTTCCTCAAAGTGCGTGAAGGGAGCGCAGAATTTACAGAGAGTGCAGCTGACTGGGTATAGAGTCGGACGGTAGAGTCCCAGTTGGCCACAGGGCAGATACAATCCGTAAGATAAGAGTTGTTTCTTTTGGTGATTTTGTTAATTTTTAATTATTTATAATGTTATTGTTTGTTTGTTTTGTTTTTTGGGTGCAGCAAGCTATCATTCTTTCTTTTCGCAGAATCATCAATTTTCGAGTGTTCACTTCGGATGGTATCAGCAGTTTATATATATTAAATGTTCTAAAGGTGTTTAATCTTTCATTCCCCCTCAAACCATTTAAATCTCTTTGTGAATTCAGATCAGAGGGGATGGAGGCGAGGGAAGATGTATGCTCCTCCTCTAGGATGTGGATGGTGACATGCCACCGCTGACTATACCTGCGGGAAGTGCAGAAACTCCAGCTTCTCAGAGAGCATGTTAGGGAAATGCAGGTGGATCTGGATGAACGTCGGATTATCCGGGGGGCAGAGGTTGTGAGAGAGAAGAGTTACAGGGAAGTATGCAACATCCAAGTACAAGACAAAAGTAGCTGCGTTACAGTCAGGGGGAAGGAATACGAACGACCAGATATTGCAGAGATCCCTCGTGGCCGTTCCCCTTCAAAAGAAGTATATTGGTTTGGATGCTTTTGGATGGAAGACGTACCGGGAGAAGGCCCAACGCCTCGGTCTCAGGCCACGGAGTATGGCTCTGTGGCTCAGGCGTGAAGGGGGAAAATAGAAAAGCAATAGTGATAGGAGACTCAATGTTTAGCGGAATGGATAGCATATTGTGTGGTCACGAGCGAGACTCCCGGAAGGTATGTTACCTCCCGGGTGCTCGGGCCCAGGGATGTCTCGAATCGAACCTGCAGGATTATTAACGGGGAGAGTGAGAAAACCAGAAGTCGTCGTGCACATAGGCACCAACGACATAACTAAGAAAAGGGATCTAAGAAGTGATTTTAGGGTGTTAGTTTGGAAGCTAAAGAGCAGGACAAGCAGCGGAGTGATTTCAGGATTGCAACCGGTGCAACCTGCAAGTAAGGCAAGGAACACAGGTCAAGTGCAGCTGAACACGTAGCTACAGGGCTAGGGCAGGAGGGAAGGCTTCAGAAATGTTGATCATTGGTTAATCTTCGCAATAGGCGGGAATAACCACCTTAGTGCAAATGTTTTGGATGGAACAGATTTCGTCAGGTGTGTACAGGAAGGATTCCTGACTCACCATGTAGATAGGCCGAACAAGGGGAGAGCATAGTGGATTTGGTGCTTGGCAACGAACCAGGCCACGTGTCAGATGTCTCGGTGGGGGTGCATTTCGATGACAGTGACCACAACTCCTTGACATTTACCATAGTCATGGAGAGGGGTAGGAACACCCATAATGGGCTGTTATTTACATTGTGGAGTGGAAATTATACTGCAATGAGACAGGAGCTGAGGAGCATGAAGTGGGAACAATTGTTCTTGGTTAAATGCACAACAGTAATGTGGGGATTGTTTAAGGCGCACTTGCTGCGAGTGCTCAACAGTTTTGTCCCAATGAGACGAGGAAGGAAAGCTAAGGTTATGGAGCCTTGGATAACAAGAGAATTGGAGCTTCTAGTCAAAGTGAAGAAGGAAGATTACGTAAGGCTGAGGAAGCGAGGATCTGACTCGGCTCTAGACTATTACAAGGTAGCCACGCAGGAACTCAAAATGGAATGAGGAGCGATAGAATAGGTGATTAAAAAGCCCTGGCGTGTATTATTATGGAGAAGCTCAAGGCCTTCTGCAAGTACGTGAGAAATAAAAGGACGATCAGAGAGAGAGTAGGGCCGATCAGGGATAGTGGAGGGAACTTGTGCCGTGAGTCTGAAGAGATGGGGAGGCTACATGAATGCTTTTCTCCAGTATGCACTAGAGAGAGGGAACTTGTTGCTCATGAGAACAGTGTGAACCAAGTTAATAGACTCGAACAGGTTGATACTAAGACGGAGGATGTGCTGGAACGTTTGAAAAACATCAGGATAGATAAGTCCCCTGGGCCTGACGGGATATACCCAAGGTTACTATGGGAAGCGAGGATGCAGATTGCTGGGCCGTTGGCGATAATGTTTGCATTCTCCCTCTCCACTGACGTAGTACCGGATGATTTGAGGGTGTCGAATGCTGTTCCCCTATTCAAATAAGGGAATAGGGAAATCCTTAGGAATTACAGACCCATCAGTCTTAGTCTGTGGTGAGCAAAATATTGGAAAGTGTTCTGAGAGATAGGATTTATGATTATTTAGAAAAAAAACATAGTTTGATTAAAGATAGTCAGCATGGTTGTATGAGGGGCAGGTAATGCCTCACAACCCGCAATGAATTATTTGAGTATGTGTCGAGACACATTTATGAAATTCGGGCATTGAATATGGTGTATATGGATTTCAGTTATGCATTTATAAAGTTCCCCATGGCAGGGTAATTCAGAAAGTTAGGGGCATGGCATACAGGGAAATTTTGCTGTCTGGATACAGGATTGGCTGGCCGAAAGAAGAAAGCGGGTGGTATTGGATGGAAAGTATTCCGCCTGGAGGTCGGTGACCAGTAGCATCACGCAAGGATCTCTTCTGGGTACTCTGTCTTTTGTTTTTTTTTATAAATGACTTGGATGAGGAAGTCGCAGGCTGGGTTAGTAAATTTGTCGATGTCACAAATGTTGGGGGGGGGGGGAGGGGTTTCACACAGTGCAGAGCGTTGTTGCAGGTTACAACAGGGCATTGACAGGATGCAGAGCTGGGTTGAGAAGTAGCAGATCGATTTCAACCATGATAAATGTGAATTGATTCATTTTGGAAGGTCGGTTTGAGTGCTGAATACAGGGTTAACGGCAGGATTCTGGGAAGTGTGGATGAACAGAGGGATCTTGGGGTCCATGTACATAGATCCCTCAAATTTTCCACCCAGGTTGATAGGGTTGCTAAGAAGGCGTATGGTGTATTGGCTTTCATTAACAGGGGGATTGAGTTTAAGAGCCGTGAGGTTTTGCTGCGGCGTTATACAACTCGAGTTAGACCACACTTGGAATATTGTGTCCTGTTCTGGTCGCCTCATTAAAGGAAGGATGTGAATGCTTTGGGGAGGGTACAGAGGAGATTTACCAGGATTCTGCCTGGACTGGAGGTCATGTCTTATGAAGAAAGATTGAAGGAGTTGGGATTTTTCTCACTGGAGCGAATGAGGCAGAGAGGTGACTTGATAGAGTTGCACAAGCTGATAAGATACATCGTTAGAGTGGATACGCAGAGACATTTCCCCAGGTTGGAAATGGCTGTCACGAGTGAACATAATTTAAAGGTGATTGGAGGAAGGTCTCGTGAATTTGACAGAGGTAGGTTCTTTGCTCGGAGAGTGGTGGCTGTGTGGAATGCACTGCCAGCAGAGGTGGTGGCGTCAGAGTCATTAACGACATTTAAGCGAATCTTAGACAGGCACATGGACAGCAGTAAATTGAAGGGCTATAGATTAGGTTTATCTGAGATCAGGATAAATGGTCGGCACAACATTGTGGGCTTAAGGGTCTATAGTGTCCTGTACTGATCTATGTTCTAGATCCGCCTTCAAAACCATAACCCCAGCAAAGCTCCTATCAAAGCTCCAAAACCAAAGATTTGGCTCCTTCTTCTAGAACTGGATAATCGACTTTCTGACCCACAGACCATAATCATTAAGAATAAAGACAACACCTCCTCTAACATAGTCCTCAATACCGGGGCACCGCAAGGCTGCGTATTTAGCCCCACAGTACACCATGTACACACACGACTGCTTGGCAAAATTTGGTTGAAACTTGACGTTTGCTGATTATACGACTATTGTGGGCAAGATATCGATTAACCACGAGTCAGAATACAGGAGGGAGATAGAGAACATAATAGAGTGGTGCAGCGACAACAATCTAGACCTCAATGCCAGCAAAACACCCCTCTCAGCAGCAAAGGAGCCGATACGGAGATGGTTAACAGCTTCAAATTCCTGGGGTTACACTTCACCAAAAATCTGTCCTGGCCCACCAACGTCGACGCGACCGCCAAGAAAGCACAACAGCGCCAATGCTTCCTCAGGAAACTATGGAAATTCGGCATGCCCGCATTAGTTATTGCAAAACTTTCCAGATGCGTCAGAGAAAGCACCTATTAGGGTGTATCATAGCATGGTATTTCAACTGCTCATCCCAAGACAGCAAGTAATTTCCCAGAGTCGTGAACAAAGCCAGTCCATCACACAAACCTCCCTCCCATCCATTTACTCCATCCGAACCACCCGCTGCCTGGGGAAAGCGGGAGCATGATCAAAGACCACTCCAACCCGGCTGATTCACAATTCCAGCTTTTTCCTTCGGGCAGAAGATAGAAACGTTTGAGAACACTCACCGAGAGCCTCAAAAGCTGCTTCTTGACCGCTGTTTCTATCTTCCGAAACTTCCCTCAAAAGGGGTGATCTGATTAACACTACACCCCTGTATGCTTCACCCGATGCCGGCGTATATGTACTTCTATTGTGGACCTTGTGTTGCCCTATTATGTATTTACTTTTCGTTTGTTTTATTTTCATGTACTTAATAATCTGTTGAGTTGCTCGCAGAAATGTACTTTTCATTTCACCATTTCTTCCCCCACCTCCCGAGGGATTTGATGGACCGTGTCATGGAAAGGCCAGCCAGCAATTAGGATTCAGCCATGTGGACTATGGTTAGTACTTCGTGGGCAGGAGTCAGATGTTGTCAAAAGTTGACGAGCAGCAAAGCACATAATTCTGCTTCTCATGGAGCAGACCACCTTTTACTGCCAACCCTAGTTGTAGATAGGTATATTTCATGGAGGGCATTGCAGGAAGTACGGGGTGGCTGGGGTTGGGGTTTGAGGTGGTGGGATTCAGTGTCCGTGTCACAGACCTTCCCCCATCTAGTAGGGGAACCTGGAGGCAGTCAGAGCATCCCGGACGTTTTAGGCATGGTATACGCATGATGCGGCTTCCGGTGCCTGCCGGGACCCCATGCCCAGGCCATAATCACCATCTCTATCATCCTCTTCGTTGGACGGGGACTAGCTTTGATCTTCCACCTCCAGTACGCCTCCCCTCTTCCGAAAAATGTTGTGGAACACACGACAGGCCGCCACTACGCGGCCGGCCGTCCCAGCGTTATACTGGAGAGTCCATGCAGAGTGGCACTGGCGCCTGGACCGCAACTTCACGAGGCTCGATCACACTCCTGACGGTTGCATGTGCATCATTGTAGTCGGCCTCCGCGTCTGTCTACGACCTGTGGTAGGTGCCATCACCCACGACAGTAGCGGATAATAGGTGTTGTCCAGGCGACAATTCACCCCCATCCCCCTCCACTTAACAGCCAACTGTGCGTGTCAAAGAAATCAACAATCCTCGAGTATTCCAGGAAGAAGGCATCATTCACATAGCCATATTACCGGGTGGAGATGTATGTGTTTCACAGCTGATGGTCACACACCAGTTGCACTTCATTGTCCAGAAATTATTTCGGTTTGTGTGAAAAGGCTTGGTTGATGCAGTTCTCCATCGGGCGACATGCATTCCCTCGTTCACACACTGGACCCGGGAAATCTCTGCAATGGCAGTGAACCCCACTGCCCCGCAACTCTGGTCTGCTTGCTCCACATTGAAAAGAATGTATCGTGCCGACTGGTCATGTAGGTCCACCGTGACGGCGAGAATGCATTTGTTCACCGAGGTCTGTGAGATTCCAGACAAATCCCACTTAGCGCCCAAATGCGTCCCGTGACATAGATTTTCATGGCGACCATCACCTTGATGGCAACCGGGAGCTGGCAACCTCCCCGAATTACCCCTGGTGGTCGGTGCACTATGATCTAGCAGACATGTCGCAATGTTCCCCCTCTCAGCCGGAGTCCTGGAAGGCATGTAAAGTCCTGCAGGCCCTTGAGTGATAGGCGTTGTCAGCACAAATGAATGTTGATGTGGCGCCTCCAATGCATCTCCTACCCCTCCTCTTTGGCATCTTTGCCGGCCGGCTCCTGATCTTTATCGGCTGTCTCTTGTTCCTCTAGTGAAGATTCACTTTTGCACAATTCGCCACTACAGCTTCCTCGCAGTACAGCAGTTGCAGCTCGGACAGCCGCAAAGCATCTCCAGGTCTGCGGCGACAAGAAGGATGGCCACGATTGTTTGTTGAATTGCAATGTTCCATTTTATACATGGGAAGAAAGGTCTATCTGTTAGCACGGTGCGTACCCAGATTCCCAACAGGTCCACTGGGCGACAGGGCAGTATCGGTATCCGCATGTCCATGGCCACGTCCCTGACCTCACTCTGGCACTGGCGCTAATCAATGCTGCCAGGAGTACTGTCGGATTTCGCTCCCCTTGCCAGCTGTAAGCACCGCTGACCACGTCCTGCACCCTCCTGCAGTACTATGTGCTTTATGATCCTGTGGCCGCGTGTATGTCCCATTAGCGGCTGTCGGCCGGTTGCCTTGTATAGTATGGCGGGATGCCGGGTGCGGGGTGGTGTACTGGCAGATAGGGGCAGGAATGCTTGCGGCGGTGGCGTGGAGGGTGAGCGTAGGGGCGCGGAGTGGGAGCACTTATCAGGCCGTGGCACTACGAAGAACCAGCGGCCAGTGAGGGTGGTCTGTCAGTTGTGCAGCGGCATGATAAACTTGCAGCCCGTAACATTGGCGGTCAATGCCTGGACATCACCTCAATTCCCTGGGAGTGGTCCCTGCCCTACGCCCGTCCCCTGGTTCCCCTCATCAACGGCCCTGGACGAGAAAATGTCCCCCACCCAGCACAGCCAACTCAGCCAGTGTCAGAGCCGGCAACCGATGGTCACATCTCCGCAATCAGCCATGGCGCCTGTGTTTTCGAATTTTAAAAGAAAAAGTGAGCCTCGCAGCCAGGAATGCGCCTGTTGGAGGAAGATAATCGCGGAGTCCCGGAGAATGCCAGATCAAGCCCGGTAATGAAATGACAATTGTGTTTACTGCGGAGTGGAACATATTGATGCAGCTGCCGAGGCGCCACGGAATTGCGATTGAGCGTGAAAACGGTCCACGCCACAAACTCAACGTCAAAACCGTTTATCCGCCCTATTATGTATCCCATTCCGGTGTCAGCCGGCAGTGGTTCCCCCCTCATGGGCTTCATTCTCAATTATTGGGACTATGTCCCCACACGGGCGTCAAAACGGTAGACATTTATACCAGAAAAATTGGCATCATTTGATTCTCTTTCTCTTTTATTATTTGGTTTGGCTGCTCTTTTAAGCCTTCCTTTAATTTGGCCAACTGGACTTCTCTCCCGTTAACTTCTGATTAGCTCCATCTCTCTTCCACGCAGCTGCTCTGAACAACTTGCAATCGTGATCGTCTTACTTGGTTTGGGAGCCCGTTTAACCACCTACGCATTGGCATGACTCCAACAATTTTATTCTTTGGACCCTCCATCTCAATTTTCGGTGTCACCGTACTGCACGAATTTGGGCCTTGCACAATGTAAATATATACGGAGGACGTCCTGCTATTTGGCATGAAAGGTCATTACTATCCTTTGTAACGCTTAGGATTAGTCGCAGGTGTATTCGAAAGCAATTGGGATGGGGTCTGGTTCGCAGTATATTCACTATCGCAGTGTATTCCGAATTCGCTCGACTGTCCGAAGTTTGAGTGCAGTTTGCATACCTCACATTCCAAACACCTAGACAATAGCTGAATATACTTGTCGAAATCTTTATCAGTCGTTCAGTCACTTAAGACTGCGCGTCACTTGAGATATGTGTCCTCTAAATTCAGGCTCAGAAGGCATATTGGCCAGCCCAGGGTTGATGGGTCCTAATTTAGAGCAACATGGTCACTTTTAATTGAAGTCGAATCTGATAGTGCCCAAATGTTGTACCTGTCCTCTTCAGATTCTTTCGCCCAGTTCACGTATTCAGAGGTTCAAAGAGGTGTCTTTTGGTGGAAGGAGAACAAAGGACATCTGCAAGTATAAATTCAAAAAACCTTAATTCAACACACAATTAACCCATGAAGGAACCAATAAAACATAATCCTAGAAATACACAAGATTCAAGTATGCAACCTGCAAAGATGGATTCATTGAACGGTGGGTGGGATTCCTGAGTCCCTCTGGTCCGTCATTATGAAGGTGAGTCTCGTTGGTAGCTCGTTCCTTCCTTTTATATTAAATTTCTCCATTGCATCTGCCTTAGTGTCCGCTGCCAATGTGCTCGGGTGGTTCTTTTTATCCTCCATCACTTCGCGCCTTTTGTGAGGGCCACGAAGAATCCAGCACGAGTTTGTAGAACGGAAAATTAACTGTATTTACAATAACATATATATATATACACAGCAGCACCATTAACTCCCTTGCTGCCCACTCCTCTTTGGCTTGTTCTGTACTGGTCAGATTTATTTATGCAGGAACCTGTTAATCATTTCTCCGCCCTCATTGGGGAAGCTCATACACCCTAAGGATTCCGGGATTGCTATTAGTCCACATCCAGTGATAAGCAGACAAGTTATAACATTCCAACCCCCCCCCCCCCCCGCCCCATGTCCAAGGAGTCCACCAGAGACAATGGTGAAGGAGGGCATCGGAGTCGTGTTGCCGCAGGCCTTACACTATTTGCACCATGTGCTGGTGCAGGTGGAATGTAATCTCCGTGATGAATGACGTAATGTTTGTACATCCACGGCCCGTGGGACCGAGGGACCGAGGACTCCCCTTTTGAGGCATCCTGTGTCTCCATCTCGAAGTGGGAGTCCAATGTCTCTGTCATCTCCGCGTCCCTATCTCCACGTGGTTCTGCAACGCTCTGTTCAGTCTTTGAGTGCGGCGCCAGAAGAAAACCGTGAAGAACGACCTCCACTGTTTCTGGTCTCTGCGGCTGGAGAAGTAAGCTCCGAGGGCAGGGAATCTTTGGAAGACGCGGCCGTCTGAACCAAACGTGGTTTATATGCTTGCGCTGTAGGCGACCCTGGGCTTGCGCCTTGAAAAAGATCGGGACCGTTCGTCGAAAGATAACGCCACGGACCCACTGGGCATCACCAGCAAAATTTCGAATGAACACCGGGTCACCAGGCGTAAAGTGCCGAATTGGGCAATGCCGATAAAAGCCATGTCCCTGCCATTCTTGGGAATAGCGTACCTTTGCGCCAACATCCGGGAAGCCATGCTAATGCACGTGCGAATTCTACGGGCTATTCGGAGTTCCGCAGGAGCTATCCGAGTCACCGCATGTGGAGTGGCCCTATATGAAAACAAAAAACGAGCCAGTCTCGTGTCAATAGACCCCAAAGGCTGCGTCTTTAGGTCCGGTTTGATTGTCTGCACTGCACGCACTACCAACCCATTAGAAGCCGGGTGGGATGCTGCCGTGCTGGTACGGGATATGCTGTATATCTTCATGAACCTCGCAAACTCCTCACTTGAGAAAGGAGTGCCGTTGTCCGTGACGAGCACCTCGGGGAAGCTATGTGTACTGAAAGACAAATACATCTTCTGAATCGTTCTGCAGGACGTTGTGCCTACCATCTTATGCGCCTCAGCCATTTAGACTGGGCATCGAATAATAGAAGGAACATGAATCCTTGAAATGGGCCAGCGAGATCGACATTCAAGCGTGCTGCTTTAGCCCTTGACATTCCCAGTGATGTAGGGGCGCGGAGGCAGAAGACGCCATTGCTCCAGTCAAATGGAGCAGTTTTCCGCCACCATCTCAATGTCGATGGCGAGGCCTGGCCACAAGGAATAACTCCGGGCCAACATTTTCATTTTGGTCACGCTCGGATGTCCATCGTGCATGTCCTGTATTTCGAGGTCCTCACCTTTTTCCAATAAGGCCACACGCATCCCCCACAAGAGGATATCCTCTTACAAGCTAAATCCTGACAGCTTGGAGAAAAATGCCCGCAACTCGCCTGGGAAATGTCTATGTTGCCCACCATGCACGACTATGTGCCGAACCTTTGACAGGACTGGTTCAATTTGGCTCCACTCAAGGATCTGCGATGCAGTGGCAGTCAACGAGCCCATAAAATTTAGGGTGGCAACAACCTCACTTGTCGTGAATGTCGATATGGGGCCGGCAACAAGAACAATCGCCTCACTGCTTCAGCATTCGCTATCTAGGTCCCTGGTTTATACTCCAGAGAATACTCAGAGACAGCGAGCGCAAAGCCCAGCGCTGGATCCCTGCGCAAGGAATGGGTGGTATTGGCTTATCCTCTCGGAAAAGCCCCAGCAGAGGCTTATGATCAGTCATGAGAGTGAAATGGCAGCCAAAGATATACTGATGGAAGCAATTCACCGCAAAGACCACTGTTTTACCCGCCGGAAAGCAGTTTCTTGTGGCTGACCCCAACCCAAGATGTGATTCGTCTTTAGCCGAAGGTGTAATGGCCTTGCTTCTTGATCTGTGTGTACTTCATTTCCACGGCAGTCAATATCCAGGAACTGAAAGCTATCTGCTGATTGAACCCGTTCTCCATATTGTGGACAAGACGGCCCGAATACGAATGCAGATGCATTACATGTGATGAGCAAGTGAGATAGGAACCTCGACGACAATTGCTGTTTTACCCGCCGGAAAGCAGTTTCTTGTGGCTGACCCCAACCCAAGATGTGAGTCGTCTTTAGCCGAAGGTGTAATGGGGACCAGCGGAGTTACCAGGTTAGGGAGTAAGTTCTCGTGATAATTTACGAGGCCGAGAAAGAACGAATATGTGAAGTGTCAGTCAGGGTGGGAGCCTGTTGAATGACGCTTACGTTCTCTGTGACGGGGTGCACATCATTGTAGTCCACCCGATAACCCAGGTAGACCACTCTTTCGACTGAAAAACGCACTGTATATGACATTAAACGTACTCCAGCCACCGAGAAGCGTCCAAGGACAGCCTCCAAATTTTCCACAATATTCCTGCTCCGACGTCCCTGTAATAAAAAGGTCGTCTAAGCGGACATGACACCGGTAAACCTCTCAAGATGCCTTCCGTGATCCGTTGAGTGAAAGCTGAGGCAGAAGATCCCCAATGGGCAATGGTATATATTTATACAAGCCCCTGTGTGTATTAATAGACACATATGGCTGGGAGGCAAAGTCCAGCTCCAACTGTAGGTCGGCGTGACTCATCTAATTTTGTGAGCGAGAGTCCCGCCTGCAATCTTTGCATAGACATTTTCTATTCGGTTTCATGGATAGCTGGGCGAGCCTGAAGCCGTATTCAATGTAAGTTTATAGTCGCCGCACAAGTGAAACTGTGGCATCTGGTTTCATTACAGGTAAATGGCGCGGTCCAGTCAGCGAAAGTGATGGGCCGATATAATGTCCCAAGGACTCCAACGAGTGAGCTCCCGTGTACCTTCTCAAGCAAGGCATAGGCACTGGCGCGCGCGGAATTAGGGCGGCGTGTCTCCTGGTTCGACCTGGATACGGACTGCCGGCCCTTTATTTTCACCAAACCCTCTGGAATACACTAAATTCTGTCCTGGCACCAACATCAACCCTCAAAAACTGTTTGAAGGATGTGCTGCCACTGCAGCCGCAAATGGCGCCTCCAATCCCGACCCAACAGACAGGGCCCATGGCCGCCCACTCAGGTTAAGTGGGCAACGCCGCCTCCTGGCGTCAATAAACAACTGGCGTCATCATAAACTCCTGCTATGTCCAATGGTTCCCACGTGTAGGTGGCCAACCTGGCCGTGTATAGGTGAATGCAAGGGCTGTATACCCTGCCCGATGTGATCGAAAGACATATGGACGATCACGGAGACTGCAGCGCCAGTGTCCAACGTATTATCAAACGGGTGGACCATTGACCCGATCTGTCACCTTAATGGGGGCCACACGGGGAGCTGCCGCACAATGAAGCTGCAGGCAGTCGTCCTTCCTTATCCACGTCCTCGGCAGTAGTCCCGCATTTTCATCCAAATGGAAGGTACGGTCCCTGGGCTGGCCCCAGTTTCTGTCGGAATGAATGCACCTTTAGCGCCCCAGGAGTGTTGGCCGTGACGGAAGTCGGCGTCCACAAGTCCGACACAGACATGGTTCCTCAGCCACCGGTTCTGGAGAAGTCTTGCCTTAGGGAGGAACGTCCGGCGCCTCCTGCCGTCGATCCGGACGCTGTCCCGCCCAAGGTACGGCAAGGTTGCAGGGAGACGCTTTTGGATAGAAGGGGTTGCGCCCAAAGCCGCGCACCTCCATTCCCTGTAGTTCCTGCACTCTCCGTTCTGCGCTCTCTCGGAGAATACTGTCTGAATGGCCTGTTGAAAAGTCAATGTTGGTTCAGCTGACAACTTCTCTGGGTGATCGCATTGTTAGAATGGATAACCACTGCAAGGGATTCTACTGGGTCCCTCTCAGCGGTATTAAACATGTAACGCTGGACGATCGTGGACGGGTTTGGATTAAAATGCTGCCCCACTAACATCACAAGTTCATCAAATGCCTTAGTGTCTGGCGCAGCTGGGTACGTAAGGCTCCTAACCACTCCAAACGTATACAGACCGCAGGAAGTGGGCAAAATGACCACCTGCCGATCGTCTTTGGTGATGTTTTTTTGCCCAGACGTAGTGACACATTCGTTGTGCGTACTGGTTCCACCTTTGAAGTGCAGCAGCAAAGATATCCACATGTCAATAAAGAGGCATAGTGCAACAGAAAGAAAACTTCCAACCTGTATCAAACAAAGATCCAGGATGTGGCTTCAGCAGCGTCGACAGCTATCCATTTTAACCCTCGTCGCCAGTTTCGTGAGGGCCACGAAGAATCCAACAAGAGTTGGTAGAACAGAAATAAAACCTTTTTTACAATAACATATAAATATACAACAGCAGCAGTAACTTCCTTTCTGCTGACTCCTCTCTAGCTTATTCCATACAGGCCAGCTTTATTTATGCAGCGACCCGCTAATGATTAATCCGCCCCCCCCTCCCCCTCAGTGGGGAAGCCCATACTTCCTAAGGATTGTGTGATTGTCATTAGTCCCGAGCCAGTGGTAAACTGGGCAGGTTAACAGTGCCATTTGCGATTTTCTCTGCCTTTGTGAAAATTATGTCTCGGCCGGGAGGCGGGGGTCAGATCCTAAATAGTCCTCTTGATGACCTTTAGCCAGGATGCCTTGTAACTTCGCAAGTGCCCCATCTCTGGTGGTATGGTTTGCACATAACGTTTTCCCATAAAAGGCAACAGCAGACATTTGGGTGCACGAGTCTCGTTCGATCGGTGAAACTGACAAAAGACACGTGCACACCAATCGGATGCGATGATCTCCTGATGGGTGATTGACGGGTCCTTTTCAGAATTGTTTCTGGTAGCTGGTGCCTGGGTCTTCTTTTTAACTTTGGTCAAGTCTGAATTCTCTACAGCCTGACTGAGGTTAGCTTCAGTTTGTATTTAAAGTGCCCAATTATTTAAGTTCAAATATACATTTTAGTTGGGATCAAAACAGGTGCTTGTCAGGTTAGGACAATACCAATGTCTGATCGCCCGTGAAGTCTGAGTCTTCTTCCACACGGAGTTTCAATCAGCTGTTCGTACTATTCCAAGACCATAAGTCAGTGAGGATTTTGAGCACAGAGCCGATCATCCATTCGCACACTACCATTGATAAGGGTCGTCCTCCAACCATACGAATTGTTTCAAAATCACCACTGGATTTTGTTTTAAATTTCTACACCTAATGTGTCTTGAACCACGTGAGCAGCGGAATATTGTTATCCAAAATATCTACCCTTTTTCATTTTCCCGTAATTCCAGTGCCAACGGCCAAGGGGCATTAATTTATTTTTGCTGCCTAATTAATTTTATGTATATATAAAAACGTTCTTGCACTCTATTTGTATATACCTTATTAGAATAATCTCCTCTTCTGCTTATCATGATTTAATCATCAGACATCCTATTCTGGTATTCAAGCTTTTCTGAAAATCTTGCTTGTCTGAAATTGTGCACAACAATACCTTCCATTCAGTGCCAATTCCCAATACAGGTCCCCACCATCAACACAAAATAGCATTGCATACCACATTTTTTTCTACCTACACATTACGTTACAGAAACGTCAATTATCTATATTTGTCATAAAGTGATCTTCTATATCCCAGCGGGAGGGCTCCCGTCGGTCATGTGCTGGTGTGCCGGACAATGTTCACAGCTGTGTATTTTATTTTTAAACCGAGGAATAGGATGTTTAGCTTGCATATTCTGTTAAATGGGATCAGTGAAAAATGTTCCAAGGTAATATCAAATCCTCTATTGGTTTTATGTTGTCTCCTGGGTATTTGATTCTACACGGATTGTCCAGTCCACTAGTTGCAATTCCGGTTGCATTTCTTTGAGCTGCATAGCGAATTGGGACATCCTGAAATATTGCACGTTTTATGTTGGAACGACCTTAAGATCTTCAGTTACATAGAACATAGAACATTACCTCAATGTTGTGCCGAACAATGATCACCCTACTTAACCCGTAGACCCATAACCCAACAATCTCCCCATTAACCTTACACTACGGGCAATTTAGCATGGCCAATCCACCTAACACGCACATCTTTGGACTGTGGGAGGAAACCGGAGCACCCGGAGAAAACCCCACGCACACACGGGAGACGTGCAGACTCCACACATACAGTGACCCAGCCGGGAATCGAACCTGGGACCCTGGAGCTGTGAAGCATTGATGCTAACCACCATGCTACCGTGAGGCCCCTTGCGAAAGGAATGTAAAAATATGCTACCTAATTCAACATGATTCATGATAAAATACTTTCAATTTTCTTTCAAACATTATACAAGAACTTACCATAAGACCATAAGACATAGGAGTGGAAGTAAGGCCATTCGGCCCATCGAGTCCACTCCGCCATTCAATCATGGCTGATGGCATTTCAACTCCACCTCCCAGCATTCTCCCCATAGCCCTTAATTCCTCGCGACATCAAGAATTTATCTATCTCTGCCTTGAAGCCATTTAGCGTCCCGGCCTCCACTGCACTCTGCGGCAATGAATTCCACAGGCCCACCACTCTCTGGCTGAAGAAATGTCTCCGCATTTCTGTTTTGAATTTACCCCCTCTAATTCTAAGGCTGTGCCCACGGGTCCTCGACTCCTCGCCTAACGGAAACAGTTTCTTTGCGTCCATCCTTTCTAAGCCATGTATTATCTTGTAAGTTTCTATTAGATCTCCCCTTAACCTTCTGAACTCCAATGAATACAATCCCAGGAACGCCAGCCGTTCCTCATATGCTAGACCCGCCATTCCAGGGATCATCCGTGTGAATCTCCGCTGGACACGCTCCAGTGCCAGTATGTCCTTCCTGAGATGTGGGGCCCAAAACTGGACACAGTACTCCAAATGGGGCCTAACCAGAGCCTTATAAAGGCTCAGTAGCACATCGCTGCTTTTATATTCCAACCCTCTTGAGATAAATGACAACATAGCATTCGCTTTCTTAATCACGGATTCAACCTGCATGTTACCTTTAGGGAATCCTCGACTAGCACTCCCAGATCCCTTTGTACTTTGGCATTATGAATTTTCTCACCGTTTAGAAAGTAGTCTATGCTTGGATTCTTTTTTCCAAAGTGCAAGACCTCACATTTTCTCACGTTGAAATGCATCAGCCATTTCCTGCACCACTCTCCCAAACTGTCTAGATCCTTCTGCAGCCTCCCCACTTCCTCAGCACTACCTGCCTGACCACCTAACTTCGTATCATCAGCAAACTTCACTAGAATGCCCCCAGTCCCTTCATCCAGATCATTAATATATATGGTGAACAGCTGCGGCCCCAACACTGAACCCTGTGGGGCACCGCTGGTCACCGGCTGCCATTCCGAAAAAGAACCTTTTATCCCAACTCTCTGCCTTCTGTCAGACAGCCAATCCTCAACCCATGCCAGTAGCTCACCTCGAACACCATGGGCCCTCACCTTACTCAGCAGCCTCCTGTGTGGCACCTTATCAAAGGCCTTTTGGAAATCCAGATAGACCACATCCCTGGGTTTCCCTGGTCTAACCTACTTGTCACCTCCTCAAAGAATTCTAACAGGTTCGTCAGGCACGACCTCCCCTTACTAAATCCATGTTGACTTGTTCTAATCCGACCCTGCTCTTCCAAGAATTTAGAAATCTCATCCTTAACGATCGATTCTAGAATTTTACCAACAACCGAGGTTAGGCTAATTGGCCTATAATTTTCCATCTTTGTCTTGATCCTTTCTTGAACAAGGGGGTTACAACAGCGATCTTCCAATCGTCCGGGACTTTCCCTGACTCCAGTGATTTTTGAAAGATCTCAACCAACGCTTCCGCTATTTCTTCAGCCACCTCCCTCAGAACTCTAGGATGTAGCCCATCGGGGCCAGGAGATTTGTCAATTTTAAGACCTTTTAGCTTTTTTAGCACCATCTCTTTTGTAATGGCAACCATACTCAACTCAGCCCCCTGACCCTTTATAATTTTTGGGATATTACTAACGTCTTCCACTGTGAAGACAGACGCAAAGTACTTATTAAGTTCTCCAGCCATTTCCTCATCTCCCATCACTAGCCTTCCAAAATCAGTTTGAATTGGCCCAATGTCTACTTTGGCCTGACGTTTGTTTCTTATGTATTGAAAGAAACTTTTACTATCATTTCTTATATTACTGGCTAGCCTGCCTTCATATTTGATCCTCTCCTTCCTTATTTGTCTCTTTGTTAACCTCTGTTTGTTTTTGTAGCCTTCCCAATCTTCTGATTTCCCGGTGCTTTTGGCCACTTTATAGGATCTCTCTTTTTCTTTGATACATTTCCTGACCTCCTTTGTCAGCCATGGCTGTCTAATCCCTCCCTGGATAATCTTTCTTTTCTTGGGGATGAACCTCTGTACAGTGTCCTCAATTATGCATACAAACTCCTGCCATTTTTGCTCTACTGTCTTCCCTGCTAGGGTCTGCTTCCAGTTGATTTTCACCAGTTCCTCTCTCATGCCCTCGTAATTAACTTTATTTAACTGTAACACCATTACATCCGATTTTGCCTTCTCTCTTTCAAACTGCAGACTGAACTCAACCATATTATGATCGCTGCTTCCTAAGTGTTCCCTTACTTTAAGATCTTTAATAAAGTCTGGTTCATTACATAGCACTAGGTCCAGAATAGCCTACTCCCTTGTGGGCTCCATGACAAGCTGTTCCAAAAAGCCATCTTGTAAGCATTCCATGAATTCCTTTTCTTTGGATCCACTGGCTACATTATTTACCCAATCCACCTGCATATTGAAGTCCCCCATGATCACTGTGACCTTGCCTTTCTGACATGCCTTTTCTATTTCCCGGTACATGTTGCGCCCCTGGTCCTGACCACTGTTAGGCGGTCTGTACATAACTCCCATTATGGTTTTTTTGCCTTTGTGGTTCCTCAATTCTACCCACACAGACTCCACATCATCCGACCCTATGTCGTTTAGTGCCATAGATTTAATTTTGTTCTTAACTAACAAGGCAACCCCACCCCCTCGGCCCACCTCCCTGTCTTTTCGATAGGTTGTATATCCTTGGATGTTTAACTGCCAGTCCTGAACCCCCTGCAGCCATGTCTCTGTGATGCCTACCACATCATAATCATTCACGATGATCTGTGCCATTAGTTCATCTACTTTGTTACAAATGCTACGAGCATTCAGGTAAAGTGCCTTAATGTTAACTTTCTTATCAGTACAGATATTGGAAGTCCTAAGATGTCCAAAGTTATCCTTCCTTTTTGTTGCATTCCTAGTCTGCCTCAAGCTTAAATCCACCTGCCTACATGTTATCCTCCTGCGCATCTTGCCATTTAACTCCCTGCTCCCTGTCGCTTTCACTTTCCCTTCCCCCCAACTCAGAAGTTTAAAGTCCTACTGACCACCCTATTTATCCTCTTCGCTAGAACACTGGTTCCAGATCGGTTCAGGTGGAGACCGTCCCAACGGTACAGATCCCCCCGGTTCCAAAACTGATGCCAATGTCCCATGAAGTGGAATCCCTCTTTCCCACACCAATCCCTTAGCCACGTGTTTACTTCCCTAATTTTCCTATCCCTATGCCAATTGGCACGTGGCTCGGGCAGTAATCCAGAGATTATGACCCTTGAGGACCTGTACTTCAATTTTCTTCCTAGTGCTTGATAGTCCCCGAACAGGTCCTCCACCCTAGCTTTACCTATGTTGTTAGTCCCAACGTGGACCACAACAACTGGATCCTCCCCCTCCCGCTCCAGTATCCTTTCAAGCCGGTCAGAGATGTCCCGCACCCTGGCACCGGGCAGGCAACACACCATGCGAGACTCCCGATCCGGCTTGCATAGGATACTATCTGTCCCCCTAATTATAGAATCCCCTATAACAACTACTTGTCTTTTTACTCCCCCCTCTTGAATGGCCTTCTGCACCATGGTACCGTGGTCAGTTGGCTCATCCTGTCCAGAGCCCCTTTCCTCATCCATACAGGGAGCAAGAGTCTCATACCTGTTGGACAAGGTCAAGGGCTGAGGCTCCTGCACTCCTGAACTCAGGTTCCCTCTGCCTGCCTCACTTACAGTCACACTCTGATGTCCCTGATCAGTTACTGAATGTGAATTACTTAATCTCCCAGGTGTGACTGCCTCCTGAAACAAAGTGTCCAGGTAACTCTCCCCCTCCCGGATGTGCCGCAGTGTTTGAAGCTCAGATTCCAGATCATCAATTCTGAGCCGGAGATCTTCCAGCAACCAACACTTGCTGCAGATGTGGTCATTGCCATTCACAAGGGGAACAGCCAGCTCCCACATCATACAGCTACAGCACATCACCTGCCCAGCCATCTCTGATTAGTTAATTAATTTATTACTTTGTATAAATTTCAGTTAAAAAAACTTGGAGACCTCTGCTATAGTCTTTTCCAACCTAGTTCTGGTTAACAAATAAGAAAAAGAGAAATAATAATGTAATAAGGCACTCACCTGCTCACCCCAATGGGTCTTATTATTAGGTTAGAGGAGGAGGGCGGGTGGGAGACACTACACGTGTAGTGTCTCGGGTTTCCTCTCCACCAGAATTTATTAACTAGGGAGGGGTAAACCTTCCCAGAAGTCCACGGGACAAACTTCCTGTTCCCTGCAAAGGTAAGTAATTTAAACTTACCACTCACCTCCCGATAGGCTCAGCCCCTGCCGGTATCCAATGGCTGGCTGCTGCAATTTGAAATTGACAAATCTACTCACCAGCTGAAGTATCCCAGCTCCCGCCGAAATCCAACTGACTGCAACCCCTGCAAAGGTAAGTAATTTAAACTTACCACTCACCTCCCGATAGGCTCAGCCCCTGCCGGTATCCAATGGCTGGCTGCTGCAATTTGAAATTGACAAATCTACTCACCAGCTGAAGTATCCCAGCTCCCGCCGAAATCCAACTTGAAAGTCTTCAAGAACAGTGCAGTAAGCAAAATAAAGTATATGACTGCATTAAATTAAAATCAGGTGTGCCTTGCTATTTTAAGGTAGAGATGGGTAAAATTGCTCCACAATTCTTCTATTCACCCGTTGAGGATTCAAGCAAACAGTCTATAACCGACATGCAACTATTGAATTTTAACTTAAGTATGAGCGGAAATGAGGACGAATTATAGCTGCCACTAGTGCACGGACGACAAGTTATCTGTACAAAATGAGGAAGGCGTTATTGCTCAAAGTACAGTCCTGACTGGCGAGGTGCAGATTCTCCCTTTCCAATACTGCAAGTCGCACCCTACTCTTTCCCTTTCGCACCCTCTTACGAGCCCTTAATTAACATCTTCAGCAAACAACGGACGATATTATTGGGGAAACACATACATTCACGTCCCATTCCTATAGCATAGTTAAAGAGACACACGGCCACTGCAGAAGGATATTGAGTTTGTATACAAGGGCAGTATCGTTTCCACAATGACCGGAAAAGATACTTGATTTTTACGTGGTCAAAATTCTGAGTCTGGGAAATATTAAGCTGCCTGATGGGATTTGGAAAAGGTCAAAGGTGACTTCTCCGTGAGGGTTCAAATGACGCAGTGATCCTGTTGTTCGATGGTAATATCGTCTTTCTGTACAGAAACCTGACAACGAAATGTGGGAAGCATGTATAGATGTACATGTAATCAATGTGCCGAATCGATGAGTCGATTTATTGGATTTTTAGTGTGTTAAAGTTGGATGAGACAATAACGGGGATTCAATAATCAAATCACTTCATTATATTACGGGAAATAATTTATTACAATGTGGAATTTGAGAAGGCCCAGTGAATAAAGAGCAGCAACATGCAGCACTTCCGGAAATATGCCGATCATTCTTTACATGTTTCACACGAATTGAGTTACGATCAATTGTGGCAACATCTCGGATCTCCTGTTCCTTTTCCGGCAATTTGGTGCTCGATCAATTGTGTCAATCAGCCTTCATACAAATAGTTCATAGTTTGGTACAATAAAAGTGATCGACTTGGGAAAAGATGCTTACGTGTATATGACCAGTCAACGTAATCTCACAGCCTTGCAAACCAGCGGAAACGTAAAGTGAGAGATTATGTTCTCTTCATCGCTTCCTTTGTTCGTCGCCGAGCGAAAAGGAATGATGGAGTTATTCGTGTGCAGCGTAATGGAATGCGTGAAACATACCTGAGCGAGACAACTTCATTGTAAATATGAACGTACTATCAATAGAGATCAGCATTGATGAAATGCAAGAAGAAAGGAACTGACAATGATCAACCTGTAAAGAACCGATTTAAATGACTTCAGGAAGTTCTTGCATTGTTGCACCAAACTGATATGTCATTGTAAAAATGGAATGAACACATGTATGTCATCAAGATGGAGACTGCAGGGTAGCATGGTAGTGCAGTTGTTAGAACTGCTGCCTCGTGGCGTCGTGGTCCTAGGTTCGCTCCCGGCGCTGTCCGTGTTGGGTTTGCGTATTCTTCCCGTGTTTACGCGGATTTCGCCCCACAACCGAAAGATGTGGAGGAAAGGTAGGTTCGCCACGCTAAATTGCCTCATTATTGGAAAAATATGAATTGAGTACTCTCAACTTAATTTTTTAAAAATTAGATGGAGACTGTAGAATTAAAGTCAAGAATATTACCAGGAGGTGGAACAACGTGGCAATAGATTTATTACTGATTGAAGAGAAAATGAATAGAAGACGAGAGAAGCAGTGGTTAGAGGCCAATTATCTCAGCACAAACGCTGTGAACAGAATGGAATTTGTCACATTCATAAATACGAGATATGTTTTTATCTGAACGAAATTAACTGCCGCAAGTCACTTCTCGGGGTCGTTTTGAAGTTACCCATGCCATGTATTTAATACTTTGCTTTTATGACAAGTGAACTGAGCTTTGAGCAAAGACTGTTGTTTTTATAAGTGCTTTGAAGTTGAAAATGATAAGCAGCGAAGTGACGATAAGCAACGAGTGAGCCTGGACGCCGACGGCATGACTGTTATTGTTTGCGCTATGACTCGAACGAGGCAGAACTGAAGCTGAAAATAACTATCTTTATTACCGTGGATGCCTTTCAACAATGGAAGTGATTCTGTTCAATGTTGCTTGCACTTCCTAATCTTTCACGGCTAAAAAATATGTCATTGTCTTTAGTGTTAAAATGGGCTGCATTCAATGTAATTTCTGGTGAGCGGCGTACGCCTCTTGCCTCTGTCTTTATTTTAAAGCGCAATAAGCGCTCAATTGCATTAACTAGCTGAAGAGGACAGGCCGTCAAATTCAGGGCAAAGACAAGGGGTTATATTCTCTGGCCCCCCCAACGCGGATGTTCCCGTCGGTATGCCGGTCACTGGAAGCTGGGTGCTTTCTTCAACCACCCCACCCCCCGTTTATCAAAGGAAGTTTCAATTGAAGCCACACAACCAATTGAAGCCATCGAACGATGCGAGAAACCGCAGACGGAAGAGCGCTGCCGTTGGGAACAGAAGCAGATAATTCGGGATATGGTCTCTTCTGAAACGCACGGTCATTTGCTACCAAGATTTCAAATGATCTGGATTAGTATCAGGCTATTCTGTGGTACAGCGGTGGTTCATTTCCTTGGAGAACAGAGGCGGGATCAACAACGGAAAACAACGTAATATTTCATTTGAAAAGAGTGCCGTTAACATTCATGTGAAAGTAAGCAGTGTGCCTTTTGATTAAATTACCAATGGGCAGCCTGTAGACGAGAAATAGCAAGTGCCAGAAAGGGAAGATGTATGGCCGCAGCAGACATTCGGTTGAAGAGCAGGAACGGAGCCATTACAAGTTGCCGCCTGGTTACTTTTAAATAGGGACGAAGAAAAGATCTTCAGAATTGATTCACCCTGCTGGGTTATAGCATAAACAAATCGGCAATGATAGTGATGCATGCCATGTCAATAGCAGAATTCGAGGCATTTAAAGATAAATAATCAATTTATGTAGGATAACCTATGTACTTCTGATGCGAGGTTTTTTGTATAATGGCGGGGGGGGGTGGTGGTGGTCATATTTCGATAGGCTCAAACTCTAATTTCCGGGAAAATTTATATAATGGTTTGTGAGGAAGAAGAGGGTTTATGATTTTGGAGGGAGGTTGAAGGTGGACTGCAAATGGGCAAGGGTCGTTGCGCCAACAGCAGACATCAAGAAGCGACCACAGAGCAAAGTATGAATAAATGCCAACGTTTATTTGCGGTTTTTCACAAACACCTAACCTGCGACAGAAAACCAATGGTGTTTAAAGTCTGGGAAAATATTGCAAGGTATGAAACGGACCAGCTAACCTATTATCATAATATTAGCCAATTACTACAAACGTCGAAGTCGCAATTCCAAGATTACTTATTTATATTGTTCTTGCATGATTCCAACAGTCTATAAGTGGACAATGATAAACAGGTCGTATAGCATGGAAGACAGAAACCAGACAGATGCGTTTAAATAAATGGAGAGTGAAATGAACCAAGTAGTTTGCTTGGAGATGCGTCAATAAAGACATTTGACATGTCGTGAGCCACGCTAAAAGAGTAGCATTTTCATGCCCGCCGATTAATGCCCTTGAGGACGGGATCGGGAATCTCACTTCTTGAAGTATTGCAGCCGATGTGCTGTGGTCGCCTTATTTATGACAGAGGCCGTGAAAACGTGCTGTTCGTGAGTTGTTGTATTGCTCTTCGTCGATGAAGCACACTGCTGCCAGTGTGCATCCTTGCGAGAGAAAACTGAAGTTGCCAGTCCACCAAAGATGTCGACATTCTTTATCATTATTTAAGTTGCACGCGTTCAGACAATGTGGGCGTTTTCCACTATACTCCTGACAGATGCTTTTGACCTGCTCGTGCAGCTACTTAGATATCTGTTCCATTACAGAATCGGGGTGATATTTTCACCCAGGACGTTGACACCGGAGACTCAGCGAAGGCAATTACATTGGACGTCAAGGTGAGATAGACCAACGCCTCCCGTGAAAGTGTGTGCTTGATGTGTTCAATCGGTACATTGACGTCTTCTTCAAAAAAAGAGAAAAGGAAGTAAATACCGGAGTGGACAACGCAATGCTGATGCAGTTGATAAGAAATATAGGAGATAGAAGTGAGAGCACTAAACAGTAGACGTCAACAGTCTGGATTATGTCGGCCTGCTGAGTCAGGAAACGATATAACTAGAGCAATCTAATTACTTTTCCTAGTATGTAGTAAATTAAATTATTTTTATTGCAATGCATTTAACCCTGCAGTAAGGCCGACATCTGTTACAATCCTAAAATCCTTTTCAGAATGGTTTGGATCACTGTTAATGAAATAGAGTTTTTCCAATGGCGTGCATTCTTAACGACTGAGATTACAATGAAACTTCACAGTGCAGGCCCGTAAATCGGAGAATAAACGGCCAAAATATTGATTGACGTTTTAAACTTTCATTATCTACCTTTGACAAACCATGGATTATTAAATGACACCGAGTCTGGGACTCTTAAACAGAAGTCGTGTTTGACAATGGTTTGGATAATGATGAAGTCACAAGACAACGTATTGTTACAGAATAATGTGCGGATTATGAAGAACCAAGTGAAAACAAGGTAGTTTTGAAGCGCCAGACGTCGGACAAACAGGTTGACATTACATTGGAGACTGAATTACGTAAGGGATAGCAGAAATGAACATGATACTAATCCGATTACACTTTTAGAGTCATGGAGTTGTTTAGCATAGGAAGAGGCCTGTCGGCCCATCATCTCTGCGCTGGCTATTAAACACCTATTCCTTATAATCCCATTCGACAAGAGTCGGTCCATCGCCTTCTATAATATGGTGTTTCAGGTGCTTATTCAAATGCTCCTTACAAGGGATACAACTCCAGTTACGATCGCCAGATATTGCTTCCGAAGCATTTGATTTCATTGTTATAAAAACATAATCTGCAAATGTTAATTGGGATTATAAATTCTATGTGTGTAGATATCTTGCAAAAATAAGGCGACAACACTGTTATCGTAAATTGTTTGACAAACTGCAATATTGCTTTTATATGTGATGTCTTGGATATTACTTTGAGGCATCTTGGGCATAATGTTCAGTGGAGTCACACGCTTCATATATAATTGTGATAGAGGACTATTTTATAACTCGTTTACGATGGCACACGATGGTTTGACAATTATTGGGGTCAATGAGAAAGTAAAAACACAATTAAGCATTAGTGTAACTTAGCATCGGTTTTAACTAGCGTGTTTTGTGCCATTCTGTGTGGTGACCCACACAATGCATGTAAAGACAATAGGCAGAGCAATGACCGAATCAGCCTGGATGATTTAAGGAATTAGAAAGCATTTCGAGATATAGAGAGCAAAATAACCTTGCCGCGATGGCTACGCGCAAACATACCATATCAATTCAATACTAGGAGGAGCTTGAGAGAGCCACTCTGGGTGGGGTTACTGGGTTATGGGTTTACGGGGATAGGGCGGTGGCTGAAGAGCGGTGCTTTTTCCAATACAGATGCAGACTCGAGGGGCCGAATAGCCTCCTTGTGCGCTGAAAATTATATGATTCACTCGCGAGATACTGGCCACTGTGAAAGATAAATATAAGGCACGAAGTCATAGATTTTCAGTGAATAGAAATCTTTTCAGATGGGACTTGAGAAAGAATGTGATGCATACCCATATTGGGTAAGATTTGGAATGCATGACATAATGAATTTATATATCAGATTTTAGAAAAAAGTTAATTTAGCATGGTCTTGAACTATGACATTTCAGCAACATGGCCAAGGAATTGACGTATGCGTTTAAATTAGGCAGCCGTCTCAAAGAATAAAGCCGCACGTGATGAACGAAATTGTTGTATTCAATACCGCATTACTTCATGACGATGCGAAAACGACCCACTTTTCATTTTGACACGTTTTAAAACTAGATGCAATGTCGACTTTGAACAAAAGAAACACCGTCATGCAGCTAAAATCAAATTAAATTTTTATGTTTCAATATTTTAATTGCATTGGCATGCAAAATGATTCCGGTCATGTTTCAAAATCAGTTTGGTGCAATATAACATTTTATCTTTTCAGAAGATATTTATTCATTTTTGTATTGCAGAGAAAAATGATAGCGATGAATCATCAGGTAGCTTGCATAATACCAAACATGTATTTTGACATCAACATGTAGTTCTACAATTTTAAAACATCCTATATTTTATTCGAGATCATAAGGGCAAAAATAGTGTGTGTTCTGCTCCTGCCCGATACACTTCACATTTAGTTAAGATTATTTAAAAGTAATTAAATTTAACAGTGGAGGACAGGAAAATGTGACCTCACGACGATGCTAAAATGTCTCAATGAAATTGATAGAGTGTCAGTTGTGAGGACAATTTCATTTGCAGCCAAGGGTCACATCTATGGATATGTACTATGCCAATGCCGTGAAACAGGCAAATGATCTGTTTGAGGAATGCAACTTTTCTCGCAGCCTCAGAGAATCAACATATGCTGTCTTCCAAAAATGGCCTCAGGGAAGTGGATGGATTCTGAAAGCTGTTACTAATAATCGGCATGCTCACTTCCCAAAGCGGCAAACTTTGCGTGCTTGGTTGTATTGAGTACATTTAAATACACGGAACTGTCCTTCTGAGATTGGATGTCCCCTCAATTTGCGCGTCTACAGTACTAGACAGGTATCATGGAGACATCTCCACTATTTCCTTTGTTGCAAGTTCCTTTTCACCCTCACTAAATTACTACATCTTACATGTTGCTTGCTCTTACCAGACACTTTCCCTCCTTCGGACGGAATTTGAGCTGGATTTGGAAGAAATACAAACCGATCGGATGGTAACCTAAGTAACGATTCACAGCAGGTGGAATCAAGAACAAGAAAAAACACAGCAAATATATGGAGAAAAGTGAAAGGCAGAGACATCAAGTGTCAGCATCCGATAACGGCACTTTAAAACATAGTGGGGACTGGTCAAGGAGTGTTAAAAGTACTCGGCTTAAGATTTTATACCTGAACGTCTGAAGCATTCGAAATAACATTGATGAATTATTTGCGCAGATAGATGTAAAGACGTGTGTTATGGATGAGGTTGCGGAGACAACGCTCCAAGGTGACCACAGATGGGATCTCCATGTTCAGGGGTATTCGGTTTATAGGAAGGACAATCAGTGGAAGGTGGTCGAGTTCGCTTGTTGATTGAACAAAATATTGATACAATGTTGAGTAATGAAAAGAGCACTGGCGATGTATGTAACCTGTATGGGTTGAGGCAAGAAAAACCACAGATCGAAAAACATTCCGAGTAGTGGTATTCAGGCCACCAAATTGCAGTGGTAATGTTGGGAAACATTAGACAAGACATCAGAGAATCGTACATTAAAGGAACATCTGTGTTTATGGTTGATTTGAATCTGCATAACAATTGTGTCAGTAAAATTAGTGACAGTACAAAAGAGGAGGAATGTCTAGAGTCTGTACCGGATGGGTTTTTTGAAACAATTCTTGCGGAAAAACAAGAGAGCAGACGACCTTGGCCTTGGCGTTGTGCAATGATGAAGGGTTAGTTGGTCACCTCGTTGTGAGAGACCTCTTGCGAAACAGTGATCATTATATGATACATTTTTTTGGTGGATAGTGAGGTAGTTGATTCCAAGACTCGAGTTCTGAGTCTCAAGGAAGGTAAATATGATGGTATGAGCTGGCTGTGATGGGCTGGGACACATTATATACAATTTACAGTGCAGAAGGAGGCCATTCGGCCCATCGAGTCTGAATCGGCTCTTGGAACCGTGAGGAACCGTGGGCAGGCAACGGCAGTCATTCAAACAACGAATTGATGAAGGTCAAAAGTTGTTTTTTATTCCTGATGGCACAAAAGGAGAAAGGGAACCGTGGCCAAACTATGGCTTCCAAGGAAAAACGGGGATAGTATTATATACAATAAAGAGGCATGTACGGTCACAAAGGAAGGCATAGATAACGTACCGGAGATTTTCAGAAATAAAAGTTTTAGCGAGGAGCTGAAGGAAGATGGTATTAGTCGAAATATGGGTTTCATGAAATTAGCAGCATTGAAGGCAGGTTACTCTTAAGAGTTCGATTATCGTCATCCCAGAGTACTTCAGGAAGTAACCCTAACAATATTGGATCGAGTGGCTGTCGTTCTCCCAAATTGTTTGAAGTCTGGGATGGTTTGTAAAGATTTAATAAATCCCAGCAATTCAGACAGGGAGGTCGAGAGAACTAAAATGAACTAGAGACCAGTGCGCCAAACGTCGTCAATAAGGAAGTAGCTGAAGTCCATTATCATGGATTTCACGGCGCGGCATTTGGATAGAAAAGGTATCCACAGACGAAGTCAGAATGGATATATGACAGGTAAATCACGTTTCGGAAATCGTTTTGTTTCACAGTGGATAGCTGTATTGCTTCAAAACTCCAGGGTCCCAGGTTCGAAACGCGGCTTGCATCAATGTCTGTGTGGACTCAGTACGTTCTCACCCTGTCTTCCACTGGGTGCTCCGCTTTTCTCCCACAAGACCCGAAAGACTTTCTGGTGGGTAATTTGGACATTCTGAATTTTCGTCTGTCGACACGGACAGGCGGCGGAATGTAGCGACGAAGGGTTTTTCACAATATCTTTATTGCACTGTTATCGTAAGACTAGAACATAGAACATAGAACATTACAGCACAGTACGAGCCCTTCGGCCCTCGATGTTCGCCGACCCGTGAAACCATCTGAAGCCTATCTGACTTGCACTATTCCATTTTCATCCATATGTCTATCCAGTGACCACTTAAATGCCCTTAAATTTGGCGAGTCTACTACTGCTGCAGGCAGGGCGTTCCACACCCCTACTACTAACTGAGTAAATAAACTGCCTCTGACAGCTGTCCTATATCTACCACCCCTCAATTTAAAGCTATGTCCCCTCGTCTTGGTCATCACCATCCGAGTTAAAATACTCTCACTGTCCACCCATATCTAACACTCTGGTTATCTTATATGCCTCTATTAAGTCACCTCTCAGCCTTCTCCTCTCTATCGAAAACAACCTGAAGTCCTTGAACCTTTCCTCGTAAGACCTTCCTTCCATACCAGGCAACATCCTAGTAAATCTCATCTGAACCCTTTCCAAAGCTTCCACATACTTCCTATAATGTGGTGACCAGAACTGCGCGCAGTACTCCAAGTGCGGCCGCACCAGAGTTTTGTACAGCTGCAGCATGACCTCGTGGCTCCGAAACTCAAACCCCCTACTGATAAAGGCTAGCACACCATATGCCTTCTTAAGAGCCCTATTAACCTGGGTGGCAACTTTCATGGATTTATGTACCTGGATGCCGAGATCTCTCTGTTAATCTACACTACCAAGATTCTTGCCATTAGCCCAGTACTCTGCATTCCTGTTACTCCTTCCAAAGTGAACCACCTCACAATTTTCATCATTAAACTCCATCTGCCACTTCTCAGCCCAGCTCTGCAGCTTATCTATGTCCCTCTGTAACCTCTAACATCCTTCAGCACTATCCACAACTCCACCGACCTTCGTGTCACCTGTACATTTACTAACCCATCCTTCTACACACTCTTCCAGGTAATTTATAAAAATGACACACAGCAGAGGCCCCAAAACAGATCCTTGCGGAACACGACTAGTAACTGAACTCCAGAATGAACATTGCTACCAACCACCACCCTCTGTCTTATTTCAGCTAGCCAATTATTGATCCAAACCGCTAAATCACCTTCAATTCCATACTTCCGTATTTTCTGCAATAGCCTATCGTGTGAATCCTTATCAGACGCCTTACTGAAATCCATATACACCACATCAACCGCTTTACTCTCATCCACATGTTTGGTCACCTTCTCAAAAAACTCAATAAGGTTTGTGAGGCATGACCTACCCTTCACAAAACCGTGTTGAGTATCGCTAATCAACTTGTTATTTTCAAGATTATTATAAACCCTATCTCTTATAACCTTTTCCAACATTTTACCCACAACCGAAGTACGGCTCACAGGTCCATAATTACTTGGGTTGCCTCTATTCCCCTTCTTGAACAAGGGGACAACATTTGCTATTCTCAAGTCTTCCGGCATGATTCCTGTCGACAAAGACGACATTATGATCAAGGACAAAGGCTCTGCAATCTCCTCCCTGGCTTCCCAGAGAATCCTAGGATAAATCCCATCTCTCCCAGGGGACTTATCTATTTTTACAATTTCCAAAATTGCTAACACCTCCTCCTTGTCAACCTCAATCATATCTAGCCTGGTCGACTGTACCTGAGTATTCTCCTCGACAACATTGTCTTTCTCCAGTGTAAACACTGTCAAAAACTATCCATTTAACTTACATAGAATTTACAGTGCGGAAGGAGGCCATTTGGCCCATCGAGTCTGCACCGGCTCTTGGAAAGAGCACCCTACCCAAGATCAACACCTCCACCTTATCCCCATAACCCAGTAACCCCACCCAACACGAAGGGCAATTTTGGACACTAACGGCAATTTATCATGGCCAATCCACCTAACCCGCACATCTTTGGACTGTGGGGGGAAACCGGAGCACCCGGAGACAACCCACGCACACACAGGGAGGATGTGCAGACTCCGAACAGACAGTTACCCAAGCCGGAATGGAATCTGGGACCCTGGAGCTGTGAAGCATATGTGCTATCCACAATGCTACCGTGCTTAACTCTTCCCCTATCTCCTCTGATTCCAGACACAACTTTCCACTACTATCCTTGATTGGCCCTAATCTTACTCTAGTCATTATTTTGTTCCTGATATACATATAGAAAGCCTTAGGGTTTTCCTTGATCCTATCCGCCTACGACTTTTCGTGTCCTCTCCTCGCTTTTCTTAACTCTCCCTTTAGGTCCTTCCTGGCGAACTTCTAACTGTCCTAACTGAGCCTTCATGTATAATCTAACATAAGCCGTCTTCTTCCTCTTGACAAGTGCTTCAACTTCCTTAGTAAACCACGGTTCCCTTGCTCGACAATTTCCTCTCTCCCTGACAGATACATACTTATCAAGGATACGCGGTAGCTGTTCCTTGAAAACGCACCACATTTCGATTGTACCCATCCCCTGCAATTTCCTACCCCATCCTATACATCCTAAATCTTGCCGAATAGCATCATAGTTGCCTTTCCCCCAGCTATAATTCTTGCTTTGCGGTATATACCTATCCCTGCCCATCGCTAAAGTAAAGGTAACCGAATTGTGATCACTATCACCAAAGTGCTCACATACATCTAAATCTAAGAACTGGCCGGGTTCATTTTCCAGTACCAAATCCAATGCGGCATCGCCCCTTGGTGGCCTGTCTACATACTGTGTCAGAAAACCATCCTGCACACACTGCACAAAAACTGACCCATCTATAGTACTCGAACTGTAGTATTTCCAGTCAATATTTGGAAACTTAAAGTCCCCCATAACAAGTACACTGATACTCTCGATCCTGTCGAGAATCATCTTTGCTATCCGTTCCTCTACATCCTTGGAACTATTCGGAGGTCTATAGACAACTCCCAACAGGGTGACCTCTCCTCCCCTGTTCCTAACCGCGGCCCATACTACCTCAGTAGACGAGTCCTCAAACGTCCTTTCTGCCGCCGTAATGCTTTCCTTCATTAACAATGCCACCCCCCCCTTCTTTTACCATCTTCTCTGTTCTGACAGAAACATCGAAATCCTGGAACCTGCAACAACTATTCCTGTCCCTGCTCTACCCATGTCTCCGAAATCGCCACAACATCGAGATCCCAGGTACCAACCCATGCTGCATGCTCACCCACCTTATTCTGGTGCTCCTGGCGTTGAAGTAGACACTCTTCAAACCAGCATCTTGAAAATGAAATGAAATGAAAATCACTTATTGTCACGAGTAGGCTTCAATGAGGTTACTGTGAAAAGCCCCTAGTCGCCACATTCCGGCGCCTGTCCGGGGAGGCTGGAACGGGAATCGAACCGTGCTGCTGGCCTGCTTGGTCTGCTTTATAAGCCAGCGATTTAGCCTTGTGAGCTAAACCAGCCCCTTGCTTGCCGGTGCCCTCTTTCGACTTTTTAACCCTATCCCTGACAACACTACTCTCAACATCCTGTACACTGGGACTACAATTTAGGTTCACAACCCCCTGCTGAATTAGTTTAACCCCCCCCCCACCCCCCGAAGAGCTCTAGCAAATCTCCCACCCAGGATATTGGTACCCCGCTGGTTCAGGTGAAGACCATCCTGCTGTTAGTGGTCCCACCTATCCCAGAATGAGCCCCAATTATCCAGGAAACCAAAACCGTCCCACCCGAGCACCCTGAATTTCTGTCTCAAATCCCTATATCTGTTCCTACCTATTTTGTCAGTACCTATGTGGACCACGACTTGGGGCTGCTCCCCCTCCCCTTTAAGGATCCCAAAAACACGAACAGAGACATCACGAACCATGGCACTTGGGAGGCAACACACCGACCGTGAGTATCATTCGTTCCCACAGAACTTCCTGTCTGTTCCTCTAACTATGGGGTCGCCAATGGCAAGTGCTCTATTCCACTTCTCCCTTCCCTTCTGAGCAACAGGGACAGACTATGTGCCAGAGACCTGTGCCCCATTGCTTACCCCCCCCCCCCCAACAGTACCCAAAACGGTGTACTTGTTATTGAGAGGAACGACCACAGTGGATCCCTGCACTGCCTGCCCGTTCCCTCTCGTTCACCTGACGGTAACCCATCTACCTTCTCGTTTTACCTGAAGTGTGACTAACTCCCTATAACTCCTCTCAATAACCCCCTCCGCCTCCCGAATGATCCGAAGTTCATCCAGCTCCAGCTCCAGGTCCCTAACGCGTTTCTCGACGAGCTGGTGTTGGCTGCAGGTCCCGCAAATGTAGTCAGCAGGGTCACTCGAGGTGACCCTTTCCTCCCACATTCTGCAGGAGGAACATTCAACTGCCCTAACCTCCAGTCCCACTGAACTAACATCCCAACTACTGAAAACGAAAAAAGTCTATTTGCGACAGTAAAGAATATTATTGTTATTACTCACATCTGATATAACTCAAAGAGTTAACCAGGGCGAAGCGCTGTGTGTGGTTGATTTAGACTTTCAGAATGTTGTGGATAGATTCTCACACACAGAAGATGACTATGTAAAGTTGAAGCAGACGGTATTGTGGGTAGTGGCTTGAGATGGAGAGTCATACGGTTAGGAGAGTGCAAGCAAAAAGTTGGAGTAAATATTTTTTAGATTGGCAGGCGGTGACTAGTGTAGAACAGCAGGGATCCGTTATAGAACCCCAACTGTTCATATCATATGCTTCTGATCTGAACGAGGGATGTAAATGCAAGATTACGAAATTTCCAGAAGATATAACGTTGCGTGGGAGGTTGAATTTTGAGGTGGTTGTAGAGATGATTCTTCAGCGGGATACGGACAGGCTGAGTGAGGTGACATGTGCATGACAAATGCAGTATAACGTGGATGAATGTGAGGTCATCCACATGGGTCGCGATGATACGAAGGCAGATTATTATTGGAATGGGTGTATGTTAAAAGAGGTGGATACTCAGAGAGAGCTTGGTACCCTCGTGGGTCGGTTGCTGAAAGTCATAGCGCGGGTACAGCAGGCAGTAAAGAAGACACATTGAATGTTGGCCTTCATAGCGACAGAATTTGAGTATAGGAATATGGATATTTTGCAAGATATCTTAAAGACATTGGTGAGGTCATAGCTGAAGTATTGTATGCAATCTTATTGTCCTTTTTGACGAAAGATGGAGGGGGAGGGGTGATGGAGGGAGTGCAGCGAAGGTTTAGAAGTTGATTGCTGGGAAGACGGGGCTATCATATGAGGAGAGAGGAATTCAGTTATATGATGTACATTGGAGTTCAGAGTGAAGGAGGAATTTCACAGCAACTTAAAAAATTCTAACAGGATTAGGCAGGCTAATATTGATTCCGGATGGTGACGGAGTCTGCAACTTGGGGTCATAGCTTGAGTATAACGGATAAATTCTTCATGACGTAGATGAGCATAAATGTATTCGCAGAGTGTGGAATATTTGTGGAATTCGCTTCCACGGAAAGCAGTTGAGGTGAAAGCATTGTGCAATTTCATGAAGGAATTAGATAAAGTTCTTGGGACTAAATGAGGGATATGGTGGTGGGGGGGGGGGGTGATTAGGGTATTTAACTCTATGATCAGCCATGGTCATAAGGAATGGCCGAGTAGGCTCTAAGGACCGAATGGCCTCCTACTGCAAGCCATTTCTATGTATGTAAAGCCTACTCAACCACGGATCGTTGCCTTGGAAGCTACTAGAAGCTATCTTGGGACGCAATTAACAACATCAATAGGGACGTCCGAGCAAAACGCTAATTTGAGTGGTTGGGCAGTATCTTATACTAGGGATTGTATATAAATAGCTGTAATAGAAAGAACTAAAAAAGATAACAGTTAGGGAACCAAGCTGAAAGAATAGTGTGTGTCATTTAGAGTAGAAATTTTCTTAACCTCTGAAGTATATATTTTTTACATTCATGTCTTTATCAGTTTTAGAAAGGACAGATAGAGCGGTAAAGTTCTTCAGTTGTGACATATGGCAAGTCAGTGAAACTTCCAGAATTCCTGAAAACTGCATCTGGAGAATGTTGTCCTGTTTGCAACACCTCGCAGACCGCATGGATCCCTTGGATCAGCAGTTGGATGCAAGTAGGAGCGTCAAAGACGGGATCTTTGGAGCCGTGGTTACACGGGGCTGCAAGAATATTGATGGATGACCGCCAGAAGGGGCAGACAGGCCGTGGACGTATCACTTGCAGCTGTCCCCTTCTCTATCAAGTGTGGATACTGTTGGGGGCAATGCTTTATTAGGACAAAACAGCAGGAACACACAGAACAGTGCCAACACGGCTAACTCTGTTGTTGAGCAGGGAGTGACAAAGCGTACAAGAGCAACAGTGTCGGAGACTCTGTTGTCAGAGGCTCGTGCCAGGGTCTAGAATGTCTCTGAATAGGCTGACCTCATTCTGAAGGGGGAGGGTGAACAACCAGACGTAATGGTATATATTTATACGAATGAATTTGGTAGGAAAAGTGACGAGGTCCTTCAACATGAGTTCAGGGAGTAAGGTCGAAAGTCAAACAGCAGTTTGATGGTTGTTATTTCCGGAGTACGGCCTGTGCCACGGGCCAGTGAGGATAGAAATTGAACGGTCGTACAGCTAAACACCTGACTAAAAAGCACGTGCATGAGTGACGGTTTCAGACAACTCGACCACTGGGATCTACTCTGGGGAAGGTGGGGTCTCTATAAGAAGGACGGCTTAGATCTAAAGTTGAGGGACGTACATATCCTGGCCAACGCGTTTAATTCGGTCACATGGGAGGGTTTAGACTAGTGTGGCAGAGAGTTCGGGCCAGAGCAATAGGTCAGAAGGTGAAATAACTGAGTGGCAAGTGGTTAATAGGGCGAGAAAGCCTCAGAAAAAAGAGCAGGCAGGGAAGATGTTGCTGAACATAGCTTCCCTGGTGGTCAGAAGTGCATTTGCTTCACTGCGGGAAGTATAAGAGGTAAGGCAAGTCAACGTAGATTTGGAATAGTACTTGCAACTGTAATAATGTTGTCGTTGCAGAGTCTCGGTTGATGGAGGCACAGGACTGGCAGCTGAACGTTCTTGGATTTAGATGTTTCAAACGGAATAGCGGGGGATGGAAAAGGGATGGGCGAGTTTCACTACAGTGAAAGAGAATATCACAGCTACACTGCGGGAGGACACCTCAGCGGATTGACGCAGCGAGTAAATATGAGTAGAGCTCAGGAATAGGAAATCTACAGTCATATTGTTGCTGGTTTACTGCAGGCATCCCAATAGATGGCGGGTGATAGAGGAGCAGGTACGTAGACAGATGCAGGAAAGGTATAACAGCAACAAGGTTGTTTTGGTGGGTGATGTTTACTTCTTCCTTATTGACTGGGACTCACTTAGTACGTTGGTATTGGATGAGGCAAAGTTTGTATCAGTATGCAGGAGGGCTTTTTTAAACAATGTGCAAATAGTCAAACTGGGGAATCGGCCAAATTGGACCTGGTTTTGGGAAATTAGGCGCGCCAGGTGTTCGAGTTTCAGGAGGGAAGCATTTCGAGAACAGTGGCCAGAATTCAATAAGTTTTACAATGCTGTTGCATGAAGATAAGAGTAGTTCTCGGGTGAGAGTATTAAATTTAAGATCAGGCTAATTGCAACATTATTAGGCAAGAACTGAGTAATGTAGACTGTGGGCGGATCTTTGAGATTAGATCGACATCTAGAGGCGTTGTGGGAGACATTCAAATGTCAATTAATATGAATTCAGGAACGATATGTCACTGTGAGGAAGAAGGATAAATATTGCAGTTTTCGGGAACCTTGGATACCGAGGGATATTCTGAGTCTGGTCAAAAAGGTTAGGTGGATTGGCCATGCTAAATTGCCCGTAGTGTCAGGTTAATGGGGGGGTTGTTGGGTTACGGGTATAGGGTGGATACGTGGGTTTGAGTAGGGTGATCATTGCTCGGCACAACATCAAGGGCCGAAGGGCCTGTTCTGTGCTGTACTGTTCTATGTTCTATGTTCTAAAAAGAAAAAGGAAGCAATTGTAAAAGCTGGAAGGCTGGGAAAAGATGAAACTGGTGAGGAATATGATGGAAGTAGGTTCCAGGAATACTAAAACGGGGTCACGAAATGTCATTCGCCAACAGGGTTAAGAACAATACCAAAGCTTTTTATAAATATATAAAGAGCAGGAGAACAGCCAGGGAAATGAATGGCCCACACGTGAACAGCAGAGCGAATATATGCATCATAGAGTCATTGTGGTTTCCGGCTTAAAATGTGCCCTTCGGCCAAACTTCACAATATCGCCCAGTCTGTACTACTGAGCTCATCCCAATTGCCCGCATTTGCCCCCTCACCCTATTTTACCCATGCGTCTCATATTACTGTCCAAACGCTTTATAAAAGGCAAAATGTAACCGTCTCTACTACTTCCCCTGACAGCTCCTTCAAGGCACTCAACCCTCTGTTTTAAAAAAATTCCCTTTTGAATCTCTCCCGTCTCACCTTAAACCCATGCCCTCTAGTTTGAGACTCCTCTACCTTTGTGAAAATAAGTTGACCAACTACCTGATCTATTTCCCTCATTTTATAAGACATCTACAAGGGGCCTCACGGTAGCATGGTGGTTAGCATCAATGCTTCACAGCTCCAGGGTCCCAGGTTCGATTCCCGGCTGGGTCACTGTCTGTGTGGAGTCTGCATGTCCTCCCTGTGTGTGCGTGGGTTTCCTCCGGATGCTCCGGTTTCCTCCCACAGTCCAAAGATGTGCGGGTTAGGTGGATTGGCCGTTCTAAATTGCCCGTAGTGTAAGGTTAATGGGGGGATTGTTGGGATACGGGTTACGTGGGTTTAAGTAGGGTGATCATTGCTCGGCACAACATCGAGGGCCGAAGGGCCTGTTCTGTGCTGTACTGTTCTATGATCTATGATCGCCCCTGAGCCTTTGACGCTCCAGGTAAAGAAAAAACCCAGTCATTTCCACCTTCTCGTTATAACTCAAACAATCAAGTACCGGTGGCTTCTTAGTGATCA
Source organism: Scyliorhinus canicula (assembly GCF_902713615.1). Lineage (NCBI taxonomy): Eukaryota > Metazoa > Chordata > Chondrichthyes > Carcharhiniformes > Scyliorhinidae > Scyliorhinus > Scyliorhinus canicula. The sequence goes on from NC_052157.1 coordinate 93,585,222, forward strand.
TTAGATGTACTCTTTCTAGTTTACTAATATAATTTCTATACTGAGGTGACCAGAACTGTATACAGTATTCCAAGTGTGGTCTCACTATTGCCTTGTAGAATTTATGCAAACGTCCCGACTCCTTCAGTTTAAAAAACAATTCTCGAAAATCACCCTTTGTCGTCTGTCCTCAAGGCAACTTTGTATCCAATTGATTAACACACCCTGGATCCTGTGATATTTAGCGCAATGTAAGAAAATGGACGATGTACAAAGTACATACTTCTCATCAGTATTCACCAAAGAGAAGGAATTGGTGGATGATGAGTCTGGGTAAGGATGTGCAGATAGTCTGGGTCACATTGAGATCAAAAACGAGGAGGCGTCTTGAAAAACATTGAGGTAAATAAATCCCCAGGGCCTCATGGAATCTACCCACATTATTGATGGAGGCACTGGAGGAAATTGGTGGGGCCTTGACAAGAATCTTTATATCTTTTTGACTAAAGGTGAGGCTTCAGAACGCCGGAGAATAGCTAGTGATGTTCCTTACTTTAAGAAGGACAGAAACGATAGTCCAGGAAATTACATGCCTTAGGTCAGTGGTACGGAAATTATTTGAAAGGAATGTTCGAGGCACGATTTATTCCTCTTTGGAAGGAAGTGGACGTATTCGCAAAGGACAGCATCGTTTTTTGTAGGGGAGGCCGTCTATCATTAATTTGCTCGAGTTTTTTTCCAGGAAGTGACGAAGATGATTGAAGATGGTAGCGCAATGGATGTTATCTACTTAGACTTCAGTGAGGTCTTTGACAAGTTCCCTAATGGCTGACTGGTGCAGAAGGCGATGTCACATTGAATAAGACGTCAGCGGGCAAGATGGCTACAGAACTGGCTCGGCCACAGGAGAAGGAGGGTTGCAGTGGAAGGGTTCTTTTCTGAATGAAGGGCTGTTGCTAACGGTGCTGCAGATCTATTAGAGCCATGGTCTTTGCTGTTTGCAGTATATATAATTGATTTGCAGTAAGTCGCAACTGCTCTGACTTGTAAGATTGTGGACGACTCAGCTTTTCGCCGAATTGCGGATAGCGATGAGGACTGTCAGACGATACAGCAGGAGAGAGATCAGTTACGGACTTGGGCAGAGAGATGACAGATGGCGTTTTATATGGGTAAATGTTAGGTATTTTGTTTTGGAAGATATAATACTAGTGGGAAATATACAGTAAATATCAGAAACATTTAATAGTTTTGCAGGCAGATGGAGCTCGGTGTCCAGGTCCACAGGTCAATAAAAGTGACAACGCAGGTGGAAAAGTAGTCAGAAAGGCATATGGCATGTGTGCCTTAATCCGACGGTGCATTGAGTATACAAACTGGCAAATCATGCTGCACCTGAATAGAATCTCAGCTAGGCAACACTGTGAATATATTACCAGAAGGCCATGGACGTTTTAGAGTTGGTACATAAGAGTGTGAACAGAATTTTGTGTTCTGTGAGGTGCATTGACTATGAGCAGAGGTTGGGGAAACACGGTTTGTTCCCACTGGAACGAAGGAGGGTAAGGGGCGACCTCATAGAAGTTTTCAAAGTTCTGAGAGGCATATGGCCAAACTGAACGATCAGACTTTTTGTTTCCAGGGTGGAAGAATCAGTTACTAGTTGGCGTGGATTTAAGGTGTGAAAGGCAACGGTTCGTAGAGATGAGCGAAGGACGTTTTTTTTGCACAGAAGGTAGTAGGTGCCGGGAAATCTGCTCGTGGAGGAGTTGGTGGAAGCAAGTGAGATAGTGACGATTAAGGCGCGTCTTCACAAATATATAGATAGCGTGGGAATCGAGGAATACGGGCCACAAAAATGCAATCGTTTTAGACCAGATGGTCAGCATTTTAGGCGCAGGTTGGAGTGCCGACGTTCCTATTCCAGCTGTACTTCGGTTTGTTGTTTGCTGTCGCATTCCCAGAATCTCCGCAATTGCTCCGTGATCGGGACCAATTGTGTGATTTTTGCGTGTTTGTGTATCATTGTATTTCGAGATATGACATGCATTATAATATCTATGTGAGCAATACGGTGAATGTATTGGGACTGGAGTCGTAATCTAGTATATCAACCAAACATTGAAAAAATGAAACTGCAACATTCAAAAATCTACGTATTTATCAACACGACTTCAATGGGAGTCACTGTCGTCTGAGAGTCAGAACCCTGTACATTTAGCGTACACTATATTTCAAGTTATGGAACTTTGCTTGAGTGTTGTAAATTTCAGAATACTAAGGGGAGGAAAAGTCGAAGCTATCAAGAGAACATAACTACTTCCACAACAATATTTCGAAGGCACCATGCCAAATTTTACATTTTTACTTTCCAGTATTGCAGTTAACATCAACACTCTCAGTGCATGCCAGCATGAGTTCACTGCTTTGTATGTGATCCAGTTGTGCGCATAATTTCCGTCAGATTTCCTATTTTGGAAGAATTTTCAATGTAAGACAATGTCATTACCTGTAAGGTACCTTGGAATGTCATGTAAAATATGTAATTTACCGGCACTTCGCCCGTGCCTTACTCATGTTAGTTTAATCTTAGTTTAAAGTCTAAAGAAATGTATCCATTTTCAAAATATCTATTATTTGCATCCGCATTATCTTCGCTTTAATCTTAGCACCTTTGAATCCTTTTTGTTCCAGAACTGGCAATTCTCCGGCAAAAGTATGGTAAATATCTTATTTACTGAAATATATGCGTCAGTATCAGCATCCTACTTGCATATGCCATCGTTCTTCGACAATATTTCACTACCAAATCAATTAATTAAAATCAATCCTTGGCTTGCTGCAATTAACCGGCGAGCATAACGCAAGCTGAATAAATCAACACCTCGTCTACCGATTAGACATGTCAGAACCTTTACGACAAAATATTGATTTAAACAAATTGAGAGAGTAAACGTCCTCTACAACGTAAATCCACCCCCCCCCCCCCCCCCCACACACACGCGCACACACAAACACACAATTCAATTCTCATGCCCGTTCTTTTGGAGCTCCTTCGGCTGATCTAATACAAATCCCGCCCCACACAGTTCACCTCTCACTGGATGTCCTGGTGCTCTCATTAGCACATTCTACTTTCTCACGTGTTGCAACCATTTACATCTTCATTCCTTAACGCACTAACGACTTGCAGGTTAGGTTGACTCCAAATAGAAGATAGGACTGCACGGTGGCGTAGTCATTTCCACTTCTGCCTCGCGGCATCGAGGTTTCAAGATCTATCGCGGCCCTGGGCCACTTTCCTTTAAGAGTTTGCACATCGTGCTACTGACCTTTGTTTCCAGGTGAATTGGCCATAATCTAATGCGCAGTGTGATGGAGATAGAGCAGGGGAGGGTGCAACGTCCATTGCTTTTCAGGAATATCGATGCAGACTCGATGGGCCGGATGATCCCATTCTTCACTCGAGGGATTTAACTAACATTCCACTTTGTCTTACTCCACGACAACGAAAATGTCCATATCTCATTTGTTCCGTGTTATCACTTGTGTTCCATCCTTCCCTAAATCCTCCGACACGTTTCCACCTATATCATTCTGTCCATGTCTACCTTATTCACTTCTGTGGGGAGGTACGATAGCACAGTGGGGACGGCACGGTATCACAGTAGTTAGCACAGTTGCTTCAGAGCTCCAAGATTCCATATTCGCTTCCTGGCTTGGGAATCTGTGTGGGGTCTGCACCTTCTCCCCGTGACTATGTGGGTTTCCTCCGGGTGCAACGGCTTCCTCCCATTGTCCAAAGAAGTGCATGTTAGGTGGATTGGCCATGCCAATTTGCCCGTTGTTTCAAAAAAACGTTATGTGTAGCGATTATGGAGTTCTCGCCAAGATCTGGGTTACGGGGTGAGGGAAGTGTGGGATTAAGTCGCGTGCTCTTCCCCGGGCCGGTGTAGACTAGATGGGCCGAATGGACTCCTTCTGAACTATCAATTCTTCGGTCCTGTGGTTCTGAGAATCCATCATAGCGATGCGCAACGTTAACTTTATTTCTCTTCACGGATCCAGGATTTTCTGTTTTTATTTCGTCCTTGAGCTGCACAATATTAATTTCGAAGTGTTTGTGACGCAGAATAAACAAACTTGCATCGGCGGCCCATTGTAAACCAACCGGATCTTCAGTTATATGAATCAAAGTTCAATTTCGTGCTCCAAGTAGAGCCAAAATCTATGCCAAAAGAATACCGAAGTGTCAGAAATGTTGGCAATTTCACGTGCTCATGACTGGATTCAAGGAGGTGAAAATTGGTGTGATCTGAAAGCATCCGACAAATTGAATTTCTGGGCACCATAATCTAAACTCGCGATCGACAACGTTACTGACTTCGTGTATCAAACACATGACAGATTCATGATTGTTTCATCATTGTATGATATGAAGCATACCAATTAAAGTTGTGATATTGATTTCGAAATGTCACTTGCGAGATTACAACATTAAGACTGAACAATAGAGCGCTATACTTCGTTGCAGATTTAATATAATTTCAAATTGATCGATATGCGCAAGGGGCGGCAAGTGGATCTCGTTTCAGATCTCGTTGAAAGTTAAATGTATTAAAATTAACCTTATTTACCTATTTTGCAGTTTCCAAATAGTCGGAGATTAGATGTGCCCCACAAGATCTGCTACGGGAAACACAAAAGTCTCAACCTGTGAAATATGTGGGAGTTGGAAGTGAATTTTGACGGCTCGATGGACGTGGTTTGTTCATGATTCCGTGAAACTCGGAAACCTCTTTATTCGAAATGTACATTCCAAGGATACTGCCAATCCAGGTTTATGTATCATGGATACAAGGGTATAAAATAATTCTAGTCTCAGCACGAGGAAAGTGTCCAAATTTACCAGGGATTGAAGCATACTGACATACGACAGCCTGTCGGACTAGTGCTAATTTTAACCGACAGCCCCCCCCCCCCTCCCTATGGCCCGCTCCTGAACCGACCGAACACGATCACAATACCCGATCGTCCCCATGGAACGCTAATGTGCCAGGGCGGCAGAAATATCCCAGATACAGCTCACGGTTCCACCCGCTGAATGTTTTTCCGCATCTCTCTCCGGGTTCCCCAACCCCTGAACCTTGTTATCAACTTAACTGCTGGATCCGGCTTGAGAGATGCACCCGAATACCTGACACCGAATTTGACAAACCAAAGATGCTGCCTGATTTTTTTGAACATTTCCATGTGGTATGAGACCATGCTTACCTAGAGACGTCACCACGCATTGGTCAACGTGAGACAACGCAGTGTCCCTCATTGATAAACAAAACTTGCCACCCTTTGATCTGCACTTAAATTGGCTTTATTTTTCATTTCATTTACCGTCATTATTGTATTTTTATCGCTTGCATACATCACTCGCCTGGTCTTAATGCCCTCATGCACCATATAATTGAGCCACAGGATTCCGACAGTGCAGAAGGAAGCCATTCGACCAATCGTCTCACACACGCCTTCTGAAAGAGGTTAACTCCCTGACCCTTTACTCCCCACACTACCTAACCTGCACATCTTTGGATAATTGGATAAAAACGGGAGAACCCCGATACCCAGAGAAGACACGTGGAGGAAGTGCAAACTCCACACAGGCAGGCACGCAAGGCAGGAATTGAAGCCTGACGTTGTGTGGCAGTACTGCTAATCATTGTGACAGCGTGCTCTATTACAATACTGCAATATTGATATACATTTTGCAATTGAAGAGATTATATTTTTATTCCACTTTCACATCATTGAAGTGATAGCTTTTGTTTCTTCCTATTAATCAGTTGACGTCTGCTACAAGCTCAAAGGTAAATATAGAATTATATAACCTGATGTCCTATTTAAGCGAAGCAGACAAGATTACGTTCATCTTTCCGGTTCCTGCATCCAATACGGACCATAATAAAACGCCAATTCGTCGTCTTCACGAAAAAACTCCCTTGCATGTTTAAAACCACAGAACTTCGAAAAACCTTGTGGACATATCACAGTAGTTTCATCCTTTTCTTCTTTGCATAACCTTGCACAAAATATTCTTAGAACCTGCCACGAAAGTCTAGGACAAGGAGACAGACCCCCACAGAGCGTCGAACGCAACGTCGAGGAACTATTGCAATACGGAGGGACTTGTGAATGATTTTGTGCATTTTATGCCTCAAGAAACTGGGATGCTCTATTATATACAGTACTGGAGCTGTTGACAACTCAGGGAATTGGAGTTTAAAGGTGACATATATGAGGACCAGCCCATGACTGCATCTAAAATAAAACAGATTTTTAAAATCGATGGTTTGACAGACACATATTTCCTATCAGCTATCAAGCACAGTTGAGTTGGGTGATTATTTTGTTAATGCAATACTGCCAACAACGATTTGGTGAACGGCACGTCAGCATGTGGTCCTAAATATGTGACGGGCGTGTCGCAAAGTTGTTCAGTAAAGACTGAAAATTAACCGGCTTATTAGAAAATCATAAAGCTTATGGTGGATTTAAAACTGGAGCAGGATCAAGAAAGCGAATAATTAACGGAATTAAATCCTTCGATGATAAATGTGAATCTTAAAATATGAAAACTGTATTTTTCAACAAAACACAACATGCATACTGTAGAAATTTGACAATGGCAGTAAAGCAGGAACCTGGCAACAACACGGAACGGTAGATATAATTGAAGTAGAAGAGATTGTTACACATCTGAGGACCTTGGCGAGCACTCCGTAATTTCTACACAAAACATATATTCAGAAACTTAGATGTACTCACAGTTGCAAACATTCGAATAGACAACGTTACAAACCCGTGGTATTTGACGATATAACACGAATTGCAAAGTAGGAAGAGAATGAATCAAAATATTTCTGTCAAGTTAGATCTGGAACTTGATAACTTGGATCAAAGTGTTGACGTCAAAATGTGAAATTGAACGTCAGTCAAAAGGAATGCGTTAAGGTGATCTAGATTGGTGATTTAAGTTAATGATATTTCAATGGAACTGGTAAAAAGAAGGATATTTTCTACTCACTGGGACTCGTTGAAATATTAGATCAGCATGTGGTTCTCCGCGATAGAATGCTCACTTGATACTTATTTTTCCGTTTGTGCTTCCAGAACTTGAAGTCAAGCTTCGAGATCGAGGTTGGGTTATTTACCTTGCCAGGGAAAGTAATATTAATAGCGTACATCAACCATATGTAGTTATTATTGTTTTGCTGATTAGGAGTACCGCTCTCAAGTCCAGCACTTTTTCTTAATTTCAAGTGGACCTTCAGAAGGAGTGCTGAGCCATCTGTGCAGAACTCCTCTGAGCGCCTGTCGCGGGAACACTCATAATCCTGCTAAAAAAGTGTTACTTTTATTTTCTTCCCTGGACAGTGAACGAATAGCGAATCAATTGCATGTCAGTATGGTGTGAGGTTTGAATGTGTAACGTGCAGGTGATGCTGTTCTTATGAATCTGCTGCTTTTAAATTTGTAGCTGGAGCAGAACTCGTGTTTTGGTGGAGCCTCCCTGAGTTGCTGCGATTGATCCTGAATATGTTACATAATCATGTCGCAGTGGGTCGCTGTGTCAAGGGTGAGTGGTTAATATGTTTGATGCTGTGTCCATTGGGAGAGTTGCTTTGTCGGTGATGCTACCTCCTTCACGCAAGTGTTCGTAGCCTCAGGCATACACGCGATTGGAGATTATCGCATGGCGCTCCACCACTCGGCATTGTGGTTTATGGAAAACTCTGGGGAAGAAGATGATGGGCACCTATATCCACTCACTGACCAGCTGACTATAAGAAATTGGAATATAACTGTTCTATTCATTGCTTGCAGCCTGCGACGCCATTTAAGAAGATTATTGCTGACAAAATGTTCACTTTCCTGCAGTATCTCCGCATTCTTCATTCCCGTGATGAAGAAAAACTTTGCGATCACCTCCTTGAAAACGACTCGGCCTCCACAGCTTCCAGGATAAAATAATTCCAAAGAGCGAACACTATTTCAGAGAAGTAATTATACCACGCCCTGTAGTCCGACACTCTCTCATGAGCGGAAAATCTACCCAAACCCTACCCTGTCTGGCCCTCGAAGAATTTTATATGTTTCAAGAATATCACGTGTTATTCTGCTCCACTTCACAGAGTACACAGCAGTTCACTCTTCTTTCATGTTTTATTCCAGCATACAAGGAATCATCCCAGTAAACCTCCTCTGTGTTGATGCCAATGATCACATTACTTTCTGGTGCTGCGTCGATTTTACACTGCAGCGCCCGAGAAATCAAAGCCACTATTGAATTTCCTTCCCGATTAACTTTCGCACCTGAATTCTAGCTTTTCTGGCTGCATAAACACACACCGCCGGTCCAGTCGTCCTGTGACTTGCCGTCTTTTTTCAATTAAATAATAATCGGCCTTGCCATTCCTTCCTCCAAAATAAACAATGTCACATTTTCTCTCGATAAATTCCGTTGCCAAAGTTCTGCCCGCTGATCTAAACTGTTCATATATCCCTGTAAGCTATTTATCTCCTCTTTACAACGAGCATTGCCTCCCACCTTGGTATCAATCGTAAATCTGGATACAGTACACACTGTTCCTTTCTCGAAATAATTCATGCATATAGTGTGAAGTCCTGCGAACCCAGCACTGCTGACTATCGTACTCCAGTGGAGAATGCTCTCCAACCTGAGAATTATTAATGTATCGCTACTACTTGTTTTCTGTTACTCAGCCAATCCTCCATCCACACCGGAAAATTAACTCCAACGCCATCGGATCCGCCGATTCGTCGAAGACTGTGGTGTGGCACTGTGTCAACTGCATTTAAAAATTAAAATATACTTAATCGACTGCTTCTGGTCCATCTGCTCTAGTTGAAGCTGCATCGTAGAACTATAGTGAATTGGTACAACATTATTGCTTCTTCATGAAAGCATGTTAATTCTGCTTAATCCGATTATGACGTTCCAAATGCGCTACTATTCTGTCCTTAATAAGAGAAAGATATTTTTCCCAATAACAAGCCTTAGATTTTAGTTTTCTACTATTATCCCCCTTCTATTTATGAACAAGGGAATCGGAATGGCAGTTTTGAAATCCGTTGTAACAGTTCCAGAATCCAAGGGTTATGCTACAATCACTGTCAATGCATACACGATCTCTGGAACTACCTTCTGCAATATCCTGCAATGCAAACCATTAGGTCCACGGGAGCTGTCAACTTCTAATCACATTGCATTGCCGCAAACGAATTATTAAGTGACGGTGGCTGTTTTTTAATTCCTACTCCATTTTAAAGACTTTACTGATGTTTTTATTACCTCCAAGCATAAAGCGACGCAGACCATTCATTTAGTCCTCGTGTCAATTCCCTGTTCCCAATAATTAATAACCAGTTTCATTCTCTGAGGGTCTTGCACTCCAATTTTAATAATTCTATCGTCCATTTAATGCACGTGTAAGATATCTTATTGTCCGTTTTTAATGTGTCCTGCCGGCTGGACTCCATCACATGTTTTCTCCTCGTGATTAGCCGTTTTGCACATTTTTGTACATTCGGTAATTGCCTGCCTCCACTTGTCTACCTCTAACTTTGGGACCGTATTCGTTTCCGCATGTAACATAGCAGCCTTTGTTTACCTCCTCATTGGGATGGCTTTTTTCTGGCAGTCATGAATTATCTCCCAAAATGGATGCGACTGCTCATCGATTGACTTACCTACGAATCCAACGAACCATTGCAGGTTGTTAAACACCATCCTCATGCTGTCGTTATTTCTATTCATTAGGTGTAACATAGATATTTTAATGCCAATTTTCTGACACTCAAGCTAAGGGCAGCACGGTAGCATGGTGGTTAGCATAAATGCTTCACAGCTCCAGGGTCCCAGGTTCGATTCCCGGCTGGGTCACTGTCTGTGAGGAGTCTGCACGTCCTCCCCGTGTGTGCGTGGGTTTCCTCCGGGTGCTCCGGTTTCCTCCCACAGTCCAAAGATGTGCGGGTTAGGTGGATTGGCCATGCTAAATTGCCCGTAGTGTAATAGTAAGGTTAAGGGGGGGGGGTTGTTGGATTACGGGTATAGGGTGGATACGTGGGTTTGAGTGGGGTGATCATTGCTCGGCACAACATCGAGGGCCGAAGGGCCTGTTCTGTGCTGTACTGTTCTATGTTCTAAGCTGATTGGTAAATTTAATTACACAAGATCATTATTTGTTCGGAGACGTTCGGGCGAAACCATTTATTCAGCCTACCTCTTACACATTGCCAGGTCAAAAATAGACTGATCCTTAGTTCGGTCCATAGCATACAGCTCTAACACCCCATACCGAATGCACTCTGCAGATTCAATCTACTGTCTGTCATTTCAGATTTGATTTGTCCAAACTATATGAAAACTAATGTTTCATTCATTAATGCAGTACTCTTGTTATATTGATTACTTATTTCTTGGTTTTAATTATTTGCTACAGAATGGCCACTGTTCGGAAGCCTCGCACCACGCTACTGCTTCCTTCACTATATGTCGCTTCATGACATATTGACTGCAACAGCTCTGAGCCGAGATCTTCACTCAGAAAAATTATATTCCGTCTCTTCTCAGAAGAGCTACGCCATCATTTTTGCATTCCAGCCTATCCTGAATAAAAACCTGGGCATTGAATTCCAAAGCTTTATCCCTTTGCAACCATGTCTCAGTAATGACTTTCCGATCATACACATTTAACTCTATTTGTACAATAAGTTCATTAAACTTGGATGTTATGCTGTAAGTTGCAGTCATATTAATTTGGTTTCGTCTGCCAATTTCCTCGCTCTAATCATGTCTCCCGGGACAGATCTCAAATATAATATTGTTTTCTGCATTGGTTACACATTTCCCGCCGTGGCATCAAACTGCAAAGATTAGAAGCTATTGTCATTCAGCATGTGGGGGTTCCTCGTCAGTCGCTGCTGTCTGCCGAGACCCTTAATAACTCCATCGTAGTACGTGCCCCGTGGAGACCGCAGAAACTCCATCACCTGATGTCCAGGACACATGTCCAATTCGAAATATGTGACTGAAGGTTTTACTGCTCAGTAATAATTTGATATTTTGATTTGTTTCTCACCCGTAATGTTTTCCTCCGGGCTCGTTCATTTAATTCTCTCAAATATGGAGCCAATCGTATCATTTTCCGTTCGTTCCGTTGAGTTATTTTATTTTAACGTTCGCAACATAAGTTTTGACATGATTTAAAATTCCCAATTTCCAGGGCAACGCTGTGACTTTTACTCCTACTTACGGTTTTATTTTTTTACGCGTTTTCTATCTTAACTTGCTCTTTCTCGGGGTTCCATTGAGTATCATTAGTTTTCCAGGAATACTGTCTAAAAATTATTAATTTATCTGATAAGTTTAGCACGTCTCCCATGCTGCTTGTAAGTGCTCCCCATATTTTAACACATCCAGACTACTCCTAAACCTAGCTTTTTCCCTTCTTTCTTCAAACTTGATCCTTTTTTCTGGAGTGTAGTCCTCTTTCTTCGTCTGCACAAGTATGTCTGTATTATATTTTCCATCTGAAAAATCAACCGCACAGGTCAAGGCAGGAGCGTGCCCTATTCTTTAATTTGTATTTTCTATTTTTGTTTGGACACTCTAGATGTGCCCTCTCCAGGATATCCAGATTTCCTTTGCCACCATTTCTCTTTTTTTCTATTTTTACGGTTTGATTTCCTTATAATTTATGTACTTCATGCAACTAAGACCTGTTAAGCCACCTCCTCCTATCCTTGCATCCCTGAGTGATGTCAAACTCCTCCTTTTTTGCTCGCTCAATGGTCCAATTTGGTCGAAACTTACCCTGATACATTTCGTGTATTGCTACTGCTTTTACTTCCAATTTCTTTATTTTTTTTAATATGACCGGATTTTTATGAATGGTAAGTTACGAACATGACATTTTATCTTGATCATCTGTCCTATCAATGCTGCTAACGGGTTTTAATTTACTGTCTTCCCACTCTACTTCATCACATAAGGCTAGTAAGTGCACTCATCCCCCAACACTCATAACCAAAGTTTCCCATCACTCTAAAGCCTGTCCATCGCCCGGGGTTTTCAATCTGTCCCCAGAACCCGTGTCTCGGGGTTTATTTTGGTTTATAATTTTTCTAAATCCGTTTCCCAGGTCAATCATTGATCTCGTACTACATTTATTTTCCCTTGTCCAATTGGTTTGTGGATATGATTTAACCTGTGTCACGGCATCATTGCGGTAAACCAGTCTCTTAACAATGTTCGTCTAATTTCTCGTCTCCAGGTCATCCAAACATCTTTTAAACTATATACTCCCTCACTAATTGGGACTGTAAAATTGTCACTTCACCACAATCCTGAACATACATTCAGAGTTACATCGTCGTAAGCTAGGTTTTCTCTGCAGTAATTAGTTTGTCATTATCATACCATCCAATCTACAATTACACCTCCCAGGATCAAAATCTATCTTGTGGTCAAAAACTTGAATCATTAGTGTTGCCTGATATTTTACAAAACATTCGTGACAAAACTAAATTCCCCAAATTTCCCTGTGGGACGCAGCATTTCCTCATCGTTGTCGTTGCAAAGGTAGCTTTAAATCACCTGGATACGCTGCATCTGTAATTCTCCTGGTCTTCATATGACTACTCCCCGTTCAAACAATTGGGCTACAAAATGCACGACATCCTTGACATGTTGTTTCCTCATGATCACAATGAATCATTTGAAACTGAGATGCATTAACAACAACCCTCGATCTACCATCCCGTATTCTCAATTCCTTGCTGATTACGTTTCCTCATTTTCTGTCGATAGGTTGCCTATGGATTATCTTAATCCCTCTGTTATTATTTAATCGGGTCAGATGTTTTAATTCCGATACATTTTATATTGCTTCAGGCGCCATGTTTCTCTAATTCAACTGTGTGTTCACCCAAATTCTGAGCGATCTTGTCTTTACCTTTTACATCTTCACAGATTACTTTGCCTGTGGTTTTAGTTGGTATATTCACCCAAACGTCATCTGTGTTATCAATCGGATTTAATATCTTAATTTTTCCTGCAAATAATTGTATTAAATCTTTACCTGCATCAGATTCTCATTTCATGATATCCAAGTAGTTATCCCAATCCAACTTCTGGTCTAATATATTTATTTCCTAACGCTCCTTCCACCATGTATTTCACATTCCAAACGTTCATTTTCCTGCTCGTCACTTTTTTGTGACCATTGAGCGCTAGGATCTTCGTGGAGCCGTACTGTGTGAATTTCAAAAAGTTAGTTTCAAAGTAATTTCCTGAACACAACTCTGACTTCTCCCGAGTAAAACATCTTCTTGTGTTTATGCTGAGACGAATTTACTTCTGAACATACTAATTTATTACCTCATAACACTGATTTAATTTCTGCCTGCCGTGGTAACTTCTAATTGATGTGAACATCGTTTTTGTAAAATACATTTTAAGTACTAGAAGCTCCAAAGGAAATTCATAAATCCTTATCAAAGACACACATGCACTCATTCATCTACCGACATATTGTATCTATACTCTGTAGGGCTTCACATATCCGTATAAACCACACACTAATTTATCTGCCGGGATCTTGGATCTCCATTCTGTAGGGTTTAGGTAAGCTAACAAAAATTGAGACCCCTCCGTTCTGATGCTTATATCTTATCCAGCAGTTTTTGTTCCTCTGTTAATATTTTCCACTCTCGTTCCATTGCTTCATATCTCTTTACCGTGTTCCAGAGCAAGAGGATTACTCTAATTGCCATTTTTTGGATCTCTAACTTCTGTTCCTGGTTGTCCCATTTAGGTGCACTCTGAAATTAAGGATACATACGCTTTCTGGGACATATCCAAGGGGACTAAGGCACTATCTTCCTGTTTTAGTTTAGGGTCGATTGGTTATTGATCTCCAACGGTTCCTCGGCGTCCCTATTTCTCCAGGCTTGCCCACACAATCTGCCTGACTCTAAGGATGAGTTATTTTTTGGCCTCCCTTTACCAGTAATGGATGCAAGATTATTAGTGTTGTCACCAAGATGTCTTGCAGACTTTTTATCAGGGTACGTATCTTCTAGTCTACTGTTTTTCACACCCAGCCTGAGTTTTACGTCCACCCGATTTACAGAATATCTTTTCAAAATGCAATCACACATGACATTACAAACTAAACTTGGCTGGTACAATTTCACTCACACATCGACTGGAAACATCTGACATTCTAGCCTTTGTGCAGGTTGGAAACTTCTAATATTCCAACCATAGTTTGGGAACTAGACACTTTTAATATTCTAGTCCGCACTTCACTTAACTCGTAACTTCTAATATCCTAGCCTCCAAGCTGGGCGCTATGAAGTAAAAAAAAACTCACCACTATGTTTCGAATTCCCCCTGCACCAAAAAGGGTCAATAAGACTTTCTAAATGGTGAACAGAGATTCTCACTCCCTGAATCCTATGCAGACTTAAGTCGGTGCCCTTCGGGTCAATCTATATTTTCAAGTTATCCCCGGGATAACCTATATCGTCTTAGAACATTTCATCTACTTACCACTTAGTAACACGGGTCCCGCGTTGCGAAGTAAGTAAAGTCGATAGTCTAATAACCACTGTTTCAGCTTAAAATTTTAAGTTATTTATGATTATTTTTCTTTTGAAAGATAAAATCAGTCTTTACAATAAAGTAAAACGATCTCGCTTTTGGATTCTCCTGGTTGGTTGTAAAGACGTTCAGGTCTACCTCGAAAACCTCTCTTCACCTTTTGGTTTTCTCCTGATGGATTCTCTGTTGTGCTCGTTCTGTGTCCTATCCTTCCCATGACCGAGGGCAGCATTGAGAGCTGACTCTGCTGGCTGTTACCGATTTATGGTCAATATTTTCCTTACCACAGTTATTAAGTTTATATGACATAATCGTAAAGTAACTTTGTTTTGCTCTTGATTGTTCAAGGTAACTTTAATCTGAATTATTTCAAACACGACGATGTATACACGTTGAGCATGACTTTATCTAATCGTACGTTGATTACATTTGATTCCTTTCTACCTTTCAGAAGAGCTTTGATCTGAGGAGGATTATGCTTCCTGTCACTTCTAAAGTTGTTTTATTACCAAATAGTGCCCTTAGCTTGTCAGACCTCTGGTCCCGATTTGGGGTTAATCTGTGCTCTCGTGGACACGTCGTCTCCGGCTTCCCATATTCAACTGGTGTCAGCAGGATTTCACACGTACACATGTGCCACCTAATTAGATGAGGATCCTAGCAATTCTTTTTCAGCTGCTTACTAAAATAATTAACTTCAAATTAAGTGCGAAATATTGTTTCCTTTAATGTAAATAAAACTTCAATCATCTTGGAAAGACAGACATTAGTTTTACAGCTTGAGTAGACACAAGCTGTTTTCTCAACGCCTGTTTGATAAAGGCTATGTGCATTTTAAAACCTTCTTTCGCAGCTGTTGTTAACCCTTCTTGGGATTTTCCCTACATTTTCTCATGTACCCTTAGGTCAGATTTTCCCAGACTCCCATGTTTCATGTGACATCTTTTCCCATTTTTACTTCACACACCTCATTGAATAAAGATTGGTGACAGAACGCAACAAATGCCTAACTTGTTCCAAAATATTAATCTCATTCTAGCATAATATTGCGAACTTTCGTTTTCATCAGAACACTGCATACTGTCTCTCTCTTCCGTTAATTAGCAAAACCTTTTGAATTATCCTGTTCTCAGTGGAATTTGGTCTATTAATGACTTTGGCAATTAATGTAATGGATGCTTCTGTGATGCATGTATAGGTTTTAGCAAAGGTCTGTCCCGGATTAGCATATGCAGGTTTCTCGAGTTCGAGAGTGGCTTGCATATCTGGGGACAACGTGAAAGGAAACTACAGACATCCGTTAATTTTAGATTGGTAATATGTCATTCAGCACATGAAATCGACACCGTCACAAGTTAACTGATATGGAACTCCTGCAATGATTTAACCGACATTTGAAAAAGATAGGACATGCTCGCAGTATAAACATATGCTCGCATTGATTCACATGGTCGCAGATAGACAGGAACATATACACAACCATGCACCCACACACACACTAACATGCACACGTGCAATCACTCGAACACTTTCATTCATCGGCACACACGCTCTGACACACGCACAGTAATAGCGGAATTCAAAGTAACGGATGTGCACTGTTGTATCAATTAATAAAGCAAAAATTGGCTCACAATTCCCTGGATGAAAGACTAATGTGACTAATCTTCAATATTTTATCAAGAGGAAAAAACAGAAGAAAAAGGTGAGTCCGAAGCACTAGTTAATGATGTTGCTCACAATATGAATTATGGTTTTACTTGAGGGACATAGAACATAGAACATAGAACAGTACAGCACAGAACAGGCCCTTCGGCCCTCGATGTTGTACCGAGCAATGATCACCCTACTTAAACCCACGTAACCCGTATACCCGTAACCCAACAATCCCCCCATTAACCTTACACTACGGGCAATTTAGCATGGCCAATCCACCTAACCTGCACATCTTTGGACTGTGGGAGGAAACCGGAGCACCCGGAGGAAACCCACGCACACACGGGGAGGACGTGCAGACTCCACACAGACAGTGACCCAGCCGGGAATCGAATCTGGGACCCTGGAGCTGTGAAGCATTGATGCTAACCACCATGCTACCGTGAGGCCCCGCGACTTTCGGATTTGAAGGTAACTTGCCTTTGTAGAGCTCATTGTTCTTCCAGAGCCTGAATTTGGTTACTCTCCAGTGCTCCATAAGTTAAAATGTTACTTTACGTTAACAATTTCACTTGTTGCATGCTTCGGCAATTTGGCTGCTGGGGAAGTTTTATATCAGTGCACGTAAACTGTTTCAATCTCTTTTAGCGTACTCGGCAATTCACTTCAGGACCATTCTAAAGGGAGGTTATTTTGGATCTGTCTGCTTTGGGTACGTTGCCCTTGCTGTGCTGCTGATCGCAAACTTTGATCATTGCATTAAATGTAGTATGGGATGATGTGCAAAGGGACCGGATGGTGACTGTCCTCTCCACTTATGCTCTCTAGCTAAACAAAAAGCGAAAATACATCCTGTCAGCAAATACGCCCAATTTGACAGGAACGGTTAACAAGAATAGGATAGGATAATGTCTGTATTTGGGGAAATATAGGATACATTTCCTTAAAAAAAAGTATTGAACCACACATGCCAAATATCGTGAGAGGCGGAGAGATGTATGGGGGTGCTGGCGCGGGAATTTAGGGCAGGCTCGTAGAAGTTAATTCAGTGTTTGGGAGGTGAAAGCTCTTTACGGCAGCCAAATATTAAGTAGGACGGACGGGCAACATATTGCAAGCTGAAGAAGCAAGAAAGCTTCTACTTCAACTGGAGCTTCTGATGAGGGATATCTGCGGAAATACATCCAGTCGGAGCAGCTGAAACGCATCTTGACTAAGAGAACTCAAATAAATTTGCGGCCGCGCCATGTTTCCTGACGCCATCGAATCATAAATTCCAGACAGTGCTCAAGGAGGCCATTCGGCTCATCGAGTCTGCACCAGCCCTCCGAAACGGCACCGCACTTGGCCCACTCCCCCACTTTATCGCCGAAACCCAACCAAACGTTATGATAGGAAGGGACAATTTAGCGATTCGCCTGACCAGCGCATCTTTGGGCTGTGGGAGGCAACCGAAGTATCTGAATGAAGCGCACACATACACTGAGAGAATGTGAAAAATCCACACAGACATGTGCCAAAGGTTGGGATTTAATACGAGTTGCTGGCGCTGTGAGGCAGCAGGCGAACTGTGACACTGTGAAGCCAAATCCACATCCAGTAAGTCGCTTAGAAATGTTTGGTGCCTATCATTGTTGCATCTGCCGTTTAATGTGCTGCTGTGGTTTATTAGACCTCAATATTCCGATGAATATGTTGTTATACCATGTTAATTCGGAATGGAATTCTTCGGTGAACATTGTAAAAGTTAACATTTTTGTCCATGAAAGAATAGTAAAATATAAACACAACCATATTTTGTTCCATCCTATCCTGTGCTCGATGACAAAATCATACACAAGCATCATCACCAATCTAGCGCCTAGTAGAGAGTATCAGAATTATACTCACACTTTCAACTGTCTGCCCGCTGCTGGAGAATTTCAGAATTGTATTCCACCAAAGTCTGCAATAGCATGGCATGGCATACCGCCTACTCTCCCATTACCACCAACCCAAGTTATCAATCATGGTTCGCTGAAGAGCACTAGAGAACATTCGAGGAGCAACACCAGGCATAACAAGAAATGAGGATTGAGCCTGGTGAATTTACAACACATGACTATTTTTGTGCAACCAGCATAAGAGGTAATACTTGAAATGCTTTCATAACGAACAAATTAGATATAAAATACGCAGTCCCGCCACATGAAGCCTTGAATGGTGGTGGACAATCAAACTACTAACTGGAGGAAGAGGTTCCACAAATTTGCGCATCCTCAATGATGGCGGAGTGCAGATCATTTGTGCAAACGTCAACACTGAGGCATACTCTGCAACTTTCACACCGAAGTGCCGTTTGGATGAATAGTTTCGCTCTCCGCCAGACGTACCCAGCATCAGTGATGTCAGTCTTCAGCCAATGCGATCCACTCTACGTGATATCAAGAAACAACTGAAGGCATTTGGAAATACAAAGGCTATGGGCCGTGACAATATTCCTGCAATAGTACCGACGAATTGTGCTCCCGAATTTATCGCACCGCAAGCAAAACTGTTCCGTACAACTGAAACACTTGTATTTGTCCAGCACTGTGGAAAGTTGCCCAAAAATTACACAAGTAAAATGACAAATCGGTTCCAGCCAATTACCATCCTATCAGTCTACTCATCGGCGGCATCGACGTGATGGAACAAATCTTCATCAGATTTCCCAAGCAACACCTACTAACCAGTAAGCTGCTCATGGACGCTCAGTTTGCGTTGCGCCAGGATGACTCCAATCTTGACCTCATTCCAGCCTCGGTTCAATCATGGACAAAAGAGCTGAATGCCAAAGGCGAGGTGAGACTGGCTAACCTTGATGCCAAGGCAGAATTTGCATGACTACAGCATCACGGAGTTCAACTGGAGTTATTGGGAATCAGGGGGAAATCTTTCCACCGGTTGAAATCATTCCTGTCACAAACGATCATGGCTGTTATGGTTGCAGAGCAATCATCTGCAATCCAGGAATTCACTGCAGGAGTTCCTCAGGATGGTCCAACTATCTGCAGCTGCTTCATGAGTGCCTTCCATCCCTTCATAAAGTCAGACGTGGGATGTTCGCAGATGATTTCACAATGTCCAGCAACATTTGTCACTCCTCCGTTAACGAGGCTGTCCATGAAAGAATGCAGCATAACCTGGATAATATCTAGGTTTGCGCTGACAAGTGGCAAAGTACAATTGTGCCAAGCAAGTGCCTGACAATGTCCATCTCCTGCAAGAGAGGATCTAACTATCGTCCCTTGACGACCAGCTACATTACGATCGCTAAATCCTCCACAATCATCCTGTGTTGGGGTTACCATTGAACAGAAATTGAACAGGACTTGCCAGTTTAATACTGTAATTACTGGGGCAGGTCAAAGTCTGGGTGTCTTATGGCGATTAAGTCGCTACCTGACAACCAAAGACTCCACCATCTACAATGCAGAAGACAGGGGCGTAATGGAATACGTTCCATTTGCTTGGAAGAATGCAGCTGCAAAAACACTTCAGAAGATCAGCACATTTCATGAAAAAGCTACCGGCTTGACTACTGCCTCTTCCACAAATATTCAAATATTCCACCACCGACGAACAATTGCAGTCTTGTGTAGAGTGTTCACAATTACACACATATGTTAATGAACCTGCTTCTGCTGGAGAATTTCAGAATCATGCACGCACCTTCACCGAGTGAAGAACGTCTGTATCGCAGACAAACACATTTCACAATCTACTCGCGAGTGGACAATGTTAAAATCACACAAACACCATTCCCAATCTACTCATTGGTGAATAATTTCAGACTATCTCTCTCTCACACACACATATACACGTACCAATCTGCCTGTATGACTGAATCACACGCACGCTCCTTTTCAAATCGACCCTTCAGTCGAGAATGTAAAAATTGCATGTACAAATTTACCAGTGGACCACTACTGGATACTGCCAGGATGACAGGCACACCTTGACCAATCTCCAAACTGACGAATAATTTGTTAAGCAGTGGAACATTTGACGATGTGTTCTGTGTACATTACGGGAATGTTACCTGTCGTCTACCTTAAATAAGAGCAATTGTTAATTTTGGATTAACAATTTAGAATATCCATTCCCGTGCAATATAGTTGATTTAAAGGAGGTCGATCTTGATTTACTGGAACGGATTATAGCTTGTTAAATGCGCTTCACAGATGCCAAAGAGGGGATACCAGATCATGCAGTGAAAAGTAGGTGAAATACATTTTTAAATAGAAATTTAGTGTGCCGAATTCATTTTTTCCAATTAAGTGGAAATCTGTGTGGCCTGTCCCTGCACATCTTTGGGCTGAGGGGGCGAGGTCCACACAGACAGGGGGATAATGTGTGAAAGACATATTTTTAAAAATGGTTGGCGATGGAGCGGATTGACACCGGAAAGTGCTGTAGGATAGTGTTGCAACTTCTAAACGTTGGCTCAGGAGAGGGATAACGTCAGTAGTTCGAAGAGAGGAACCAGTTAATTCAGTATAATACAATGAGCCAGAACCAAAACAGTGCAGTAATCACGGTTGCCTGACATGACGGGAAATAACGAGGAAGGATGCATTGCAAGGGCATGACAGACAAACGAGTAAGAGTATTCGCGGCATGACTCCGTGTATTTTCACATAGGCTCCATTTGAGGAGAGACTCCCGATGTCCTTTATGTGTTATACGAGTATTTCGCAGTCCAAGCGGAGAATGTTTAATTTGCGATGACAGAGCTGATGTAGCTTCCGCCTTTTCCCAAACAGCGGCAATTTTCTTCATGGACATAACCCGGCCATATTTATTCAAGCAAGTTCTCTCAAAATTCAGTTGTGTTCAGCGAATGGGCGACACACAAGGACTTCCGCTTGCCATTGAATCTACAAGTAATCCTGGTCCTAATGATGTACTGATGATGCCCATAGGGAGATTGGAGGCAGTCCATGCAAGCGATTTCTTAATATTCAGTCCAATAGGATTACAGGGACGGAGCTTGAAATTCAGGCGTGACATAGATAAAAACTAATCAGTATGCATATTATGCATTTCTGACCAACCTGTCAGAACGTAGACATAGAACATACAGTGCAGAAGGAGGGCATTCGGCCCATCGAGTCTGTGCCCTCACTTCAACCCTATTCCCTTAACCCAATGACCCTTCATGAACTTTTTAGACAATGAGGGCATTTTATGATGGCCAATCCACCTAACCAGCACGTGTTTGGACTGTGGGAGGAAACAGAGCACCCAGCGGAAACCGACGCAGACACGTGTGGAACTTGCGGACTCCACACAGACAGGGAATGGAACCTGGGACCCTGGCGCTGTGAAGCCATAGTGCTAACCACTATGCTACCGTGCAGCAACACGTGTTGACGTTAGTATGGAATTGTTTACACTGAAGCTTATTAGGAAGACATGCGAATAGCAGTCGTCAGTGCAGTCAGACGATCCTCTTCATTATCCGTTTTGATCAATTTTAACTCCCACGTTAGGGCAGCACGGTGGCCTAGTGGTTAGCACAACCGCCTCACGGCGCTGAGATCCCAGGTTCGATCCCGCCTCTGGGTCACTGTCCGTGTGGAGTTTGCACATTCTCCCCGTGTCTGCGTGGGGTTCGCCCCCACAACCCAAAAAAAACGTGCAAGCTAGATGGATTGGCCATGCTAAATTGCCCCTTAATTGGAAAAATGATTGGGTACACTAAATTTATTTAAAAAATAAAATTAACTCCCACGAACCGCCTTTAATACATAAGAACATAAGAGCAAGAAGCAGGAGGAGGCCATCTGGCCCCTCGAGCCTGCTCCGGCATTTCATTCAATGAGATCATGGCTGATCTTTTGTGGACACAGCTCCAATTTCCGGCCCGAACACCAAAACCCATAATCCCTTTATTGTTCAAACAGCTATCTATCTTTAGATTAAAAACATTTAATGAAGGATCATCAACTGCTTCACTGGGCAAGGAATTCCATAGATTCACAACCCTTTGGGTGAAGAGGTTCCTCCTAAACTCAGTCCTAAATCTAATTCCCCTTATTTTGAGGCTATGCCCACTAGTTCTGCTTTCACCCGCCAGTGGAAACAACCTGCCCACATCTATCCTATCTATTCCCTTTATAATTTTAAATGTTTCTATAAGATCCCCCCCTCATCCTTCTAAATTCCAACGAGTACAGTCCCAGTCTACGCAACCTCTCCTAGTAATCCAACCCCTTCAGCTCTGGGATTTTTCTCGTGAATCTCCTCTGCACACCCTCCACTGCCTGTACGCCCTTTCTCAAGTAAGGAGACCGAAACTGAACACAATACTCCAGGTGTGGCCTCACTAACACCTTGTACAGTTGCAGCATAACCTCCCGAGTCTTAAATTCCATCCCTCTGGCAATGAAGGACAAAATTCCATTTGCCTTCTTAATCGCCTGTTGCACCTGTAAACCAACTTTCTGTGACTCATGCACTAGCACACCCAGGTCTCTCTGCACAGCAGCATGCTTTAATATTTTATTGTTTAAATAATAATCCCGTTTACTGTTATTCCTACCAAAATGGATAACCTCACATTTGTCAACATTGTATTCCATCTGCCAGACACTTGTCTATTCACACTGGTCCTATCCAAATCCCTCTGCAGACTTCCAGTGTCCTCTGCACTTTTCGCTTTACCACTCATCTTAGTGTAATCTGCAAATTTGGACACATTTCCCTTGGTCCTCAACTCCAAATCATCTATATAAATTGTAAACAATTGTGGGCCCAACACTGAACCCTGAGGTACACCACTGGCTACTGAATTCCAACCAGATAAGCACCCATTAATCCCCACTCTTTGCTTTCTATTAATTAACCAATCCTCTATCCATGCTACTATTTTACCCTTAAAGCCATGCATCTTTCTCTTATGCAGCAACCTTTTGTGTGGCACCTCGTCAAAGGCGTTCTGTCAATCCAGATATATCACGTCCATTGGCTCTCCGTTATCTACTGCACTGGTAATGTCCTCAAATAATTCCAATAAAATAGTTAGGCACGGCCTGCCCTTTATGAACCGATGCTGCGTCTGCCCAATGGAACAATTTCTAGCCAGATGCCTCGCTATTTCTTCCTTGATGATAGATTCCAGCATCTTCCCTACTACCGACGTTAAGCTCACTGGCCTATAATACCATGTACATGGCAACTGGGGATGCGCATTAAATGCTGGTCCAGCCAGGATTAATTGGACCAAAATACCTCTAACTTAATGCACTCTTTAAAATAATTTCACGTTGTGAATTTACATTTCACTTCAATGTCTTTACATGCTTATGGTCGCAGACATTGCTACTCCGACGTCCTTCTTGTAAGAAATGTCCACTCGTATGGGGCAACACGATTCCAACTGTCTGTCCGATTCTTTGGGTAACGTAGAAGCCAAAATATTTTCTTTGGCTGCAGCAAATTAATTACTGCATTGAAAGACGTAAATTGCATGACTCTTTAATTAACATATACACAATGTGCTTCATGCCAGGAGCAAATTAGAACCTCATATCCCACATTTAGATATCTTAAAGGTGAATGAGCTGCAAAACGTTGAGGAATGCAATCCTGACTGTTTCCAGATGAAAGATTCGATTCCAAATTGGCCCGTAACTCTCGGCTACGGTTCCAGTTTAAATATGGTGAAACCTGGACAAATGATGTGTTGGGATTGGGTAGTTAAGAGCGATCAAGGAGAGACTTCCGGTCGGCGAGCGGAGCGTTCGCACAGAAAGGGGCTCCCGCATTGCAACAATGTCGGGGCCTTTTTCTCCGCAGCGGGAACAACAGGGAAGGAGAAGATCCCCCCCCCCCCCACGGCATCAGAGAGCAGAGCAGGAGCGGAGAGGCAGCGGCCAGGACCGAAGCGGGGCTCACACTGCGGAGAGGGCAGGGCATGGAGGAGCGACCAACGACGTAACCACCCACACGGGGAGAGCGCGGGGTGCGACGAGCGGCGGACCAGACGTAGCAGCGGGGACAGCAACGGGGACCGAACCAACCCCACCACAACCGGTATTGACCACCACGACGCAGGACAAAAGGAACTCCGATCAGAAGCCTCTCTCTCTCTCTCTCTACCCTGGGTGAGTGAGGGAAAAGGAAGAAAAAAATAACTTTTACAAAAACGAAACTCAAAAGAAAACTGTTAAAGAGAGGGGAGGGGGAAATATATTATTTTCTCTCTTTTCTCACCCAAAACAAGCCCACATTAGAGGAGTTTTATCAAACAAAAAAAATAAAGTCGTAAAGGAAAGAAGGGAGGAGAGAAGAAAAAGGGAAGAAACAAAAAAAATAGGGTGCGGAAATGGGCGGAAAAGGAAAACAAGGGTAGAAGAAAGGAAGAAAGGGGAGGGGAGAAAAAGTGCCAGAAGGGAGCCAAAGGAGAGGGAGAAGGGGAACCAGAGGCAGACGGGTCAATGGACGCGCCACCTGATGCGAGCGAATCACCACACGAGGCGACAGAACAGAAGTATCGCCGCATCAGAGCTGTACAGATAGGTGCCCTCTCCCCCTGGGCCAGGGGGGAGCTGGGACTGGAAGGCAACATTTGCGAGGCGCTGAGGGAGCATCATCAGGTAAACAAGGCAGAGGCAAAGACAGACATAGAGTCCGCAGTGCAGGCAGCAGTAACCAGAGCCATGTCAGGGATGCAGCATGTCCTGCCAATACTAGAGGAGAAACTGGATGCCCAAGGGGAGAAACTGGAAGCCCAGGAGGCGACCAATAAGGAGCTGGAGAAAGCAGTGACTGACGTGAGCGACCGGATCTCGGCCCTGGAGAGAGAGGTGACGAGACTGGGCGCAACACAGGGGAGCATTAAGGGCAGAGTCTACGTCCAGGAAAACAGCTCGAGAAGGCAAAATGTCAGGATAGTGGGCCTTCCAGAGGGGATCGAGTATAGAAACCCCACAGCATACGTGGCTGAGTTGCTGGGAAACGTAGTGAGGAGGGAAACTTTCCCCAACCCTGCTGATACGGACAGAGCACATCGGTTGCTGCGCCCGAAGCCCAAGGCAGGGGATCACCTGCGAGCAGTCATAGCTGAACTGCACCAGTACCAGGATAGGGAGACAATCCTGTGCTGGAGCAGGGAAAATAGAGCCTGCAAATGGGAAGCACACGCCATTCGAATTTATGATTATATTGGGACAGATATAGCCAGGAGACGGGTGAGTTCAACAGAGCAAAATCATCTGTTCACAGGAGCAAAGTGCTTTTTGGTATGCTGTACTGAGCGAAACTCTGGGTCACACACCAAAACAGGTAATACTTCTTGACAGCCCCCGCTGAGGCAAACAAGATTGTCGAGGAGCATGGGCTGGAAAACCTAAAGCGAGGGTACGGACGAGGGTCCCCTGACAAGGGGCAACGACACGCCGACGGGGGGTGGGGGGGGTGGGGGGGGCGGTGGGGGGGTGAGGCAATTCCAACCCCCCCCCCCCGCCCCGCCCCCGCCACGGCAAGAACACTCTGAACAAAGAGAAAACCACTGCCCGAGGGACTGCTCCAGGTGGGAGGCCAGCCCCCAGCACGAGGGAATGAGAGAAATAGAGAAGGGAGAGCAAGCGAGAGGGGTCCAGTATAAGATGGGGGAAGAGTGGGCAGAAAACCGTAGAGGCGAGGCAGGAGAGAAGCGAGACAGTAAATCCCGAGAGGGGGGCCACCGCACTTGCAGGAAAGCTAGCGCCGGGGGCACGCAACAAAGCAGGGCCACAGCGCGCCCCGATGAGGGGGGAAGGCGCCAGGCAGGGGATGGTGGGAACACCCATCAGAGTCGGAATAGGAAACGGGGACAGGAACAGGGGAACGAGGAGCAAAGGAGGGGTATACGGGGGAGGAGGGAATCCGGAGAGACCGGGTGCGGGGATACACAGGAAGCGAGAGACCGGGGAGGGGGGGATGCAGGGTAAGGAGGGACAAAAGAGGCAGGAAAAGGAACAGGGCTGCAAAGTGCCACAACCAACGGCTCGAAACAAGGAACTGCTGCAAGCACCCACCCAGAACGGTCTCTGGGCGAAGGGATACCCCAGAGTGCAGGGGACCGTCCATCAGTTAAGTATGGTTAATCCCACAGGAGCGAGGGGGCACAGGCCCCACACCAGGATATTCACCTGGAATGTAAGAGGACCTAACGACCCGGTGATGAGATCCAGAGTCCTCACCAACCTAAGAAATATGAGGGCCAACATAGTCCTCCTCCAGGAGACACAGCTGAAAGAGCAGGGCCGACTGCGAGTAATAAAGGGCTGGGTAGGATAGACCTACCATTCCTGCTATGGGACAAGGGCCAGGGGGGGTGGTGATATTGACCAGGAAGTGGACGATGTTTAGGGCGACAAAGACGGTTACGGACCTGGGGGGACGGTACGTCATGGTCAGCGAGGACCTGGATTGGGCACCGGTGGTACTAGTCAACGTGTAGCGCCCAACTGGGATGACAGGAGCTTCATCAAAAAGACCACGGCAGAAATCCCAGACATAACTACGCATCGACTAATCAGGGGGGGGGGCGGGGACGGGTGGCGGGGGAGACTTCAACTGTGTACAGGATCCAAAGACGGACAGATCAAACCCCAAAACGGGGAAAAACTCAAGCATGGCAAGCGAACACAGTCAGTTTATGGCACAGATGGGAGCGGTGGACACCTGGAGGATCACCCACCCGGGGGAAAAGGAATTCTCCTCCTTCTCCACAGTACACAACGTATACACCAGATTTCACTTCTTTGTGGTGGGAAAATGGTGCTTCCAGGGATAGACAATGTGGAATACTCCGCAATTGTGATATTGGACCACACTCCACATTACATGGACGTGCGGCTAGAGACTGGCAAGGCCCAGCGCCCCACATGGAGGTTGGACGGTGCCTTACTAGCTGACAAGGCCTTCTGCGAAAGGATAGCGTGGGCCATAGCAGAGTACACGGAGAACAACCAGAATGGGGAGGTTTCACTCTCTACGTTCTGGGAAATGCTGAAGGCCGTACTAAGAGGTGCAACCATCGCTTTGAAAGTGCAAAGAGATAGGGAGGAAAAGGTGGCTAGGCAGCAGCTTGTCGACTCCATACTATAGGTAGACAGTAAATACTCTGACACCCCGACCGTGGAGCTCCTGGCGGAGAGGAAAGAGCTACAAAGGATCTTTGACCTGCTCTCCACCAGGAAAACCGTGCGCTAACTCCGCCAGGTGTACGCGACCCTGTACGAACATGGAGACAAAGCCAGCCGCCTGTTAGTGCACCAGCTGAGAAAGCAGGCAGCCACCAGAGAAATTGCACAAATCAGGGGTACCGGAGGCACGTTGGAAACAGAACCGGAAAAGATTAACAAAACCTTCAAGGCCTTCTACCAAGAGCTGTACACCTCAGAGCCCCCAAGGGGGGAGTCTGGGATGAAACGGTTCCTTGATGGACTCGACATCCCAGTCGTGGGGGACAACAGAAAACGGGGCCTAGAAACACCACTCGCACTGGGAAAGGTCATGACAGCATTTGCTCCATACAGGCGGGGAAGGCGCCGAGACCAGACGGATTCCCAGCGGACGTTTACAAAAAAATCGCGACCGCGCTGACCGAACTGCCACACCTGCGGGAGATGTTCTCAGACTCACTAGCTAGGGGCACACTGCCACCCACGCTAGCACAGGCCTCAATCTTGCTGATACCTAAGAAAGCCAAAGACCCAACGGAATGTGAGTCACAGAGACCTATCTCTCTGCTGAACGCAGACACCAAAATACTGGCCAAATCCAAGGCAAAAGGCTAGAAGACTGTGTACCTGAGGTGGTTACAGAGGACCCGACGGGCTTCAGCAAAGGTAGACAGCTTACCTCGAACATCAGGCGCCTGCTGAACGTGATAATGCCCCCTTCCGGGGAGAGAACAGAAGAGATGATCATCTCCCTGAAAGCAGAAAAGGCCTTCGACAGAGTCGAATGGAAATACGTCATTGAGGTAATGGAGCGGTTCTGTCTTGGAACACGGTTCGTCTCCTGGGTAAAGCTCCTACACAACGCTCACATGGCGAGCGTACGGACAAACAATACCAACTCCCAATAATTCCAACTGCACAAGGGCACCAGAAAATGATGCCACTGTCCCAGCTGCTGTTCGCCCAAGCGATCTAACCGCAAGCAATCGCGCTCGCGGCAGCAACACCTGCGGGGGGGGGGGACCGAAGGGGAAGCAGAGAGCACAGAGTCACACCATACGCAGATGACCTGCTCCTCTACATCTCGGATCCACAGATCAGCATGGACGGAATCATTGCGCTCCTGAAAGTGTTTGGAGACTTCTCGGGCTGCAAACTCAACATGAGCAAAACCGAGATCTTCCCAGTACACCCGCAAGTTGGGGTGGGGGGAGGTGACAGCGCTAAAGGGCCTGCCGTTTAAACAAGCCCGACACAAATTCCGCAACATGGGCATCCAAACAGCCCATGACTGGAAAGGGATCCACAAATGGAACCTCGCCAGTCTGACGTAGGAAGTAAAAAAGGACCCGCAAATATGGAACACACTCCTAATTTCCCTCGCGGGGAGAGTACAGACAATCAAAATGAACGTACTGCCCAGGATCCTCTTCCTGTTTGGATCCATCCCGAACTACATCCCCAAAGCCTTTTTCAAAGTGCTGGACAAACTAATCATGGCGTTCGTATGGTGGGGGGAGGGGGGTTAAGAATGCTCGGATCCCAATGAAGGTCCTACAAAAAACAAAATCCAGAGGGGGCAAGATCTTCCAAACCTACAATTATACTACTGGGTGGCGACAGCCGAGCGAATAAGGGGATGGATCAAGGAGCCAGTGGCCGAGTAGGTACGCACAGAGGAGGCCTCCTGCGTGGGGACCTCGCTCTGGGCCCTCGCCACGGCAGCACTCCCACCCCCACCCAAAAAACATTCCAGCATCCCGGTGGTCATACCCACCCTCCAATCCCGGAACCAACTGCGGCAGCAATTTGGCCTGGCCAAAATGTCGGACAAAACTCCCATCTGCAACAACCATAGGTTTACAGCAGCACTGACTGACACCACTTTCAAAAGGCGGAGGCAGGACGGAGGGCAACTGTCAGGCTGGACCCAATACACAGACGGCAGGGTCGCAACACTGGATGAACTGACAGAGAAATGTCAGCTTGCCAGGGGGAGCAAGCTAAGGTATCTGCAGCTTAAAACCTTACTACGAAAGGAGACAAGGACACACCCACAGAAAGGGCTGGCACCGTACTGTACTCCACAAGAAATAAATGGGAGGAGGACCTGGGGATTGAGATAGGGTGGGGACTCTGGAGCTAAGCACTGCATAGGGTCAACTCCACCGCCACGTGTGCAAGGTTCAGCCTGACGCAATTAAAAGTGGTACACAGAGCCCACTTAACAAGAACCCGTATGAGTAGGTTCTTCCCGGAGGTGGAGGACAGATGTGAACGGTGCCATAGAGGCCCGGCCAACCACGCCCACATATTCTGGCCTTGCCCCAGACTCGTGGAGTACTGTACAGCCTTCTTTGAGGCCATGTCCAAAGTGGTGGGGGTGTGGGTGGAGCCATGCCCGAAAGTGGCGGCCTTCGGGGTCTCGGAACAGCTAGATCTATTCCAGGGGAAGAGGGTGCATGCTCTTACCTTTGCCTCTCTGATCGCCTGCCGTAGAATCCTGTTTGGCTGGCGGTCAGCAGCACCACCCTGAGCTGCAGACTGGCTGTCCGACCTCTCAGGATCTCTCCAAATGGAGAAAATTCAATTCGCCATCCGAGGGTCAGACAATGGTTTCCACAGAACGTGGGAGCCATTCACGCGACTGTTCCGGGACCTGTTTGTGGCCATCGAACAAGGGGAAGAATAGCCAGGTAGCCAAGAATCAGGGGAAAGTAGTCAAGAATCTGTTGTAAGTAGCCAAGGCATGAAAGGGAGAGATAGACTGGGAGGGAGGGAGGGTGGGAGAGGGGGGACGTCTAAACCTGAGGAAAGAAAGGTGAACCAAGAGGGGAGGGGAGGGAGGGGAGACAGCTAAACTTGAGGAAAGAATGGCGAACCGTGGAGGGGGGGTGGTTTAAGAGAGGAGAACCGGTGGGGTGGGGCGGGGGCGGGGAAACTGGAGCCGGAAGGAAGGCACGGGATGCCAAAACGTGCATGACATCTCCTGGAGCGGGGAGCGAGGAAAATAAAGATGGAGCATTGGCTGAGCAGCTGAAATGGAGGCGAGCACGGGACGGCACCGAGACCCGTCCGGGAGAAGCAGGCGACAACAACACAAAACAGAGCCAAGTATCGCACACTGTAATTTTTTTCCTGGCACCCAAATGTATATTTGCCTCCCCAATACCCGCCCCCCACACCCCCGGCAAACAGTCGCCTACTTACGTGGTGTAAATAATTTTGCCAGGTGTACAGTGCTGCTGCTGTCGAGCTAGTGCACATTTCCCTTCCAGTTATTCTATTTCATATTTTATTTTATTCTATGTTGGAGTGTGCCGTTCTCTTCTAAATCTGTATATATATATATATATATATATATATATATATATATATATGTGTGTGTTTCTTATTCTGTGTACATAACGATAATTATAACTTGTTCAAAAATCCAACAAGTAAGTAAACATTTATAAATTAATAGCGATCAAGAACATGGTAGAGTTTTCTTTCAAATGCCTGTTAAGCAACACCGGTTCAAGAAAGTGTACCGCTGTGGAGTTGGAAGACAGAATGCTTTCTGAACGAAAATTTTACTGAGGATATTTCGGAAAACCTATAGAAAAATTTCATTGTGCAGAGGTGGCATAAAGTACCACTTCGCACGAAGTGAATGGGAGTGAAGTAGAAGAAGTCGCGAAATAGTGTTGCGGAAACATCGTAAGGCCAATTTTGAATGCATTTCGTGTCTTGGTCAACAGGGAAAAAAGTAAAAAGAGTACAAAGTGACCAGTTCACATTTTCTCATGAAACTTTATTTTATATCCACATTGCTGCGATGTATGCATTACCTATTATTTGTGACGAAACATAAGTCCTTATGTTTGTGTATTGAATATATTCCATCTGAGGAATAAATTGCGAGGAAGAAATAACAGCCGTAGTACAAATCAACCGGGCGCTCCAAGTAGTAAACTGGGTATGTAACACGTAAAACATAGGACACAAATTGATATTTCTGAGTTTCCAAGGCAATTGCCTACATTCTACTGTAATCCAAGTATCTTGCAAAGCACAATATTCAGAAGTTAAGATTCTGATCCTCGGTATGTTTTTCAATCGCGCTTGAAATTTCCTCACCGCTTAAAATGCATCTTCACCCAACTGCAGATTGCAAGGGAGTTAAAGCAGGTGAGGCATTTGTGCAACTGG
Organism: Scyliorhinus canicula; assembly: GCF_902713615.1. Lineage (NCBI taxonomy): Eukaryota > Metazoa > Chordata > Chondrichthyes > Carcharhiniformes > Scyliorhinidae > Scyliorhinus > Scyliorhinus canicula. Next base: position 93,616,932 of record NC_052157.1, read on the forward strand.
AATAACATATACTTACCAATAGTGGGATAGTGCGACTCAATTTCCATCGGTGGATTTTTCGGGATACAAAATAGTATGTGGAAGGCCAGTTCTGAGCCAACAAACCACGAATTAAAAGTATTATCCGAGTATTGTTGTTCGAAACTGAATGCCTGATTATAGAGAAATAGATAGAGAAACACAACACAGAACAGGCCATTCGGCTCACGATGTTGTGCCGAACTTTTGTCCTAGGTTAATCATATAATTTTGGACAATAAGGGCACTTTTTCGAGGCCAATCCACACAACCTGCACATCTTTGGACTGTGGGAGGAAACCGGAGTACCCAGATGAAACCCACGCACACAGGGGGAGGATGTGCAGACTCCACACAGACAGTGACCCATGTCGAAATCGAACTTGGGACCCTGGAGCTGTGAAGCAATTGTGCTATCCACAATGCTACCGTACTGCCCTTGAGAAGAAGTTAATCTACACTCCATTATTCTACCCTAATCCATGTACCTATCCAATAGCCGCTTGAAGGTCCCTAACGTTTCCTATTCAATTACTTCCACAGATAGTGCATTCCATGCCCTCACTACTCTCTGGGTAAAGAAACTACCTCTGACATCTCCTCTATATCTTCCACCATTTATCTTAAGTTTATGTCCCCTTGCAATGGTGTGTTCCACCCGGGGAAAAAGTATCTGACTGCCTACTTTACCTATTCCCCTGCTCATCTTATAAACCTCTATCACGTCGCCCCTCATCCTTCACCGTTCTAAAGAGAAAAGTCCGAGCACCCTCAACCATTCCACGTACGACCCACTGTCCATTCCAGGAAACGTCCTGGTAAATCTCCTTTGCACCCTTTCCAAAGCGTCCACATCCTTCCTAAAATGGGGCGACCAGAACTGCACACAGTACTCCAAATGTGGCCTGACCAAGGTCCTGTACAGCTGCACCATCACCTCACGGCTCTTAAATTCAATCCCTCTGCTAATGAACGCTAGCACACCATAGGCCTTCTTCACTGACCTATCCACTTGAGTGGCAACTTTCAAAGATCTATGAACATGGACCCCAAGATCTATCTGCTCCTCCACATTGCCATGAACCCTACCGTTAACCCTGTATTCCGCATTCATATTTGTCCTTCCAAAATGGACAACCTCAAACTTGTTAGGGTTAAACTCCATCTGCCACTTCTCAGCCCAGCTCTGCATCCTATCTATGTCTCTTTGAAGCCGACAATAGCCCTCCTCACCATCCACAACTCCACCAATCTTCGTATCATCTGCAAATATACTGACCCACCCTTCACCTCCCTCATCCAGGTCGTTGATGGAAATCACAGACAGCAGAGGACCCAGAATCGATCCCTGCGGTACGTCACTGATAACTGGACAACTGGCTGCATATTTGCCATCCACCACCACTCTCTGTCTTCCATCGGTTAGCCAGTTTGTTATCCAACTGGCCAAAATTCCCACTATAACATGCCTCCTTACGTTCTGCACAAGCCTACAATGGGGAACCCTACCAAATGCCTTACTAAAATCCATGTACACTACATCCACTGCTTTACCTTCATCCACATGCTTGGTCACCTCCTCAAAGAAGTCAATAATACTTGTAAGGCAAGACCTACCCCTCATAAATCCGTGCTGACTATCCCTAATCAAGCAGTGTATTTCCAGATGCTCAGAACTCTTATCCAAGAGTACCCTTTCCATTACTTTGCCTACTATCGAAGTAAGACTAACTGGCCTGTAATTCCAGGGTTATCCCTATTCCCTTTTTTGAACAGGGGCACGACATTCACCACTCTCCAATCCTCTGGTAACACCCCTGTTGACAGAGAGGAGGAAAACATAATTGCCAACGGCTCTGCAATTTCATTTCCTGCTTCCCATAGAATCCTTGGATATATCCCGTCAGGCCCGGGGGACTTGTCTATCCTCAAGTTTTCCAAAACGCGCAACACATCTTCCTTCCTGACAAGTATATCCTCGAGCATATCAGTCTGTTTCACACTGTCCTCTCCAACAATATGGCCCCTCTCGTTTGTAAATACTGAAGAAAAATATTTGTTCAAGACCTCTCATATCTCTTCAGACTCAATATACAATCTCCCGCTACTGTCTTTGATCGGACATACCCTCGCTCTATTCATTCTCATATTTCTCACATATGTGTAAAAGGCCTTGGGGTTTACCTCGATCCTACCTGCCAAAGATTTTTCACGCCCTCGCTTAGCTCTCCTAATCCCTTTCTTCAGTTCCCTCCTGGCTATCTTGTATCCCTCCAGCGCCCTGTCTGAACCTTGTTTCTTCAGCCTTACATAAGTCTCCTTCTTCCACTTAACAAGACATTCAACCTCTCTTGTCAACCATGGTTCCCTCACTCGACCATCTCTTTCCTGCCTGACAGGGACATACATATCAAAGACACGCAGTACCTGTTCCTTGAACAAGTTCCACATTTCACTTGTGTCCTTCCCTGAAAGCCTATGTTGCCAACTTCTACACTTCAATTCTTGTCTGACACCAATGTATTTACCCTTCCGCCAATTGTAAACCTTGCCCTGTTGCACACACCTATCCCTCTCCATAACTAAAGTGAAAGTCACATAATTGTGGTCACTGACTCCAAAATGCTCCCCCACTAACAAATCTATCACCTGCCCTGGTTCATTACCAAGTACCTGGTGATGGAAGAAATAAAAAAAACACATGGAGGCCCCACCGTGCCGACTTCAAGGTCCGACCCCAGGAGCGCCCAGGGAGGGAACAGACCATGGGACCTAGCCCAATCTGCCCACGACCCAGGACCCTAGAAACAACGGAGACGGCGCGCGAGGACCCGAACATGCTGCAAGGTAGTCCCGCGCCCGCAGAACGCTTGGACCCATCCGGATCGCAAACCCAACCCCCAGCAACCCCACTACCTCAACCAGCAGCTGGGACTCTACCAGACGCGACCCCGGATATGTAAACAGCGCCCTGGACCTCGCTAGCGCCCTGGACCCCGCCAGACGCAACTACCTACCTTCCACAAGGGCAGACGTCTCCCATCGGATTCCAGGATCATCCAGCAGCAGCCGCCGACCGAGAAAGCGAGGGTTACGCAGGGGTCTGCAGGTTAGACTGAGGCAACGCGGTTTCAAGACCCCTCTCCCCAGCATACTCCTGGCAAACGTCCAAGCGATTGAAAACAAGCTGGATGAACGTAACGCCAGACTTACCTCTCAGAGGAAAGTAAAATACTGCTGTGTGCTCTGTTTCACAGAGGCATGACTCACCCCCACCTCACCGGACTGTGCCATACAACCTGAAGGCTTCTTTATTCACTGGGCGGACCGCACATCATCTTCAGGCAAAGCGAAGGGTGGAGGAGTTTACCTCCTCATCAACTCCTCCTGGTGCTTGGATGTGGTGACCCTGGTGACCTACTGTTCCCCAGACCTGGAATACTTGACCTTAAAGTGCCGCCCATATTATCTTCCACGTGAGTTCACTTCAGCCATTATCACAGCGGTCTACATCCCACCCCAGGCAGAAGTGAGGACGGTGCTGGACGAACTGTAAACAGTTATAAACAACTATGAACAGAACACCCAGAGGCCTTGTTCATTGTGGCCGGAGACTTGAACAAAGCCAACCTCAAGAGTGTACTGCCAAAATTCCACCAGCACATCTCCTGTCCCACCAGGGGCGACAACACTCTTGACCACTGCTACTCAAAAATCAAGGGCGCCTACCGTTCCATCCCCCGACCGCACTTTGGGAAATCAGACCATAAGACTGTGCTCCTTCTCCCGGCTTACAAGCAGAAACGCAAGCGGGAGAATCCAGCTAATAAGGTTGTGCAGTGCTGGTCAGAGGAGACAGAAGAGCTCTTACATGACTGCTTAGAGAGAGTGGATTGGTCCATATTTAAGAACTCAGCGACTAACTTAAATGAGTGTGCCACCACCATCACATACTTCATCAGCAAATGTGCGGACGACTGCGTGCCAAAGAAAGCAGTACATAGGTTCCCTAACCGGAAACCATGGCTCAACCGCCAGATTGACTCCCTACTGAAGGACAGATCTGAGGCATTCAAGGCCGACGACCCTGTCCGATACAAGAAATCCAGGTACGACATCCGTAAAGCCATCCGAGATGCCAAGAGAGTATATCAGACTAAGCTAGAGTCACCATCAGACTCTCGGCGGTTGTGGCAAGGACTAAACAACATAACGGGCTACAAAGCAAACCCGAGAAGTATCTCTGGCAGCAGCGCACCCCTCCCCGATGAACTTAATGCATTCTATGCTCGGTTTGAGCAGGTAACCAACAATCCGCTGGCGAGTGCCCCAGCAGCCCATAATTCCCCCATACTCACCATCACAGTTTCAGAAGTCAGATCGGCCTTCCTGAAAGTGAACACATTGAAGGCGATGGGCCCGGTGCCTGCGCATACCAGCTGGCAGAGGTATTCACAGACATCTTTAACCTATCCCTACTCCACTCCGAGGTCCCCACCTACTTCAAGAAGACCACCATCATACCGGTACCAAAGAAGAACCAGGCTACATGCCTCAATGACTACCGTCCGGTGGCCCTGACGTCAGTTGTAATCAAGTGCTTCGAGAGGCTGATCATAAGAATATAAGAACATAAGAACATAAGAACATAAGAACTAGGAGCAGGAGTAGGCCATCTGGCCCCTCGAGCCTGCTCCGCCATTCAATTAGATCATGGCTGATCTTTTGTGGACTCAGCTCCACTTTCCGGCCCGAACACCATAATCCTTAATCCCTTTATTCTTCAAAAAACTATCTATCTTTACCTTAAAAACATGTAATGAAGGAGCCTCAACTGCTTCACTGGGCAAGGAATTCCATAGATTCACAACCCTTTGGGTGAAGACGTTCCTCCTAAACTCATGAGGCGCACCACCTCCATACTCCCGGAACGCCTTGATCAACTTCAATTTGCATACCGTCGCAACCGGTCTACATCAGACGCCAATTCCCTGGCCCTACACTCAACCCCAGAGCATCTCGAAAACAAGGACTGCTACATCAGACTCCTATTTATTGACTACAGCTCCGCCTTCAACACGATAATCCCAGTCAAGCTCATATCAGAGCTCCAAAACCTAGGACTTGCCTCTCCACTCTGCAACTGGATCCTTGACTTTCTGACCAACAGACCACAGTCAGTAAGAATGAACACCAACACCTCCTCCACAATAGTCCTCAATACCGGTGCCCCGCAAGGCTCTGTACATAGCCCCCTACGGTACTCCCTGTACACACACGACTGCGTGGCAAAGCATGGTTCCAACTCCATCTACAAGTTTGCTGATGATACGACCATAGTGGGCCGGATCTCGAATAACGACGAGTCCGAATACAGGAGGGAGATGGAGAACGTAGTGGAGTGGTGTAACGACAACAATCTCTCCCTCAATGCCAGCAAAACTAAAGATCTGGTCAGCGACTTCAGGAAGCAAAGTACTGTACACACCCCTGTCAGCATCAACGGAGCCGAGGTGGAGATGGTGAGCAGTTTCAAATTCCTAGTGGTGCACATCACTAAAAATCTATCCTGGTCCACTCACGTCGACGCTATCACCAAGAAAGCACAACAGCGCCTATACTTCCTTAGGAAACTAAGGAAATTCGGCATGTCCACATTACCCCTTCCCACCTTTTACAGATGCACTATAGAAAGCATCCTATCTGGCTAGCATCACAGCCTGGTATGGCAACTGCTCGGCCCAGGACCGCAAGGAACTTCAGAGAGTCGTGAATACCGCCCAGTCCATCAAACGAACCTGCCTCCCATCCATTGATTCCATCTACACCTCCCGCTGCCGGCGGAAAGCCGGCAGCATAATCAAGGATCCCTCCCACCCGGCTTACTCACTTTTCCAACTTCTTCCATCGGGCAGGAGATCCATTAGTCTGAGAACACGCACGAACAGACTCAAAAACTGCTTCTTCCCCACTGTGACCAGACTCCTAAATGACCCTCTTATTGTCTGACCTCATTAACACTACACCCTGTATGCTTCAACCGATGCCTATGCTTATGTAGTTACATTGTATATCTTGTGTTGCCCCATTATGTATTCTCATGTTTTTCCATGAATTTTGTTTAGTTCCCTTTTCTTCCATGTACTGAATGATCTGTTGAGCTGCTTGCAGAAAAATACTTTTCACTGTACCTCGGTACACGTGACAATAAACAAATCCAATCAAATCCAATCCAATCCAACGTACTAAATCCAATAGGGCCTCCCCTCTGGTCGGACAATCTACACACTGTGTTAGAAAAGCTTCCTGGACATACTGCACAAACAATACCCCATCCAAACTATTTGATCTAAAGAGTTTCCACACAATGTTTGGGAAGTTGAAGTCACCCATGACAACTACTCTGTGCACCTTTCGAAAATCTGTCTCCAATCTGTTCCTCCACATCTCTGCTTCTATTCGGGGGCCTATAGAAAACTCCCAACAGGCTGACTGCTCCTTTCCTATTTCTGACTCCAACCCATATTACCTCAGTAGGCAGATCCCCTCGAACTGCCTTTCTGCAGCTATAGAACAGTACAGCACAGAACAGGCCCTTCGGCCCTCGATGTTGTACCGAGCAATGCTCACCCTACTTAAACCCACGTAACCCGTATACCCGTAACCCAACAATCCCCCCATTAACCTTACACTACGGGCAATTTAGCATGGCCAATCCACCTAACCCGCACATCTTTGGACTGTGGGAGGAAACCGGAGCACCCGGAGTAAACCCACGCACACACGGGGAGGACGTGCAGACTCCACACAGACAGTGACCCAGCCGGGAATCGAACCTGGGACCCTGGAGCTGTGAAGCATTGATGCTAACCACCATGCTACCGTGAGGCCCCTAAGCTGTTATACTATCTCTAATTAACAATGCTCCCCCGCACACCTATTACCATCCTCCCTAATCTTGTTGAAACATCCATAACCAGGGACCTCCAACAACCATTTGTAGCACTCTTCTATCCAAGTTTCCGTGATGGCCACCACATCGTAGTCACATATGATATTATAGTGTCAACAATATTGATGCGTGACGGATGGTTCCACATTTTTTGGGAAAATGACTCAAATACATATTTTATATGTGGCAATCAGCTTCATGGTCTAGTTATTGAGCTCATACCTGAACAGAAAGTGAACTGTAGCGTTTAGCTCAGCAGCTGCCGAAAACCATGACTATCTTTGGAAGCGAATCAGACATGCCAAAAGACCGGCGGGAAGTGCAACCTCTCCTCCAGCCAGTCGTTGAGAAAGTAGAAACGAAAATGGGCATTCGAATCCATTCCTCATTTTTTCTAAACTGTTAATAGGCCCAGTAATAACAAAAGGAATAAAACTGGAGATGTTAAGATTCAAAACAGAGGTAAAAAAACCAACATAAGTGTACTTTACCTGAATGCTCGTAGTATTCGGAATAAAGTAAATGAGTTGGTGGCACAAATCATCGTAAATGACTATGATTTAGTGGCCATTACTGAAACATGGTTAAAGGATGGTCACGACTGGGAGTTAAATATCCGAGGGTATCAAACTATTCGGAAGGACAGAGTGGATGGTAAGGGAGGTGGTGTTGCTCTGTTATTTAAGGATGACATCCGGGCAATAGTAAGGGATGACATCGGTGCTATCGAGGATAAGGTTGAATCCATTTGGGTGGAAATCAGGAATAGTAAGGCGAAAAAGTCACTGACAGGAGTAGTCTATCGGCCACCAAATAGTAACGAGATGGTGGGGCAGGCAATAAACAAAGAAATAACTGATGCATGTAGAAATGGTACAGCAGTTATCATGGGGGATTTTAATCTACATGTCGATTGGTTTAACCAGGTCGGTCAAGGCAACCGTGAGGAGGAGTTTAGAGAATGTATCCGCGATAGTTTCCTAGAACAGTATGTAATGGAACCTACGAGGGAACAAGCGGTCCTAGATCTTGTCCTGTGTAATGAGACAGGATTGATTCATGATCTCATAGCTAGCGATCCTCTCGGAAGGAGCGATCACAATATGGTGGAATTTAAAATACAGATGGAGGGTGAGAAAGTAAAATCAAATACTTGTGTTTTGTGTTTAAACAAAGGAGATTACAAGGGGATGAGAGAAGAACTAGCTAAGGTAGACTGGGAGCTACGACTTTATGGTGGAACAGTTGAGGAACAGTGGAGAACCTTCCAAGCGATTTTTCACAGTGCTCAGCAAAGGTTTATACCAACAAAAAGGAAGGACGGAAGAAAGAGGGAAAATCGACCGTGGATATCTAAGGAAATAAGGGAGAGTATCAAATTGAAGGAAAAAGCATATAAAGTGGCAAAGATTGCTGGGAGATTAGAGGACTGGGAAATCTTTAGGGGGCAACAGAAAGCTACTAAAAAAAGCTATAAAGAAGAGTAAGATAGAGTATGAGAGTAAACTTGCTCAGAATATAAAAACAGACAGTAAAAGTTTTTACAAATATATAAGACAAAAAAGAGTGGCTAAGGTAAATATTGGTCCTTTAGAGGATGAGAAGGGAGTTTTAATAATGGGAAATGAGGAAATGGCTGAGGAACTGAACAGGTTTTTTGGGTCGGTCTTCACAGTGGAAGACACAAATAACATGCCAGCGACTGATAGAAATGAGGCTATGACAGGTGAGGACCTTGAGAGGATTGTTATCACTAAGGAGGGAGTGATGGGCAAGCTAATGGGGCTAAAGGTAGACAAGTCTCCTGACCCTGATGGAATGCATCCCAGAGTGCTAAAAGAGATGGCTAGGGAAATTGCAGATGCACTAGTGATAATTTACCGAAATTCACTAGACTCTGGGGTGGTCCCGGTGGATTGGAAATTAGCAAACGTGACGCCACTGTTTAAAAAAGGAGGTAGGCAGAAAGCAGGAAATTATAGGCCAGTGAGTTTAAATTCGGTAATAGGGAAGATGCTGGAATCTATCATCAAGGAAGAAATTGCGAGGCATCTGGATAGAAATTGTCCCATTGGGCAGACGCAGCATGGGTTCGTTAAAGGCAGGTCATGCCTAACTAATTTAGTGGAATTTTTTGAGGACATTACCAGTGCGGTAGATAACGGGGAGCCGATGGATGTGGTATATCTGGATTTCCAGAAAGCCTTTGACAAGGTGCCACACAAAAGGTTGCTGCATAAGATAAAGATGCATGGCATTAAGGGTAAAGTAGTAGCATGGATAGAGGATTGGTTAATTAATAGAAAGCAAAGAGTTGGGATAAATGGGTGTTTCTCTGGTTGGCAATCAGTAGCTAGTGGTGTCCCTCAGGGATCCGTGTTGGGCCCACAATTGTTCACAATTTACATTGATGATTTGGAGTTGGGGACCAAGGGCAATGTGTCCAAGTTTGCAGATGACTCTAAGATGAGTGGTAAAGCGAAAAGTGCAGAGGATACTGGAAGTCTGCAGAGGGATTTGGATAGGTTAAGTTTTGGTCTCCTTACTTGAGAAAGGACGTACTGGCGCTGGAGGGTGTGCAGAGGAGATTCACTAGGTTAATCCCAGAGCTGAAGGGGTTGGATTATGAGGAGAGGTTGAGTAGACTGGGACTGTACTCGTTGGAATTTAGAAGGATGAGGGGGGATCTTATAGAAACATTTAAAATTATGAAGGGAATAGATAGGATAGATGCGGGCAGGTTGTTTCCACTGGCGGGTGACAGCAGAACTAGGGGGCATAGCCTCAAAATAAGGGGAAGTAGATTTAGGACTGAGTTTAGGAGGAATTTCTTCACCCAAAGGGTTGTGAATCTATGGAATTCCTTGCCCAGTGAAGCAGTTGAGGCTCCTTCATTACATGTTTTTAAGGTAAAGATAGATAGTTTTTTGAAGAATAAAGGGATTAAGGGTTATGGTGTTCGGGCCGGAAAGTGGAGCTGAGTCCACAAAAGATCAGCCATGATCTAATTGAATGGCGTAGCAGGCTCGAGGGGCCAGATGGCCTACTCCTGCTCCTAGTTCTTATGTTCTTATGATTCATTGAACCAGTCACATATTTTGGCGGCATTTGTAAACGTTGCTTAATTTTACAGAGGCAGTGCTTTCTTGATGGTTGGTTGGGAGAGCCGACGAGAGAGCGCCGTTGCCCTCCTGTGCGAATAATTAACTCGATGAAGTGCAAAATTCTGTAAATCACGGCGATAGGACAAACTCTCCACCATGTCAGAATGCTTCTCGCGTTGAAAGCAGAATCTGCTCAGAAACAGTCAGAGGGCGGCACCTCTATTTTCCGCCGCATCATGGGCCACGCGGTGACAGCGGGTCAAAATACAGATCACGGAATGTGCCAGGACAATGTGTCTCTGAGCAAACTCGGTCATAGGAACCTGGTTTTGGAACGATGCGGCGGTTAAGGGTTTGGAAAAAGGTTTACGGTAATTTGTACAATGCTCAGCGACGCTGGATCTAATCGTGCATACCCCTTCCCACTGACATGCCCCATGCGTTAAAAATCAACCAGCGGAACGTCAAGCCTTGTTAACAACTCATAAACTTTGCTTTCCGTTCCTCCTCCACTGCGATTCCTCCACTGCGATTGCTCCACCGACACGTCGCCTGATCCAAAGAGCAGTACAAAGTGCACGTTCAGCGGGTTTTGGTGGCTGGACTGTCGCAATTGTCGGCGTGGTGGGAAGTCTGTGTATGGCATTCTAACCCCTACTTCAGTCGGGACGGGTGCGAATTCCTCTCTTAAAAGCATCGCAAATGATTTATTCTTCATCCCACTTCGAAGGTCACGTCACCAATGGAGTCGACAAAAACGTCTCTTCTGCCGCGAGGGCAACGTCGGTTTGTTTACATCATTGGGACATAATCACAGCAGCAGATGACGCCTGTACCCGCCGTGGTCCTTTTGTTCCCTCGACAAGATCTATCACCGAGAACCGCATACCTACTTCACCATTAGCCCGGCCTACTCCCCTTTCAGAACATAGTCCCATATAATTGTGCCCATTTCGAGGAGAAACGTGGGAGTATTTTTTCTGTCCTTGTGGGTTGTTTCCCGTGTTAAAAGTGCAATATTAAGACAAGTTATATAATTTACGACCGACCATTATGTAATTAACTGCAACATAAAACAGTGTACACTGAATTTTCAATGTGTCCGTATTGTTTTGCGGTTCAGTGTGCTTTCATCAGTTCACTCACCAATTGCGCTCTACAATTAAGTTAAGCGCAAGATACATCAGCATTCTAAAATCTTGCAAGTTAAATCTTAAGGCTAAAACCTCACTGCTTGTCTCGCGAAACCCTGTCCAGCATTTACAAGGCACGAGTCCTGAGTATGATGGATTACTGCACATTTACCTGGATGAGTGCACTTTTCACAAGAGTCAACAAGCTCAAAGACATCCAGAACAAAGCAGACCGCTCGAATGTAACCCCATCCGCGAGCACTGACTTTCTCATCCAGCGATGCACATTAGCAACAGTATGTAGCATCTCCAAGATGCACTGCAGAGGCTCAGCAAGGATCCTTAGGCACACCTTCCAACCGTACATAAACTACAAAGTTAGCAGATACACTTCAAGATCATACTCAGGAGGTGCCACTCCAAGTCACTCACAACCCGTCTTTTAAATATAGCACAGTTTAGTCGCTGTCGCTCGGGCAAGTTCACAACATTATATTCCGAAGTTCGCTGTGGCTGTAATTACACCCAGTGGAAATTAAGTTGCAAAGGATGAAAATGTTTCAAGAACGGTGATTTGGATCCAATATGGCTACAGCTTCAGAAAACGGAAATTCGCAATTTCTGATTGTTGATATAATGAACGATGCAATGCAAACCCGTTGTCCTGTAGGCTGTAGTAAGAAGAAACATGGGTATATGTTGAAGAGTATGACAGTCCAGTTTCACAGCCATAGCACCCAAATGGTGTGTTACACATCTTGACGTAAGCAGCTGTGAACAATTGTTTAATCGCTGCACAAATCTGGATTCACATGAGAGTCTCACAGCGAGGTTAAACGGGTTGTCGTCCATAACGAGTTACACCAGTTATTATGCAATAGAACAGTAAGAAGTCTTACAACACCAGGTTAAAGTCCAAAAGGTTTGTTTCAAACACCAGCTTTCGGAGCACTTATCCTTCCTCAGGTGAATGGAGAGGTACGTTCCAGAAACAACGCGGTCTTCAGGACATGCGACAATGCAGAATTGCTCAGCAAAAACCTATAGCCAAGTTCCGCACGCATGAGTGTGGCCTGAACCGGGATCTTGGATTTATGTCGCATCACATCCACCCCCGACCATCTGGACTGGACTTGCAAAATCCTGCCAACTGTTCTGGCTTCAGACAATTCACAGCTCTTTAACCTGTGATTTTCCCTCTCTCTGGATCTGTAATGATTTTATAACCTGCAAATGCTCACATTCCAAGCATTGTCCGGCATCTCTGACTTTGTCTATGTAAATGTTTCTGGAACATACCTCTCCATTCACCTGAGGAAGGAACTGTGCTCCGAAAGCTCGTGTTTGAAACAAACCTTTTGGACTTTTAGCTAGTGTTGTAAGACTTCTTACTCTGCTCACCCCAGTCCAACGCCGGCTTCTCCACCGTATGCAATAGAACTGAGAGGGTGGCTGTATTTGATTTAATTAGCTAGCCGTAAAAACAGACAGGGGCTGGTTTAGCTCACAAAGCTAAATCGCTGGCTTTTAAAGCAGACCAAGCAGGCCAACAGCACGGTTCGATTCCCATACCAGCCTCCCCGGGCAGGCGCCGGAATCTGGCGACTAGGGGCTTTTCACAGTAACTTCATTGAAGCCTACTCGTGACGATAAGCGATTTTCATTTTTTCATTTTTTCGAATAACCACCCGGTCAACGCCACGTGCAACTACCGAGACCAACGGTATTGAATACAACTGGAGATCAAGCAGGGGATATAAAAGTCTGCCATAGTAATAGACACACATTCATTTCAGCTTCTTCCCAGGACGTCATACCATCAATTTATTTTCGGGAAATTATCAATGTCGCTGCTGATGCACCTGCTCCATATATTTTTCAGATCCAAAAGAATTACAATCAACTAAAGGTAATATTTCTCTTCTGCATCGGTCCATCAGAAAATACGTTTTGCGCTTTCATTACAATAAATATCCGTCCATTTTAGTCGATCAGCAGGATCAGAATGTTCTCCCAATACAGTTACTGCCGACAACATGCTACATGGTGTCACATTTAGGCTAGAGATAATGCCAGATTGCCTTTCGTAATAGATACTAGTGACACAGATGGCTCCTTACAATAGTCGACGATTGCTCCATTGGCAGTCAACATTACCGATGCCATGTCTGCACTGTCATTGCTGGTAGACAGTGTGGCATTGCTTTGGGAGTTGGGGCAATAGCGAGTTCAATTGGTGAGTGACAAGGAAACTAATTTTAATTAAACTTGCTTCCAGCAGTAGATCGATTAGTTATTTAAATGGGTAATTGCAACCTGCACTTTAGTGTGTTCCATTCTTAAAACAGGGGTCAGTTCAGTTGCAGTCAAATTTAGAGTTGGTAGGTTAATTGTTCAACTGTTTCAAACCATTTCTAGAGCATTTACATTTGAAGCCTATAAAAGCAGAGATGTTTAAGTGCTGAATTCTCAGCACTGTTAGTGCTGCTCGGCTGAGTGACTGTGTTATGGGATTTGTGTGGAAACAGGGAGTTCGGTAGAAATGGGAGAAAATGCTTTAAGAGAGCGAGCTGATTTATAAGTAATTGGTAAATCCTGGATATGTTTATAACAAATAATTTATATGGTTTGAAAATCCGTTGCGGGGTTCATAATCTGCATATATAATCTGTTTACAGTTGGTAGTAACGGGGACAATGAAAGAAGGGCCGGGGAGTATTGAATGCAATCAGATATTAAGCATCTTCTGTGGGTATAATTTAAAAGGTTACGTCGTGGCAGAAGTTTTCAAAGCCTTGATTTGCTTCTCCTCCTTGTTGTGGGAGGCGGGGAACATTTCCAGTTCCCGTAACTAGCGTCTTTGCAGGAAGTGCATCCAGCTGCTGCCTTTGGAAGCCCGGGTTTCGGAGCTGGAGTGGCGGGTGGGGACACAGTGGAGCATCCACGATGCGCAGAGCGTCGTTGTTTGAACGTACAGCGAGGTGGTCACACCGGAGTCTCAGAATCCACAGGCAAGAAGGAAATAGGCAGCCACCATGCAGAAAAAGAGAGCGAGGCAGGCAGTACAGAATTCTCCTGTGGTCATTCCCCTCGAAATCAGATATACAGCTTTGGATACTGTTGAGGGGAATAACCTCTCAGGGCAAAACGACAGTAGCCAAATTGATTGCTCCACGGCTTGTACTGTACAGGGGAGAAATAAAAAGTGTGGAAATGCAATAATTATCGAGGATTCAATTGTTAGAGGAATAGATACACGTTTCTTCGGCCGCAAACGAGACTCTAAGATGGTATGTTGTCTCCCTGCTGCGAGGATGAAGCGTGCCTTGCACCGATAAGAGGACATTCTGGATGGGGAGTGTGAATAGCCAGTGGTCGTGGTCCGCATGGTACCAACTGCAGTGGTAACAAAAAAAACGGACGAGGTCTTAAAGGAAACGATAGGTAGTTGGGAAGAAAGTTGAGAAGCCGGAGTTTGAAGTAATTATTTGAGGATTACTCCAAGTGCCACGTGCGAGTGGGAGTATAAGTAGCATGATGTATTGGATAAATACCTGACTGAACAAATGTCAGTTGGAGCTTTTGAGAATTTGTGGCATTGGAACCAGTTGTGGTGGAGGAGGGAGCGACCAGTACAAATTGGACGGGTTTAATCTGGGCAGGACCGGTACTGATGTCCTCGGAACAGGAGATTCAGAGTGGGTGGAGAGCGTGTAAGCGAATATGACATGGGGGTGGGAACCTTTGCAAGGAGTCAAAGGAGTAAGAAATAAGGCCAAAAACAAAAGACAAAGAGGGGAATAAGAAAAGTGATAGGCAGAAAAACTAAGAGCCATATTCAAACAGTGAAATATATTGGACTAATGTTAAAAAGGCAAGATTATGTGCTTTGTGCCTTAACATGCAGACCGTTTGTAATAAATCGGATGATCTAATCCCCAAATAGATGTGAACGTATATGATATAGTCGGTATTATGGATACATGGATGCAGGGTGACCAGGAGTGGGAACTAAGTTTCCTGGGGTATTCAGCATTGAGGACAGACAGACAAAACATAAAAGGCGATAGGGTAGCATATCTGGTCAAGGAGGAAATTATCACAATACTCAGGAAGAATGTCAGCTGTAACAATATAGAAAATGTATTTAGAGATGAGGATCAGAAATTGGCTAGTTGAAAGAAGACAGAGAGTGGTAGTTGATGGAAAATGTTCAGAATGGAGTTCAGTTACGAGTGGCGTACCACAAGGATCTGTTCTGGGGCCGTTGCTGTTTGTCATTTTTATAAATGACCTAGAGGAGGGCGCAGAAGGATGGGTGAGTAAATTTGCAGATGACACTAAAGTCGGTGGAGTTGTAGACAGTGCGGAAGGATGTTGCAGGTTACAGAGGGACATAGATAAGCTGCAGAGCTGGGCTGAGAGGTGGAAAATGGAGTTTAATGTGGAGAAGTGTGAGGTGATTCACTTTGGAAAGAATAACAGGAAAGCGGAATACTTGGCTAATGGTAAAATTCTTGGTAGTGTGGTGAGCAGAGGGATCTCGGTGTCCATGTACATAGATCCCTGAAAGTTGCCACCAAGGTCGATAGGGTTGTGAAGAAGGCCTATGGTGTGTTGGCCTTTATTGGTAGAGGGATTGAGTTCCGGAGCCATGAGGTCATGTTGCAGTTGTACAAAACTCTAGTACGGCCACATTTGGAGTATTGCGTACAGTTCTGGTCGCCTCATTATAGGAAGGACGTGGAAGCTTTGGAACGGGTGCAGAGGAGATTTACCAGGATGTTGACTGGTATGGAGGTTGTTTTCATTAGAGAGAAGAAGGTTAAGAGGTGACTTAATATAGGCATACAAAATTATCAGAGGGTTAGATAGGGTGGACAGCGAGAGCCTTCTCACGCGGATGGAGGTGGCTAGCACGAAGGGACATAGCCTTAAATTGAGGGGTAATAGATATAGGACAGAGCTCAGAGGTGGTTTTTTTACGCAAAGAGTGGCGAGGCCGTGGAATGCACTACCTGCAACAGTAGTGAACTCGCCAACATTGAGGGCACTTAAAAGTTTATTGGATAAGCATATGGATGATAAGGGCATAGTGTCGGTTAGATGGCCTTTAGTTTTTTTCCATGTCGGTGCAACATCGAGGGCCGAAGGGCCTATACTGCGCTGTATCGTTCTATGTTCTATGTTCTATGTATGTAGAGAGCTGAGAAACAGCAAGGGACATATAATCTTAGTGGGCGATTATTTAGACGGACAAACTGAACTGATATTATTGGGAATGGCATTGAACAGGACATTAGAGATGCATGTGATAAAGTAACAATTTTAATTATGGGTGATTTTAATCTGCATATAGGTTCATAAAATTAAATTATCCATAATCATGTGGATGAGGAATTCCTGGAACGTAAGCGGGATGGTTTCTGGATCAACATGTTGAGGAGCCAACTAGAGAACAGGTCATCGCAGACAGAGTGTTGTGTATTGAGAACGAAATTATTGGCAATCCAGTTATGCGAGATACCTGAGGGATGAACGACAATACAATGATGGGCGATTTCACCAGATGGAGAATGACATAGTTGAGTCTGAGACTATGGTCCTGAATCGTAACAAAGGATACTACGATCCAGTGAGGTGTGCGTTGGTTATGATCGATTGTGGGATGTTACTCAAGCTGATGACAGTGGATAGGCAAGGGCAAACATTCAAAGTTCACACGGCAGGGCCGCTGCAATTGTTTATTCCTGTTAACAAACGTAAAACGGAAAAAAATTGCGAATTGATGTGAGGAATTGAACAAATGAATGTGATATAAAATAGGATTATTAGTTAAAATAGTATAGATAATAGGGCCGGTCCGATGGTAGTGAGCTCACAGAGAAAGAACAAAGGAATTTAGCAAAGACTGGCTAGATAAGGGGGAGGGTAGCCTCATGAAGAGAATGGTGAAATGGATGCTGGGTAACAAGGGGCCCAGGATTGAGAAATGCAAAGTGACCCAATCAGGATATATGGCCAGGTCAGGAGGTGTATAGAATGATCAATGGGAAGCGTATTTGTGAATCTTACTGTGATTTTTAATATATCTGTAGAGACCCTTTGTTCTCGGTCTCTCTTACTCTGGGCTTCCAGAAGACGGCTGTGTGTGCGTTCTGAGGTCCTACGAGTAAGCTAGACTTGCAAGTTGCTTATTATTAAATAATACTATACCTACAAATCCATCTCTCATTTTATTGAGCCAGACTACCGGGTGAAGAATTTAACTATCAACATTTGTTGCCTGAAACCCGGGTTTCTCCAGATGATCACCGGCCAGCTGCGAACTCAGCATTTGGCTGATTTTGGACACGGAAAGTGGAAATGGGCCCACAATGTGAGTAGCTGTAAATTGCCACGTTGATTTCCCCTTTCACATGGACTGATTGGTCTGATCAATCGCAGCTGGTACGGTACGATCGTCTCGACGAAATAAAAGGTTAGTCTGGGGATTAGAAAAGTGGGAAAATCAGTCGATGTAGGTACGACTGAGGGTTGATTTAACTGATGGGATGTCTTAATCGTGACAGTTCAGTTAAGGGTTGGTTTAACTGATGGGATGTCTTCATAGCGACAGTTCAGTTAAAGGTTGATTGTGGGATTGATGCGACGTCAGCGAACGGTTCAGTTCCCCGTGTGTTTTGGAAACTATAGTTGGTTAAGTTAAAATTGTATCCTTGGACTGTAGTGGCGAACAACGCAGTCGAGAGGACTAGTTCGAGATAATGGGGAATTGCTAGGATAACACGAGTGATCCAAACAGTTATTTGCAAATATTATGTGATATTTATCCGGATAAAGCAAGAGATTTTAGAAAACTATCAGCAACTTTAAGAAAGAAATTGGGAGATGGATGGCCACTAGGGGGCACTAAATTTCTGGACTTAATTAAACAAATTGAGGGTGAAAATTGGAAGAAATATCAAAGCCTCCGAGCGAAAGAGTTGATTGGATTATGGAGACAATATTGTCAAGAGGAGAGGGATAAGATCATGTTATCAAGTTGGCAAGACAATCCCCTTAAAATGGGGATTCCAATTAGTGAAGGCGGGACTCAGAAAACTCTAGAGGTCTTGAAAAAGGAGTGTGCATTCAAAAAACGCGCCATTGAAGAGAGTGAGCTACCTACTGGGGCAGACTCGAGTAAGAAAAATGGGCTACGCAGTTCAATAGCTGGACTTGCATTGACAGAGGTAGGCGATGACTTCGATAATTGGACCATTTCGGGTAGAGTCCCCACTGCACCAGTAACATTGCCTGCATTAATTCCAGAGCCCCCAGGACATCATAATTTATATCCAGTTGCTCCTTCCCAGATTCACATAATACCAGCCTCTCCAGTCCCTTTGGTTGCGGTTAGAAAAGAAGGGCTCGGTTCCCCAAGTCCGTTAGTTCTAGGACCAGATCCCGGATAATAAGAGAAGGGTCTGATCCTATACTGCAACAATTACCCATAAGGCCGATGTCTCGAGACAGACAAATGTTGGAACAACGAAAAGGGGCGGGGATGGTTCTGAAGGGTCGGAGCTCACCCTAGTGGAAGGGAAAGACATTGAACTCTCTGAGGAGCCAGAGGAATCCGCTAAAGCGCCCCCTAGTGAGACTCTGATCCAGTTGCCGGTTAGGAAGTACCGAATCCTGACGCTGCGACAGCCGCCGCCCAACCCACTGTAGGTATTTATTTTCCATGGAGACCCAGTGAGATGATGGCTATTCTGGCTTCAATCCCTGACAGGAAGACATCTCCTGCTGCTTTCGTGGACTATCTGAGAACCACCATCTCGGTCTATCACGCTGATTCACGGGACCTCTGGGACCTCGTCCACCAGGTTTTAAACCCAGCAGAATACCGCAGTCACCTTAACCATTTAAATTATGCTAGCCACGCCACACTCCAGCAAACCCATGCCTTGGACGGTGATAGACAGACAGATCCTGAATGCGTTGAATGCCACGTTTCAAAAGCCCATAAACATCTCTGTTATCTTAGACCTCAAACCTAAAAAGACTGAGGAGCCAGAGGAATTTCTGGAATGCTTTAATGAACTCTACCGTGCGCAGTCAGGCGACTTGCTGTATCAAAATGTCCAGAATTCCCCTCAGTACTGTGCTATGTTAATGCATTGCCTACCACCTTCTGTGGCTACTGCCGTGAAATGTAATAACATGAATTGGACAGAGAACGACCCTTCCCAGATGGCCCGGGCAGTCAGATTTTATTGGAAGGAGGGTGTAGGCCAGTAAGGAGGCTCCGTTACAAAGATTAAGACTGAGTACGTGATGGAAAAGGATGATCTGAGACCCAACCAGCGGCAGATACAGTGGCTTACCAGCTGGTACCCTAATACTGCGATCTTGGGTGGGTGGATCAACACGGTGGAGGATATCAAACACACCCGAATGGACCCGTAGCGCCTATGTATGGCCCACCGTATGCACCAACAGTTTTACAACTGCCGCCCCCTCTGAGGGGTCATTAGTCTACCGGGAAAAGTGGACGGGGCAGATATAGAGGGAACAATGCATTTAATTGTGACCGTGCAGATCACTGGCATCAGGAATGCCCTTTTAAAAGACAGCCAGCAGGAGGAGACTACCCGATTCAAAGAAGGGGGTACCCACAAAGGGGAGGACAGACGAGGTACACCGGCTTCTCCCAGGCAAACCCTTTCCCAACACAAGATTGACTCGCTAATTTAGTCATACGGACACTGCCATCGGACAGGGGACCTCTTATCTCTCTGCAGATAGGAGATCAACATCACCCATTTGTAATCGACACTGGAGCAGCCATGTCTTCAGTGCAATCAGCACTTCAACTACCACTATCAGACCGCACCCAGCATTTGTCGGGGTTCCAAGGACAGGTGTGTGAGTATCCTATTTATAAACCTGTGGTAGTCACTCGTGAGTATAAGTCTACAGATCATCGGTTTGTGGTGACTACTGGATTGGACTGTAACTTGTTGGCCAGAGATTTACTGTGTATCTTCCACCTACAGCTCGAGTGTGGGGATGAAGGGGTAACGGTTCAATCATGGATGACGAGACAACAGTGCTATATTTCTGTCACGCCACAGTGGTGGGCGTTAGATATTGAACATTCACTGTGCTACGTTACACTGGCCTATGATAGAACCGGACAGAACAGGGAGTTGGAGGACAAATACCAGCCGTTAATTGGGACCGAATGACCGGTCAAGATTACAGCCACAGTCACGGGAAAAGAAGGTACAGCCGATTTTGTTACAATAACACCACATTTATGGCTACAGTAAGCTTCTGTAGGCCCTCACATTACACGTCAAGTCCAAGACCAATACCAAGCCAAGGATTTGGGGCCTATGCTAAGGAGGGCAGTGGATCATTCAGATCCAACAGGGTGGCATGTGGTGCAGTGGTTAGCACTGGGACTGTGGCGCTGAGGACCTGTGTTCAAATCCCAGCCCTGCATCACTGTCCATGTGGAGTTTGAACATTCTCTCCATGTCTGCGTGGGTTTCACCCCCACAATCTAAAGATGTGCTGGTTAGGTGGATTGGTCACGCTAATCTGTCCCTTAATTGGAAAAGAAAAAGAATAGGCTACTCAATTTATTTAGGGGCTGATTTAGCTCACTGGGCTAAATCGCTGGCTTTAAAAGCAGACCAAGCAGGCCAGCAGCACGGTTCGATTCCCGTATCAGCCTCCCCGGACAGGCGGCGGAATGTGGCGACTAGGGTCTTTTCACAGTAACTTCATTGAAGCCTACTCGTGACAATAAGCGATTTTCATTTTTCATTTTCATTTTCAACGGGGTACACACTTGAAGTCATGCCAGACGACACTTCCATAAAATATTTGGAGCTCCCTGAAACTATTAACACTCGATTTCAGCATCATCTTGGACGTGACGTTTTGGAATATGTCGACCCACAGGTCTGGGCAGAATGCCCATCACAAGTGGGACAGACAAATGTTACACCTATTAAGGTACCGAATAAGGACAATGTAACAATGCCTTCCATTCGGCAATACCCCCTGAAACCCCAAGCGGCCCCGTCTATAGAAAAAAGTAATCAGGGAACTGTTGCAACAGTGTATTCTGGTCCCTTGCCAATCAGAATGTAACACCACAATACTTGCTGTACCAAAACCAGGCAAACCAGACCAGTACCGTTTAGTACAGGATTTACGTTCAATCAATGCCATCGCGCAGCTGTTACATGCTCTCGTCCCTAATCCCGCCCACATACTGGCTCAAATTCCAGCTCGAGCCCAGCTCTTCGCTATAGTTGACCTCCAGCACGCTTTCTTTGCCCTTCCGCTCGCATCTGAAAGTCAATATTTGTTCGCATTCATTTATAATGGACAGCAGTATACCTGGACCCGACTGCCTCAGGGGTTCATCAAGTCCCCAACGCTCTTCTCCAGATGTCTGCAGACCCAACTCCAGGCCTTGACATTGGAGCATAGTTCCACTCTAGTTCAGTATGTAGAGGACCTATTGGTAGCGAGTCCCCATGAGCCCAGTCACAGGGATGATGTGATCCAGTTATTAAACCACCTAGCCTCGTCCTTTCACAATCAAATGTCCTGGTGGCTCAGACAAAGGTCAAGCTATCAGGGTTTTTTTCTTACAGCCACACACAGAAGTTTTGAACCCAGTATGCTTGAACCCATATATCAGTTCCCCGCCCCTACCATAGCCAAGGAGGTCCGTCATTGGCTGTGTATTGTGAATTATTGTTGGCAGTGGATACCAAACATAGCTGTCTATACAAAGCTGCTGACGCCTTACACGAGCGAATGGGGGATTTTACTCTCACCACCGAGGCACTCGAAGCCTTCCGGTTGCCTGAGGCAGGCCTTGCTACAAGCACCGGCACTCGGCAGGCCCCTGTACGACCGGACCGTTCCAGATGTATTGTACTGTTCCAGAAGGATGTTCAACAGCGGTACTCACCCAGCAACATGGGGATAAGCACCGGCCTGTGGCATACTACTCTTCCAAACTTGATCCAGTGGCGTTGGGCCACCCTGTTTGCACCCAGATCCTGGCAGCGATGTACAATAGTTTGAAGGTTGCTGCCAATATAACTCTCCAACAGGACGTTACGGTGTACAGCTCCCACATGGTCATCACACTGTTGGGACAACTGCAGACTCAGCATCTCACCGCAGCTCGTCAGAAGAGGTATGAAATGTACCTTTTAAACAATCCAGGTCTGGCATCTAAATATTGTACAACTATAAATCCAGCCTATTTTCTTAGCGGCCCCCCTGGCCATGAAGAGACACCTGGCCTCGACTGTTTATCCTTGATTCAGGAAGCTACCACAATAAAGGAAAATCTGAGCGATATTCCATTAGATCAACCTGACATGATTATGTATGTTGATGGCAGTGCATTAATAACCCCACTGGCCGGAGACTGTCCGGTTACGCACTCGTGGATCAGGCTGGCCTGACCCTAGAAGCGGCCGCTTTTCAGACCCCTTATGCAGCCCAACAAGCCTAACTTTTTGTCCTTACCCGTGCATGTATACTTGGTGCAGATCGCCGGGTAAATATTTACACTGACTCACGATACGCCTTTGGGATGGTTCATGACTTTGGACAGCTCTGGAAGCATAGGGGATTCCTTACCTCGGCAGGCACGGATATATCCCACCGGGCTTTAGTTAATGACCTTCTGCACGCCCTCCTTATGCCCGCGCAGATTTCCGTCATTAAATGCGCGGCCCATACAAACGGTAAGATCCCGGTTGACGTTGGTAATGAATGTGCAGCGCGGACAGCCGCGCAAATTCAGCAAGTGATGATGCCTAAAATATTGAGTCAGACTAAACGTTCTGCAGTAAATAGATCTGCCTCTGACAAGCCAATGCCAACCATCCAAGACGTCATAAGGTTACAGGAGGACGCTTCTGAGAGTGATAAACAATTGTGGAAATGGTTAGGTTGTATGATTCAGTTTGTTCTTTATGGGCCACGCCAGCACATCAGACTTGAATGTCTGATGTGCTAGCTTTATGGGTCATCGAATGTGTACACTTTGCAACTCACTGTGGGGCGCGTGGGACTAGTGATTTGTTACTGGACACTTCGTGGCACCCTAAAATGCAGGGGCTGGCCCAAAGTGTCAGTAATCGGTGTTTGATTTGTCAGCAATATAACACCGGTAAAGGTATCCCTTGTGGGGTGGGGCAAACTCCATTGCCCAGTGGTCCCTTTGAGACGCTCCAAATGGATACATTGAGTTGGAAAGGTGTCAATGTTATGAATATCTTTTGGTAATTGTGGATGTGTGCAGCAGATGGGTTGAGGCGTATCCGACTACCGATAATAAAGCTGCTACTGTGGTTAAAGTTCTGATGCGGGAAATCATTCCCCAGTACGGCATACCAGCCCAGTTAAGTTCTGATAACGGGCCTCATTTTATTGGACAGATTAACAAGGAGTTATGCTCCCAGTTGGGCATACGCCAGCAGTTACACTGTGCACACAGGCCGCAGGCGGGTTGGTTGAGAGACACAATCAGACCCTCAAAAGTTAAATTGGCTAAATTAAGAGCAGATACGGGACTGACCTGGCTTAAGTTGCTCCCCTTTGCCCTCTTCCAGCTGCGGGTTACACCTGCGGTATCGGCCCGGCTCTCCACTGCCGAGATCCCTTATGGCAGGCGCCTTAGAACTCCCTGGAACCTGCATGTTCCCAGCCTGGTTCAGTTTCACCATATGACTGAAGAAATTACTACCTTATTCTAGCCCTCACTAAGGTACTCAAGGAGCTCCACGGCCAGGTTCGAGCAGCTCAACCGTCACGTTCCCCATCACACTGATTGCTTTCAGTGCAGCCTGGTAGTTATGTCATGGTCAAAAATTGGACTCGGAAAGGTTTGGAGCCGCGATGGGAGGGGTCCTTCCAAGTTCTTCTTACCACCCCCACTGCTAGTCAAAGTGGAGGGGCGGAGTGCTTGGGTCCACCTCCACAATTGTAAAAAGGTCGGTCACTAATTTACCTCCATTCCCCAGCGTTGTTTTACAGGTGTGAAGCATGATGGTGGCTCCGCACCGCTGTGTGATCTTCGACCTCGCCTCGCTTGGAGTGACATGGGCGGCGGAAATGGAACAGGGGAATATCATTTACATCTGCAACCCCAACCAAACTACAAGAACATTTCACTTATGCAGAGGTGACGTTCTCCGCTGCCCCCATATACGAGGACGTGGTATCGACTCATGGAAGGTCATCAGGTTAACGGACCATGCAGGACTCATGAAGCAATTGCACCGGTCCCGACGATGGTAAGGGACTATTGCATGGACATTGCCTTGTTTTTGGAGTACATGTAAATTTGATTTTGGATGTGTTCACCTTGGTGCCTTAGAAATAAAATCAGACAGTGAGGAGGGGGTAGGAAGAGGTTGTGTGAGAGAGAAAGGGACTAGACAGAGGAAGGGCCGTATGAGGAGGGAGGTACAACTAGAACGTAGGTTCTCGGAGGATGTACTTGATTCATTTAGGACTCGGGAGGGTGGTAACTTTTGCAGTATGAATCTCTACTACCAGATTTACCACCGCTTGTATGGCCAGGGACGGGTTGTCACGTCCTCCCCGTGTGTATGTGGGTTTCCTCCGGGTGCTCCGGTTTCCTCCCACAGTCCAAAGATGTGCAGGTTAGGTGGATTGGCCATGATAAATTCCCCTTAGTGTCCAGAATTGCCCTTAGTGTGGGTGGGGTTGCTGGGTTATGGGGATAGGTTGGAGATGTTAACCTTGGGTAAGGTGCTCTTTCCGGGAGCTGGTGCAGACTCGATGGGCCGAATGGCCTCCTTCTGCACTGTAAATTATATATGTAAGTCTGCTACCCGAACCCCGTATCGGTGTCTAGGTTATTTTCTGTTTAACCGGTTTGGGGCACTCCCCAAACTGTGGTTAATTGTCAGCGTGCCGAGCCACCGCCTGAACTAATCACTCTTCCTTACGATCCAGCTTCCACACCACCGGCTATTCCCTTCCTCGGAATAATTCCCACTTTCAGCATGATAAGCTTCGATGGTGGAGGGCGTATATACCTAGCCACTTCACTCCCAATAGAGATTCCCGGTTGTCTGAGAATTGTTTCAGCAGTCCGGGGTACGGGTGTTTGCTAGTAGAGGTGGAAACGAATATAACATGTATTTTCCCCACCTGTACGGATAGGAGGTGTCACGTCACTCAGGTGTCTGGCCAATGCATCTGTCATAACACCACCTGCGTTCCATTGAACGCCGGCCTCCAGCTCCTTTCTGGCTGGGCGAATGTCTCTCATATCACTGTTGGATCTAGGGCGTCCGCATTGCTAGGAGGCCCGAGTGGGGCGTTCCAAAGCTGGATGAAATGGGCTACTGGAGATCCCTGCCCAACCAATATACTGATTGTGATGCTAGCCTGTACACGGATCAAGGATACTACTTTTTCTTTAATGGCACAGCGACCAATGTTTGTAACCCCAATTTCCCCGCCAAATTGCTATCGGGACTCTAGTCCCTACCACAGTCCCCTGCCCCACTGAGTGGATACTGCACCATCGATTGGCGCGCCGTCAGCCTCAGCCTAATTCTGCGAACGTTGAGGAAACCTCAGGTCCCAGCACCCAACGGGGGCCACTCAGCCGGATGGGGAATTCTGAGCGCCTTGACACTGGGGTGTGTGGGGGGTTCCTTGGCGGTCAACGATATGAATTATTTTATTTGCGGCCTTACCATCCTTGGAAACGAGACATTGGGGGCCCTCGGGGCAATATCAAAGGAACTATCTCAACTGTGGTTGATTGCCATGCAGAACCGTTATGCTCTTGACTATCTTCTGGCCCGTGAAGGTGGGGTATGCGCTATAGTGCATGGTAATTGTGTCATGGGAATTCAAGATTTAACAGCTAGCATCACTACATTTATGGATCGCATAAGGGACCACCTGAACGCTATGCAGGACCCTGGCTTTTGAGGTAGCTGGGGATTCGGAGGTTGGAAGGATTGGTTAATAAATATGGCCATGTATCTAGCAGTGGCACTCGGCTGCATCTTTGTGGGCCTGGCCATCCTTAAATGCGTGATGGGTAAATGCAGGATGCGCTGGAACAGATAGCCGCCCCTAGAGGCTTGGCTGTTCGGATCCACGAGGATGCAGTGGATGATGGGGTGCTGCAACAGGAATTAGAAATACAGCGACGAATGTTCCTAGATGAGGGGCCGTGACTGCGATTTGAACCAATAGGTTATCACGAAATTATAAAAGGAGGGAATGAGGAATTGAACAAATGAATGTGATATAAAATAGTATTATTAGTTAAAACAATATAGATAATAGGGTCTGACCGATGCTAGTGAGCTCACAGACAAAGAACAAATGAGTTTAGCAAAGCCTGGCTAGATAATGGGGAGGGTAGACTAATGGAGAGAATGTGAAAAGGATGCTGGGTAACAAGGGCCCAGGATTGAGAAAACCCAAGTGACCCCATCAGGGTATATGGCTAGGTCGGGAGGTGTATAGAATGACCAATGGGAAGCTTATATGTTAATCTTACTGTGATTTGAATATATCTGGAGAGACCCTTTGTACTCGGTCTCTCTTGCTCTGGGCTCCCAGAAGACGGCTGTGTGTGTGTTCTGAGGTCCAACGAGTAAGCCAGCCTTGCAAGTTTCTAATTATTAAATGGTACTATACCTACAAATCCATCTCTCATTTTATTGAGCTAGACTACCGTGTGAAGAATTTAACTATCAACACATGTCTTACAAGGGAAATTAAGAATGGTATTCGATCCAAGGAAGGAACATACATTTGGCAAACAAATACAAAAGGTTTGAAGATTAGCAGCTGTTCAGAATCAGCAAAGAAGGCGCAAATGAATGAATTAAGAAGGGACAATAGAATACGAAAGTAGCCTTGCATGTAATATAAAAATTCACCGTAATGGTTTCTACAGGCAAGTGAAGAGTATACAGATTGGTGAGGACACATGTAGGTCACTTACCGTCAGCAACAGAGAAATGCATAATTGAACAATGGAAGACGTCCTATTACTGGTGAATCACAGAATGAATGGCAGATGCAATATAATTTGGATAAATGCGAGATTATCCACTTTGGTAGCAAAAACAAGAAGGTAGACTATTATCTGAATGGCCATAATGTAGGAGAGAGGGCCGTGCAACGGGACCTGGGAATCTTCTTACACAAATCGCTGAAGGTAAACACACAGGTGGAGCAGGCGATAAAACAGGGAAACAGTACACTCGTCTTCATTGCGAGAAGATTCCAGTAAAGCGCAGTGATGTTTTGCTGCAAATATACAGGGCCTTACTGAGGTCATACCTGGAGCATTGTGTGCAGTTTTGGTCTCCTTTTCTGAGAAAAGATGTACATGCTATGGAGAGATTGCAGCTAAAGTTTCCCAGACTGATTCCTAGGATGGTAGGATTGATGTGCGAGACAGATCGAATCAGTTGGCATTGTATTCGCTGGAGAGCTCAGAAGGATAAGGGTGTCGCTTAGAAACCTATAAAATTCGAACAGGACTGGACATGGTAGATCCGATGGTGGTTGGGTCCAGAACTAAGGGTTACAGTTTGAGAATACTGGATAGACCTTTCAGGACAGTGATGGTGAGATATTTCTTCACCTAGAGAGTGGTGAGCTGTTGAAAGTCATAGCCACAGGAAGTAATTGACTGTAAACATATTCGATAGTTTCAAGAAGCAGTTACATATAGTAGTTACGGGGAGGGGAACAAAGAATATGGGGGAAAGCAGGATTAGACTATTGAGTTGGATGGTCAGTCTTCATCATAATGATTGGTACGGCGGACATGAAGTTCCGAATAACCTTCTCGGCCGCCAATCTGTTTGCCTTCCTTCTATGGTTAAAGTGCAGGTATTAATCATTTAATTGAAATTGCAAACAGCTGCCCGTAGGTGCATTTGAACCAGACGAACCGAAACATCAGCAGACTCCCCTCTCAATTCTTACTCCCGCAAAAAGTGGAATGATGCAGCGTTTTTCAGAGTTAACGGTCGAATCCGAACCAGTAAGGACAGTCTCTGCCACCGTTCTTCAGAGGGAATCGGTGCACTGAGAAGATATGGACTGCATTCTCCGCTCCCGCAGCCGCCTGTTTTTCAGCCTCGCCCAGCTCTTTGGTGGCAGTATTGAAGTTTGGACCGCTGGTCAGTGGCATTTCCCATTTAACCAACTAGACCAAATAGCGAAGCTACGCTGCTGACGGCAAAAAGTGAATGGCAACCACCAATATCAGAATAGAGCACTGTCACTTCTGTACGTTGGTTGCAGAATTGCATTGTGGACGGGGTTTATACGCTCACAATGTGGCCACCCAAGATTATTTCAACTGATTGTGGTACCGTGGTTTTCACAGTTGGTTCACGGCCCCAGTGTCCCCCACGTTCGATTCACGGCTTGGGTCACTGTCTGTGAGGAGTCTGCACGTTCTTCTCGTGTCTGCATGGTTTCCTCCCGGTGGTCTGTTTTCATCTCAACGTCGAAATATGTGAGGGTTAGGTGAATTGGCCATGAAAAATTGCCTTTTGTCCACAAAAAAAGGTTAGGTGGGCAACTGGATAACGGGGGGAGGGTGGAGGCATGGGCTGAAGTCGGGTGCTCTTTCCTGGGACCCGTGCAGACTCTGTGGGACGATGACCTCCTGCACTGTAACTTCTATGTTATTTATGATGGAAGGCCTTGATGCAAGAGATATGCTATCCATCCAATTATGGTGACTGAAACAGCTCAGATGAAACTCATGGAGGAATGCACGTTTCGTGATCCAAATGACTTGCTGAAACTGCACCGCAAGAGATATCGATGATATTTTTAAAATTCTCTATTTGGGAACAGACCCTATGGATTGACCATGAGGAAATTGACATGTGACAATGTATCACTTTTTGAATTCAACACAAAAGCAGTAATTCAGCCAATGGTTCCAATGTGGAGACTGTGTTGTCCATAAATAATTGAAATGATTGATCGAAATGCGTATAAATGCAATTCAAATATTCCAAATTGCTAAGATTCCAAATTGATGTAGTGAAATGCGTTTCTAGTTACATATCGTAAATAGGAGGAATGGAGTGAATGCACCAGCATCGACCTGTGCAGCTGTAGTGGCTGTGTTTCTACCATTGGAACCGGTTCCATCAGGGAGATAACATTAAGAGGATCCAGGGCAGATAGTTGTATTTACAATTTTGACAGTTGAATCAGTAACTCTCTCGGATTTCAAAATGTGTTAACAGTTGAGCTACAGGAAGGTTTGGCAGCAGAGTAGATCAACGAAGCACAGCAAATAAGTCAAGGTGTTGTCATTTCAAAAGAACGTTGACGAATTGATTTTGTCTCTACATATGAGGCATGATCAGCTAAGAATTTTTTCTGAAATTTGTGTTGCGATTTCATATTTCTAATCCCTCTGGTTTTTACTCTGTTGTTCAAATCTACGTACTGCAACAAACGTACACTGGTTGCCCAATGCCTGAAATGTCAATTGGATGGCCGTAATTAGAAAGACTATAGATATGAATAATATAAATCTTTATTATTCTCACAAGCACGCTGTAATGAATTAACTGTGGAAAACCCCTCGTTTCCAGACTGCGGCGCCTGTTCAGATACACTGAAGAGTTTTATCTAACAAGCATGTCATTCGTGACCTATGGGAGGAAACCACTGCATCCGGAGGGAACCCGCACAGATACGGGGAGAACATGCAGACTCCGCACAGACAGTGACCCATGCTGGAAATCGAACCTGGGACCCTGGCGCTGTGAAACAACAATGTTAACCACCTTGCAACTACACCTCTAGTTATTGTGAAGTGAATAACACACACCCTCTGAATGCCATTCCTCTAGTGGCGAAAATGGGAATGTCACTTGGACGAGGTGCTCGAGGAAAATATACAAATGTGCAAGCGATTTTCTGATGGTCAATCAGATTAAGGAAGAGAGATTCGTTATTAACTCATGTTGTTTCGTTACAGTCCACCTACATCTAGATGCTAAGAAGTCTGATTCACGGTTCAGCGTGTCTGGAGATGGAAAAAACACGTCGTGGGACCCCAAAGCGAGCAAAGTGCCAACGAAGGACGAGAAGTACCACGACTCTTGGACCATCAGAGCTTCTGAACGTTTCACATCCGGCAAGCATTACTGGGAGGTCGTGGTGACTAAGGGCACAGTATGGAGTGTAGGCATAGCAAAACCCGATGCCCCCATGACTAGGTGGAGAAGGCCTTCAACCAGTAAGGGCTTTTGGACTCTCATGTTGTGGAATATTAAAAACACGGACTTTAGAGTTAGAACGTTTGGCACTTCTCTCGTATTGTTTGATGTGAGCACAATTGGAATGTTCCTGGACTATGAGGCGGGGAAGTTGTCTTTTTACAATGTTCGTGACAGCTGCCTCCTGCACACCATCACTGACACATTCAGTGGTGAACTTAATCCTGTTTTCATACTCTGGATTATCACTGAGAAGGATGGCTCACTGACAGTGATGTAGCGACAGATCCCAGTTTCGACACTTCTAGGAAAACAGATATCATGGACGAGAGATCATATTGCCATGCAAACTGCATCCTCAAAACAAAACTGGATTGTTACTCGCTCCTTCCAACAAACAATTCCAGTGTCCTGATGGGTTTACCTTTTACATTTCGCTGCTGTTGCAAGTTGGTAAATTGAAGCTCTGCATTTCCATCACCAGAGACACCACGTTTTCACTCAACGTTCTATGCTAACACTTTACATAATTGCACGTTAGAATCCATTGACAGCACCATATCCCGACAATCTCCGTTCCCTTTCATTCAATCTCCTCCCTCTTCAAAACGTTTGCTTTCCTTACTTACGGTCTTGAAAGGCAACTGGGGGAAACTCACACAAGAAGCCCACACAATATTCAGCTACATTGCCAGCGTGACTTCAACGAATCACGGCAGCACAATGATGAGCTCTCCAGAACATATCACGAAATTTGCATTTTTGTTGAAAATGCGACTATTTTGCATCGCTTTGCATATTCTGCTTCAATAGTGCATTGTTTGCTGTTTATCTGGTCTGGCTTCGCAAATAAAGGAAATTAATAAAAGGTAAAAAAAAAAGTGTGATCAGTTTTATGTTGCATCTCGTTTTTACTATGGCACCCCATTTAACACCAGCACAGATAATATAACTTGCCCATTAAGCAATTGTTCTCATTTTATGAATAACCAACAGCGTTAATCATTATTAAGCTTTAAAGAAGCATGCACGCTCCATGCGCTGAGAGACTCCCAAGCAGTTAAAGCTTCTGTGCGTAATTAAGTAAAGGACAGTCTGACAATAAATGCGTCTTGGGATAATCTTACCATTATCTTGGGAACACAATAATGTATCGAAACCAACAGCAATTGGCAAGCTTCCATAACACACGCGTATTAAATTCCAAGCGTTTACAACGGGCATCGGATTTGCGAGCGATTTAAAATTTGCGAGCGATTTAAAATACTGGTTCTGGAATATGTGAGGGTTTGCCCGCCATTTGTCGGTTTCAGTTGGAACGAAGCCGCTGAAACAGAAAATCCAACTCAATATGTTTCAGAGCGTTTGTCCAGTCAGCATCATTCGCATATCATTATCACCAGCACAGATAATATAACTTGCCCATCAAGCAATTGTTCTCATTTTATGAATAACCAACAGCGTTAATCATTATTAAGCTTTAAAGAAGCATGCACGCTCCATGCGTTGAGAGACTCCCAAGCAGTTAAAGCAATTTCGCTTGCATCCGTCTTTAATCTCATATATTATTTTCTGTTTTCCTGGTTTAGGCAAATGCTCTCCCACTTTATAACTAAATCCCAGACAAGCACATTAAGTATCATCGTTTTTCATTAAAATGAAGAAACACGTATAAGGTAAAGCTACACAGTTAACAGTAGCAAAATACTTTAAGGTCGAAAAGGATATCACTATATGCTGTAATAATTGGTGTCAACGCGGTCTGACCATGCGGAAAATCAAGGAAATATATCAAAAATAACAAAATAGAACAGGAACAAAAAGAACAACAATATTAATTAAAATTATGATTGCTAACACGAGCACATAGTGCAATTAATAAATTTGTTTGCAGCAGAAGACGCAATCTGCCAGCGCACTATGACAACATAGGGTTTCAGACCTTTAAACTTGGCACGCTGCTGCTGCAGTGCATTGGGATGCGGCAACAATGAATCATAATGCAGACAGGAAACTCGAAACTGTTGACAACATCACAAGCTGGTTCAATATTGCATTCCATTTCCGGTACCAAAGATATTAACCTCACGACAGTTATGGAGTAATACTACGAGAAAGGGTGTACACATATAGGAAAACGTAAAATAAGAAATGGTGTTGTGTTGAGGTAATATGTGGTGATATTGTTGAATATTTTCAACATTTTCTTCAATTGTGTTATATGGGCTTTAAGAAAAATCGAAAGTCAATTGCAATGGTTATAAGCGGATCAGCCGATTTGAAACAGAAAGAGCCAATTGGATTTCATAAAAGAGCCCGATTCTCCGTTCCTAAGATTAAGTTCTGACGTCGGGGCAGCATTCGTCGAATTTTACGACAGCAAAACTGGAGTCGCATCTGGGCCCATTCGATGACCATGGATGGGCTAGTAACAGGGCCACTGGAACATGATCGATTTTAATGCAAAACTGTGCGGGGTCCGCTGGGTGCGTGATTCATACTCAGGAGGCTGACAAGCTGCTGCAGCATATGCACACTTGCTCTCCACCCTCACTCATACCAGCCCAGAAGATTGCAGTCCTTGCGCTGGAGCGTGCACTTCCCGCTGAAGGGTTTGCTGGGGCCAGAGGGTACCGAAGCGGGTAGCTTGGCGACGTGTTCATACGACCTGCGGCCCGAGGTTTACTGTCGGAAGCGAGCAGCGGACATAGCCATATGGGTGCCTTGCAAGCTGGTGCAATGGTGGTTCGTGCGCGTCAATCCCGACCCCACAGGCCACCTCCTCCCCACACCTCACTACTACCCTTGGCCTTCGCAGGAGCACCGCCACCCCCGGAAGCGGCCTGTCTGTCAGCCAATTATGGCGATGTTGGACGCTTTCCATACTTCATCTCTTTCCCTCCTTAATTACGGCTCCAGTTTCACATTTGTTTCAAAGCGGCAGTGAATATTTCCATCGGGAATTCTCCCTAATAGAGGAAGAGCATCGCGGAGGCCCCGAAGTATACAGAGTCGGAACGATAATGAGATGCGAATGGTGCTGACTGTACAAATGCTCTGAAACATATTGAGTTGGATTTTCTGTTTCAGCGGCTACGTTCCAACTGAAACCGACAAATGGCGGGCAATCCCTCACGTATTCCAGAACCAGTATTGGGCTAGCAGCGGCTCCGAGTGAACCCGGCCTCCGAAACCTAAAACAGCTGAAGAATGGCCGAGTCCGTAGCCGCACCTGCGCATGTCAACATACTGGGGCGGTCGTGCCATATAACATGGCGCTTGCCGTGCGTGGAACCGACTCATCATAGGCGATGCCACGGGCCACCGTCTGGGCATCCAGTGCCCACACCACTTCAGAACATACGTGAACCGCGTGGTCGGAACTCATCTATTGGTGGCGGAGCAAGGATGGTCGGCGTCAAACTGGTGCCGGGCAAAATTTTGGAGACAGAATGGATTCTCTGCACGATCACCGATTACGGCATGGGCGTCGGGAAATGGAGAATTTGCACATTTTTCCGGTGCAAGACATTCACACTGAGACGATTCAGAGCTGATATTAGGCATGAATCCCGACCGTCCGCGATTCTCTGGGCTATCGTGCTTCCTGAATACCCCGTCGAACGATGGAGAACCCCGCTCAAATATTTGATCCTGCATAGGGGAAATAGGGAACAGTTCCCTTAGTTTGAATGCATGGAATTACGACACGACGGAAGGAGGCAAACTGGCCACTAGAGATTGCCGAGTCTCGCTGAAAGGGCATTCTACCTCGGCCCAGTTGCCCACTCAAGGCATGGAACCCCTTAATCTGCACATATCAATGCATGCTCAATCACCGAAGCTATACCTGTTTTAACTATGGGGGAAAAAACTAGTGCTCCCAGAGAAAAATCAGTAGACATGAGGAAAAAATGAAATCACCACACAGACAGTGACGCAAAGTTGGAACTGAACCCGAGTATCTGGCATTGCGAGGCAGACGTGCTAACCACTATGCCACCGTGCCGTGACACTTAATACTGGAATTCCAATTTTGTCCCGTTGAAACGAATACATATGTAACAAGCCTGGTTTTTAAAGTATTATGTTTTGTAGGTGAAAATATTCACGATTATACCTTGAGTGCGTAAAGAAGCAATTAATTAATTTTAGAGCTCTGGATGAAAAAGGCCTTTGAACCCCACGGTCTGTGCAGCAACTTTCCGCGCCTTAGCTGAAGTCCCATTAGATTACTATACAGAAGGAAAGCGAAATTAGATTGCATTCGCTGTCCAATGTGGTGTGTGGGTGGGTTGCATATAATCCCAAAGCAGAAGAAGGAGGAATGAAAAATCAAAGTGGCAGTTGTTGGTTGGGTGGAGGAGGGAGGGAGGGGTAAATGCAACGGTAAACGCACAGCGTTGAATTGGCGCATGCATGCCATTAGCGGGCCTGACCTGTTATTCTTCGAGGCCTCCGCGATTCTCCATCTCCGATGTGCCGAGTCCAAGATGACTGGTTCACTTGTGGTTTCAAAAATAGTGTACCTGGCGTGGCGGCTGCTGAGAGAGAGAGGAGAAGAGGTAAGGTATGGTGAGCAGAGACTGCGGGTTGCCGGCCTGGACGCTGACAGTGTTGGTTGATGGGGGCGTGGCCTTCCAGGGCCGGTGGAGGAGAGGGACAGGCTGAGTGAACTGGCAGAATGCCCCAGTGGACTGGGGTGATGCTGAGGCACCGACCGCCATCACGCTGGTCAATGTCCTGAGCAGATACACGGCCTTGGTTCTACACATTGACTCCGGCCTTATGGGTGCATCCACCCACGCATCTTACCCCCAGGTAATATGGCATCCCCTTCATTCCCAAACTTCGGCCCTAGCGGCCGCCGCCAACCCAGGACCACACATACGGTCACTCCCAGCGATGGCAGTGATACCCAACGATGTCCTTGGCATCAGGGAAACGCACAATGCTGGAGTCTTCCAGCGTGCTGGCCACCGACATGGCAGCAGTGAAGCTGTGGTGGGGCACATGCGGGGACGCAGCCCGTACTGTGAAACGTGGCAATCGTGTCGCCCATTGAACCTGGCTGCCCACAGGAGTATGCATCTTGCGAACATGTTGGACTTTCACACCTGCAGAGAACTTTTGGAGTTCGACCAGCCGTGGTTGCCGTTGTAGTTGTCAGCCGCAGCTCTGAGGGATGCCCTGCGGCCATATGGGCGGCAGCCACTTTGAGGTGACGGGGAAGCTGCAGCAGCAGAGCAGGTAGCAGCGGAGAGGGCTGCAGTGGGGCAGGTGGCAGGTGGCAGCCGCACAGGATGCAAGGCTGCTCACTCAATAGGCGGAGGAGGTGGAGCTGGGAAGGAGGCATTCGAGGACCTGCCATATCGCTCATGCCTTCGAAGACTCCGGCTGAGTCGAGAGACAGTGTAACACACCTGGCATATGATTGCACACTTGGCAAGACGATATTTTGGGGGGGGAGGTGCGCTCCCGTTGCCCGGAAAGGTCAAAGTCGCCCTGAACGTCAATGCCGTGGGTTCCTTCCAGGCACCAACTAGTGACCTGTGCGGGATCGCACAGGCCTCGGTGCACAGGTACAACTGCGCTGTCACAGCAGCCCTATATTCCCTGGCGCATCAATAAATTACTTTTGGTATTGACCAAGCCCATCATGGTGCCCGGGCTGTGGGGTTCGACGCCAAGACCATGATAACCTGGGCACACAAGGCAATAGATAGATAGCTACGGGCAAATATGGTTAACAGGCGGCAAAACATAAACCGGCATTGTTACCATTCAATGAACGCCCAGCTGGTTTGTGACCATCAGCTGCGTAACGTAGACCTCTGTCTACGATACCCGGGCAGTATGCACGATTCCTTTATAGAATCATAGAATCAAATTAATTTATAGTGCAGAAGGAGGCCATTCGGTCCATTGAGCCTGCATCTGGCGTTGGTAACAGCACCTCCGTCAGCCCACACCTCTATCCTATCCACGTAACCCAGTCAGCCCACCCAATCATCTGATTGGACACTAAGGGCAAATTACAAAGGCCAATGCACCTTGCAGACTCCGCACAGACAGTAACCTGGGTCTGGGATTCGAACAGTGGAGCTGTGAAGCAACTAACGACTACGCTACCGTGTCGCCCGTTCTTCCTGGCACAGTCAACGATACCTGACATGTTCGACGGGCTGAGGGGTTGGCTGTTGGCTGGCAGGTTTTACTCGCTGCGGTCGTGGATGATGACACCTATCCGGAGGCCACAGATCAATCCGGAGACCCGCAGGAATGACAACCAAAGAGCGACCAGGAGTGAGATCGAAAGGTACTTCAGACTCCTGAGGTTGCGGTTCCGGTGCCTGGACCGCTCTGGAGGGACCCCCCAGTACCACAATATGGCAGCCTGCGGCATTCTCCACAACATTGTGCAGCAGAGGAACGATGTGGTGTAGAAGGAGGCTGAAGAGTAAGGGGAGGACTCGTCCTGCGACGAGGCGGCGGGGGAGAGGTTGATGAGCAGGACATGAGCCTGGGCAGCTTCGGGAGGCTTCACGATGTGTGTGCCAGTCCCAAGGTTAACTGGACTGTCTGGTCGCCTTCAGATTCACCGACTTGGTGACTGGAAGGGGGCTGTCTAGCGGTACGGACACCACATTTCAAACATACACCCTGTCACTTTCCGACCCACCAATATTCCCCGCTTGTACCTCCGTAGTTCTACATGCAGGCAGCACTACGAGGTTGAGGCCATGGGTCGGCAGTAATAGCGAATCCGGTCCATTGCATGGAGGATCATGAGAACATGCGCTGCTGTGTGCTCTGGAGCTCCGCATTGTAGGACAACGTGCGACTCATGCCGTAGGTCGCAACGTTCACTTGGGTGACCCCTGCATGCTCGCAGGCCTTTACACCTGAAGGTCGCACCCACTCCCTGCAGTGGTGTTGTGAGCACGGTCGGGGTCAGACCGTGGGGAAGGGGGGATCGCTGTCCACCTAATTGGCCTGCATCAGTCCCCGTCTCCTCTCCTTGGCCAGCCAGGACCAGCTCACCCCTCTGACCTATCAGAGAGCACACCGACGCAGGTGATAACGTTGGTAATAAGTGTTTATTGTCATCGAATACTGACAGATGTGTGCGATAGACCCGATAATTAAGCTGTGCTCTGCATCCGTGCCAACGTAACTGGTGTCTAACTTTCTGGCCTCACGTTCACTAACAGTGCTCATGCATCTCAGGCAGCGTGTCTCCGCATTGGTCTGTCCGCTACCCACCTGATACCCCAGGGACAAGAAGGGGGGGGGGTGGTCCGAGATGCTGCGGCGTTCCAAAATCTCCGACACGGGAGTCACCGACACAGGCCCCATCACCTCCTCCTCCCTCGGGATGCACGATACTCCCCTGGCTACGTCATGGGACAGACATGCGTGCAAATCCATCCCCTGAGGTTAGCCGCCAACTGACCCTGACAGGCCTGCTTCGGCCTTGAACAGGGTCAGCACGCTCCCGTCTATGGAGGGAAGGAGTGGACCATCTCTGTCTGGGATTGCACCACATCAAGCTTGAATGTGCCACTACCCTCGTTGCCTGCATCACATCAGCCAGCGACTGGGGCAGCACTCTCTTGGACTGGGCCACCTCGCTATGGGACTGGGCCACTTCACTCAATCTCTCCGCCACTCTGGCGAGCGCCAGGACAATGCTGGCCATGTTCCCAGCAATGGCCCGCTGTGACTGTGCCAAGCTGAGGATCGCTGCAGGAAAGGCCACGTGGCTTTGACCCGTGGCTGCTGTGAGAGGGCCGCCCTCTCCTGGGCCTCGGCAAACGCCTGCACAGAATGGCCAAGGCCATGGATATGCTGATCCAGAGCCTAAACCGTTGGCCTAAGAGCCTCCACAGCAGACTCCACTCATGTAGTTTTGGCCTGGGTGCCAGGGTTGGTCGGGACCACCTGCTGCGCCTGTACACAGGTGAATTCCTGTCTGAGCTAATCTCCCCGTCAGTAGTCAGATGTCTGGGAGGCACCGACTCTGACACCATCTGGGGTTCGTGGCCCGGATGCACCCGCCATCACTTGCATGTCCTGCAAGATCAGATGGCCTTTATGATTAGACAGCGGGCCTGATGGAGCCGTGTTGGGTGGGGGGCGTTGGAATACTGGTGAGGTGTGAGGGTGGTGAAGGTGGTTTGCGGTTTGATGGTGGTATGGTGTTGAGGGGGTGAGGACTGTGTGTGGATCGGGTGTCTGGGGTTGAGGTGTTGAGGGGAGTGTGGGGGTCAGCGAATTGTTGGTGAGAGGGGGATCTCGACACACTGTCATAGTGAACCAAACTCAGCGGATTCGCTACGTCCTCACCCATGTCCGAACCTCCGCTCCAGCGATCTCTCTTTCCTCTTGGCCGCCGGGATCATCGGTGCTGTCGCTTGGGCAATGTGGAAGGGTGCTGTAGGTGTGCTCGTTCCCCTCCCGTCTTCTCCCGTTTCCGTCGGTTTTGCGCGGCCTTAGCCTTGGTGGTGGTGAGGTTACATACATATTCACATACATATAGCTGGAGCGACGCATGCATTCCAGGGTTTGAGTAGCTGGTGGCCTAGTGGCCAGGGCACCCGAGCATGCTGGCAGGCATTGGGGCTGGCATAGGGACAGGCTTGGGAGGGAGGGGCTGAGTTACGGGTGTATGGGAGGTGAGACATGTCCCGGGATACGGGTT
The DNA here is from genome assembly GCF_902713615.1 of Scyliorhinus canicula. NCBI lineage: Eukaryota > Metazoa > Chordata > Chondrichthyes > Carcharhiniformes > Scyliorhinidae > Scyliorhinus > Scyliorhinus canicula. The sequence continues at coordinate 93,656,150 of NC_052157.1, forward strand.
GCTAATTCGCCCTGGCCGCCCTAAGGAGGTCGTGCAGTTTTATTTCCTGTACACGATCCTGGTCCAACGACAATGCTCACTGTGCCATCATGCTGACGGCCTCTGCCAACTGCGCCCAGTAACAGCGAACTGTGGCGCCTACCGGTCTTCTCCCTTCTTCCACATGTTCCGCTGCTAGCCCCTGCACCAGAATGGTGCAAGTGCAGTGCCGATTTTCCAATTGTTAAACACCACGGATATCCGTTGGGAAGAGAGTTACGTTGAGATATTTCTGCACTCTGGAATTCTCTGTCAGACATTGTCCAGACGTTCGGCTGGATTCAACATTACTGAGATATGGGCTGGTTCTCCATCCCGCCTGCACCAGATTTCTGATGTGTCGGGAGTCTTTTTTGCCTGATGGACGCTGGGGTTCCCCATTGTGGCGTAGGCCAACGCCATCGGGAAACACTCGGACTACCGCAAATTAGAGAATCCCAATGGCAGAGAATTGTGAGGGATATGTGGAGTTCGACGTCAGCAAACCTGACGTTTCAGCTGCGACCAATGCAGCGACTTTGGAGGTGTTAGCACTGCATCACGTGAACCACAATCTGCAGCCGCACCCACACATTACATCCCAACAGATATTCATCCCAGCCAACAAGATGGCACTGGTTGCACTGGAGGGTAGCCATCTGCTGATGGGACGGCGGGGTCCAGAGGTCACCGAAGGTGGGACATCCGATAAGATCTGTGGAAGAAAGTTCACGCATGGCTGCCTTTCAGACCGCGGCAATAGTGTTCAATGCCCGTTCACCCCGACCCGACAGGCCACCGTCAGGCCACGCCCCTCCACTCCCTCCGGCCTGGCTGAAGCCCTCTGGCCAGTCGCATGACTGAAAAAAGAATGAGAATGTTGCAGACTAGCCATACCCTATCAGCCACAATGCTGGTTACACGATTTTTAAAATCGCAATTGCGGAGGCCCCCCAGAGAGAAACGGGTCAGGCGTATGAACTAAATTTAAACAGTGTTTTCTGTCCGTGCATTCCGGAATGCATTAGCGCCTCTGTCGAGGCGACACAGAACTGAAATTAAGCATCAACTGGCGCCCTCTGCGATTTTAGCGTTGGATCCTACTCTCCGCCCAATTGCATTTTCTGCCCAATTGCATGTTTTGATTTCCGAGTATGCCAATGCAGAATCCCATCTTTGCAATGGTCTTAAAAAAAAAACATTTGTGAATCATTCTCAGTTCCGTACAGGGATTCTTTGCATGTTGCAGACAAAATATTGCAAGGGACATAATTTATCACAGAAGCCTCACAGTGGAGAAGGCCGGTCAAGCCTGCGGGGACCTCCAAAACTACACCCCACACAGACCCATTCCCACCCCCTTCCTGCAACAAATCCCGAAGGGACAACTTGTCAAAACCAATCCACATAATAATCGGCACATCGTTGAACTGTGAACGGAAACCTGGGGCTGGATTCTCCGTTTTCAGGACAAAGTTCCAACGCCGTCGGGAAACAGTGATCTTTTAAAAGGCGGCAGATTCCTAGTTTTGCTGCTGGTTATTAGGCAGCCATCAGAGAGCTCGCAGCTAGCGGGTCAGAGGCAACACATTCACACGGTAGCGGCTCCAACAGCCGCGCAATGCTCCATGGCGGACGCAGCCCGCTGACCTGAACCAGCGAAATAGTACCTCGCAGTGGCCACTCGTGCACCCGCACCGCAAACACAACCTTTCCCCCAGCCCCGAATAATCCCCCCTCTGCGCGCTAATCTGCCCTCCCCCGACTGCGGCGACAAGGATTAGTCCGCTGCTGCCACGCGAGAATCGCAGACGGTTGGACCAACAAGTCCCACGCCATCTGGAATGTGGGTGCTCGGGTTTGGAGCATCACGGGGCGGAGCTCAGAGAATGACTTGAGGCAGTGGATACTCCGCGTGGCATATTGCACGTTTATGCCGAATTTTGGGTGCGTGGAAATTGCGACCCCGGTGCCAGTACCCATTCCTGTTACAACGGATTCTCCGCCCCGTCGCCAAATACGATTCGGCATGGGGGGGGGGGGGGGACGTTGTTCAGAAAATCTAGCAATGAGGACCTTGAAGAAACGCAAGAAGACATGCGTATGAATATTCAAAATCCATACGGACAGTCGCCTGAGGTCGGAAGCAATTCATGCTCCCTGGCACTGTGAGGCAGCAGTGTTAGTGCCTGCACGATTGGGCGGGATTCTCCGTCCGAACGCAAAACCGTTCCCACGGGATTCTGCATCTCTCCAGCGAACGAAAGGGTTTCTCGTTGTCGGCAGACCATGCCATTGGAAAATTCTACAGCTACCGGGGGTAACGGAGAATCCCAAAGCTTACAATCCAGCAATGTATCTTTTACATCTTCATAGCATTTATTCAGCTTTTATCTGTGCTGTACGAGGCAAGGAGTGCTTTACACACCACTCCCACTTTGCAGCTCTTGGCCTGCAGTCATATTTATATCGGCAATGCAGAGGGAGCAGGTGAGTTCGAATCCAAGGCTCTGTCCGTATAACCTTGCCAAGTCAATCATCAGCGAATGTTAGACGCGAAGATTAAGTGTGAACTCTGAATTTTTAACATGGGCTCTGTTCCCAACATAAAATGTACACATAAAGGCTGAATGTTACCTCAGTTATTTTAGAAACTCTTTCCCTTCGGATTGCACAGGGGTTACATGATTCTGTTCAAAAGTTGTAGTTCAAAAATGTTTCTATTTTGAAGTCTGAACCTCGCTGATATCACAGAGACGTTCACATGCAATTACAATCACACAACAAATGTGCTGTCAGAAAGTCACACACTTTCAAACAACACATCCGTAATCACACTCACACGCACTCAGACAAACATACACAGAAACACAGATCCATCTCATAACCACACATAATCACACAAACATCATATCTCACACACGGCAGACAACTACACAAAAACAAAGACATAAAACAAAAAAGACAATTCCAGCACAGAACAGGCCCTTCGGCCCTCCCAGCCTGCCCGATCCAGATACTTTGTCCAAACCTGTCGCGTATTTTTCCAAAGGCATCTTCTTCACTCTGTTCCCTGCCTGTTCATAGATCTGTCTGGAGGCAGGGGTGGGCAAACCCTTTCTGTGCAAGGGCCACATTCAGAATTCAAAATTATAAAGGGCTGCATAGTATCATTAAGTAAAATAATTATTAGTTAACATAGCCAACAATAAAAGGATTTTAAAGAAAATTTTATTAATTAATTATTTTAAGTAGAAACTTCCATGACACACCTGTTGTGCGAGCAACCATCACACCTACTCAAGTCAACGTATCCACCCTATACCAGTAACCCAACAGCCACCACCCCCCCCCCCCCCCCCCCCCCACCCCCCCATTAAACTTAATTTTTTTTATGACTTGATATTGGTGGGCCGCATAAAGACCTTTGGCGGGCCGTAGTTCGCCCACCCCTGGTCTCGATCCATCTTAAATGCTGCTATCATGCCCACCTCTACCACCTTCGCTGGTAAAGCGTTCCAGGCCCCCACCATCCACTGCGAAAAGAAACTTTCCACGCACATCTCCCTTGAACTTTCCCCATCACACCTTGAAATTTTGACCCCTTGTAACTGATAACCCCACTCTTGGAAAAAGCTTGTTGCTATCCACCCTGTCCATACCTCTCATAAATTTGTAGCCCTCAATCAGGTCCCCCCTCAACCTCCGTCTTTCCAACGAAAACAATCCCAATCGAGTCAACCTTTCTTCACAGCTAGCACCCCCCATACCGGGCAACATCCTGGTGAACCTCCTCTGCGCCATCTCCTAAACATCTACATACTTCTGGTAATGTGGCGGCCAGAACAGCACGCAGTATTCCAAATGGGCTAACCAAGTCCGATACAACTGTAAGATGGCGTGCCGACACTTGGACTCAGTAGCCCGTCAATGAGGCAAGCCTGCTGTATGCTTCTTGGCAACTCTATCGACCTGCGTTGCCACGGTTCAGGGTACAATTGGACCTGAACTCTCTTTTTTTCTCTGTACAATCAATTTTCCCAGTGCTCCTCCATTGAACGGATGGTCCCTCTTGAATTAGAGTCTTCCAAAATAAATCACCACGCATTTGCCTGGATTGGACTCCATCTGCCATTTCTCTGCCGAACACGCCAATACTATCTATATTTTGATGCATTCTCTGACAGACCTCCTCGCTATCTAGCACTCCACCAATCTTAGTGGTCATCTGCAAACCATGCTAATTAGGCCACCTAACTATTTCCTCCAGGTCATTATTGTAGATCAACAAACAACAGTGGTCCGAGCACGGATCCCTGTGGAACACCACTAGTCACGCTTCTCCATTTTGAGAAACTCCCTTCCACCACTACTCTCTGTCTCCTGTTGCCAAGTCAGTTGTTTTTTAATCCATCTAGCTAGTACTCCCTGAACCCATACGGCTTCACTTTTTTCCCATCAACCTGCCATGGAAACTTTACCAAACGCCTTACTGATGTCCATGGTATATGACACTACAGCCTTTCCCTCATCAATGAACTTTGTCACTTCCTGAAAGAATGCTATTAGGTTTGTAATACATGACCTTCCCTGCACAAAACATGCTGCCGATCACTGACAAATCTATTTTCTTCCAAATGTTGAATAGATCCTATCCTCAGTATATCTCCGACCAGTTTGCCTGACACTGACGTCAAGCTCACAGGTCTATAATTCCCTGGATTATCCCTGCTACCCTTCTTAAACAAAGGGACGACATGAGCAATTTTCCAGTCCTCCGGGACCCTCACCCTGCTCAACGATGCTGGCAAAGATGTCAGTTAATGTCCCAGCTATATCGTCCCTCGCTTCCCTCAGTAGTTTAGCGTAGATCCCATCCGTCCTGTGGACTTGTACACCTTAATGCCTTTTAGCATACCAAAACTTCCCCCTTCCTTATGCCGCCTTGACCTACAGTATTTAAACATCCATTCCCCAGCCTCAACATCCGTCATGTCCCCTATCCTTGGTGAATACCGATGCTAAGTACTCATTAAGAATCTCCCCATTTCCTCTGACTCCACGCGTAAATACCCTCTTTTGTTTTGAGTGGGCCAATCCTTTCTCTAGTTACCCTCTGGTTCCTTGTATACGAATAAAAGGCTTTGGTATTTTCCTTAACCCTGTTAGCCAATGCTACTTCATGACAGCATTTTAGCCCACTTGATTGCGCGTTTGAAATTTGTCCTCCTTTCCCGATATTCTGTCGCCAAAACTTCATCAGTTTTATTCGCCTATGACTTATGTATGCTTCCTTTTTCATCTTCGCTAGTCTCTCAATTCCACCCGTCATCCATAGTTCCCTAATCCTGCCATTTCTATCTCTCATTTTTACAGGGACATGTCTGTCCTGCACTCTAATAAACCGTTCCTTAAACGTCTCCCACTTTTCAAATGTGGATTTACCCTTAAACAGCTGCTTCGAATCCACATTCCCTAGCTCCAACCGAATTTTGTTATACTTAGCCTTTCCCCAATTCATTATCCTTCCTTAAGGACCATTCTTCTCTTAGTCCATGAGTATTCTAAAACTTACGGGATTGTGATCGCTATTCCCAAAGTAATCACCGACTGAAACTTCAACTACCTGGCCGGGATAATTCCCCAATACCAGGTCCAGTATGGCCCCTTCACGAGTTGGACTATTTACGTACTGCTCTAAAAAATACTCTCCTGGATGCTCCTTACAAATTCTGCTCCATCTACTCCTCGAACACTGCAAGAGTTCCATTCAATGTTTGGGAAGTTAAAATCTCCCATCACGACCACCCTATTGCTCTTACATTTTTCTATAATCGGTCTACATATTTGTACCTCTACTTCACGCCTTCTTTGGGAGGCCTGCAGTAAAAGTTCCAACGATGTTATTGGCTTCCTCCTATTTCTTTTGCTACTACTCCTAGTGCCTCAAGTGCTCGAACCCTCAATCGTGCCCTCCTTAGTACAGCTGTGATATCATCCTCAACCAGTAATGCAACTCCTCCACCCCTATCCCTCCCTCGTTATCCGCCTGATGCATCTATACCTGGGATATTTAGTTGTCAGTTTGCCCTTCCCTCAACCAAGTGTCAGTAATACCAATAGCATCATATCCCTTGTACTAATCCAAGCCCCTAAATTCATCTCTGCCTTACCTGCTGCACATCTCGCATTAAAACAAATGCACTTCAGACCATGTGTCCATTTGCGTTCATCGTCCTCTTCATGTCTACTCTTCCGCCTTAGTCACATTGAGTTTATTATCTAGTACCTTACTGCCTTTAGTTGCTGCTTCTCTACTGTTCTCTACTTCCTCATCTGGTTCCCAATCACCCTGCCACATTCGTTTAAAAACCTCCCCAACAGAGTTAGCAATGCACCACCAGAACATTGGTTCAGTCCTGCAAAGTTTTAAACCATCCGATTTTGTCATGATCCCACCGCCCCCAGGATCAGTTCAATGTCCCAAAAATCTGAACCCTGCCTCCTGCACCATTCTCCAAGCCACGTATTCATCTGGACCATTCCTGACTACCACCTCTGACTGTTTCGTGGCACTGGTAGCAATCCTGAGATTACTACTTTGAGGTCCTCTTTTAACTTTTTAACAGCGTATCCTGCACAAAAGCACGATGACGCCATTCTTGGGGTTGGAGACTCGACAACCATGCAACACATGATTTGGGCGGTTGGAAGCGGATTATCCACTCTATCGCCGATTACGACATCAGCGTCGGACAACAGATAATCCCGCTCTTTGCACTTGCAGGACAGAAAGATCGACGCCACTCCTGCACCAATTCTGCGGCTAAAATTCTGCTAGCACAGGAGCTACTTGGAACACAATCGTTTCGAATGAAAACGGGCGGAATGCGCTGAGTCGGTCATTGATTCTCAGGACGCTGACAAGCAGCTGTCGCATAAAAACATTTCTCACCCCACACACACCGTCCCAACCAACAGGATGCCTGTAAGTAGAGTGGCACCAAGGTACACGGACACAGAGCGCGATACACTCTTGGATGCTGTGGAGGAGAGTAGGGCGACACGGCATCCCGGGCCGGGAGGAAAGCTGACAGCCGCCGCTATTCATTGTGGCTGGGTGTAGGTGGAAGATGTGGTCAGCACCATGGCCAACTTAGTCCCAAATGGCCAGCAGTTCCGGACGAAAGGACACGTCCTCCTCAGGGCGGCTTGGGTGAGCAGAACCAAGAACAAAGACAATTACAGCACAGGAACAGGCTCTTCGGCCCTACCAGCCTGCGCGAATCCAGATCATTTATCTAAGTAGATAGCACAGTTCACCTGGCACTAACTGCGCCCCCCCCCCCCCACACACACACACACCTACCCCTATCTCACCCCCACGGAGGGCCGCCAAACCATCACCATGCCCATATGCTGGCACCAATACCGGTCGCTCTGTCCGGGTGTCCTTGTCACTGAGGCCACCAGTTACCCTCCCATTGCGCTCAAAGTTTCGTATTCTTTGAGACTGTTCTTTTCTTCCCGTGCCCCCCGCACGGAGAAGGCCACACTCACCCCCAGCCCTGCAGCACCTCACAATAACATTAAAGGGGGCACTGGAAGCAAAACGAGGTCGCCGATGTGCAGCTCAGCAACGAGCGATGAGTTGAGATCCCTCTGAGTTGCAGCTTCTCATGATTCGTATGTCAACATGAACCCCAACACCAACCCTATACCACACTCACCCCACACCATCCTCACCCCCAAAACACCCTCACCCCCACCAACACCCTCAGTGTACATCTCCACCACACCAACATCCCCTAGAGATCCGGTAGGTTCATAAGGCGTCCACCGCGCACACCGAATGCAACAGCCAGAGCCCCCCCCCCATACACACAAAACCACCCACCGGTCCCGCCGTGAGCCGAGCTCAGAGGGTGCCACATATTTTATATCTCAGCTAGCTATCTCCAGTACACTCCATCATCCCAGAGCCACTCACCTCGTTTGGACCTCTTTGTGAAAAGGTACCTTGGACACTATCTGGTGCGCACAGACAGTTGACCCATTACAGCAGGTGGACTTAGGAGCTTCAGAGGGGAGGACGGCTGGAGGGCAGTCCGAACCCAGGGACCAGCTGTCATCGAGACGGGTCTCTGTCTTATCGAACAGACAGTACCGTCAATAGTGGAGATGCAGTGGCAGAGCCAGTGTTTTGATGATCAATGTTGGTGAACATCCAATACGTGCAGGCAAAGTTCGAGAAGTCAAGTATCCTGCAGAAACAAGATGTGGTGCCGGCAGTGCGCGCCACCCACAGGAACTCCACAGGTGTAGTATCCGCGGTAGAAGCATTGTGGGTGGCCGTTCTTGCTATGGATCGGCATGTGAAAGGCCTGGGGAATTCTGTGCCTGATCTGTCCGGTGCCCAGGACACGTTCCCTTCTCAAAGGCGACAATGCCCCAGAGCGACCTGGACATTGCAGCAGCGCTTCTTAGCGTGGCTGGGACAAAGAAAGCCATGGCTAGGAAAGTCGTCAGAATTGCCCAGGCACTGGCTAATGTGGCGCAGGCATAGAGGTTGATGGCGCAGACATTTCCTGTTGTGACACAAACCCAGAAGGTCGTAGCACAGTCGCAGATTGATGTGCGGCAAACACAGACAGAGATGGTTCACTCCCTGTGCTTTCTGGCCCCGAGTGCGCAGGTCCTGGGCGATCCCAGAGCCGGTGTCCAGGGCTTGCCAGAGGTGGAGGGCAACTTAACTGATGTCTAATTTTCTGGATTTCCGGGCTCTATGCTAACCCTAACCATTGTCAACCGTGTCCCATGGATTAACACAGGGGCCATTTTGGCACCCAAGGGGCGGAGGAGGTGATGAGGCCCGTGCTGGCGAGACCACAGACGTTGTGGCAGAACAGCACCTCGGTATCCCGCGCCCTTATCCCTGGCTTATCTGGCGGGTAGCGGGCAGGGCAGAGCGGCACCGTGCCACCTGTCACACCCTTGCAGCGGCCGGGCCATTTCAGAACCCTTCGCCCGCTAAGACGCCCGCCAACGGGGACAAACGTGCCAGGGCAGGAAGCACAGGACGCTGCATCCACTCCTGCTGTACTGTCTGGGGTCCCACATAGACGTGCGTTAGAGCCCGGAGGGCCAGAATGTTGGACACCAGTTAGGTTGGCACGCTGCAGGGCACAGTTTAGTTATTTGTTCACATTTAACACCTGCTCTGCCTGATGGGTGTGAGGGGTGGTATAGTCTGGGCAGGGCGGGGGTTTGGGGGTAACAGGCAGACATTGGGAGGGGGCAGGTGGCGGTGGAATGGCGCGGATCCTGTGGATGACCCGTGCTCCCCACCCTTTTCACACACCCCCGACCATCCCCACACCGCCAACCCAGGGAATCAATGCTACAGCGTGATGTAATGTCCAGCTCGCGTGCCGGGATCACGCGGGTGGACGGTGGGAAGCACTGCCAAGGAAGAACATCAGATGTTATCATACTACGCGGAGCCACAGATTGTTTCATATGAACTGCTGGTAACATAAATGTTAAAAATAGTGAAGTCACGGTCAAGCTCACAGTCACATTATCAATTGTTGAATACATCCTCTGGTGATCATTGCATTTCTTGGAAAAATATCCAATTGGCCGCGCTATTCCTTTGTTGTGTTCTTGCATGAACACATCACCGACTCCCACATCACCCGTATCGATAGCCACCTTGAAAGGTTTTATGTAATTTTTTGGTGGCCAACAAGGGAGAAGTGGTTAACACAACCTTAAGGCCGTAAAATGCCTGTTGACAGTACGGCTTGCACTGAAATTTCCTACGCTTCTTCAGCACGTCCATCAGTGGAGCAACTACGTTGCTACAATTATGCACCAATTGGCTCCAAAAAACACTCAGACCACGAATTTGCATTATTTCCCTTCGTGTCGATGGTATTGGAAACTGAAGTCGATCGAATAACTCCATCAGATGCGTCAAATATTATTTCCATGTCTGAATAAAAACATACCACCTCGCCGATATACATCGCACATTTGTGCAATTTTGAAATGACTTTGTTAGTCAACCGTTGAAAAGTGGCTGGGGCGTTTTTCATGCCAAATAAAGACACACTCGGTAAACCATTGAGTAAACCAATTGGTTGAAACACCTGAAGATTTGTCAGCACGGTGGCGCAGTGTTGAGCCCCGATGCCTCGCGGCCCAGGTGCGTTCCCATCTCTGGGTCACGGTCTGTGTGGAGTTTACACATTCTCCCTGTGTTTGCGTGCGTTTTGCACCCACACCTGAATATGTGCAGGCTAGGTGAATTGGCCACGCGAAAATGCCCCTTAATTGGAAAAAAATGAATTGGTACCCTAAATTAATTAAAAGCACACATGTCATGGAATCGCATTATTTCCCTTGTCGAGATTATTTGATACTCCCTAATCACTTGTGTTTTCAAATCCCGTGGGATAATTTGTCAATGTCCAATTTTATGGCCAAAGAACGTGACTTGGGCTTTTCCAAATTCACCTCTGGCTTTGTTTAACACCAAACCGGCATGCTGAAGTCTAACTAATAACTGCATCACATGCTTGAAAAGTGCTTTCCATGCCTGCGTAAAAATCGCCAATCGTCTATGTAACGGCACAATTGGGTAACCTGAAATACTTTTTTTTAGTTAACCATTTAAATGTGGCGGCGGCGTTTTGCATGCCAAATGGCATAACTTTGAATTCGTATCTGCGATTTGAAGTCACAAAAGCTGAAATCCCTTTCGTCCTTTCGAATAATAGTCTCTGCCAGTATCCTTTAAGTTAATCCTGTTTGGTGATAAAAGCTGATTGCCCCACCTTGCAGCCCGCCAACCGTGGGATAGAATAAAAGTCTGTTCTTGTAACTGCATTTGTGTTTCTAAAGTTCGCACACAGTCGTTGGGTACCGTCCGATTTCTGTCCAATCACATTGCGTGAGCTCCATTTGCTGCAACCCACTTCAATTGTGCCATTTAAGCCTACCGTCAATTTATTTTTGTAGCAATTAATCGGTTCTATTTAATAGTTCCCTAATATTTTACATGTAATGCAATAATGTAATTTCAGATTAATTGATCACCAATTTCTACTGAAACAATTTAAGTGGTCCTCTTACCTCTTGACCAAAAATTAATTCAAAGGGACTGAATTTCGTTGACACATTAGGTTCATCCATAATTGCAAACAGTGTGAATGGAATTTCTTTATACCAATCCTCTGGATAATCTTGAAAAAAAGCCCTCGACATTGTCTTTAACGTCTGATGCCACCGTCGTAACGCTCCCTGCGATTCTGGTTGGTACGCAGTTGATTGAAATTGTTTTTCTCCCGAGTTATCCATCCCCTACTTGAATAACCTCGAGGTAAAATTTGATCCTGGATTCGATTGTGTTTCTGTGAGTAGTCCATATCGAGTGAAACCTATAAGTAACTCCACCACTATATTTTTAGCTGTGATATTGCGTACTAGAATGACATATCGAAACCGCATAGACACATCCATTATAGTCAAAAGATATGGAATACCACTTTTCTTTTTATGAATCAGTCGTACGTAAACAATGAGGAATCTTGCAAATGGTTCGTCAGATGCTGCAATGGCATCTCTTAGCTTAAATTCCACATATTGAAACATTTTCAGGCAATATTCCTCCCAAACTGCATAACTCCTCGTCTCTGAACATCAAAGATTGACTAGGTCCCGTATGTCTCAACAGTGTGAAATGTTTCCCTCCCCCTCCTGGCATACATGAGCAAACTTTACCCAACTAAATTCCTTAAAGAGATCTGGGACCTTCATTTCAATTGCCTCTTGATCAGGATGTACATTCTTTTGCACCTCGTTCGCTCAATCCGGCTTTCCTTTTCCACTTTACCAAACCCCACTGGCCGATCCTGTTTTACCACATCAGCCATCCCAGTGTTTTGCTCCAACCCCCAAAACTGCGATTTCACACGGCCTAGTTTATTACGGTAAAAATCTATGAATCTTTTAATTTATCTTCCACCCAGCCTGGATTTATTTTTAAATGTGAGGTACACTACCTTTATTATCTCCCAATAGATATAGAGCATGAAAAATATCGCTCAGAACAGGCCCTTCGCCCCACGATGTTTTGCCGACCCTTTATCCTAGATTAAGAACAAATCAATATGCACACGCGCACATAATCCATGTACCTATACAATAGCCGCTTGAAGGTCCTTAATGTTTCCGACTCAACTTCTTCCACAGGCATTGCATTCCATGCCCCCATGGTAAATAACATACCTCTGACATCCCCCCTACATCTTCAACCATTCACGTTAAATTGATGTCCGGTTGTAATGGTTTCTTCGATCCGAAAAAAAAGTTTCTGACTTTCTACTCTATCTATTCCCCTGATCATATTTTAAACCTCTATCAAGTCGCCCCTCATCCATCTCCACTCTAATCAGAATCTAGGACCCTCAACCTTTCCTTGTAACACCTACTCTCCATTCCAGGCAATATCCTGGAAATTCGCCTGTGACGTCTTCCAAAGCTTCCACATCCTTCCTAAAATGAGGGTACCAGAACTGCACACAATACTCCAAATGTGGCATTACCAAGGTTTTGTACTACTGCATCATCACCTTACGGCTCTTAAATTCAATCCCTCTGCTGATGAACGCTCGCACGCCACAGGCCTTCTGAACACCTCTATCCACTTGAGTGGCAACTTTCAAAGATCTATGAATAGGGACAGCACGGTAGCATGGTGGTTAGCATAAATGCTTTACAGCTCAGGGGCCCAGGTTTGATTCCCGGCTGGGTCACTGTCTGTGCGGAGTCTGCACGTCCTCCCCGTGTGTGCGTGGGTTTCCTCCGGGTGCTCCGGTTTCCTCCCACAGTCCAAAGATGTGCGGGTTCGGTGGATTGGCCATGCTTAATTTCCCGTATGTCCTAAAAAGTAAGGTGGGGGGGGGGTTGTTGGGTTACAAGTATAGGTTTGGGTAGGTGATCATTGCTCGGCACAATATCGAGGGCCGAAGGGACTGTTCTGTGCTGCACTGTTCTATGGTTCTATGTTCTATATATAGACCCCAAAGATTCCTCGCTCCTTACATTGCCAAGAACGCTACCGTTAACCCTGTATCCGCATTCATATTTGTCCTTCCAAAATGGAGAACCTCACACTTTTCAGTGTTAAACTCCACCTGTCCACTTCCAGGCCAGCTCTGCATCCTATCTATGTCTGTTTGCAGCCTACAACTGCACTTCTCACTTCCACAGCTCCACCAATCTCTGCAGCGTCTGCAAACTTTACTGACCCACCTTCAACTCCCAATCGAAGTCATTAATGAATATCACCAACAGCAGAGGACGAGAACTGATCCCTGTGGTACGCCACTGGTAACTGGCTCAGGCTGAATATTTGCCATCCCCTCCCTGTTCATCTGATAGCCAGTCGTTCCAACTGGCCATATTCCCCAATACTCCGATGTGTCCTTACATTCTGCAGAAGCCTACCACGGGGAACCTGATCAAACGCTTACTGAAATCCATGTACACTACATCCACTGCCTTAACTTCATCCAAGTGCTTGGTCACTTCCTCAAATAATCCAATAAGCCTTGTGAGGCAAGAACGTACCTCGCAAATCCGTGATGACTATCCCTAATCAAGCAGTGTCTTTCGAGATGCTCAGAATCCCATCCGTCAGTACCCATTCCATTGCTTTTCGTACCAGCGAAGGAAGACAAACTGGTCTGTAATTCCCAGGTTTATCCCGATTACATTTTTTGAGAAGGGGAACGAGATTCACCACTCTTCAATCCCCTGGTACCATCCCTGTTGACATTGAGGCCGAAATTATCATTGCCAACGGCTCTGCAACGTGATCTGTTGCTTCCCATAGAATCCTTGGATATATCCCTTCAGGTCTGGGGGACTTGTGTATCCTCAAGTTATCAAAGTGCCCAACACTACTTCCTTCCTAACAAGTATCTCCTCGAGCTCACCAGTCTGTTTCACACTGTCCTCTCTAACAATATGGCCACTCGCATTCGTAAATATTAAAGACAAGTACTGGTTCAAGACCTTGCCTATCTCTTCAGACTCAATACACAATCTCTCGCTTCTGTGCTTGATCGGACATCCCCTCGCTCTAGTCTTTCTCATATTTCTCACAAATGTGTGAAAGGCCTTGGGGGCTTCCTTGATCCCCGCTTATGCCCTCCCTTAGCTCTCCTCATCACATTCTTCTGTTCCGTTACATACAATGCATACAAACTGGCAAAGGTTAGTGGGAGACTGGAGGACTGGAACATGTTTAGGGGGCAACAGGAAGCAACTAAAAATCTATAAAAAAGAGTAAAATAGATTATGAGAGTAAACTTGCTGAGAATATAAAAAACAGATTGTAAACGTTTCTACAAATATATAAAACAAAAAAAGTGGCTAAGGTAAATATTGGTCCTTTGGAGGATGAGAAGGGAGTTTAATAATCGGAGATGAGGAAATGGCTGAGGAACTGAACAGGTGTTTTGGGTCGGTCTTCACAGTGGAAGACACAAATAACATGCTATTGACTGATATAAATGAGACTCTGACAGGTGAGGACCTTGAGAGGATTATATCACTAAGGAAGTAGTGATGGGCAAGCTAATGGGGCTCAAGGGAGAGAAGTATCCTGGCCCGGATGGAATGCATCCCAGCATACCAAAAGAGATGACTGGGAGGGCAGCACGGTGGCCTAGTGGTTAAGCAACAACCGCCTCATGCACTGAGGTCCCAGGGTTCGATCCCGGCTCTGGGTCACTCTCCGTGTGGAGTTTGCACATTCTCCCCGTGTCTCCGTGGGTTTCGCCCCCACAACCCAAAAATGTGCAGAGTAGGTGGATTGGCCACGCTAAATTGCCCCTTAATTGGAAAAAATTATTGGGTAATCTAAATTTATAAAAAAAAAGAGATGACGGGGAAATTGCAAATGCACTAGTGATGAATGCCAAAACTTCACGAGACTCTGGGGTGGTCCCGGTGGATTGGAAATTAGCAAACTTTCACCACTGTTTTAAAAAGGAGGTAGGCAGAGAGCGGGTAATTATAGGCCAGTAAGCTATTTCGGTGCAGGGAAGATGCTGTAATTTATCATCAAGGAAGAAAATCTGGATATAAATTGTCTCATTGGGCAGACTCAGCATGGGTTCATAAAGGGCACGTCGTGCCTAACTAATTTATTGGTATGTTTTGAGGACATTACCCGTGCGGTAGATAATGGGGAGCCAATGGATTTGATATATCTGGATTCTAGAAAGCCATTGACAAGGTGCCGCACAAAAGGTTAGCTGCATACGGTAAAGTAGTAACATGATAGAGGATTGGTTAATTAATAGAAAGCAAATACTGGGGATTAATGGGTGTTTCACTGGTTGGCAATCAGTAGCTAATGGTGTCCCGCGGGGATCAGTATTAGGCCCACAATTGTTCACAATTTACATACATGATTTAGAGTTTGGGGACAAAGGGCAATTTGTCCAAGTTTACAGATGACACTAAGAAGAGTGGTAAAACGAAAAGTGCAGAGGATACTGGAAGTGTGCACAGGGATTTGGATAGGTTATTTGAATGGGCTAGTGTCTAGCAGATGGAATACAATGTTAACAAATGTGAGCTTGTACATTTTGGTCGGAATAACAGAAAACGGGATTATTATTTAAATGACAAAATAGTGAAGCATGCTGCTGTGCAGAGATAACTGGGGGTGCGAGTACACGAGTCGCAAAAAGTTGGTTTACAGGTACAACTTGTGATTCAAAAGGCAAATGGAATTTTGTCCCTCATTGCTAGAGGGATGGAGTTTAAGACCAGGGAGGTTATGCTGCAATTGCATAAGGTGTTAGTGAGGCCACACTTGAAGTTCAGTTCAGTTGTGGTCTCCTTATTTGAGAAAGGACGCACTGGCACTGGCACCGAGAGCAGATTCTCTAGATTAATTCCAGAGCTGAAGAGGTTGGATTACGAGGAATGGTTGAGTGGACTGGGACTGTACTCGTTCGAATTTAGAAGGATGAGGGGTGATCTTGCAGAAACATATAAAATTATGAAGGGGATAGATAGGATAGATGCGGGAAGGTTGATTCCACTGGTGGGTGAAAGCAGAACGAGGGAGCATAGCCTCAAAATAAGGGGAAGAAGATTTCGGACTGCTTTTAGGAGAAACTTCTTCACCCAAACGGTTGTGAATCTTTGGAATTCCTTGCCCAGTGAATCAGTAGAGGTGCCTTCATTATTCATAAATCAAAATATAGAAGGGCCTGCTTCGGGATTTAGATTTTAGAACATAGAACAGTACAGAACAGGCCCTTCGGCCCTCAATGTTGTGCCGAGCCATGATCACGCTACTCAAACCCACGTACTCAAAAACCCGTAACCCAACAACCCCCCCCCCCCTTAACTTTACTTTTTATTAGGACACTTCGGGCAATTTAGCATGGCCAATCCACCTAACCCGCACATCTTTGGACTGTGGGAGGAAACCGGAGCACCCGGAGGAAACCCACGCACACAGGGGAAGGACGTGCAGACTCCACACAGACAGTGACCCAGCCGGGAATCGAACCTGTGACCTTGGAGCTGTGAAGCATTTATGCTAACCACCATGCTACCCTGCTGCCCTGCTGTTTATTGTCACGTGTACAGAGGTACAGCGAAAATTATTTCTCTGCGTGCAACTCAACAGATCATGAAGTACATGAAAAAAATACATAATAGAGCAAGACAAGGTACACAATGTAACTACATACCACCGGCATCTTGTGAAGCCTACTGGTTAATACGATCAGTCCATAAGAGGATAATTTAAGAGTCTGGTAACAGCAGGGAAGAAGCTGCTTTTGAGTCTGTTTGTGCGAGTGCAAACTTTTGTATCTCTTGCCCGCTGGAAGAAGGTGGAAGAGTGGCACGCGGGTTTTTCTCGCATTTGGTTATACCCCCTTCCTCACATTATAACAAGCATTGAAAAACACATACGTCACTATTTTCCAAGTTCCCCTTCTGTGTTTGCTGAACTCCTCGTATTTGTCATCGGCGTGGTCCGTAACAAAATCATAGTTTGTAAAAAGATTTTAGGCAAATTTGAGAGAGAGGGACAAGCTAATGAGCGTGTTCATTAAGATAGGCATGGAGGATACGTTCCAATTACATTGTTACAATAATTTGAGGGCATAGTTTGTCGGAGGATGCAAAGTTGATGAAAAGAAAATTCTTTCTTTTTAAAGAGCGAGTGGCAATATCAGGATCTCGCTGGCTTGCTGAGAAAACCTGCAAACTTTCTCAAACGAAATTGGAGGTATATTTGAAAGACATGTACTTTATTGTACACAGGAATGAAACCGTTCGTGGGATGCTGTCAGTTGAATAAACCGATGTTCTATTTTTTTGCGGTAAATTATTTTAGGTCTCAATCAGTTTTGGAGCTGCTATGAATTATGTCATTAAATACAGGGTGAGGAATTTCCCAAAATATATGATCTGTTCCAGAGAGTATCGAAATTTTCATTGTGGAAAGTCCTTTATCCAATGCAGTTTGATTTTGATTTTATTGAATTTAAAGCTGTTCGAACAGACGAAGATAACATCTCCCATACGCAATAGCGAAACTCATGGTTAATTGCAAGCGTGCCACATCTGTATGCGTCGCAATATCAGCGAATTTCGCAATCCCCGTGTGTGCTTGTATGCAGTAGTTAATACTGTGGCTACCAGGGGAAGTCAAAGACCAGGAATCATACGTGGAGGAAACTCAACCTGCGGACCGAAGAAGGCACAAGTCAGGAGTGTAAGGCAATTCTCTCCACTTGCCTTAATGAGTGCAACTCCAACAACACACAAGAAACCAAGAATCATCCAGAACAATGCAGCCCACGTCATTGTTCCTCCTTCCACAAACATTCAAACCCTCCTCCGCCAATGGACAGTTGCAGCCTTGGTTACCATCTAAATATGTACTGGAGGAATTTACCGAGGTTCCTTCGACAGCACCTTCTAAACCCACGAAATCTAACATCTAGAAGGACAAGAGCAGCAGATATGTGGGAACCCCAACACCTGGAGATTCCCATCCAAGTCTCTCACCACCCTGACTTGGAAATATATCACCGTCACTTCGCTGTCGCTTGGTTAAAATCCTGGAACTCCCTCTGCAAAAACACAGTGGGTGTACCTACACCTGGAGAACTGCTTTGGTTCAAGAAGGCCACTCACCACCACTGTCTGAAGGGCAACGAGGGAATGGCAATAAATGATGGCCAAGCAGCGACGCCTACACACCGTAACTTAATTTTAAAAACCAGTATGTGTGTCTTTTTTGAAATGTAACAAACAAAGAAAATAGGTGCCGGAATCGGGTATTCGGCCCTTCGAACCTGAACCAACATTCAATATGAACATGGCGGATCATATAAGTTCAATATCTCACTCCCTCTTCCTTCCTATACCTCTGGATCAGTTTAGTCACAAGAGCTAAGTCAAGCACCATCTTGAATATATCCAAAGAAATGGCCCCAAACAGCTTACTGTGCGTAGAGGATTCCACAAATTCCCACTGTCTGAGAGAAGAATGTGTTCTTTATTTCAGTGCTCAATGACGTGACACATATTCTGACGCTGTAGCCCTTAGTTCTGGACGTTCCCATCATCGGGAACATTCTTCCAGCATCTACCCTGTCCATTCCCATTAGAATCTTATATATTGGTTTGAGATACAGAACCATTCTTCTGAACTCCAGCGATAATACCCCAGTCGATCCAGTCGTCCTTCATATGTCAGTACTAGCATCTCGGAATTAGCATGGTAATCCTTCGCTGGCCACCGTGAATAGCACGTATGAACATCGTCAAACAAGGAGACAAAAACTACACACATATCTCAAGGTGTGCCGTAACCAAGGGCCCGCATAACTGCAGCAAGGGGCGCCTATACTCAAGTTATTTTGCTATGAAGTCCAGCATGACATTAGCTTTCCTCGCCGCCTGCAGCACATGCATGCCAACATTCAGCAACCCAACCACCAGCCTTTTTCTAAACTGCCGATGAGATAATAATCAGCCTTCATGTTTTTGACAGCAAAGTGAACAACCTCACATTTACCCAGCTTAAATGGCATTTTCCAATTACTTTACCATTCAGCCAGCCCGTCCAAGTCACCCTGATGCCTCTTCCATTCCTCCTCAGAGCACACACTGCCACCCAGGTAATTGCGATCTGCAGATTTGATGATGTGTGCACTATTCCTTCGTCGACATCATTATTGCATATTGTGAACAGCTTGGGTGCGAGCACTTAACTCTGAAAGAACCAGTTTATTCCCAGTCCCGGCTGCTGCCTGCCAACAAGTTCTCTGTCCACGTCAATGCATTTCCCACAATATATGAGCTTTCATTTTGCTCACTAATCTCTCGTGTAAGACCTTGACAAAAGCGTTTTGAAAGACTTGATACAGTACACCCATTGGTTCACCTTTGGCCACTCTACTGCTCACATGCTCAAAACAATTCAAAAAAATTGCAAGCGTGCTAACCTGGTCCGATCCTGTCCCTACTTTCCAAATGTGCTGTTTTTTCATACTTAATAATTTACGCCAGCAGTTTGCCCGTCACCTGTGTCAGGTAGCCCAGTCTTTTATTCCACGTTTTCTCTCCCCCTCCATCTTTAAAATGTGAGCTTACATTAGCTACCCTCCAATTCATTGGAACTCTTCCAGAACGTATAGAATGCTGTAAAATGTTCACCAGTGCTTTCACTGTTAAAGTGGCACTTCCCTAAGTACGGTGGGACGCAGTGGCCGTTCAATGATGGTGCAGGAGTGAGGAATTCAGATAGCTGGAAAATTGGGGCTCATTCTGGGGTATGTGTGACCTCTACAAACGGAATGGTCTACAACTGGACCAGAGGGGTTCCAATATCCTGGGGAGCGGGGGGGGGGGGATTTGTTAATGCTCTTCGGGAGGTTTTAATCTAATTCAGTAGGGGGTTAAGGACCTGAATTGTAGCTCCAGTGTACAGGAGGTTGAGAGTAGGGAGGTCATGAGTAAGGTTTCAATGTTGTAGGAGTTTACTGGTAGACAGGAAGTTGTTTTTTAGTGTGTGTACTTGAACGCGATGAACATCCGGAATGTGGGTGAACTTGCAGCATGGGTTGGCACCTGGGACTTCGATGTTGTGGCCAGTTCGGAGATATGACTAGAGCAGGGACATGAATAGTTGCTGCAGGTTCCGGGGTTTAGATATTTCAGTAAGCTCAGGGAAGGTGGGAAAAGAGGGGGAGGGGTGGCATTTTTAGCCAAGGACCGTATTACAGTGGAAGAAAGATCGTTTCACGAGGAATCGTCTGCTGAGGTAGTATGGGCTGAGGTTAGAAACTGGAAATGAGAGGTCACACTTCTAGGAATGTTCTTCACGCCTCCGACAAATTCCAAGGATGTAGAGGAAAGGATTGCAATTATGATTCTGGATAGGAACGACAGTACCCGGGCAGTTGTTATGGGGGACTTTAACGTTGCAAATATTGACTGGAAACCCTATTGGTCGAGTACTTTAGAACGGTCCGTTTTTGTGCAATGTGAGCAGGAGGGTTTTCGGAGACAGAATGTAGATAGGCCAACAAGACGCAAGGTCAAATTCGATTTGGTACTGGGTAATAAAACAGGAGAGGTGCTAGATTTGGAGGCAGGTGAGCACTTTGGTGATAGTGACCACAATTCAGTTACGATTACTTTAGTGATGGAAAGCATTAGGTATATTCCGCAGGGTATGAGTTATAGTTGGGGGTAAGGCAATTATGATGCGATGAAGCAAGACTGAGGATGCATCGGATGGGGATGGAAACTGCAGGGGATTGCACAATTGAAAAGTGGAGCTCGTTCAAGGAACAGCTAGTGCGTGCCTTTGATAAGTATGTACCTGTCAGGCAGGGACGAAGCAGTCGGCCGAAGCAACCGTGGTTCGCCAAAGTAGTTGAATCACTTGTCAAGAGGAAGAAGGAGGCTTATGCAAAGATGAGACGTGAAGGTTCAGTTAGGGTGCTCGAGAGTTACAGGTTAGCTAGGAAGCACCTAAACAGAGAGCTAAGAAGTGGCAGGAGGGGCCATGAGAAGCCATTGGCAGGTAGGATCAAGGATAAAACTAAAGCTCACTATTGGTATGTCAGGAATAAGCGAACGAATGACAGTCAAGGACAGTCGTGGGAAGTTGTGCGTGGAGTCCGAGGAGATGGGAGAGCTGCTAAATGAGTATTTTTCGTCAGTATGAACGCAAGAAAAAGACAATGTTGTCGAGGAGAACACTCACATAGAGGCTACTAGAATAGAACGGCTTAAGCTTCATCGGGAGCATGTGTTCGCAATTCTAGAAAGTATGATAATAGATAAGTCCGCTTGGCCGTTTGGAATTAATCCTAGGATTCTCCGGGAAGCTACAGAGGAGATTGCTGAACCTTCGGCTTTGATCTTTATGTCGTCATTGTCTACAGGAATAGTTCCCGAAGGCTAGAGGATAGCAAAAGTTGTCCCCTTGTTCAAGAAGGGGAGTAGGGACAACCTCGGTAATAATAGACCAGTCAGACTTACGTCTATTTTGGTCAAAGTCTTGAATGGTTTATATGAGATAGGATTTATAATAATCTAGAAAGGAATTATTTGATTAGGGATAGTCAACAGGGTTCTGTGAAGGCTAGGTCGTGCCTCAGAAACCTCGTTGAGTTCTTTGAGAAGGTGACCAAACTGGTGGACGAGGGTAAAGCAGTTTATGTGGTGTATATGGATTTCAGTAAAGCGTTTAATAAGGTTCTTCACGGTAGGCTATTGCAGAAAATGCGGACGCATAGGATTGAGGGTAATTTAGCAGTTTGGATCAGGAATTGATTCTCTGTAAGAAGACAGAGGGTGGTGGTTGATGGGAAGTGTTCAGCCTGGAGTTCAGTTACTTTTTGTGTACCACAAGGCTCTGTTTTGGGGCCACTGCTGTTTGTCATTTTTATAAATGTATCGGAGGAGGGCGTAGAAGGAGGGACACAAATATCGGTGTAGTTGTGGACAGTGTGGAAAGATTTGGCAAGTTACAAAGGAACATAGATAAGCTACAGAGCTGGGCTGACAGGTGGCAAATGGAGTTTCCTGCAGAAAAGTGTGAGGTGATTCATTTTGGAAGGAGTAACAGGAAGACAGAGTACTGGGTTAATGGTAAGATTCTTGGTAATGTGGATGAGCAGAGAGATCTCTGTGTTCATGTACATAGATCCCTGAAAGTTGCTGCCCAGGTTGATAGGGTTGTTAAGAAGGCGTACAGTGTGTTAGCTTTTATTTGTAGAGGAATTGAGTTTCGGAGCCATGAGGTAATGTTGCAGTTGTACAAAACTCTAGTGCGGCCGCATTTGGAGTATTGCGTGCAGTTATGGTCGCCGGATTATAGAAAGGATGTGGAAGCATTGGAAAGGATGCAGAGGTGATTTTCCAGGGTGTTGCCTGGTATGGAGGGAAGATTGTATGAGGAAAGGCTGAGAGACTTATGGCTGTTTTCGTTAGAGGAAAGAAGGTTAAGAGGTGACTTAATTGAGGCATACAAGATGATCAGAGGATTAGATAGTTTGGACAGTGAGAGCCTTTTTCCTCGGATGGTGATGGCTAGCACGAGGGGACATAGCTTTAAATTGAGGTGAGATAGATACAGCACAGATGTGAGAGGTAGGTACTTTACTCTGAGTAGTAAGGGCGTGGAATGTTCTGCCTGCAACAGGAGTGGATTCGCCAACATTAAGGGCATTTAAATGGTGATTGGATAAACATATAGATAAAAAGGGGATAGTGTAGATGGACATTGAAGTGGTTTCACAGAACGGCGCAATATCGAGGGCCGAAGGGCCTGTAATGCGCTGTAATGTTCTATGTTCTATGAGTTTTAATCCCATCAATTTACCCAATGCATTTTCCTTAATTTCCTTCTTAATGCTGGACCCTCTTTCCCCAGACGTTTTGGAAGGTTATTTGTGTACTCCGTAGTGAGTACAGATCCGAAGTCATTGTTCAAGTGGCCTGCCATCTCCTTGTTGCTCGTTATGAATTCACCTCATACTAAATGTAAGGAACCTACATTTCCTTCACCAGTTATTTTCTCTTCACCGATCTATAGACGTTTTACTTTCAGTTTTTATGTTTCCTGCAAGCTTGCTCTCGTATTTTATTTCCCCTTTCGAACTAAATCTTTTGCCTCCTCTGCAGAATATTACCTTTATCTGTCCTCAGGAGTAACTGTCTGTGCGTGTCACAGTATCTTTGTATTTGTGTTTGTGTTAGTATAGGTGAGTTTGTGTGTCTCATTATGTGGTTGCGTGTGTGTCACGTGATATGTGAGTGCGTATGTCGCCTTTTCTTTGTGCACACTCACAGTATCTGTGTCGAAGAAGGTGTTTGTCTGTATGTCTGTCAGAGAATCATTGTGTTTCCCTTGCAGCGTCAGTCTGTCTGCCGCAGCATGTGCCTGCATTGCAGTCTTTCTTTGTGCATGGGTGCATATCGTAATTGCGTGTGTGTATCACTGTATATGTGTGTGCACGTGTGTGTGTCACAGTACCTATGCCAGTGTGAATACGTATCAATTAGTGTATGATTGCATTATTTGTGTGTGCATCGCTCTCACTGTATGCGCGAGTGAAGGTTGCAGCATCTGTATGTGTATGTCGCATTATCTTTGTGTGCAGTACTTTTTGTGCGTGCATTGTTTTATCTGTGTGTATGTGTCACAGTGTATATGTGTGTTACAGTTCCTGTGCGTCTGTCGAGTATCTGTGTGCGTAGCATTTGTCTGTATAAGTGTCGGTGTATCTGTGTCTGTGTTTCGCAGTGCCTCACTCTGTGTGTCGCAATATCTGTGTCTACAGTATTTGTATAGGTGTGCGTGACGTTGTATCTGTTAGGATTTTTGTGTTCGAGCATTCGTTTGTATGTGTGCTGCAGTATCTTATTGTGCATCTGTCGCAGTTTCTCCATGTGTTTCTCTGTTTCTCTCTCACCCACTCTAATCTGTCGCCTTCTGAGTTTGCTGTACTCCTCTTTCTAATAGCCAACCCAATCCTTGTCATTAAACCCTCGAACAATTATAGGATTGTTGTTGTCTGGAATGCTGACCTCTACCTCGCAGAATCTAACTGTTAATTTTCAGATACTACCTCTTACCTTCCCCCGAAACATGGCTCAACCACCGAGCATCAAACTGTTGTTTCCAAGAAACTGATTGGTGATCTGTTCTGGTGATCTTCCCTCCACAGACTCACAACCGCATAATCTCCCAAATCCCTATCTGTCCTCCGCAACTGACTATTCCCTATCTTGATTTCATTTATCTCCACTTGTCCAGTTCCCTTCCAGCTACATTTGCGATCTCTCTGAGAGCGCACATCATAATCTCTCTATCCTTCCTTTCCCCATCAGAATGGTCTGAAGGCTCTCTGCTCTTTCTCGAACAGAGGCCTGAACATTCATCATCCACTACAACTCTCTTGTCTCTGCCTGCACTTGTCGTCTGACTGAAAGATGTATTCTTTATCTTGTCTAACTTCCTCTGAAACAGAGGTTTGGCTATGGGGACTCACACGGGTTACTTTTTCGGCTGATGCGAGACGGTCCTTGTTCCATTCCAACTCCGACTCCATCCCACAACACTTTTATCAGCGAATCGATGAATGTTTCTGTGCACCTTCATGTTCCCGCCTGTACGTGGTAAATAAATGTTACTGTTGCCTTCAAATTCCACCCCTTTATGACTTGGTTCATCTCCGACATTTCCTTCTGTTCCCTGATCTTTCTATTACAATTTCTAAGGAGAGACTATCTAACTGTAGATATTGTAAACCTACGCTATCACATCCACCTGGACTTCAGTTCTTAAACCCAACATCCTGTAAGAACTCCATTCTCGTCTTCTAGTTCCTTCGATTCCATCATACGTGTTCCAATTATGCAATTTCCATAATAAGTGCTGCTGCCATGTCTTCATGATTTCTTAATTGTGACGTGAGATGTCGGCGTTTGACTGGGATGAGCACAGTAAGAAGTCTTACAGCACCAAGTTTTAGTCCAACAGGTTTGTTTCAATCGTGGTTTCATACACATTGTGGTCACCAGGCCTCGCATTCCAGACCGAACCATCTCCCACACATCTGCACGCATCCTACTTCACTGAACCAGAAGAAAGTCCCCCAGGACAACTTCTCATGCAATCACAGAAGGAGTAATACCTGGGCATTTACCTCTTCCATGCTCTGCATCCAAGGGCCTTAACAGTCTTTTAACGTGAGGCAGTGCTTCATAGGCACGACTTTCAATCAGCATTTGCTGATCTGAATGCGGTCTACTTTATATTGGAGAGCCTCAACGAAGATTGGGTGACCGCTGAGCAGAACACCATCGTTTGACTGGAAGCAGGACCAAGACCTTCCTGTCGCTTGCCATTTCCACTCACTGTCCTGCCCTCATATCCACATATCCGTCCTTAGGATGCTGCGATGTTACATCGAAGCCCAGGGAAAACTACAGATGCAGCACCTGATCTTCTGATTGGGGACACTGCAGACCTGAGGACGTAACACTGAGTTCAACAACTTTATCCTGTGAATTCTCTCCACCTTTACCCATCTGCATTTCTGTTAATTTATTTCGTTTCGTCCATAGATTTTTCCACTAGCCATTGTCCCCTTACCCCTACCCCACATCACGTGGCGCCATCTCTTCACTTTTGCCCTTTGACTCATCGTTTACCTTTGTTCTGCGATTCACACATTCTAATCACTTTACCTGTCACTGTCACCAACCGTCTTAATCTTTATCACGCTCACTTACATTTACTGTCTTTCTATCAACAACATATGTGCTGATCTCCACATATCGCTGGCCCTCTATCGAACCCACTATTCCACACCCTCCCAGATCTCTCAAAATTTGATAAAGTGTTATCCAGAATAGGAAATTCGCTCCCTTCTATCTCCACAGATGCTGTCGGAGCTTCTGAGATGGTGCAGCATTGTGTTTTTCATTCAGATTCCTGCATCCTCAGTGATTTGTGTCCATCCATATGTGTTTCAATGTATATATCACAGGACCTATGAGTGTATTGTAGTAAATGTGACTGTCTATCGCAGTGTCTGCTTGTGTGCGTCACAAATCTGTGCTTGTGTGTATCATTGTCTGTGGGCGTGCATGTCTGTTGCAGTAACAGTGGGCGTGCGTGTCTGTCGCTGTACCGGCGTGTTTGAACGTGTGTGTCACAGTATGTGTTGGTGTGTGTGCAGGACACGGTATCTGTTGGTAGGTGTTATAATATGTGTGAGTGTGTGTACCGCAGGACGCAAGAGGGACGAGGAAAGAACATTTTCCAAAGGCGGTTGTGAGGCAAGGGAGAAGAAGGAGTCGACCAAGGGGTGGGCCGTGGTTTCGAAGTGTCCGACTGGGACCTCAATGCCTGGGCACAGTTGTCCATTGCAGCAGTCTACAAGCAGCCATTTAGCTGTCCGTTTCGCCGTCTGCCTACTTGTCCTGTAAAAATACAGAGCGTTACTGCTGTATGCACCCCACGCTCACAAGGCCACGTCCCAGTGACCCTCATACCCCAGTCTACGCGTCAGGGGGAAGGGCGTTGTTCAGCACAGCCAGTGGCTCAACAGGTGCTCTCATTTCTCAGTGCCACCATCGGAGGCGCTGCAACTTTGCAAAGGGCGAGCAGAGAGAACAGGAGGATGCCCCGACGCCTCTGACACACACCTTGGCACACAACCGGCTCAGCTCTAATGCCCACTAGTAATATTATCTTCGATCCCATCCCACGGGACCACCGATGGTCACCAATTCCGTCTGCCCACTCTGCTTCTGCTCACTTCCATCCTCCCCCCCGACCGAAATGTACAAGCCGTGGGTCGCACACAAAGAATGAAGGCACACTACATCTATGGTGCCAATCGATGCCCACACCCCTACCAAGTCCCATCCGTGGGTTCTGCCTGCACGTACGCCACCAAGCATGGCATTGGTCAATCTCGCATGGAACCATTTCCACAGTCTCCGAACAACCAGGTGCTATTCTGCTAGCGGGGAATCGCACTGTCCACCCAAGGAGGACAACCACAGTAGATGGCACAGGTGGACACAAGACAAGGAACGACGATGATATCGTTCGCATATTAGCGCCAACCAGCGGTACCCATCTTAGCAGAGCTCCCCGATTTCAGGCATTTGCGAGGACTTCAGATGGACGGGTGCTTCAGATGGACGCTTCTCAGGGGAGGAACGTCCGGGAGCGGGAGAGGGGCATGCAATGGACATGTTGGAGTGTCAGCCAGGGTCACCGTTTAGACTGGTGGACATGGAGAGAAATGGCAGTACTCAGGAGGCTCACATGTCCACTCTTAAACCCTCTTCCGGACATGGACTGCGGAACTCAGCGGAACTCAGCTACGAGTGGTTGGCACTCACGTTGCCGCGGCGGCAAGAGATATGCACTGAGGCTTCCTGAACATCAGCTTGTAGTGGGGGGGGGTGTATTACAAAAGCAGTGGCTGACCCAAAGGAGCAGAGGCTAGTCCCTGTGTTCGTTGTGTCTTCTGCCCAAATGGCTGAGTAGGGGTTAGGAATGAGGCATCACAGAAATCCTCATTTATATCGGCAGTGCTTGTCCTTTGACGAGCATTCGGACAGAGTGTGTCGCCAGTGACTATGGCTGAGCAGAGAGAGCAGCGTCGCTGCTGAATGACGGTGTACTTGGAACCTCGATGTTATGGGTGACGCACCGTCTTCCGATCGCCAGCACGATCACCATATCCCATAATTTTAATGCCGTGCTCCTTTTGCACGCGTTCATGGATGTCCCATATGGCCGGGTGACAAACTTCATCAACTGGCCATGCGTTGGTGGGGACAGGAGTGCCCTGCAGAAGGCAGTGTGTCAGATGGAACGTGCAATATTGCAGGAGGGATATGCAGTGGAAGGGCTGCCCTTTCTGCAAGGGTAATTGTGCACACAGTTATACCTGGGTTGGCGTAGGAGTACTCAACATGCGAACATGTACGCACTTCACTACTGAAGAATATCGAATTCGGAATTCAGAGAGGTATGCTTCGCATCCACCGAGTCCGGGCAGCCCTTACTGATGCACTGAGGCTGCCCGACCAGTGGCTTTTTGGAGATTACTGTGGTGGAGCCTGGCCCAGAGAAGCAGGGGCAAGTAAATGATGCCGGACAGCCGGCCGTCCAATGACCGGTGTGGTGGTGGGAATAAAACATAGTTGCAAAGTGCGTAGCACTGTTCCCTCACAGCACCAGGGACCTGGAATGGAATAAAGGATGGTTGCAAAGTGCTTAGCACTGCTCCCCCGCAGCAGCAGGGTCCCTGGTTCAATTCAGACTTTGGGTGAGTGTATGTGTGAAGGTTGAACTTTCTCCCCGTGTCTACAGGGGTTTCCTCTGGTTGCTCCGGTTTCCGCCCACAGTTCAAAAATGTACAGGTTAGGTGCATTGGTCATGTTAAATTGCTCCTGAGGTTCCAAAAGTTTAGGTGATGTTTATGGGTGGCACGGTTTGGATGCAGGCCTCGGCTACCTTTCCAACGGCCGGTGCAGACCCGATGAGCTGAATGGCCTCCTTCTGCATGTAAAGTCTATGATTCTATTATTCTATGATCCTACGATCCCATAAGTCCTCATGTTCCCGGTGATGCTTGCTGTCTCAGGACATGCCAGACCGAAAGTGTCACCTCTAACTACGTCTGAGCCTGGAGACAATTCGCCATCCCTGCACAATTATGGAACACATGGAACCTCGAACCTATGGATGAGGAACGTGCGCCATTCGCCACTAAGCTGATTCGTTCCACAAACGTTTATGGCACAGTCCTTCCAACCGTCGACTGGGGACTTGTCTGGGATTTCGCAGACTTCCATGCACAGAGGCACATGTGTTCTTTTTATGGATGCGTCATATGCCTGAGCGTCAAACGTGATCACATTGAATGTGGACCGAGCCCATCAGAGTTCCCAGGGAGCAAGCTTCACCCCAATTGTTGGCATATCCCAATTTCTGCGATGATCAATGTGATCCGTATCCCCCTACGACCATCGGCGCATGTGTGGGTGCCAATTATCAAATGGAAGGGTTCCCATTCCATCAATGTGATGTTGGTGTGTGACCACTGGCTGAACATCGTGCAGGTCTGTGCCCAATGTAGAAGCGGTGTGCACAATACCATGGTTCAGGAACACTGTCGCTGTCCAACACCTTCGAGGTTCGGCCTCCTGTGTTGACTGCCTCTTGCACGACAGGCATTGCCTGCTGCAGACGTGACTAATGACCCCTGTCAGAAGGTCCCATGCCGACGCAGTGAATCGGTATAACGACGCATATGCAGCAACCGTGGAATCGTCGGGTCCTGAATGTGCTTTTTAGGAACCTGAACCGCTCTGGTTTGGCCCTCCATTTTCGCACTTCGAAGGTCTCCAACATCATGGTGTGGTTCTGCATCCTCAAAATAATCGTGAAATAGAGGAAAGACATTTTGGAGGAGGAGGAGGATGAAATCCACGCCTCATCTGGCAAGAACGATGTGGCGGGAAGCACGATGACCAGGGCAGACCTCATGCGCTGTATGTGTACGCCAGTGCCGCCTTGCATCGGATAACCAAATGGTTCTCAGCATTGCTGCCGAGATAGCCAGGGCACCGTGGGAAAAGAAGTGCTGTCTTACGCCCACATACCCCCTTGATGGATAAGTCCCCTCCCATGTCGCGCCTTCCTGCAGTACATACACTCCCGCATTCAGCACTCCACCGCCTGCCCAACGAGCTTCCCACCAGCTTCCCCACCGAGTTATTGCCTTGATTTGGCTGTTGTCAGGTTGTCTGGTCAGTGGGATGGAGGAAGATAAATACCCACAGTGTGATGAGCTCTTGTGCTTCGCATCGGTTGACATAATCGTCAACTACCCGATGCAGCATTCTACTGTCGGCCCAAGTGATCCCTGCAGGCACGCTGGTCATTACATCGCACGGGTCCACAGACCTTCAGGGGATACGGGGTGGGCTCGGATCTGGGACGGGTATGGGACACGGATGTTCCTTGGCTGAGGAAAGGAGAAGGGTCAGTCGCCACGAAGGCCCGATTACACAGGACACCCATATCTTTGTCCCAGTCCACTGTTGCATCCGTGGGCGACTCCGAGTGCGAACCCCAAATGTCCCTGGGTTCCTGGCACATGGCACGTACTCCAATATACGCACCCTGAGTCATCGGATTCCCTGACGCCCCACCCCCACTCCAACCTCGCCCCCAGCACATCTTCTGCCGGATCCACGTCAATACGCAAACCCTGAGAATAGTGTACATCGGCAGATGTCGTTCTTGGCGAAAGTGTAATGAAAATTGCGTGCGCCCTAACACCTAATGGTATCCTACCTGCTGCCTTTCTAACTTTACGTAACCCAATACTCCATCTCCGTGCACCTGAAGTTAATGCATCTGATGTTGAAGCGTGGAGCTGCTTATGTAGCACTGTAATTTTGGTCCACAATGGTGACCTTTTTCTGGAGCGACAAGCCTCTATTGGGCCAGAGCTCTTCCGATTGTTCCAGTGAGAGGCATGCCACATTGACCTACTCGCTACCCAGTGGACGTAACAGGGACAGCTGTAGTTGATTCAGAATTACTGACCTGTACTCGCGCCTACCCTGTGGGAGTCACAGGCACGGGTCGGCCCCGCTCCTCCTTCATCGGAGTTCACCCTGAACGTCAGGCTCCTTCATGTGCTGGAGAGGGCAGCTAGATCGAGCTTTTTGGGCTCCATGGTCACCTACAAGCGTCAGTCCCGAAGGCCTGCTGTCGTCTATTCCAGGGTCTCAATGCCCGTGGCCATTGAGATCAAGTACTCCAACACGCCCCTCTCGCACTTTGCCAAGTCTCTCTGGAAATATGCCACGTCCCTCACTGGCCGTGTGACGTCCATCTGTGACTGGCGGCGTTCATCTTGCGCCAGCCCAATAGTCTCGCCACCAATAGCCACTCGCTGGTGGACTGCAGCACTGGATATGTGGTGCTGGTAAATGGCTGCCTGTGGCATGGCCGTTGAACATTGCACTTCAGCAACCGTCTAACCACTGTTCCCCAGGCCATGGACATCCAGACCCATAGCTATGAACCTCACACCCAAGGCTTTCAGCATGGCCGCCGCCCTGCAGTTTTCGCCTGGGTGGCACCTATTCTTGACAGCACTTCCTTCTCTTGCAGGCGATTGCGTATATACAGATGTATCTGAAGGCGCTGGATGATTGCTGACGGCCGTCATCTAGCTGCAACTATGTTCCTGCATCTGCATCATTGGTGGGACCCGCGTTTTCCAAATATGGTTTAATCAGCTCGACAGAAGTGTTCTCTAGGCGAGGTCCATACTGCGAATGTCTTCTCCCACGGTTATTCAGACATGCGTTACCGGTGCTGATCAGGTAGTTCCGCATGACCCTCTTCACTAAAGTCCCCAACCGAGTTAGGGATGGTGGAGTGTGTTGGTGAAAGCAGTGGCGAGAAGTTTTTGTCGTTCCCGGACTAGTTTTCTGGTCCGTTGCTGGTTTTCAGCAGGGGGAATGGGTCACTGGATGATCCAGCCTCCTCGCTAGGTGAGTTGTGGTGTTTTGGCTCGGGGCACCCGCCTTGACGGGAGATGACCCTGAAACATAGACGTCAGTATCATGGGAGTGTCCCTTTAAGATATGTTTCAGTCTTATCACATGTATTCAGCGATGTAATTGGGTGGGTGGAGCTGGGCTGCAGCTCTGGAGTTGCTTTTACTTTCCCTTTACTTTGGGGCTGATTTGTGGATCTGAGTTGTTGCTTTCGTTTTCACATTTGGCTGCTGTGCTCAGACAGAGAAGTATCTTGGCCTTTCTCTCTATCTTCATTTTAGAAGTTGTTTTCAGGCTGCTTGATACATTGAGAAGAGCTTTCTGGATGAACGCAAAACTGCTGTTTTGTAAATGAAACAAGAGTATGAATACCAGATCTTGAGTGCTGTGTGCTGGGTCGTACTTTTGAAAAGAGGTTTCTGGTTTCTACTTGGATCTTGTTATTAAATTGGAACAGTAATGCGAGATTCATTCAGAGTTTCAGATAAGTTACAGTAACTGAATGGGGTATCTATGTTTGCAGTTGACAAAATGCTCAGTGTGTGTTTAAAAAATGCGACCTAAATCCGGAGAGCAAAGTTACATTTTTCATTAAAAGCGCCGAAGAACTCTATTGAATGATGCATGAAAGGCAGGGCCTTGTGCTTATCGTAACCAAAATCAATAAAGAGCTGTGAACTCCATGATATATTTAGAGTTTAAGAAACAATGATCCAGAACAATTGGGGGCTCTTCCGGGATGAAAGTCTATCTTTCTTGATTAGGTTGGCTTAGTGAACTTAAAGACAGCGATAGGTGAGCATATTTCTGTTTGCTTTTCAGGTGTTATATTCCAGTTCAAATAGGGAGTGTGTTGTGGACAATAAATCTTTTAGAGGCTCAGAAGTTTTTGGAGTTGGAGAACGTCATACTAAGTACTCTCCAAACGGAGATTTAACAAAGGATTCTAGATTTGTCAAAAACATTGCAGTCAATATTGCCTGACAAAATACGAAAATAAGAGGTAATTGCGGCGGTAACTGAGCTCCTATAATTGCCTGTGACAGTCAGATTCATTGGAAATGCCAAAAATATAATTACACGTCAAGCAGTTTGAACTTGACAAAGAATAAAAACAGCTTCAATGTGAAAGAAGGGAAAATAACCGAATAATGTTGGGGAACAAAAAAAGAGAGACGCGAGGTACAGATCAGGGAGAAAGAAAAAAAAGAGACTTTAAACTTCAGAAACTGTCCATGAAACGTGAAAGTCAGTTAATGTTTGCAGAGATAAAGAAAGACGTGCAATCTGAGGACTGAGGTGAGAATAGTGAGCAAGAGCGTTGTACTCGAAGGCTTGGTGAGGATCTAATTAAATATGTCCAATCATTGCCAAGGTTTGATGAAAGGGCTGTATAAATGTTTTTCATTTAATTTGAGAAGGTAGCTAAACAAATCAAGTGGCCACAGAACACGTGGATATTACTGATTCAAACAAAGTTCGGAGGAAGAGAAGGTGACACGTTTGCATCATATCAGAGAAAGTGTCTGGCACATATGTGAAGTTGAATAAAACAATTGTTGGTGCATATGAACGGCAAAGGTTTAGAAATTTATGGAAACAACCTGTTCAAACATACATGATGTTTGAAAGGATCAACCAGAGAAATGTTGACAGGTGGATAAGGGCTTTGAAAACAGACCAAATGGAGGAAACTCTCAGAGAAATGATAATTTCAGAGAAGTATAAAAATTCGATTTCTGATGCAGTGAAAACTCATGTGGAGGGGCAGAGGGTTAAAACTGATTGATTGGCAGCAGAAATGGGAGATAATTATGAATTAGTTCATAAATCACAATTTGGTTTCCGACATCAGTTTCAACCTGTGAGGGATAGGAAGCGGGGAAAAGAGAAATACTCAAGTCGTAAAGGTAAAGCGAATCTGATGGGAGAAAGTAAGGAGAGTGCTCCTCAGAATAAAACAAAATCCAAGAGGGTTCAAGAGAACTGAAACGTTTCAGATGTTTTTACTGTAGCAAACTAGGTGTAAAGTCAATGTTGGGGGTTGAAGAAAAGCCCTGCGAAGACTGATGTGGTAAAACAGGATAAGACAGTGGGGTTTGTTCAATTGGAAAAGGAATGCCCAATTGAAGCGAAGGAGGTGCAAAAGAATATACACCCTGATCAACAGTTCATCGATCAAATGGTGCAACTTATCATTAAATAATTTACTTGTGTGGGTAAAGTTTACTCATTTGTAGCACGAGGAGTAGGTAGAGATGTCAGAATTGTAAGTGATACAGGAGCTAGTCAATCTTTAATGGTAAGAGAAGAAAAGCTATACAGTTTGCGTGGAATTTTCCCAGGAAAGGTGGTAAAACGTTGAATTCTGTGTGAGAAAGTAGTGTTCAATTATATAAGGCGAGGTTGGAACGTCCAGTGCAGAGTAGTGAAGTACTAGTAGGATTAATGGAGAAATTATCTTGTCCAGGGATACAGTATATTTTGAGTAATGAAATAGCTGGATCGCAGGTGGCAGGGATGCTACTGTTATTCATTAATAAGGGGATGAGGGGTTATGGGGAGAAGGCAGGAGATTGGGGATTAGAAAATATCAGCCATGATTGAATGGCGGAGAAACTCGATTGGACCAAGTGGCCTATTTGTGCTTCTATGTTTATGGTCTTATGATTGATAAGCCAGTGGCAAATCAAACAACTCAATTGTTGAAGGACGCAGATCCTGGGATATTTACGGATGTGTCGTAACGAGGTCGGAAAGTCGCTGGTTAAAACTAGAGGGGAAATTAACGAGTGAAGATAATGATATCAGAAATGATTTTTGATCAGATGGTTGGAAACGGAAAAGAACATTTGGAGGATGAAGGAGGTAATATATAGCTTAGGACGAAAACAAATTAAATGATCTGCGTTACATCCAGAATCGCAAGGAGCATTAGAACGTGCCATCAGACGGTGAAGACAATGTTGGGGGCTTCTTATCAAGATATACAATAATTGGGATAATGGAATTCCATTCGTACTTTTTGCAATTCGTGATGCACCGAATGAGTCAACCAGATTCAGCCCTTTTGTACACATTTTTGTTCATGAGGTAAGAGGACCACAGAAATTGATTAAGAAAAAATTGGTGAGTGAGCAGACAATGATGCATTGTTGGATTACGTGTCAATTTTAGGGAACGATGAAATAGGGCAGGGAATTGGTAGACAGCATTTAAAAGTTGCACCAGATGTGATGAAACGGGTAGCGGACAAGAAATCCAAAGCTCTTAGTTTTGCCAGTGGAGATAAAGTTTCAATATTGTTACCAGTGGTAGGGGTACCTTTAAAAGCATGGTTTTGCGGTCACTGTCCGGGAGGAGTTTGCACATTCTCCCTGTGTCTGCGTGGGTTTAACGCCCACAACGCAAAAGATGTGCAGGATAGGTGGATTGGCCACGCTAAATTGCCCCTTAATTGGAAAAAGTAATTGGGTACTCTAAATTATTTAAAAAGCATGGTTTTATGGACTTTATCAGATTGAAATAAATTATTTGAGGTGAATTATGTGGTAAGAACGCTAGATAGAAGAAAAACTCACCGAGTGTGTGATGTGAACACGCTTAAAATGTTTTTTGAAAGGGAAGGAGAGCAAAGGAGGGGGTTTTATTGATTGTAAGTGAAAGTGAAAAGCGGCATCGAGATGACTCTAAATTTTCTATTCCTCAAAGTAAATTGGATAACGTGGATGTTCTTACAAAGTGCGATGAATTGTTGAGTTACCTGCCAAAGGAAAGATGAACAGACCTGAAAGGGTTACGAATATCAAATGGGCAATTCTGCAAAAGTATATGGGAAGTACTAAAATGGCTATACATGATGTTGATGTGGGAAATGCTGCTGCAATTAAATAACATCCATATAGACTTAACTCTTTTATTATTGGTACAGATTAAAAAGACATTGAAGTATGTTTAAAATGGCATAAATAAAGTGGGTTGCTGCCAATGCAGCTCACTCACAGTGATGGTACCAACACCTGACCGTTCCGATAATTATTTCTGGGCGATAGAAAAGTGAGTGCAATTACATGAACAGACTCTTTCCTAGTCCACGCTTGGAGGACTGCATTGAGAAGGTGGGACAATCAGCTTTTATCGGCAAAGTGGATTTACTTTAATGTTGCTGACAGGTACCTTTATCCGAAAGGACCCAGGAGACTTCGGATTTTGTGACTCCAAACGGTGTATCCAAATTCAAGGGTTACGCATTTGCAATGAAAACGCCACAGCCATATTTTCAAACGTTAAGTGACAAAGTTATTTCAGGACTACCCTATGTGTGCGGCAGACATAGACGATCTGCTGATTTTTAATCAGCCGTGGAAAGAACATTTGAAACATCCGAGGAGTTATTCGATCGGTTTTTAGGGAGCGGGTCTGCTGGTAAACATAGCCAAACGTGAATTTGGAAAAGCCCAACTCGCGTTCCTTAGCCATTCAATTGAAGATGGAAAAATTGCCCCACATGATGTGAAAATAAAGGTTATTGTGGCGTTTCTAATACCCTAGGGACGAATGGAAACAATGCGAATTCTTGGCCTGAGGGCTTTTACCAAATATTGGACCGAATTTTAGCAGCATGGTTGCTCCACGGAGGGACTTGCTGAAGAAACGTAGCTAATGTTTGTGGACGGCGGAGAGCCAACATGCGTTAAGTAGTGCTCCTGTGTAGGTCACACCAACTTACACAAAACCATTCAAGGTGTCTGTCGATCGGACTGATGTTGGCGCAGGTGCTGTGCGCTAGCAAGAACACGACGAAGGAATAAAAGGGCCGATTGATATTTTTCCAAAAAAGTAAATGATCAACAGAGGATGTATTCAACAATTGAAAAGCAGAATTTGAGCTTGGAAAGATTTTAAAATGTATGCTACCACAATTCGTCGAAACAATTACATAAGACAGGAGCAGAACTAAACCACAAGGCCCAACTTGGGCCTGCGTCACCATTCAATCATGGCTGGTAATTTTCTCATCCCCATTCTCCTGCCTTCTCCCCGTAAATCATGATCCCCTTGTTGATCAAAAACCTATCCAACTACGTCTTAAATACACTCAGTTACTTTGCCTCCATATCCTTCTGCGGCAAAGACGTACACAGTTTCACCACACTTTGGCTGAATAAACTCCTTCTCATCTCTGTTTTAAATGATCGACCCTTGTGTGTGGGATTGCTTCCTCCGCTTCTACTTTTTCCACAATTGAAAACATCCACTCCACCTCCACTCTATCCAGGCCAACCAATATCTTGTAATGTGCAATAAGATCCCCCCTCATCCTTCTCAACTCCAAACAGTACCAACTTTGGGAAATCAGACCATAAGACTGTGCTCCTTCTCCCAGCTTACAAGCAGAAACTCAACCGGGAGAATCCAGCTAAGAAGGTTGTGCAGTGCTGGTCCGAGGAGATAGAAGAGCTCTTACGTGACTGCTTGGAGACTGTGGACTGGTCCATATTTAAGAACTCAGCGACTAACTTAAATGAGTATGTCACCACCGTCACAGACTTCATCGGCAAATGTGTGGACGACTGCGTGCCAAAGAAAGCAGTACGTACGTTCCCCAACCGGAAACCATGGCTCAACCGCGAGATTGACTCCCTACTGAAGGACAGATCTGAGGCGTTCAAGGCAGACGACCCTGTCCTATACAAGAAATCCAGGTACGACACCCGCAAAGCCGTCCGAGATGCCAAGAGAGAATTTCAAACTAAGCTAGAGTCACAGACAGACTCTCGGCGGTTGTGGCAAGGACTAAGCAACATAATGGGCAACAAACCGAAGCTGAGCAGTATCTCTGGCGGCAGTGCACCCCTCCCCACTGAACTTAATGCATTCTATGCTCGGTTTGAGCAGGTAACCAACAATCCGCTATCGAGTGCCCCAGCAACCCATAATTCACCCATACCTACCATCACAGTTTCCGAAGTCAGATCGGCCTTCCTGAAAGTGAACCCACGGAAGGCGATCGGCCCGGACGGGATCCCTGGTCGTGCACTCAGAGCCTGCGCGGACCAGCTGGCAGAGGTTTTCACAGACATCTTTAACCTATCCCTACCCCACTCCGAGGTCCCCACCTGCTTCAAGAAGACCACCATCATACCGGTACCAAAGAAGAACCAGGCAAAGTGCCTCAATGACTACCGCCCGGTGGCCCTGACGTCAGTTGTAATGAAGTGCTTCGAGAGGCTGATCATGAAGCGCATCACCTCCATACTCCCGGAACGCCTTGACCCACTCCAATTCGCATACCGTCGCAACCGGTCCACATCGGACGCCATTTCCCTGACCCTACACTCATCCCTAGAGCATCTCGAAAACAAGGACTCCTACATCAGACTCCTATTTATTGACTACAGCTCCGCCTTCAACACGATAATCCCAGCCAAGCTCATAACAAAGCTCCAAAACCTAGGACTTGGCTCTCCACTCTGCAACTCGATCCTTGACTTTCTGACCAACAGACCACAGTCAGTAAGAATGAACACCAACACCTCCTCCACAATAGTCCTCAACACCGGTGCCCCGCAAGGCTGCGTAATTAGCCCCCTACTCTACTCCCTGTACACACACGACTGCATGGCAAAACTTGGTTCCAACTCCATCTACAAGTTTGCAGATGATACGACCATAGTGGGCCGGATCTCGAATAACGTCGAGTCCGAATACAGGAGGGAGATAGAGAACCTAGTGGAGTGGTGCAGCGACAACAATCTATCCCTTAATGCCAGCAAAACTAAAGAGCTGGTCATCGACTTCAGGAAGCAAAGTACTGTACACACCCCTGTCAGCATCAACGGAGCCGAGGTAGTGATGGTGAGCAGTTTCAATTTCCTAGGGGTGCACATCACCAAAGATCTATCCTGGTCCACTCATGTCGACGCTATCACCAAGAAAGCACAACAGCGCCTTTACTTCCTCAGGAAACTAAGGAAATTTGGCATGTCCACATTAACCCTTATCAACTTTTACAGATGCACTATAGAGAGCATCCTCTCGGGCTGCATCACAGCCTGGTATGGCAACTGCTCGGCCCAGGACCGCAAGGAACTTCAGAGAGTCGTGAATACCGCCCAGTCCATCACACGAACCTGCCAGCCATCCATTGATTCCATCTACACCTCCCGCTGCCGGGGGAAAGCAGGCAGCATAATCAAGGATCCCTCCCACCCGGCTTACTCACTTTTCCAACTTCTTCCATCGGGCAGGAGATTCAGAAGTCTGAGAACACGGACGAACAGACTCAAAAACAGCTTCTTCCCTACTGTCACCAGACTCCTAAATGACCCTCTTATGGACTGTCCTCATTAACACTACACCCATGTCTGCTTCATCCGATGCCAATGCTTATGTAGTACATTGTATATATTGTGTTGCCCTATTATGTATTTTCATGTATTTTCTTGAATTCTGTTCAATTCCCTTTTCTTCCCATGTACTGAATTATCTGTTGAGCTGCTTGCAGAAAAATACTTTTCACTGTACCTCGGTACACGTGACAATAAACAAATCCAATCTAATCCAATCCAGTACAGGGCCAGAGTCCTCAACCGTTATTCATATGACAAGCTCTTCATTCCACAGATAATTATTGTCAACCTCCTTTCGACCATTTCCGAGGCCAGCACATCCTTTATTTGATACCAGTCCCAAAATCGCTTACAATACTCCACAGTCCGACCAGTGCCTTATAGACCCTCAGAAGTACAGGCCTTGTAATCTAGTCCTCTCGACATGAATGGGAACATTGCATTTGCCTTCCTAACTGCCAACTGTACCTGCACGTTAAACTGAGGAGAATCGCAAACAAGAGCTCCCAAATCCCTTTGTGCTTCTGATTTCCGAAGCATCTTCCCTTTTACAAAATGGTCTATGCCTCCATTTCTCCTTCGAAAGTGCATGATCTCACACTTTTCCACATTGTATTCCATCTGCCACTTCTTTGCCCACTCTCCTAGCCTGTTCCAATCCTTCTGCAGCCCGCTTGCTTTGTCAATACCACGAGCGCTCCACAGATCTTTGTATCATCTGAAAACGTAGCAACAGTGCCTACAGTTCCTTCCTGCAGATCATTTATGTATATTGTGAAAAGTTGTGGTCCCACCACCGACCCCTGAGGTACACCACTAGTCACCGGCTGCAATCCTGAAAAATACCCCTTTTTCCCCACTCGCTACCTTCAGCCAGTCAGCCAATCCTCTATACATGCCAGTATCTTACCCTGAACACCATCGGCTCTTAACCTATTTAGCAGTCACCTATGCAGCACCTTTTCAAAGGCCTTCTTGAAATCTAAATAATTCACGTCCACAGTTCAACCTTTGTCTAACTTCCTTGCTACTTCCTCAAATAAATCTAATAGATTTTCCAGACATGATCTTCCCTTGACGAATCCGTGCTGAATCGTTCCTATTTTATCATGCTCTTCCAAGTACGCCACGACCTAATCTTTAATTTCTTTTTTAAATTTTGAGTACCCAATTATTTCTTTTTCCAATTCAAGGGCAATTTAGTGTGACCAATCCACCAACCTTGCACATCTTTTGAGTTGTGGAGGCACAACCCACGTAAACTCCACACGGGCAGTGACCAAGAGCCGGAATCGAACGTGATACCTCGGCGCCATGAGGCAGCAGGACGAACCCAGTACGTCACCGTGCTGCCCGATCTCGTGTTTAATGATGGACTCTAAAATCTCACCAATGACCGAAGTCAGGCTAATCTCCCAATAATTTCCCGTATTCTGCCTCCCTCCCTTCTCAAACAGTGGTGTTGCATTAGCCACTTTACAGTTCTCTGCCAGCATTCCTACCGCCAGTGATTCCTGAAAGATCATCACCATTGCCTCTACAATATCCTGAGCTATGTATTTTAGAATAGATACTGATCATAATCCATTGGCGTTAATGTAGCGATTTAGGACTAAAAATGCCAGAATGTTTCTATGGAATTCATTGTTACAGCCATTGCATTTACAAATTATACACGTGGCAGGTCGAGAAAATGTGTTTGCCGGTGCTTTGTCACTAATGTGATGAAAAGAAGGAATTTTAATGATGGAAAGTAAAATAACTGAAATGGACTGTATCATTAAAAATGTTTGCCTGTTTTGTTTTTGTTTCAAAAATGTATATTTATTGTCAATTTTTCTTTCACGCAAAAGTGAAAAAGCAAAAAGTAAAACCATTTTTGAATTTATGGTTTATTTCTTTTCTTGGGGAAATCATGTGAGTGCCCCGTCATAAATGTTTTTTTCTTATCAACATGACGCCATTGATCGACGTCATTATGTGGGTGGAGCTGTTTCTGTGGCTTTGGCGGTTCGTTTTACTTTCGTTGGACTTGGTTTACTTTAGCTTTGGTTTGGGATTGGTTTGTCGCTCTGAGTTGTTGCCTGCGTTTTTGCATTTCCGCTGCTGTACTCAGACAGATACGTATCCTGGCTTGTCTCTCTGTCTTCATTTATTAAAATCTGATTCAAAATTGCTTGATAACTTGAAAAGAGACAATTACTTTCTGGATGTAATCAAATTTGAGTGTTTGGAAAGGAAACAGAGTATCAGGTCCTTGAATGTTGCCTGCTGGCCCACACCTTTGAAAACATGTTTCTAGTTTCCATTTGAATCGAGTTAGTACAATGAAAGAGTAAATGGGGATGCATTTATTGTTATATATAGATTAGGTAGCTCTGTGGGGTATTCATGTTTATAGATGATAAAATGGTTACTGTGTGTGTTTATCGAAATGTTAACTAACTTCGGAGGAATAACGTTTGTTTTTTTATTAAAAACGCCTGAGAATCTGTGATAACACCTCAAGGCAAGTTCTTGTACCATCGTAACCAAAATCAATAACCACCTGTAGGTCAGCTGAACTCCATCATGTTCTTTTGAATTTTCTAAAACCCTTGTCCATAACACATGCTGATTATCGCTGTAAACATTTGCATGGGCATGGCAACGCAATCGGGGCTCCCTTTATTTCTTAATGCCCACCTCAGGTTCTGCGTCTTCCCACCCAACTGATTAGACATATCGTCCTCTGTGCCATGACGAAAGGAGTCGCACGTCCTGCAGGCGCACTCCAGTCCTTCACCCACTCCCAACTGCTGTGCGCCGCCTACTCCTGGGGGTGCAGACACGCACAGTGTTAGACACTTTAATGCGGGCAGCGCAAGGTGTCCTCAACTAGTGACCTGTGTGTGAAGGGACCCGGCATGGTGTGTGGTATGGTGTTGACACGTGGTGCGTGGTGGACTGCCTGTGGACTGCCAGTGAGTGGTGTTTGTCGCCACCTGCCGAATAATGGGTGTCTTATTGGAATGCGGGATGGGTTGCTGTCATGGACATGGCGTTAATGAGTCACTGTGCCTGGGTGGTTGCACATCTTCAGCCAGCTCTACCTACCTGTCCATCTGATTGGGCCACATGATGGAACGGGGTGCTGTCCTCTGGAGTTAAGCTGTGGGTGATGAAGTTGTTGCAGGACAACTGAGCTGGTGACTCACCCAGCCACCCTGACGATGTCATGCGACGACCCTATTCTCACGGTGAGGCCACTGCGACCATAGCTCTGCCACATCCGATGAATTTTACATCGCTCTGGGTGGAAGCCTCATTCCTCACATTTGGGGCGCATTTTCACACAGTGCAACTGTGCCATCCAGCAAAATATCGAGCTGAACCACTGCGAACATTGGGGCCGCTGCCTGTGGTGCCACCGTCTTGG
Source organism: Scyliorhinus canicula (assembly GCF_902713615.1). Taxonomy (NCBI): domain Eukaryota; kingdom Metazoa; phylum Chordata; class Chondrichthyes; order Carcharhiniformes; family Scyliorhinidae; genus Scyliorhinus; species Scyliorhinus canicula. The sequence continues at coordinate 93,698,630 of NC_052157.1, forward strand.
TTGAAATGACAGTGTGTGGTGAGGAGAGCTTATATGCAGCTGGCTCGTCAGACTCTCGACTAACATTCCGAACACCAGAAACTCCCAAGCGTTTGAGCGTTGGCCACTAATTCAACGTGGCGTGTGTGTTGGGTATATTAGCACTTTTGAATGGCTATAACAATTGCACCAGAATTGCGCCAACTTAACCCCCCTCCCCTCTCCGCCCCCACACCGCCCAATTCAACCCTGGCATCAGGCACTTAGTGCTCAAACGACGGATGCCGGCAAAGAATTTCATGGGAATGTAAGTTCAAGGACGTTACTTTATTGAATTGTGTGAACTGTTTACCAATTATTCAAAAATCCTTGGACGGAAAATGGGGTAACTTATTTGTAAATAGTATAATGTTTGATCCAAGCAAAATAAATCCTTAGTTGTCCACTGGAATCACTTCCTGGGAGGGAAGTATCCGTGATTCAAAGCTTGGCGTGGGTCTCGTCCACTTCTTGATAATAAAATAGGTGTCCGCTCCCGCATCCGAATTAAATAATTTGGGGTTTTGCCTGAATTGAAACGGTTAGTTCGTTTTGTTTTGCGTTCAATGATTTTTTTTTGTTACAGGAAATTTGGGAGTATCCAATTTGTTTTTCAATTACGTGGGACTTTCGGATGGCAATCCACCTGCCCTGCACGTATTTTTGGGGTTGTGGGGGTGAGACCTCACGCAGACATGGGGAGAATGTGCAAACTCCACATGGATAGTGACCTTGGGGCCGTGCTCGAAACCAAAGCCTCACCACCGTGAGGCATCACTGCTAACAACTGAACCACCGCTGGCCATTCTGAGATTGTTTAATGTAAAGACAGCCGTCAGGATTCTCGTGAAACCTGATTCGTGTGCGAGCCCAAAATCGCGGCCTGCGGTGGCGTCCGACATAATGCTATGATCGGGATGTGGTCAATGACGTCAATGCATTCTACTCTGTATGCACATTATACGGTGATTGCAGGCGAAGAAGGAGCCTGAGCCGTATTCTAAGGGGCTTCCGCGGAACGCTGCTGCCCAAGAAGGAATAACTGAAGGCGATCATTAGTTCCCGCTTTAAAAATTGAGTAACAGGCGCGTCGCTGCTCATGGAAGAGAGAAGAGATACTACGTGCAGAGGCGCGACAGTGGTCGTGGACCCGATGGTCCTGCAGCTGGCAGGGCACGCTGGGGGTCGTGCGTTACCCAGGTCCGGGGGAAGTAGCATAGGATGATGCAGAGTGGTCAGGTGATTGGCCGTCTGTCGTGGTTACGCCCGAGGCGTCCAGAACGGACCGCAGTTGCCAGAGCTGCTGAGGTGCCCTCTTGCTGCAATCTCCAATCACCGCTCACTGTGGAACTATGTTCCCGCACATTGATGCTGGCCCAATGGTTGCACCAGCCCCCCATCCACAGCACAGTACCCCTCCTCCACCCTGCACAGCACCAACAATTCGCAATACACCCGTAACCTATACCCACCCCCCTCCACGCCCCCCCACCACCAACACAACACACACAAATCCCCTTCCCTGGCTGCCATACTAACTACGCTGCTCCAAAAAGGCATTACAGCTATCGGGCATGTCGAAGTACGTGAAAAGGCAATGCGTCTCGTAGCCTCCAACGGAGTGCACCAGGTAGACGAGCCAAAATCCCTCGCCCGCAGGGAGGATCCCCGGAGTCAGAGGCCCGCGCTGTTTAGGCCTTTCGGCAGCGACAGGTGTGAGAAAAGGAGGACTAGTTCCATGGGAATGGCTGGTGCTTGGCGTGGGTTTGAGGTAAGATGGAAGGAGGAATGGTGACATGTGAGGGCTTGACTCGCCCGTTGCCGAGCTCCCCCTCACTGGTACCACCAACCAGGTCCAGTACCGGCCGCGTGGCTGCGGTGAGTTTGTCCCCTTTGGTATGCTCTCTCTCCCAAATGTTATGCACTGCCTTCTCCTGATTGTGGAATGGCTGAGACAGAAAGAGTAAAGTATTCGGCATCTGGATGCATGCAGCACAGGGTGTGGGCAACCGGTGGTCTCTGTGTTCAAGACGGGCTGTTTCTTGTGGCCGCTATGACTGGTGGCAATCCACAGACTGGTGAGACAGCACGGTGGCACTTGGAAAAATGAGTTTGGCAGTCTTAAGTTATATTTAAAAAATATAAATATGAATCCTCAGAAAAGGTATCACAACGAGAGAAGGGGACAACATACAATCAGTGAGTAGGCAAACAACATTGTCAAAAATTTTAATCTTCGCCACGTGCTTTCATGTAAAGATTCAGTGAGGGGAACACTAGATTACCACACTGAGAAGTGTGAATTGAGTTGCTTTCACAATGGAAATTCTCAAACTACAATGCGATGGGTCGGGGAAATTGGGACCTGTAAATAGCTCCACTCTGTATGAGAGTTAGGAGTTCTTGATCAACAGATCAGATGACGATGTGCACACGTTGGTGTGAGGTAAAGCAATTATTTAGTCTGTGTAACCACTAATGGTAATTGAGGGGGTTTGAGAGGGAACAACAATTTGGACTTGTTTGGAAGTCTAGAAATTGATGTGATTTTGAACGTGTTTTGGAACAGCCAGATCATGCTTCCTTATTTGCTACTGTTCGTAGCAATGCCCACGTTCACAAGTCCCTCCGACGGATGGTTAGAGCCTTATTCCGGGAATGTTCCGGTAAATATCTTCTGTACATTTAAGAAAGTATTGACGTCCTTCCTAAGGTCTAATGACCAGCATTGGACACCAACACACCATATGGAGCCGAACGCGCATTCTAAGAACGTCTGGTGTTACCACATGATATTTGTAATAACCTCTCGCGTGTTTATTTGTTTGTGTGTGAGTGCGCATGTGCCAAAGGCTGGCATCAGGCATCTCTGTGCTAGCATGCATGTCATGGCGTGCCTTCCTGCTCGATTATGTATATGTTATGTGCCTATGTAGCTGTCTCCCTCAGAAAACAGTCTCAGAGTGCGCATGACTATGTGTACGTGGGTGACTATCGTTATGTGCGTGATTGCCTCTGCTACCATGATCCCACCAACTTTCCACTTTCTAAAAAAAGGTTCATAAATTCAACACCAGTTTGCACGTTTGACTCTCGCTCCTCTGTTTACGTTATCAAAGAGCGTGAAGGGAGCCAGGAGTTTAGAGTACAGCTGACTGGAAGCAGAGAGTCGGAGGCCGGAGGTCCAGTTGGTCTACGGGCAGCTAATTCTGTAAATTAAGAGGGGATGGAGGCTAGGGCAGTTTGCATGCTCCTCCTGCAGGATGTGGGTGGTGAGGGATATCATTGGTGTCCCGCTGACTAAACCTGCGGGGAAGTGCACCCACTCCAGCTCCCAGAGACCGTGTTAGGGAACTGGAGCTGGAGCTGGATTAACTTTGGACTAACCGGGGACGCAGAGGGGGTATCCAGAAGAGTTACAGGGAGGTAGCCACACACAAGGAACTGAACAAGAGTAGATGGGTTACAGTCAGGTGACAGGAAAACTAACAGGCAGACAGTGCAAGGATCCTCGTGGCCGTTCCCCTTCAAAACAAGTATACCGTTTTTGGATGCTGTTGGGGGCGGGACCACCTACCGGGGAAAGGCCCTAGCGGCCAGGTCTCTGGCACTGAGTCTGGCTCTCGGGCTCAGAAGGGAAGGGGGGAGCATAGAAAAGCAATAGTAATAGGAGATTCAATGATTAGGGCAATAGATAGGAGATTCTGTGGTCCGTGAGCGAGGACTCCGGATGGTATGTTGCCCTCCCGGTGCCAGGGCCCGGGATGTCTCGGATCGTGTTCTTCAGGATCCGAAGGGGAAGGGGAGCGAGCAGAAGAAGTCGTTGTGCACATGGTACCAACGACGTAGGTAGGGCAAGGGGTTTGGAGGAATAAACACGTTTTAGGGAGTTAGGCTGGAAGATAAATGCCGGGACAGACAGAGTGTTCATCTCTGGTTTGTTGCCAATGCCACGTGTTAGCGAGGACTAGGAATAGGGAGAGCGTGGAGTTGGAACACGTGGCTGCAGGAATGGTGTAGGAGGGAGGGGTTCAGGTATTTGGATAATTGAGCGCATTCTGGGGAAGGGGGGACTGTACAAGCACGACGGGTTGCATCTAGACCAGAGGGGCACCAATAGCCTGGGGGAGAGGTTTTCTAGTAGTCTTCGGGAGGGTTTAAACTAATTTGGCAGAGGATGGGAACCGGATTTGTAGTCCAGCAACTAAGGAAGCCGTATTCAGGACGCCAATGCACGTAGTGATGCAGTGGGGACAGTAACACTGACAAGGAGATACTTGCAGTCAAGGTGATGCGTTGAAGTGTATATACGTCAATGCAATAAGCATCAGGAATAAGGTGGGTGAACTTAAGGCATGGATCGGTACTTGGGACTACGATGTGGTGGCCATCACGGAACTTGGATAGAAGAGAGGCCGAAATGGTTGTTGGAGGTCCCTGGTTATAGATGTTGAACAATATTAGGGAGGATGTTAAAATAGGTGGGGGTGGGGGGTGGTTTTCCTAATTATATATAGTATAACAGCTGCAGAATGGCAGTTCGAGGGGGATCTGCCTACCGAGGTAATATGGGTTGAAGTCATGAATAGGAAACGGAGCAGTCACCTTGTTGGAGTTTTCTATAGGCCGCCCAATAGCAGCAGAGATGTGGCGGAACAGGTTTGGAAAGGTGCAGATGTCACAGGGTAGTAGGCATGGGTGACTTCAACTTCCCAAATATTGAGTGGAAACTCTTTAGATCAAATATTTTGGATGGGGTAGTGTTTTGTGCAGTGTGTCCAGGAAGCTTTTCTAACACAGTCTGCAGATTGTCCGACCAGAGGGAGAGGCCATATGGATTTGACACTTGTAATGAAACCCAGGGCATGTGATAGATGTGTTAGTGAGGGAACTGTTGGAGTAGTGACCACAATTCTGTGGGTTGTCACGTTAAGTAATGGAGAGGGATATTGGCATGCAAAAGGGCCACTGTTTTACAATTGGGGAAGGGTGGAAGGGTAAATACAATGCTGTCCAGACAAAGCAATTGAAGTGCATAAGGTTGCAACAAGGCTGTCAGGGCAGGACTCAAGCGAATTGTGAAACTTGTTCAAGGAACAGGTACTGCGAGTTTTATACTGTATGTCCCTGTCAGGCAGGAAAGAGATGGTAGAGTGAGGGAACCATGGTGACAAGAGAGGTTGAATGTATTGTTAAGAGGAAGCAGGAGACCAATGTAAGCTGAGGAAACAGGGTTCACACAGGCGCTGGAGGGGTACAACCACAGCCAGGAGGGAACTGAAGAAGGGATTAGGAGAGCTAAGGGAGGGCATGAAAAATCTTTGGCGGGTAGGATCAAGGAAAACCCCATGGCCTTTTACACATATGTGAGAAATATGAGAATGACTAGAGCGAGTGTTGGTCCGATCAAGAACAGTAGCGGGAGATTGTGTATTGAGTCTGAAGAGATAGGAGAGGTCTTGAACAAGTATTTTTCTTCAGTATTTACAAACGAGAGGGGCAATATTGTTGGGAGAGGACAGTGTGAATCAGACTGGTAAGCTCGAGGAGGTACGTGTTAGGAGAGACGATGTGTTGGGCGTTTTGAACAACGTGACTTTAGACAAGTCCCCCGGCCTGAATGGATATATCCAAGATTCATATCGGAAGCAAGAAATGAAATTGCAGAGCCGTTGGCAATGATCTTTTCGTCCTCGCTGTCAACAGGGATGGTACCAGAGGATTGGAGAGTGGCGAATGTCGTGCCCCTATTTAAAAAAGGGAATAGGGAGAACCCTGGGAATTACAGGCCCGTTAGGTCTTACTTCGGTGGCAGGCAAAGTAATGGAAAGTGTACTGAGGGATAGGAGTTCTGAGCATCTGGAAGACACTGCTTGATTTGGGATAGTCCAGTACGGATCAGTGAGGGGTAGGTCTTGCCTTACAAGTCTTATTGACTTCTTTGAGGAGGTGACCACGCATGTGGATGAAGGTTAAAACAGTGAATGTAGTGTACATGGATTTAGTAAGACATTTGATAAGGTTCCCCATGGTAGGCTTATGCAGAAAGTAAGGAGGCATGGGATACTGGGAATTTGGCCAGTTGGATAACGAACTGGCTAACCGATAGAAGACAGAGTGTGGCGTTTGGATGGCAAATATTCAGCCTGGAGACCACTTGCCAGTGGCGTACCGCAGGGATCAGTTCTGGGTCCTCTGCTGTTTGTGATTTTCGTTCACGACTTGATGAGGGAGTTGAAGGATGGGTCAGTAAATATGCAGATGATACTAAGATTGATGGAGTTGTGAATAGTGAGGAGAGCTTTTGTCGGCTTCAAAGAGACATAGATAGGATGCAGAGCTGGGCTGAAAGTGGCAGATGGAGTTTAACCATGACGAGTGTGAGGTTGTCCATTTTGGAAGGACAAATATGAATGCGGAATACAGGGTTAACGGTAGGGTTCTTGGCAATGTAGAGGAGCACAGAGATCTTGGGGTCTTTGTTCATGGATCTTTCAAACTTACCACTCAAGTGGATAGAGCTGTGAAGAAGACCTATGGTGGCTCGCGTTTCATTCGCAATAGGGATATGAATTTAAGAGCCGTGAGGTGATGATGCAGCTGTCCAAAACCTTGGTCAGGCCTCATTTGGAGTACTGTGTGCAGTTCTGGTCACCTCATTTTACAAAGAGAACAAAGAGAACAAAGACAATTACAGCACAGGAACAGGCCCTTCGGCCCTCCCAGCCTGCGCCGATCCAGATCCTTTATCTGAACCTGTCTCCTATTTTCCAAGGTCTACTTCCCTCTGTTGCCGCCCGTTCATATACCTGTCTATATGCCTTTTAAATGATGCTTTCGTGCCCGCCTCTACCACCTTCCGCTGGTTAAAGCGTTCCAGGCGCCCACCACCCTCTGCGCAAACAACTTTCCACGCACATCTCCCTTAAACTTTCCCCTCTCACCTTGAAATCATGACCCCTTGTAACTGACACCCCCACTCTTGAAAAAGCTTGTTGCTATCCACCCTCAATAAGGTTCCCCCCTCAACCTCCGTCTTTCCAACGAAAACAATCCTAATCTATTGAACCTTTCTTCATAGCTAGCACCCTCTATACAAGGCAAACATCCTGGTGAACCTCCTCTGCACCCTCTCCAAAGCAGCCTCATCCTTCTGGTGATGTGGCGACCAGAAATTCACGCAGCATTCCAATGTGGCCTAACCAAAATGTCCTATACAACTGTAACATGACCTGCCTACTCTTGTACTCAATACCAATCCGATGAAGGCAAGCATGCTGTATGCCTTCTTGACCACTCTACCAACCTGCGTGGCCCCCTTTAGGGTGCAATGGACCTGAACTCCCAGATATCTCTGTACATCATTTTCCCAGGACCCTTCCACTGACCATATAGTCCGCTCTTGAATTTGATCTTCCAAAATGCATCACCTCGCATTTGTCTGGATTGAACTCCCATCTGCCATATTCTCTTCCCAACTCTCCAATCTATCTATATTTTGTTGTATTCTCTGACAGTCCTCCTCGCTATCTGGAACTATACCAATCTTAGTATAATCTGCAAATTTGCTAATCAGACCACCTGTACGTCCCTACAGGTTATTTATGTATATCACAAACAATGGTGGTCCGAGCACGGATCCTGTGGAACACCACTAGTCACCCTACTCCATTTGAGACATTCCCTTCCAACACTACTCTCTTTCTCTTGTTGCCCAGCCAGTTCTTTATCCATCTAGCTAGTACACCCTGAATCACACACGACCTTCGCTTTTGCCATCAACCTGCCAGGGAAAACCTTATCAAACGCCTTACTAATTCCATGTATATGACATCTACAGCCCTTCCCTCATCAATTAATTTTGTCACTTCCTCAAAGAATTCTATTAGGTGTGTAAGACATAGCACGGTGGCCTAGTGGTTAGCACAACCGCCTCACGGCGCTGCGATCCCAGGTTCGATCCCGGCTCTGGGTCACTGTCCGTGTGGAGTTTACACATTCTCCCCGCGTGGGTTTCGCCCCCACAAACCCAAAAATGTGTAGAGTAGGTTGATTGGCCACGCAAAATTGCCCCTTAATGTGAAGAAATAATTGGGAATTTCTAAATTTATTTTAAAAAAGGTTTGTAAGACATGAACTTCCCTGCACAGAACCATGCTGACTATCACGGAAAAGTCTATTTTCTTCCAGATGTGAATAGATCCTATCCCCACAGTATCTTCTCCAACAGATTGCCTACCACTGACGTGAAGCTCGCAGGTCTGTAATTCCCTGGATTTTCCCTGCTCCCCTTCTTAAATAAAGGGACATCATTAGGAATTCTCCAGTCCTCCGGGACCTCACCCGTGCTTAAGGATGCTGCAAAGATGTATGTTAAGGCCCCAGCTATTTCGACCCTCGCTTCCCTCAGGAACCTGGGATAGATCCCATTCGGTCCTGGGGACCTGTCCACCTTACTGTCTTTTAGAATACCCAAAACTTCCCCTTTCCGTATGGCACCTTGACCTAGAGTATTTAAACATCAATCCCTAGCCTCAACCTCCGTCTTGTCCCACTCCTTTGTGAATTCCGATGCAAATTACTCATTAAGAATCTCATCCATTTCCTCTAAGTCCCACGCATAATTCCCACTCTTGTCTTTGAATGGGCCAATCCTTGCCCTAGTTACCCACTTGCACCTTACATACGAATAAAAGGCTTTGGGATTTTCCTTAACCCTGTTAGCCAAAGATATTTAATGACCCCTTTTAGCCCTTTTTATTGCGCGTTTGAGATTCTTCCTACTTTCCCGATATTCCTCCAAAGCTTCATCAGTTTTGAGTCGCCATCGATCTTCATATGCTTCCTTTTTCATCTGAGCTAGACTCACAATTTCACCCGTCATCAATGGTTCCCTCACCTTGCCATTTCTATCTCTCATTTTCACAGGACACATGCCTGTCCTGCACTCTAATCAACCTTTCCTTAAAAAGACTCCCACATTTCCTTAATTTCCTTAAAAGACTCCCACCGGGCTAGGGCAGCACGGCAGCTTGGTTGTTAGCATAAATGCTTCACAGCTCCAGGGTCCCCAGGTTCGATTCCCGGCTGGGTCATTGTCTGTGCGGAGTCTGCATGTCCTCCCGTGTGTGCGTGGGCTTCTCCGGGTGCTCCGGTTTTCCTCCCACAGTCCAAAGATGTGCGGGATAGGTGGATTGGCCATGCTAAATTGCACATAGTGTCCTAAAAAGTAAGGTTAAGGGGGGGGGGGGGGGGTTGTTGGGTTACGGGTATAGGGTGGATACGTGGGTTTGAGTAGGGTGATCATTGCTCGGCACAACATCGAGGGCCGAAGGGCCTGTTCTGTTCTGTAGTGTTCTATGTACTAACGGAGAAGGATGAGGGCGACTTGATAGAGGTTTATAAGATGATCAGGGGAATAGATAGAGTAGACAGTCAGAGACATTTCCCCCGGGTGGAACAAACCATTACAATGGGACATACTTTTAAGGTAAACGGTGGAAGATATAGGGGGGATATCAGAGGTAGATTCTTTATCCAGAGAGTAGTGGGGGCATGGAATGCACTGCAGGTGGAAGTAGTTGAGTCGGAAACGTTAGGGACCTTCATGCGGCTATTGGGTAGGTACATGGATTAGGGTAGAATAGAGGAATGGAGATTAATTTCTTCTAAGGGCAGCACGGTAGCATTCTGGATAGCACAATTGCTTCACCGCTCCAGGGTCCAAAGTTCGATTTTCGACTTGGGTCACTGTCTGTGTGGAGTCTGCACATCCTCTCCGTGTGTGCATGGGTTACCTCCGTGTACTCCGGTTTCCTCCCACAATCCAAAGATGTGCAGGCTGGGTAGATGGGCCATGATAAATTGCCCTTAGTGTCCAAAATGCTATGATTAACCTAGCACAACATCGTGGGCCGAAGGTCCTGTTCTATGCTGTATTTCTCTATTTCTATTTCTATTTGCTGATCAGTTGTTTCCCTCCAAATAAGCAGTGTTCCGAATCTTAGATAATCGTCCTGCTCCAAGACGCAGCACACGACTGTATTAAGGATAGTGGTGGAAGACCTACTTAGTGACTGAGGAAAATTAGACTTAGTTTGACCTCGGTGTGTAAGTGACATAGATTATTCGCAACACCATGCACAGTTCACAATAAGGTATTCTCCCTGCTGTATATCACATGATTGGACAGAGCTCATGGTCATGCATTCCTCCAATTGTTCAGTTCATGTGTGTCCATAAATGTTTTATCCTTACCCGCCTCCAAATATAAAAGCAATCGTCATGTGACCTAACAAAATACCTGTTTGCTCAGTCTCCCCACATCCTTCTAATTCTTCACTCCGGACACCATCTATTGTAAAGAGCCACTGTTTCCTTTCCGGTGTCATTCACAGTATTCCTGTAATTTGTTGACCAGAGCTCTACACTCTACTCTAAGTATTGTCTAGTTAGTGGTTTTGCACAGTTTCCGCAAAACTGTCTTATTCCGGTATTCTATAAATCATTCAATAAATGACAATATCCTGTCTGCATTCCAAGCGACCTCATCGATCTGTCCTCGTACCTTCGTTAATCAGTGGGCATTCGCTCAGAGTTCCTCACTTCGCACATAAGTAAATCCGTTTGGAGGAAGCGATGAGGTCAGAGACAGGTGATATTAAAAAGGCCATTGTGCCTCATGGTTTCCATCTGCTGCAATCTTCTGACTGCCTCAGAATTATTCAATAGCTGTTCGGAGTGTGTGTCCCATCAAAAGCAAACGTCAATCGACTGTTGACAAACTACGTGCTTAGATTGGCCAGTTGCCTCCCTTGCCACATCAGATGTGGTATGAGGTTGAAATACTGTTTTTCAAAGGGCGGCGTGGACAATGTCCAATTGGAGCACAAACTTGAAAATTGTCTGTTCTTTCAACGACTTTCAAATTTAAATGCATTGTTTTTTAATGTTATTTCTGCCATCATTGAGCTTTGCGTGAAAATGCTAATACATATTCTATTGTTTTCCGAATAAAAATGACAACATTTCCTCAGCGTCTGTTTCGTGTTTGTTTGTATTTGGCCATTTTTGATGATGGTGCAATGTTGCCACAATCTTTACTCTTGTCACGGAAACACCGCAGTGAAGTTTTGTGAAAATCGCCTCGTCGCATAAGCATTCTTCAAACATCGTTATACTTCTCCAGTCCAGATACCATCAACACTTCGGGGGAAGTGAAGGGGAATTGAATATGTCCACTTAATCGAACAGCAGGTTTTTGGGAGGAACCCGTAGAACCCGGAAGAAATCCACGCAGCTGCGGAGAGAACGTGCAGACAGTGACCCAAAGTCGAATCGAACGTTGGACCTTTGAGCTGTGAAGCAACTCTCCTCGCCGCTGTGCAACTGCACGCTCTGTCTCCTGGAGAGTGGATAACGCCTGCCAGTGTTTGCTTTCCTGCCACCGTCATGTCTACAGAAGTTCCGTGTGTACGTAAGTGGTACCATTGAGAAAAAAAGAGCGTGGAGAGCGTGCAGAATCAAAAATGGCCCAACTCATCTCATGACAACTGCGATGGAGGCGGAAACGGGTCAGTTCACACTTCCTTTTTGTGTTGTCAATGGGTCGAAATATTCAGACGACAGCGCTAAGGAAAGTTTCGACAAGCTGGGCTTCTCTTCTGATTAATAGAGAGACTGCTGTTTTAATCCAGTGGTACAAAATTATGCCGGACCGAGATAGGAGATGCAGGAAACACTTGTTTCCCCTCGGGGAGAGGTTAGGTACAGGGGAATAACAAATTTAAATGTGATCGCTGGAAATATTTTGGAGACATTTGGAACAATAGGTTCATCCAAAGTGTTGTGTGCATACAAGTCGCTCCTTAATTCCTGATTGAGTCAGAAACCCCTCAGCTCATTTAATGGCATTCGGATCTGCCGCCAAATTGCTTTAACCAGCTGAACACGGCATTAAAGATCGGGTTGCTGAAAGGTGGGAATGCAATGGGCGGCAATATGTCTTCACGATGCCGGAGCAGACCGCAATATGTTGAACGGCCTATTTCTGTGTCATAGCATTTTCATGCATTCTAAGACACTATTTCTGGGGAGGAGGAATGTGCTGTTATTTACGAAGCAACAACAGAAGTAAGCAGCGAAACATTGAGGCTGACATGTATTTTCCTGAAGCTTCCAAAAAAAGTAAGTCAGACATCTCATGTCCACCCCCAATGCGTTTGACAAAGTTACGGGTGGGGGGGGGGGAGGATTGGGGATTTTTGCTCTCTGAGTAAGAGTGTTACGGCAAATGTTTTGCGCTCACAATGCATTCCGCTTTTAAAAAACTATGCAATGCTGACACTGCAGAAGTGAAAAACAAAGCCCAGCATTGCCAACCCATTGCATTGAAAGTGCAAGTGCACCTTCCTCTCATGCACAATCCATAATAAATTCGATCGGGTCACAGTTGGCAATGGTTGAATCTCACTTTTATTTCAATTCCATGGAAACAGACATTGTCATCCCAGTATTAAGACTATGAATGGTTTACTGGCCTACTGACGCACTGATTTGTAAATGTACAATTTATAATATTATGTGTCTTCATATGTCTCTGTTTGAATACTTTTGAATGGAGAGAATTTACTATTTTTTTCAATATTAGCTGTTTGCTTCTATTTTCGTGTCCCTGCCTTCCGTTAAATATTTTTAAATCAATTATATTATAATTACTGAGAATCGGTTGTTTTATCGCAAACGTGTATTCTAACTGTCCCCGAAATCACATGCAGGTCATTTTTCGAAGTCAGAGAGAACAATGGCGCGAACTATACATTACATGTACATTACATTACATGTACAGTTTAATAACTCCAAAACATCATCAAGATAAAAATGTTAATCTGAAGACTGAGTAACTTTTCGGACGAACATGTGCTGGATCAGTCCATCACAATAATGTTTCAATATTCGCATATAAACCAAGGTATTTGACCTCAAAATATAATGCATTTAAACCAGCTGTAAACTGGGTGCAATATTCCATTAGAGTCCCCTATGTATGGGCAGCACGGCGTAGCAGTGGTTAGCACTGCTACCTCACGTCGCCGAGATCCCAGATTCGATTCCGACTCTAGGACAATGTGAGTGCGAAGTTTTCACATTCACCCCGTGTTTGTGTGGATTGCGCCCCCACAAACCAAAGATATGAAGGGTTGATTGATTTGCCATGGCCCCTGAAATAGAAAAATCAGTTGGATACCCTAATAATATTTTAAACCTGTCCCTCTGTAAATTTCCTTCCTATTTATTCACTACTTCGCCATTTTGTTATGTTACCATGGTCATTTCAGACCAGGAAAAATTAATGGCCATAAAGATTTAGATCAATCAGCAGAGAGAATAACGAAATCAGAAGTTACAGGAAAGAACACTCCGCTGGCTGCTGGTATTTTGAACAAGCGCTTCAGGCACCTGAGTAATGGGCTGGGATTCGTTTTGATTGATTGGTTGTGGGTCAAGGAATTGGCCCAACAGTCCATGCTCTGCACGACAGCAGCTTGTGAATTTCCTCTGTCCCAGTGGGGTTATTTTCAGAGTCCAAGAATTTCAGTTTGCCACCTGAAAGCACAGGTTCAAGGACCTGCGCATATTGTTCCCTGTTTTCCCCAGAAAGGCTGGAAGTGTTGTTTTTCTGCAACTGCAGAGAAACTGAATGGGTACGTATACCCGAAGATCAGCACAGGTGCAAGCAAAGGCCAGGATCCTCTCCCTTCGGTAAGCCTCTGAGTGCTGCCCTTCTGGAACTGCAAAGGCCTGATTGAATCTACATTAAAGCATCAAACTGTGTGTAGATTTGGAAGATGAGTAAGGTGCTGTTAAAAAAAACCGTCAAAACTAAAACAATTATTTCCTTTTATTTATGGTTTTAAGGACCTGCACCTTTTGTTCCCTCTTTTCCCCAGAAAGGCTGGGAATGCTGAATTTCTGCAACTGCAGAGAAACCGAATGAGTACGTATATCCGACGATCATCACAGGCTCCAAATAAAGGCACGGATCCTCTCCCGTCGGAAAGCCTGTGAGTGCTGCCCTTCCGGAACTGCAAAGGTCTGATTGAATTTACATTACAGCATCGAACTGTATGTAGATTTGGAAGAGGATTAATGTGCTTTGAAAAACAAGTCAGAACTAAAACAATTATTCACTTTCATTTATGGTTTTGCTCCTTCAGTCCCCTCTGTGTTTGTCTGTCTTGTGTGTTTGCACAGAGGTCGGCAGGCGATTGAAGCGGGAATGTGGAATTTGATAATCGTTAACCAGTTGTATGGGTTGCATAAAATGGCCACTGGCGCATTTTAAATTAATAGAAGTACTTCCAAAATTCGTACAGATGGATCTGGAATCATGTCTTAGTTCCTTTAAGAAAATTGCAACCCAAATGGAGTGGCCATGAGACAGGTGGGCATTACCAATACAGAGTACATTAGCGAGGTGGAAAATATAACTTTATGCTGACCCGTCAGAGGGCGTGTTTAAGAATTATGACGAGGTACAAAAAAAGCCTATTCTGGTGCATATGAATTGTCCCAGAAACAGATAGGAAAACGTATTTTTTTATTTAACAAGACAGGTGTGACAGGCGAATAACAAGTTGAGAAGTGTTAATCAGGACACCTTTGATCAATGGGCACGAGGGTTACGATTGAAATTACCTATGCGGTTCTGAGAGATGCAATTCCCTTCGAGGAACTTAAGAATCCCCTACCGTCTATAAGAAGAACACATGCTGAGTAAAAGTGGGTGAAGACGGCAAGGCAGGCAGCAATTATGGATATCGATTATGAGCAAATCATTGAATGTAAACATTTGTTCCATCACAGATGGATCTGCGGAAAGGACGTGAAGTGAAAGGACGGCGGGCAGACAAGGTAAAAATCGGCATTAATTCCCGTCATCTCCCTCTCAGAACATGGAAGAAGTTACTGAGACTGTCGGTGAGACTCGAAAACGTAGGTGTTACAAGGTAGGACACGTCCGTTCTACCTGTTGGACGTTTCAAGGAAAGTCCATGGGACTGATAAGAGTTCACACGGATTCCGAAAATGGAAGACAGATGGAGAAAACTATAGGTTCAGGGTGGTGGTGACCAAGTAAACGTGGGGAATAGGCATTAGATCATTGTTAACTAGCCGTATTTACGGCATATGCCGTTTTTAGTTCTTGTTATGAATTTCCAGAAAGTAAATGTATTTAAAATTAGAAACCTGGTGATTCTAATTATTGGTAAACAAAGGGACAAACACTTCAGGTATTTTCGCAAGAAATATTGGTTAATTTGCTCGTGCCCATGTGGTACTGGGATTGACCTCCTCCTACAATTACTTTCCCAAATGCATAAGGGCAGCACTGTAACACATGTTCACAGCGCCAGGTCCCAGGTACGACTCCCCGGTGTGCCAGTGTCTGTGCGGGGTCTGCACGTTCTCCCCGTGTCTGCATGGGTTTATTCCGGTTCTCTGGTTCCCCACATAGTCAAACGACATGCAGGTTAAGTGGATTGGCCATGTTAAATTGCCCTTAGTGTCAAGAAAGATCAGGAGGGATTACCGGGATACGGGGATAGGGTGTAAGGTCCGTGCAGACTCGATGGGCCGAAATGCCTCCTTCTGCACTGGATGTTCCATTTTCATTATTTCGTCTCTAATTTCCGCACTATCCGTTCCAAATGCTCGAGATGCCAGCAAGCTAAGAACGTTGACCATATTAGATGCAACCATTGTTAAGCTTCCTGCACGTGGGTACCCACGTCCGCATAACTAAGTCGTGCAGAGGCGACATGATGAAAAATGTATCGTCTGCTTTTTCTTATTTCGTATTTTTCAGAAAAATTATTGGCCTGGAGAGTAGAAGAAGAACGCTATTTCTTTTACTTTTAACGATTTTTGTTTTTAGATTATCCAATCAAGTGAAAATTTGGCTTAGCCACTCCATCTGCTTTCCACATATTTGACTTGTGGGGCGAGACCACGCAGGCACGGGTATAACGTATCTAAAACGTTGTACAGTTCCCTCAACATTCATGGCACGTGCATCCCTGTTTGACTCCTGCAACTGTGTGGAGAATTGTTGCCACAACTTGATGTACAAAAAGCTCTGTGGTGAGTAAATTAACTGCAAATTATATTCACAGCCGAGAAGATAAACATGACGGAAAGAAGTAAGTACGCTGCAGGCGCGCAAGGGAAATCAAAGTAGAAATGCATTCATTACTGCTCCATGGCTTGCTGCTAGACGACCTGAGGGTTCGACATTAACTGCTCTTCTTTCCTTCAAAGTGATGTGGCTGATTAACTCCACGTCGGCACCGTAAAGTGCAGATCATATCTTTGTTGAATGCTTCACCCAGAACATGGATGTTCATGTAAATAAAGTGCTCCAGCATAACAACGGTGGGAATCGTCCTCAGATTGTGGTTAACATGTCCTGGTGGGGAATCTCAAATCGTAACCTACCAAGTAAGAAATAAAAAAACCTGTTCGCACTGATGCACAGAAGAGGACTGAGCTTAATTCCTGCCTCAGTGCCTTATCATTCAATTAATATTGCGAGTTTACAGGAAAGTTAGATTCGAAACTTTCCTCGAATGTTCCCCATCTAACTACAGAAACGCAAACGATAGAATAAGGCATAACTACAGCAGCGGAGATCAGTTGAGACATCACGTTGCACAGAGAAGACTTGCCAGCATCCAGCTCTGTTTGGATTAGCAGAAGCATACATTTTTTATCCTCCATATAATTCTTGAGAACATTGTGATTGTTAAAATCCCACCGATTTTACGGTAGTAACAACATAGTTGTCAGACATACTGAGTTAAAGTTCCTTAAATATATGATTTCATGTTCACGTTTAGTCCCAGTTACACTCAGAGATGCGTGAAATTTAATAATTGCTCATAATATAAAATAGGCATTGCTGTACATACTCAGCAAGTCTTGCAGCAACTGTGGAGATTGAACACATGTCAAAGTGATATGTTGAAGTTGACTCTTCTGAAAAGTTTCAGAATTGGATGAGGTGCGCCGAATCATCAACTCCTCTCTCTGCATAGAGCTGCCAGCCCTGATGAATCTTATGTATTCATATGTATAGATATATAAATATATATATATATATGTATCGGTATTTGAACTTTATCTTCAGTAAATGGAATAATGCGTCAATATATATATAATTTAAATTAAGTATTCCAGAACATTTAACTCCCCTCTCTCAACGGCTCCTCTGTAATTGACCCGTAATTACAATTACTGTCTAGAAAGTTCCAGTTCCAGTGGAATAGTTGCATCTTAAATTCTCAATATACTCGACTCATCCGAAGCAGGAAGATGCTGACTATCTTTTAAATTCCTCTGATCATAAACTGTATTATTCAAATGCTTGGCGATTTTGGGTGGAATAATATTTCCTGATGATCAATCATTAACTCACAACCGGAGCGGTGATTGGAGAAAGTGGAAACGATTTGCATTTGCACATTGTTGTATGTTTATCTTAACATATCGTGAGTGAATGTTTTGCTCATGAACCTGGTTTAAGCGGGAGAGATGTCCACACAAATATTCAGCAATTCTATGCTCAATTATTCTATCTTATATCTTCGGCAACAACTGTAGAAAATGGAATCGGGCCAAATATCGAGGTAGATGGACGCCTTCCTGCGGGGTAACCAGAGCCTTTACTGAATGAGCGTGCTCATGAATATAAAATCTGATTAATGGGTGACCAATAACTGCTATGAGGGAGACGATTATGTCTTGCAATGGCAATGTGATGCCGGCACTCACTGAGCACAGCTCCAGTAACTGAGTTATATTAAATAAAAGGTTGTGATTTTTTAAATTTATGTGTTACTGTTTAACCTGATCAGGCCGAAAATATGAATGCGCCCCTTTCTGTGTGAGTGTATGTGTACCTGAGTGTGGGGTTGTATGTATGAGTGTCCACGTATGTATATACGTACAATAATTATATAACACTTCCAATGCACAAAAAAAGATTGGTTAAATTCCTATGACTGTGTATTGTGTTACGTTTTGTAATTTATGAAATGGAAGCTAAAATGGTTCTTGTGGAAATAAGTGGTCAGTAACAGATAATGACAATGATGGTTTGCCTAGATGTAATTTACCTGCGAATAAGGATTGACGTCTATATTAAAAGTGTTCGTCTGTACATGCTTTATGTGGAATGTTTAAGCATGTGTTTACCACTCCTCGGGTTTATATCAGAGTCATAGATGTATACTGCATGGGAACAAGGATATCGGTCCAGATGGTCCATGCCGCCCAGATTATATCACTAATCTAGTCCCATTTGTCTGAATTAGACCCATATCCCTAGATGTCCATCATTCCCATGTAACTCTCTAACTGATTTTTAAAGGACACAATTGTACCCGCCTCAGCCCGTTCCAGATGATCACCACCCTCATTGTAAACACATTTTAACCTCTGGGCTCTTTTGTATTCTGTCCTCTCATCTTAACCCTATGCCCTCTAGTTCTACCTTTGGGAAAAGATGTCGGCCTTTTATATATATCATTTATATACATCACGAACAACAGTGGACGCAGCACAGATCGCTGAGGTGCAACGTTGGTCACAGGCCTCCAGTTTGAAATTTTCAAAAGAAGAGTCAACTTCCACTTATAATTTGGACATTGGTTCAATCTCCACTAATGCTGACTGATCGATGACCCTCATTATTTTATGGAATGCTGTACGATAAACCCTTAGCCTCCTACACTCCAAGGAAAAAAGTGCCAGACTATGCAGTCTCTCAGAACTCAGACCATCAAGTCCTTGCAGCAACCTCTTAAATCTCCTCTGCACTCTTTCTGGTTTAACACTATCCTTCCTATGCTATTGTGACCAGAATTGAACACAGTATTTCATGTTGTTCTTAACAATGTCTAGTGCAACTTCAACAAGACTTCTAAACTCGTGTTTTCAATATTCTGGACAATAAAGTAAAGCATGCTGAATGCGCTCTTCACCAATCTGTCCACCTGCGACTCAACCTTCAAGGTGCTATGAAGCGGTATTCCAGGATATATTTGTTCCGCTACTGTTCCCAACACCCTATCTTTAACTGAACAGATCTTGCACTGATTTGATCTACCAAAATGCACCACCGCACATTTATCCAAATTACACTCCATCCGCCATTCATCGGCCCACTGGCACAATTGGCAATTGGCCAATAAGCTGTTGGAATCTTATATAATCTTTTTCGCTATCCATTGTGTAACCAATCTTATTGTCACCTGCTAGCTTACTAACCAGGCCTCCTACATACCCACCCAAATAATTTGTATATATTTATATATATATATATATATATCACAAATAACAGTGGACCCAACACCGATCCTGAGGTATGACGATGGTCAGAGGCCTTTCAGTTTGAAAAAAAACAACTTTCACAACCAATTTTGTATCCAATTGGCTACCTGGCCTTGGTTTCTGTGAGATTTAAACTTTTGCAACAACCTAACGTGCGGTTCTTTGTCAAAGTCCAGGCAGATAACGTCGGCCGCACTTTTCTCATCGACCTGAGAAAAAAAGCAAATTACTGTGGTTGCTGGAATCTGAAACGAAAGGGAAAATGCTGGAAAATTTCAGCAAGTCTGGCAGCATCTGTAGGGATAGAAAAGAAGCTAACCTTTCGAGTCCGATGATTCTTTGTCAAAGCTTTCGTTCCTCATCGACCTTCTTGGTTACCCCTTCAAAAACTCAATCAAATTCGTGAGATATGACTTTCCCCTTACAAAGACATGCTGATTTCACAGAATTAGCCCTCGCCTGTCTAAAGGCATGTAGATCCTGTCCCTCAGAAAAACTTCCAGCAACCTACCTACTGCAGAACTAAGTCTAACCGTTCGGTCGTTTCCGGGCTTTTCCCTACAGCCCTTCTTAAACTAGGACAGTGTATGTGTTGCACTCCAATCTTCTGGCACTTCTCCTGTGGCTGTCGATTATTTTAATATCACAGCTAGGGGTCGAATGTTTCAACCCTCGCCTCCCACAACGTCCTGGGATGGATTCCATCAAGTCCAGGGGATTTGTCTATCTTGATACGCTATAATAACGCATCTCCTTTTCTGTAATATGTAGTATCCGAAATACATCACGTTTTATTTCCTCATTTCCCTAACATTCGTGCCTTTCTCAACAGTAAATACTGACGAGAAATATTCATTTAGGTTCTCCCCATCCCTTGCAGATGCGCACGTAAATGACCCTGTTGATTCTTAAGAAGCCCGATCGTCACCACAGTCACAGTCACCCTCTTGCCCTTGATCTATCTGTAAAAGCTCTTTGCGTTTTCCTTCGCCTCATCTACCAAGACAATCTCTTGTCCCTTTTTTGTCCTCCTGAATTCTCTCTTTGCTCTCCTCCGACAGGTGAAAAATGAAAAATGAAAATCGCTTATTGTCACGAGTCGGCTTCAATGAAGTTACCGTGAAAAGCCCCTAGTCGCCACATTCCGGCGCCTGTCCGGGGAGGCTGGTACGGGAATCGAACCGTGCTGCTGGCCTGCTGGGTCTGCTTTAAAAGCCAGCTATTTAGCTTTGTGAGCTAAACCAGCCCCTCCTGCACTCTTCAAGGGATCTACTTGATCATCGCTGTCTACGCATGTCATATGTCTGCATCTTCCTTTTGACCATGGTCTTAATATCCAGAGTCATCCAGTTTTCACTACTTCTAACAGCCTTACTCTTCACTCTAAGAGGAATGTTCTCAACCTGAACCCTAGTTAATACACATTTGAAATTCTCCCACTTAGCAGCTATCCCATTGCATGTAAATAGTTGAAGTTTTGAAATTTCCCTCCTAATCCCATCTAAATTGGCCTTCCCCCAATTTGAATTTTAACTTTAATGCCAGCACTATCAGTCTCCACAGCTCTCTTAAAACTAATGGAATTATGGTCACTGGTCCCAAAGTGATCCCTCACCCACCTTCCTTATTCCCCAAGAAGACGTTGTGTTTTGCCTCTTCTATAGTATTCGCTGTCACATCTGTTTAATTATATAATTACTTTTGGGTTATGAATTCAATGTACTGATTGTGAAGTTTTAATGCTGCTCTCTATGCAATAATTTAATTAAATCGCACTGTGTCCTTTCCGTGTGACATTGTAGGTACGTATTTACGTGACAAGGCGATAAAGTACGTTTGTGCACACTTATGAAATATGTGATTTTACAGAGAGACAGACGTGCAGAATTGTCATGTCTGTTCAACACAAGAGCTGCATCTAATTATTTTTGAGCAATCATGTTTGAAAATGTGGCAAGGAACTTTCAGAAAAAAGGAACGTGCAGATGTGGCCGATTTGACTTTCCAAAGGGTACTCTAAAAGGTACCTCAACACATCAACAGTTATTGCAAACATAATGCGCCTTGATCTGAGGGGCAACCTATTAAAATAGACCGAGGATATTTCAGATAACCCGAAACAGACTCGGCATTAATGGATCATTTTAGGGTTGGCAAGATGCAACAAGTGGAATGGCAAAAGGATCAGCGATGGAGCGTCAACTTCTCAAAGACTCCAAGAACGATTTGCATACTGACTCGGATTCGCCGTTGATACTTTGGGTTGGTGACATCACGATAGCCACGGAGTTTGGAATGCGGGGAACACGGGGAGTTAGCAAAGGGAAACAGATAGGTTAGATTTGTGCCAACGTTTGGCGTATGGAATATACGAATGGACAATCTGAGATTAGCAACTGTAAAAGGAAGAGTAGAAAAACGCAATTTTAATGAACTTGCGGAACGTTGAAGACCTCTGTAATACAGAAGGGATTTGAGTGCGGCGATATACGAATAGCCAATCAAACGTTTGCATAACCAGTAAGCGGTTTGGGTGGCAAATGGATGTTGTTTTTTTAATAGTGGGTAGCAATATATGAGTTTTTAAGGGTTGATGCATTCATGCAGCATAATTGTGAGGTCACGTCTGTATTAGTTCATAAATATTCGTCTTCCGATATAAGAAATAACATCGTTGCTTTAGAATCAATTCAAACAAAGGACAGTCGAATTACATCTGCGATGAAGGCATTATCTCAAGATAAAAGATTGGCATAGTAGGAATTTTATCTATTTCAGTTTCAAGATTTAATATATATAGAGTCCTATGGTGTTTTGACAGAATATGTGCTGACAGGATGTTTCCATTTGTGGCAGAAACCTGAACACCGTTACAGAGCTGAAAATATTACTGTTTTCCCCATTTAAAACGGAGATGAGACGATCTTGCTTTCGCACAGAGCCATGCGCCTGCAAATTCATGTTCCCAAACAGAAGGATGTTTACATGATCACAGTATTTACTTTTGAGGCCGATATATGTAGACTATTGACTTACAGGGGAGTCCAAATGTGTGGGTGATCGGCAGAAATGTTGCGTTGAGGTATATATTACGTTATGTGCAGAAACCTCACGGGGCCATATGGTCAGCTTATATTCTTACCGCGTATGTTTGTATTTTGTCTTTAATGACTGAGTGTGCGGTGCAAGTTGCGGTAACATATACGCTGTCTGAGAATGAGCAGGAGCGGTGATCAAATATTCCTGGAAACAAGCTGTTCAGTTAACACCCTGCTGCAATCGCTGGAGGGGGTAAGGCCGTATTGTTAACAATTATATTGTAATGTTTGATCGAGGATGGCCTGGCAGAGTCAAGAGATCTGATTTATTTATTTGCAAATATTACCTTCATGAGATGCAAGAAGCACAGGATTGGTGACAAATTTTTCTTGTAAATAACTGAAGAATAAATATAGAAATTGGAAGTAATGTAGTGGGCGGCACGCCAGCACTGTTTCTTCAAAGCTCCGGTGTCCAAAGTTCGATGCCCGACTTGGGTCACTGTCTGTGCGGAGTCTGCAGGTTCTCCCTGTGTCTGAGTGGGTTTCCTCCGGGTGCTCCGGTTTCCACCCACATGTCCCGAAAGATTTGCTGTTCGGCAAATTTGGACATTCTGAATTATCGCTCCATGTACCAAAACAGGAGCCGGAATGTGGCAACGAGTAGTTTTCACGGTAACTTCATTGCAGCGTCAATGTTAGCATACTGTGAAAAGAGAGATTATCATGATTATAGTAAAAGCTGGTGTATGTGCTTCAGTGCTTGAGAGAGAACGCCTCAAATTGCTCAAGTACATAATCAGTTCTTCGGGAATAAGACAGATGACAGATGTAACTACGCAAAGCTTTGATTTCCAGGGGTCACCAAATTCTGGTAAAATATGTTTAGGAACATATTTGCAAGTATATTGCAGAGTTTATAATACTCGAGGATATTGGGAGACTTTACTTTTCCTCATCAATCGTAACGGTGTAATAGCGATGGGGTAATAAACATCTTGCAGCACGTCCAGGAGAATGCTCTAAAGTATCCCTTCCACCGCGAAGGGTGCCATTCCTGAAAATGTCTCTTTCTGATAATGTGGCAAATTGAGTTGAACATCAGATGAGAATTAGGCCTTTTTAAAGTAGATTTTAGGCTATCTATTCAAAATACTAAACGTGAATAAATTGTCAGAATTATTAATTGGTGGAGGAAAATCGCCTGCGGTCGTGAACGGATCTTGTGCAGGTACATTAAAATCAGGTCAAGGTGCAACTTAATAAAAGGCTGCCATTAAAAATGAGAATGTTTTGTAAATCTGCTATAGGTTCGCAAGAAGGAGAATACAAGCTCTTGCACCTCACAAATGATTTGCCTCGCCAAATAGCAGAAAACAAGGTGAATCTGAATAGATGCATATAGTAGCTCCAGAGCCGATAAAAAAGCAGGAACCATGCGCGATGTGAAATGTTCTGACGATAATTAGAAATATTAGATTGTGTATTTATTAGTTGCAATCTTTCAATATACTTGAGGTTATTGGAGGATCCCAATGCATTAAATAACAACACATTTTCCGCCACTATTCAGCGAGGGGCGAGACATACATGACGCGGAACAAAATGAGACATGTTAGTTTAACATATAAATATATATATATATGCAGTAATCACTAAACACCTAATTTTCGAGGTAGTCGTAGGTCACTTAGCAAAATTCTATTAAAATCAGGCAGACTTAAAATGGGTTTCTTGAACGGAAAATGGGTTTGATAAATATACTTGAATCGTCTGAGAATGGAGCAGCAGGTTGGGTCGAAGAGGACGGCAGGTGTCGTCGATTTGCGTTACCAAAAGGCTATCTGACTCTTGGAAACAACATATGAATGGATCATTTACAATATGTGAACGTGAGCTGACAGCAATAAACGTAGAGCACTTTACATATTTCCTTTCCGGATGAGAAGCTGAGATGAAAGAACCGACAGTATTTAGTTCGACCTTGTGATAATGCAAGGACAGATGAGACATTATGCTATACGAAAGATATAATGAGTCTGCAATGCAGATGCTTTAAATTAAACAGGGACATTTGGCACTTAGTAGATTATGTGGAAATGATGTTGTTTTGCAGAAATTGGCAGTCCATGCAGCAATTGAGAATATTGTATAATCGCAGGGACACTCTTATGTTCGACAGTAAGTAGGGGTCATGATGGTTCAGTTTATAACTCCCGAAATGCTGTGAACCAGGTTCAACAAACAACTCCGAAGGTAAGAGAAATGTTGAACATTATTGTAAGGTGCTTAATTGTAAACGTCAGGAAGGTTTGCTACAGCCGCTGATTGGCTGTTGCGGAGAAAAGTTGCATTAGTGCATTGCGATCACTGTATCCAGAAGGTGGTTGTAGAGGAGATATTTTCATGTGACAGTTAAACCCCAAACACTTCTTCAGTTTTTCCCTCCCTACCTACTCTTCTAAAGAAAAAACCCCAAAACAATCACTGTAAGGACCCCAGCCGAGTAAAGGTCAAGAGGGAGACTCGAGGGCAGGTAGATGGAGAAATAAGTTGAACGGTGACGTCACAGCCAGGAGCTAAGTGATTGGCTGGTGATTGGAAAGTAGTTTTTCTTTTCCCTGTGCTGTGTTGATAAGTTAAGGTTTTTCTAATTCTATTGTTTTTATCGTGTCATTGGGAAACAGTAATTTTCTTCTTTTTTTCATTTTTCATTGATCAGTTATTTGATATTATAGTTGGACTAAGTTACGCTTAAGATTATCTCAGACACGTGATCTGCTCCTCTTGCTCAATGTGAGAGCTCAGAGACGTGGCTGATGTCCCTGGCTCCTTCATGTGCGGTATGTGTGTCCAGCTGCAGAGCTTGTTCGACCGCATGACGGCACTGGAGCTGCGGATGGACGCACTTTGGAGCAACCGCGATTCTGAGGAAGTCGTGGAAAGCACGTTTAGCGAATTGGTCATACCACAGATTTGGATTGCTGAGGGAAAAAGGGAATGGGTGACCAACAGGCAGAGAAAAAGCAGGAAGGCAGTACAGGTGTCCCCTACGGTTATCTCCCTCCAATCAGGGACACCGTTTTGGATACAGTTGGGGGAGATGGCTCACCAGGAGAACGCAGCAGTAGCCAGGTTCTTGGCACCGTGGTTGGATCCGCTGTACAGAAGGGCGGGAAAAAGAGTTGATGGGCTATAGTCATAGGGGATTCAATTGTATGGGGAGTGGATAGGCGGTTATGTGGTCTAAAACGAGACTGTCGAATGGTACATGGGTCAGGGATGTCTCACATCGGCTTCAGAAGTTTCTAAAAGGTGCGAGTGAACGGGCAGTTGTCGTGGTGCATTTAGGCACCATTGATGTAGGTTAAAAAATGGATCACGTCCAACAAGCAGCATTTATGGAGTTAGGAGCCAAGTTAAAAAGTCGGAACTCAGAGGGAGTAATCTCATGAGTGCTACCAGTACCACGTGGTAGTCAGAGTAGAAATGAAAGAATAGGCAGTGTGAATGCGTGGCTTGAGAGATGGAGCAGGCGGGAGGTGTTCAGATTTTTACGACATTGGGATCGGTTCTGGCGGAGATGGGACTACTACATATTCGACGGTCTACACTTGGGCCGGACTGGAACCAATGTCCTTGGAGGTGCTTTTGCTAACGCTGTTGGGGAGTGTTTAAACTAATGTGGCAGAGGGATGGGACCAAATGAAGAGATGAGTCGACAGTAAGGAATTAGTACCAAAGCCTGTAAGGGACTAGATGATGAACAAAAGGGGGCTGGTGTTCTGAGGTGCATTTACTTTAATGCAAGAAGTGCAGTAGTTAAGGCAGGTGAACTTAGGGCTTGGATTAGTACCTGGGAGTATGATGTTATTGCTATTATTGAGACTTAGTTGAGGGGAGGGCATGATTGGCAACGAAATATCCCAGGATATCGATGCTTCAGGCTGAATAGAGTGGGAGGTAATAGGAGTGGAGGAGTTGCATGACTGGTCATGGAGGGTATCACAGCTGTGCAGAAGGAGGGCACTGTAGAGGACTCGAGCAGTGAGGCGATATGGGCAGAGCTCAGAAATAGGACGGGTGCGGTATCAATGTTGGGGCTGCACTGCAGACCTCCCAACAGCGAGCGTGAGATAGTGGGACACATATGTAAACAGAGTATGGAAAGAAGTAGGAGCAACAGGGTGGTGGTGATAGTAGATTTTGATTTGACGAACATTGACTGGGATACACTTAGTGTCAGAGGTATAGATGGAGTAGAATTTGTAAGAAGCATCCAGGAGAGTTTTCTAGAGCAGTACGTAAGTAGTCCACCTCGGGCAGGGTCCATACTGGACCTGGTGGATTACATTGGAGTAGTAATCACAGTTCCGTAAGTTTTAGAATACAAATGGAGAAAGGCGAGAGTGGTCCTAAAGGAAGAGTGCTAAAATGGGGGAAGGCCAACTATACGAACATTCGGAAGAATCTGGGGAATGTGGATTGGGAGCAGCTGTTTGTACGTAAATCACATTTGATATGTGGAAGGCTTTTCAAGAGAGGTTGATTAGAGTGCAGGACAGACATGTGCCTGTGAAAAGGACGGATATAAATGTCAAGATTAGGGAACCATTGATGACAGGTGAAATTAGGAGACCAAATAAGAGGTAAAAGG
This sequence comes from Scyliorhinus canicula, assembly GCF_902713615.1. Classification (NCBI taxonomy): domain Eukaryota; kingdom Metazoa; phylum Chordata; class Chondrichthyes; order Carcharhiniformes; family Scyliorhinidae; genus Scyliorhinus; species Scyliorhinus canicula. Next base: position 93,725,735 of record NC_052157.1, read on the forward strand.
AAGTATACATTAGGTCTAGGCGACTGAAGACAGACGACGCTTTGGAAGAATATCGGGAATCTAGGACCAATCTGAAATGAGGATTAAAGAGGGCTAAAAGGCGTCATGAAGTATCTTTAGCAAAGTGTTAAGGAAAATTCTAAAGCCTTTTTTCATATATTGGGAGCAAGAGGGTAAGTAGAGAAAGGGTTGGTCTACTCAAGGACAAAGAAGGGAAGTTATGCGTGGAGACAGAGATAATGGTTGAGATTCGTAACGAGTACTTTGCATCGCTATTCATCGGGTAGAGGGACATGACGGATGTTAAGGTTAGGGAAAAATGTTTGATTACTCCACATCAAGTCGGCATAAGTAGGCAGGATGTGTTGGGTATTCTCAAGGGCATTAAGGTGGACAAGTCCCCAGGTCCGGATGGGATCTATCCCAGGATCCTGAGGGACGAGAGAAAGGAAATAGCTGGGGCCTTAACATATATCGTTGCAGCATCCTTGAACACGAGTAACGTGCCGGAGGATTGGAGAATTGCTAATGTTGTCCCCTTGTATAAGAAGGGTAGCAGGGATAATCCACGTAATAATAGACAGGTGAGCCTGATGCCAGTGGTAGGGGAGCTGCTGGAGAAGATACTGACGGATAGGATATATTCCCATTTGGAAGAAAATGGGCTTATCAGTGATAGGCGACATGGTTTGTGCAGGTACCAACTTAATATCATTATTTGAGGAAGTGACGAAGATCATTGATGAGGGAAGGGCTGTAGATGTCATAAACATGGAGTTCATTATGGCAGTTGGTAAGGTTCCCCATGGTACGCTGATGGAGAATGTGAAGTCTCATGCGGTCCAGAGTGTATGTGTTAGCTGGATATATAACTGGCTGGGCAGCAGGAGACAGAGAGTATTAGTGGAAGGGAGTTTCTCAAAATTGAGTACTGTGACCAATGGTGTTCCACATGGATCCGTGCTAGGACCACTGTTGTTTGTGATATATATCAATGATATGGAGGAAGGGAAAGGTGGTTTGATTAGCCAGTATTCAGATGACACGAAGGTTGGTGGAGCAGCAGATAGTGAATGGGACTGTCAGAGAATACAACAGAATATATGTAGATTGGGGAGCTGGGCGGAGAAATAACAGATGGAGTTCAATCCGGGCAAATGCGAGGTGGTGCATTTTGGAAGAACCAATTCAAGAGCGAATTATACAGTAAATGAAAAAGCGCTGGGGAAAACTGGTGTGCAGAGAGATCTGGGTGTTCGCATCCATTGTACCCTGAAGGTGGCTGCGCAGGTCGATAGAGAGGTCAAGAAAGCATACGGCATGCTTTCATTCATCGGAAGGGGTATTGAGTACAAGAGTTCGCAGGTCATGTTACAGTTGTAAACGACTTTGGTTTGGCGACATTTGTAATACTGCGTGCAGTTCTGGTCGCCAAATTACCAAACGTTTGTGGATGCATTGGAGAAAATGCAGAGGAGGTTAAAAAGGATGTTGCGTGATATGGAGGGCGCTAGTTATGAAGAGAGGTTGAGTAGATTAGGATTACTTTAATTAGAAAGAGGGAGTTTGAGGGGGACCTCATTGAGGTCTACAGAATCATGAGAGGTTTAGACAGTTTCGATAGCAAGGATATTTTTCCCAGAGTGGGGGGCGCAATTAATAAGCATCACGAGTTTAAGGTGAGAGGGGAAAGGTTGAAGTGAGATATGCGTGGAAAGTCTTTATGCAGAGGTTGTTGGGCCTTGGAATGCATTGCTGGCGGATGTGGTAAGGGCGGGCACGATAGCGTAATGTAGGATGTATCAAGACAGATGCATTAATGGGCAGGGAGCAGAGGGATACAGATCCTTAGAAAATAGGCGACAGTTTGAGATGGAGGATCCGGATCGGCGCGGCCATGAAGGGCCGAAGGGCCTGTTCCTGTGCTGTAATTTTCCTTTGTTCTTTGTTCTAGCTCAGCAGGCCTTGGTATGCCAAATTTACAGATTCAGGCATTGTTTTGTAACCTGTATTAATTAATAAGGGATTATAGTTGTTCTGGAAGCTATTCATTTATATTTCACGTGGATTATTCATGCCTTTGGGGTTGTCTCGTAAACAGAGATTGAACCTTTTTGAGTGGCCGTCTAGTTACTTGTCCCGTAGATTATGAGGAGGCGTTCTGATATCAGAAGTGGATTGATTAAAACGAGATAATACGAACGCGCAACCCAGTTTTAACCAAATAAAGTTTTTCGTCTGTGCAGTTCTGGTCAATATTCCATCTCGTAATTTGCATAGTGCACGTTGAAGCACGGCAGTTGTTTCGAATCTCGAAGCTCTCTCATGTTGATCACTCGGCATTTGTTGGAAAACACCAGAGCTCCATGAGAATCACGGGGCAGAGGAGAGTGAAGTGGTCATTATTAAGGAGAAGTTTATGGAAAACTGAGATGTCTGCAGGAGGATAAATCACCTGGACCGGATGGACCAGAACCGAGGGTTCTAAAAGTTATAGTGGCCGAGATTGTGGAGGCATTGCTGGTGAACTTTCAGGAATCACTGGAGACAGGAAGGGTCCCAGAGAAATGCAACTTGACTCATGTAACACTGCCGTATTAGAAGGGATGGATGCAGAAGACGCGAAATTATAGGTTGGTTTGCCTGACGTCGGTCATTGGTAAGGTTTTAGAATCCATTATTACATATGAGATCGCGGAGTGCTTCAAAGTGCATGATAAAAGAAAACTGAGTCAGCATGGTTCGTCAGAGAGAGATCATGTGTGACAAATCTGTTCGTGTTCTTGAGGAAGTTAGATAAAGGAGAATCTGTGGTTGTTATCGATTTAAATTTACAGAAGTCCTTTGACAAGGTGCCCGGCAGGAGACTGGTAAATAATTTAACAGGGGCTGGTTTAACACCGTGGGCTAAACAGCTGGCTTGTAATGCAGAACAAGGCAACAACGCCCATTCCGGACTCCCCGAACAGGAGCCGGAGTGTAGCAACTCGGGGCTTTTCACAGTAACTTAATTGAAGCCTACTTGTGACAATAAGCTATTATTATCATTAACAGCCCATGGTGCCAAGGTTGCGATCCTGGCATAGACAGAGGATTGTCTGACTGGCAGCAGGCAGAATGCGGGGCTCAATGTGTATTTTTCAGAATGGCAGCCGCTGACTTCGGGGTATGTGCTGGGACCGCAACATAGAACATAGAACAGTACAGCACAGAACAGGCCCTTCGGCCCTCGATGTTGTGCCGAGCAATGATCACCCTACTTAAACCCACGTAACCCGTATACCCGTAACCCAACAATCCCCCATTAACGTTACACTACGGGCAATTTGGCATGGCCAATCCACCTAACCCACACATCTTTGGACTGCGGGAGGAAACCGGAGCACCCGGAGGAAACCCACGCACACACGGGTAGGACGTGCAGACTCCACACAGACAGTGACCCAGTCGGGAATCGAACCTGGGACCCTGGAGCTGTGAAGCATTGATGCTAACCACCATGTTACCGTGAGGCCCCATGGCCGTGAGGCCGTGAGGCAACGTTTCATAATACACATTGATTATCTGGAAAAGGGAACTGAAGACACTGTTGCTTAGTTTGGAGAAGTTGCAATGCTCTGTAGAGGTCTAGGGAGGACTGACGAAGCAGGGGGGCTGCAGAAGTACTTGTACAGGCTGGAAGAGTGGGCAAAGAAGTGTCACATGGAACACAGTGTGCAAAAGTGTGAGATTATGCACTTTGGAAGATGGGATTGAGGCTTGGACTATTTTCTGAATGGGTACCTGCTTCGGAAATCAAAAGGACAAAGGGACTTGAGAGTCTTTGTTCAGGATTGTCTTAAGGTGAACGTGCAGGTTCAGTCAACAGTTAAAAAGGCAAATGGAATTTTAGCATTCATGTCGGGAGGGCTAGAATTCAAGCTCATGGATGTACTTCTGAGGTTGCTTAAGGCTCTGATCAGCCCAGATATGGAGTATTGTGAGCAAGTTTGGGCCGGAATCTAAGGAAGGATCAGCAGCCCTTGGAAAGGGTCCATAGTAGGTTCACAAGAACGATCCCTGGAATAAAGAGCTTGTCGTATGAGAAACGGTTTAGGACACTGGGTCTGTACTAGTTGGAGATTAGCAGGATACAGCGAGGCCTGGATAGAGTGGATGTTTCCGCTTGTAGGAAGTACAAGATGTAGAGGATACAATTTCAGACGAAAGGGAAGATAATTTTAAACAGAGATGAGCGGGAATTTCTACAGCCAGAGGGTGGTGAATAGGTGAACAATTTGCCCAGAAGACTATAGAGGCCAAATCACTGAGCGCCTTGAGGACATAGATAGATAGGTTCTTGATTAGTGAGGGCATCAGCGGTCACAGGAGAAAGCAGGACAATAGGGATGTGAAAAATATCATCTATGATTGAATGGCAGAGCAGAAGCGATGGCCCGAGTCGCCTAATTCTGTTTTCAACACTTATGGTCTTGTGCTCTAATGGTTTTACTTAATTGAAATAGGATAAGTATCCAAGATATCACGGAAAGTCCATGGCCATAATATTCTCTATTAGACAGGCGACGCCATATTCTATTTGAAGCAAGGTCCTTAATTCAATCTGACCTACAATATAATCCCACACTCAGTGGATTAAGTAAGAAGTCTTACAACACCAGGTTAAAGTCAAACGCGTTTGTTTCGAATCACTGGCTTTAGGAGCACTGCTGTTTCATTTTGTTTGCATGACATTGTTTCTTTGAATGGTTGTGGGGGACGACGGTTAAGCCAGCATTAATTGCTGATTCATAACTACAATTGAGAACATAATGATCAATCACCCCTTTGAGCAACCTCTGGCCATACCATTCCCATCACCGCACAGTTCTGTCCGGAAGAGCGTTGGCCAACAACAGTGAAATTACAGGGAAACAAGACCTGAGGAACAATCAGTTCTCCGAAAGCTAGTGATACGAAACAAACCTCTTGGACTTTAACCTGGTGTTGTAAGATGTCTTATTGTGCTCACTCCAGTCCAACGCCGGCATCTCCGGTCATCACCAGAGTAAGCATGCGTTTTTATTGTTTGCATTACATTGTTTCCTTCGCTGGTTGTGGGGGACGACGGTTAAGCTCGCATTAATTGCTGATCTATAATTACAATTTAAAAATATATGATGATTCATCGCTTTGAGCAACCTCTGGCCGTACCATTAACATCGCCGCACAGTTCCGTCCGGAAGTGCATTGGCCAACGGTAGCGAAATGACAATGAAACAAAATGACCTGCAGCTTGGAGGGGAACCAGCACGTGATGGTGTTTCCATGCAGATGCGGCCCGTGCCCTTCTCACTGGTGGAAGTCGTGAGTTTGGAAGAGACAGCACTCGAATTGTCCATAAAACGATTCCAAAACCATCGAAATAATCACTTTCTGGAACGTATTTTCAAAGCATTCATGGACTTAGAGAACACTACAGCACAGAACAGGCCCTTCGGCCCTCAATGTTGTGCCGAGCCATGATCACCCTACTCAACCCACGTATCCACCCTATACCCGTAACCCAACAACCCCCCCCCCCCCCAACCTTACTTTTATTAGGACACTACGGGCAATTTAGCATGGCCAATCCACCTAACCCGCACATCTTTGGACTGTGGGAGGAAACCGGAGCACCCGGAGGAAACCCAAGCACACAGGGGGAGGACGTGCAGACTCCACACAGACAGTGACCCAGCCGGGAATCGAACCTGGGACCCTGGAGCTGTGAAGCATTTATGCTAACCACCATGCTACCCTGCTGCCCCATTTGACTTATTTGGCAGCAGTGCGCAGGATGAGTAACTCTGAGCCAGAAGGGCAAATCAAAGGTCCACCATAGGAACGTATGAGCCATGAAAGGAGCGTTCACATTCTGGCCAGGCCGCTTGGGTAACAACGAGAACAGATGTTCCAACGGAATTTTGTTTTAATTTTTGGTAAGTGGGCGTCGTTTGTTCGGTCATCAACATTTTCCCATCACTGGTTGCCCTTCAGTGGATGGTGTTGAGTTGTCTTCTTGAACCGCTGCAGTCCTTAAGATAAAGGTGCATCCACTGTGCTATTAGCGACGGAATTCTCTCCCTAATAATAATAATAAAACTGATATATTTATTAGTGTCGTAAATAGGCTTACATTGACACTGCAATGAAGTTACTGTGAATATCATTCGGGAACTTACCTTCGCAGGAACCCCAGGAGCAGCCTGGAATCGCGGAAGCAGTGTCCAGAGGGAGTAGCCTAACGACCGTTAAGTGTTTAAATTGAGCGCGGGCGGATTTAGTGCCTAGTCTCGCTCGGGATCGTACCTTCACAGGAATACCAGGAGCAACTGGGATTCGTGGTGTTTAAACTGAGCGCCAGGTGAAACTTATGCGGACGTCACACTTGCAAAAGGGAGAGCCACTTCTGATTGGCTCCCAATAAATCAGGTGACTCGTCTCCTTAACTCTTTCATTCCTTGGTTCACCGGAAGAGATTCGGAGCTACATTTTGTACGGTAAGAGAATGTTTATTTTTATTTTTCTATTCATAAAAGCAGCAGCCGTAAATTTTTATCAATGTCCAAACAAGAATTTAGTTTTTCGTTAACCTTGCAACAAAAAGAGGGAAATATATGTCAATTTGAGGGATTGCATGCCACTCCTGCATGATGTGGGGAATCATGGACACTTAAAGTGTCCCTAAGGACTAGATCTGTGGAAAGGGCATTCAGTTACAAATGCATGGATCGGTTAGGGCAGCTGCTCGAAGCACACACTTCGCTGAAATTGTCATAAATAATAGCTAGAGAGATGTGGTCACACCCAAGATACAGGAAGATATTTGGGTGACCCTCAGTCGGGTAGGCAGATAGTTCAATGATCCCCTATGACCGTCCCCTAATTTATAAAGGGGGCCGTTTTGGATACTGATGAGGGCGAAGGTCCGTTAGGGGACAACAGCAGCAGTAACCAGAGCGAAGGCACCACGACGAGCACTGCTGCGCAGACAGGGTGTATAAAGCGTAAAAAACAATAGTAGTAGGGGATTGAATTGTTGGGTGCAGATATCTGCTCCTCCGTGGCCTCAGAACAAATTTCAGAATGCAGTTTGGGATTTGGATTGCCTCCTTGGTGTCAGGGTACTGGATGTCTCTGAGCGGGATCAAAGTATCCGAAAACTGGAGGGGAATTTGACAGAGAGCATTGTCCACCTTCACACGAATGACATAGGTAAAAAAAAAAAGTAGCCAAGTTCTGCAACGACAATGTAGAGAGTTGGGTAGAAGTTCAAAAAGTAGAATCTCCAGGGTTGTAATATCAGGATTACTCCCCGTGCCATTTGCTGGTGAGGATAGCAATATGGTATCGTGAAGTTAAACACCTGGCTAAAGAACTGGTGCATAATGGAGTCCTTCAGTTTTTTGGATCACTGGGATGTCTTCCAGAGAAGGTGGGGCCTGTACTGGAAGGACGTGTTACACCTGTACTGGAGACACCTATATCTGGGACGATTGCTTGTATAGTTCGGGTAGTAAATTAATGTCGCAGGGGGGTACCCATCAGAACAATAAGTCAGCACGTTTTGAGACTGGGGATGAGTATGGCACCAGCGCCAAACTGGTTCAGAGGAAGGGCAGGCGGTGGAAGGAGTAATTCAGTGGTCGTGAATGTCTGTAGTGTGTCTGCTTCAATGCACGCAGTAAACAGCAGTAAACAGGAAACACTGATGAACTTAGCCTAGATTCATGCGCGGAACTTGGATGTAATTGCTATAATGGGGGCCTGATCACAAAAGGTTCGGGACTGGCAGACAAAATTTTCAGGATTAGGCAGGATTTGGAGGCCGATGTCTGGGAGAATTTGTTTCAGGGTAAATCAACATTTAACATGTGGGAGTCTTTTAAGGCGCATTTGATGGGAGTGCAGGACAGGCGTGTGCCGGTAAAAATGAAGGACAGTAAATTGGGATTCAGAAACTGTGGATGACAATGGTATGCGACAATAAGCAAAACGAAAAATGATGCGAACGCGAGGATCAGGCAACTCATAATAAAGGAAGCACTTGAAGAATACCAGTAATGTAGAAATGAGTCAAGATAGAGAAATACAGCACAGAACAGGCCCTTCGGCCCACGATGTTGCGCCGAACTTTTGTCCTAGGTTAATCATAGAATTTTGGACAATTTTTCATGGCCAATCCACCCAACCTGCACATCTTTGGACTGTGAGAGGAAACCGGAGTACCCGGAGGAAACCCACGCAGCCACGGGGAGGACGTGCAGACTCCACACAGACAGTGACCCAAATCGAAATCGAACCTGGGACCCTGGAGCTGTGAAGCAAGTAGCAAGTTAGGACGGCAACAAGGGATCAGTAAATGTGCTTGGCAGACAGAATTAAACAGAATCCCAAAGCATTGTCTACGTATATTAGGAGAAAAAGTTGGCCCATTCAAGGACAAAGGAGGGAAATTATATCGAACCTAAGGTCGGAGGTGCAATCTTTTTATTCAGTATTTTCAATCGCAATTCACAAAGGAGAGGGACACATTGATTAGTGGTGTCTCAAACGGATGAGTAAACACTTTAGAGCAGGTCGTTATTGCGGGTGAGGAAGGAGTGTTAAAAAGCATTAGGGTAGATAAATAACCAGGGCCATGTGGCATCTGTCCTTGATTTGTGAGGGAGACAAGAGAGGAATTCGCCGGGCTTCTAACATAAATGTTCGTATCCTCGTTGGCCACAGGAAAGATCCCATAGGATGGGAGGATAGGCAATGTTGTTTAAAAAGGGCTGAAGGGATGACCCAGGTAATTATAGGCCAGTGAGCTTGACGTCAGTGATAGTTAAATTGTTGGAAAATATTGTCAGAGATAGGGTCTATGTATATTTCGAAGTTAATTGTGTTAATAGCGACATATGGCATAGTTTTGAACGCGGTCGGTTATGTCTCACTAATTTAATTGAATTTTTTTTGGGGGGTGACAAAAATGATTGATGAGGGAAGGTTTGTGGATGTTGTGTACATCGACTTTAATAAAGCATTTGGTTTAAATTTCACGGGGTCAGGGATGAACTAGCTGGATGGATTCAAAACTGGCCTGGACATTGAAGACAGAGTGCAGCAGAGGAATAGTGTGTTTTCCGAATGGTTTTCTGTAACGAATGACGCTCCATAGGGATCAGTACAGGGACCTCTGCTATTTGTAATGTATATAAATGAGTTGGGAAAAAACGCTGCGGCCTGATTAGTAAGTTTGCGGATGATACGAAGATTGCAAGACTTGCGGATCGTGATGAAGATTTTCAGAGAATACAACAGGATACTGATAGGCTGCTAAATTGGGCGGAGGAATGGCAGATGGAATTTAACAAGGACAGATGTGAGCGAATGCATTTTGGCTGACCAATTCGAGTGGGAGCTATAAAATAGATGGCAGAACCATCAGCAGCGCAGAACAACAGAGAGATTTGGACGTGCAGGTACACAGATCCTTAAAAGTGACAGCACATGTGGACATGTGGAAAAAAATGCATATGACATGCTCGCCTTCATAGGGCGGGGTACAGACTAAAAACCTCGAAAATTAATCTGGTTATTCTGAACGTTGGTAAGGCCAAATTTTGAATACTGTGTCCAATTCTTGTCACCATGCTACCAGAAGGAGATTGAGGTTTTGGAGAGCGTGCTGAAAAGGTTTCACAGTTTGCTGACTGGTAGGGAGAGGATTAGGTATGAGGAGAGGTTGAATAAACTGGGATTGTTCTCCTTAGGGAGACATAGTCTGAATAGCGATATGATAGAAGTCTGTAACAGTATTTGTGGTATAGATAGGGTGAACAGTTGGAGATTTGTTTCCAGGGCGGAATTGAAAATTACAAGGGCGCACAAATTCAAGCTGAGGGGGCATAGGTTCAGTGGTGCCATGCAGGCGACGTTTTTTACAGAGAGGGTGATTGTGGCCTGGAATGCACTGTCAATTGAGGTAGTTGAGGCAGATATGTTAGCGACCTTTCGGGCTTATCCAGATAGCGTAAGAAATCTAACAACAGCAGGTTAAAATCCAACAGGTATGTTTGAAATCACTAGCTTTAGGAGCACTGCTCCTTCCTCAGCTGAGGGAAGAGGTAAGTTCCAGAAGCACGTATATAGAGAAAGTCAAATAGGCACGACGGCACCTTAAATGCGAGCATTTGCAGGTAATTAAGTCTTCACAGATCCAGACCTCTTTTACCCCTCGCTCTGGATCTGTAAAGACTTAATTACCTGCAAATGCTCGCATTCCAAGTATCGTCTTGCATCTTTGACTTTGTCTACATATATATGTTTGTGGAACCGACCTCTTCATTCATCTGAGGAGAGAGCAGTGCTCCTAAAGCTAGTCATTTGAAACACAACTGTTGGATCTTAACCTGGTGATGTAAGTCGTCTTACTGTGCTTACCCCAGTTCGTCGCCGGCATCTCCACAAAATATTTGGATAGGCACACGAATAGACGTTCGTACACAAATTAGCAGACGTTTAGTCTAGATAGAATACGTAATCGGCGCAGGTTTGCAGGGCCGAAGGGCCAGTTCCTGTGCTATATTGTTACTTGTACTTGTTCTTTGAAGCCTACTCGTGACAATAAGCGATTTTCATTTCATTTATTTGATCATGTTCTTTTTCCAATATGAACCATGAACAAAGATTTAAATGATCACCAAAGCCATTTGAGGACATTGGAACTGAAGAGTTAATTTTATAGACAGGCATTGGCCTCTCCAACAGTGTCATCTGCGTTACTCGCCGTTGATCATGGACTGATGAATACTTACTGTGATATTTCAGTTGGCAGAAACCAATCGTATCGACAATTCCCAAAACGCTACCTTGGCGCTTCAACTTCATGTTCTGCCCTTGTCACTCGAAAGTACATGTGTCCGTGCCCTGCTGCATCAGCGAATTGAGGTAAGAAGAGCAACTGCTAAATGGTGCGTCCCCTCTGTATCCCATTGGGAAAAAATAAAGTTCATGCATTCGAAATAACCACTATAGAGGTCATTCATTCAGTGGTGGAAAAACTTATTTTTTTAGCAAACTTGTCATTCTATTATTGATTTGTAATTTCGGCGTCATCTCGCAATGATGCCGATGCTGCCAAGGAAGGGGATAGAGACACCTGATCATACCTGAACTTATTTCATTTCTGCAGCCACAGTCCAATTTAGAGATCAGTAACGCTGGGAAGCAGAAGCAAATTGTCGGAAGAGGGTAGAGGCGGTTTTGAAATATGACGAGTCCGTAGGTAGGCTGGCTCAACTGCTCCTTGAAGAAACAGATAATAGTATTTTTATGTGGTGACGAGAGGGATTTCACTTCATCAATCAGCTATCTCATTCTCCTGCTCTGCAGGATGGAAAATCCTTGGAAGCTACTTTTTGTTTCTGTAAAGTCTTTGAGATCAGTGCTTTCGTATAAACTGTGTCCTTTTTTCAGTTCCTGTAACTTTTCTCTGCTTTTCTTTCCTGATCCGTTCCAATTGAAATCCATTACCAAAGACAACAAACCAAGCCCATTACAAGTATTGATCAGCGTTAATTCTGTATTCAGGAGGTGTGTTTGTTTTGGATTAAATGATAAAGTGCAATCATGTCTGTTGTCAGACGTAGTGGAAAGTATCCCATTGTACTTGATAACAAAAAACAAGAGGGGCAGCCACGGTGTTTCGACTGGTAAATCTGATTCAATGAAAATCACATTACCAGGTTTTCCGGCTTTTATCACATCCGCATGGAGACGTCCTATACATACCTTTTTGCTGACATTACCCCCAAATTAGAACCCCTATTAAACGTCAACAAAACGTAATTGTCTGTAAATGGCGTGGATACCTTCTGCAACATGTAAATGCAACGGTTTACTGTGGTTTCTCTTTTTAAAACAAAGTCTCTGAATTTGATGCCAGTATTCAAAGCCCTCACGCTGCGCCATCACGAAATGTATGTTTCAAAACTATTTTGAGGAATTGTATGAATGATTTATTTTAATCCCTACGAATCACATGGATTACATTTGCTTTGGGCAGCATACTGACCGTGTCTTCAACACACAAGTCTCGGTGGAACATCTGCACAACTGTTACTCATTATTTGAACTGCAATGCATTGAGATTGATAAATGACGTGCAGAACATCAACTAAAATAAGGCCTGGCCATTGCATAATTCTAGTTTTTAATTACATTTCAAATTAAGTTATATGCTTAATTAAGTTACAGCTGTGGCTAAATTTCTGACTTACTGATTTATATTACATTATTGAAGTGATTGCTTGAAGTGAAGGGCACTTCATGAGAAACAAAACGCTTTGAGGCTTTCGGAAGCCCCTATATGTTTGCAAACTTTACTTCTTTACCTTTGACCGTCCCAAAGGTGAAACGATTCGTGATATTACTCCGTTTCCCCAGCATTGATTGTTTATGTGGGCTATAAACTTTGCTTCTACATTTCCTCTGCTACAAAATAGCTCAATGTGCTCCCTCATACTGTTACAGATGCATTCTGGCAATTACTATTTACTTGTAACCAGTAATTATGTGTAAGCCTTTTGGAGGGATACAATTTCAGCAACAAATTCCTGTTGTAGACAATGACAGCATTGTTTTTCACATTCCCATAAAGAAGCAGGATTTATCCTCCGTTCCCCTGTACAGGATATCCATGACCAGATTAACAATATGTAGCTTTATTATGACAATGTTACGCTTTTTGTACATTGGAAAGGACAGTCTATTCTGTCTGATTTTGCAACATTCCGGGCGCAGAGAATGAAGGATTCCACATTGACACGACTTGGCAGCAAAATTCACGGAGAGACACTATGTGTAAAAAATGTAATTTACAATTAATAACCCATGTTCAAAATTCTAGTGGAATGTCAGTGTCATCTCAAAACCCTTGCGGACACTAGGAATCAGAAACAGACGACAACTTAATCGTGTAGGCACTTTTGTTTAATCCGTGGATGCTGTGGAATTTCGTACTATTACAATAAAAAGAGAGAACAGACAGGTACGTTTAATCACTGCAAACGAAGAAATAGCTACTAAAAGGTTTGCATGAAATAGGGAAATAAGCATATTGCAGGCCTATTTTGATGTTGCGTTCAGCGGTGACAGAATAATTTTCAGCGAGGTATAGCACAAAGAGTATGACTATGTATATTATAAATAGATCAACAGTCGAGCAAACGAACTGAGGCCAAGTGCCTAAATATACTTCCTTGGAGAGCAATAAGATACTTTTGGTGACTTAAATTTGCACGGCGCATTTAGCATAATTAAACGTCGCAAAGCATATGAGAGAAGAGTTTTTAAACAAACCCTGCAATGATACCACACACATATATTTTCCTAAAGCAAATGAACGCTTTTTCAAAAATATAATTTCCGCTGTGTTATTGAAGCACTGGAGGTGATCTCATGGGTTTCGACAGTAATGAAATAAACTGCAGTCCCATGGAAATAGGCTGGTAAAAAGACAGCTGACACAGAAATTGCCCAACATGCAGGACTGTACAGAACCTGAAGGTTTGGAGACTTATGGGATAAGGTCATGCAGGATTTAGAGATATAGCAAATTAATTAGAAATAGCAGAATAAATCTCGAAAAGTTATTTCAGATGGAAGAAACGCCAAATCTATAGGCACGGAAGTTCGTGTTTGTCTTATATAACTTGATAGCAAATATATTACGGTTCCAATCGGGTGAACTGCCTGCATATGTTTTTTTTGTGTGTGGGGATGTAGGCACTTGGATAGGAAATTGCGTGGGTTGCAGCAAACAGACTGATCATTTATGGCTGCTATTTAGATTGGAGCAATGTTCATTGGGGAATTATGCACGCGTCAGGTTCGGGGTATTTTCTTTTCATTGTATATAGATATCACCTTCGGATTTATTAATTGGGGCTACAAGTACCTTAGAAAGGACGTAACGTTGGATTTGTGCAATACATTAGTTGGGCTCCATCTGGGGCTTTGCGTCTATTTCAGAGTGCCAAACTTGAAAGATCCTGGAAAGTCATGGCATGCGTAAAATGGAATGTCTCGTGATAATGAGCTATAGCAGCAGTGACAGATTGTGGACCTTGGAATTGCATTCCTTGGAGAAACGTCGGCGACAAAGAGATTTAATAGATCGTCGTGGGGGACGTGGACAAACAAAATACTAAGAAAGTGTTTCCATGCAAGAGAGCATGAATGACTAGTGGATACATTTTTTATTCAGAAAAGGGTAATTGGCAAAAGATGGAAAAGTATTTGAGAAAACCAAAACACGGAAAGGGTCAATGAAGTATTGAAGGAAGTAACTGAGTGTCTGGTTGAGGCAGGTTGGATCGAGGTATTCAGGAGATAACTGTTATTTGAAAATAAATAATGTTCAGAGTTATGCGAATAGGACAGGGGAGTAGTAACATTTAGAATCCTCATTCTGATAACAAATGCGATGTTCATCGGCCAAATGGCCTCGTCCTGCAATGTAAATATTCTGCGATTCGCAGATATGTTAATTGTTATTTAGTTGCAATGATTTGTTGTTTACGGATAAATGCTTACATATGTGGAAAACGATACTGCGGTAAGAAAGCAACTATTGCTCGCCACTTCGATGATACTCTCCACTTAAAATAAAGGAAGCAAAATGTGCAGTGTTAAAACATGCTAATAACCCTATTTTCACCACAACCATTGAACTTTCTCCGGCGTATATATTTCGAGGGCAATGTATACGAATGCAAGACGGTTGGATAAGTCGGGTTTTGTAAATGGGATCAAACAATGAAACTAATCCAGGTTAGCTCCAGTGCTACTTCACTTAGAAATGTGTAAACAATTGAAGATCCGCGTTTCATCCGGGAGCAATGATTCAACTCTGTTACTTTTGCGCACTCTAGTGATTTGTTAAGACATTTAGTCAATAGATTATTACTTCCGTTTTGCGGTGCACCGCAATCGATGTCAAAGGGCAAGACATTTTTCATTCAATGTTGGATTTTAATTATCACTCAGAAAAAGGAGGAGTTAAAGTGTTCCAAAAGCCTCTTGGAAGTGAGCGTACAACGCAGAACATTGCATCAGCAACTCATCACTGACCTGGTTAAACGCTTAGTAATGGATGCAAGCAACGCCAATCAAATATGAAAACAGGTGCTCGTGTTAATTGCAGTAACGTTCTGAAAACGGAATTACTTGTTTTGAAGCTGCGGCAGAACGTCTGTATTGTTTGTCAACGACACGTTAATAAAACTGCTGTGAGAAGGCAGCAAACAGCAGAATTAAATGTTACCTTTCGGTTAAATTGTAAGTTTACGAAAAATAAATGAACACATATAATCACAGACAATAGCAGGAATGATTCGCTGCAACCCCCCCCCCCCCCACCCCACCACCCCAACCGGCACCAATCGCAGCTTCACCTGTCTGTTCGCCCCCAACCTCCCCTACTAGTTATTTTTTTTAGTGTTGTATTAGATTCGTATTTTATATTACATGTACTTTAGTTATTTGCATGTGACAGCACTCTTCAAAAACTTGAGAGGGATGAGCTGCATGCAGTCTGCTCTGATAACATCGCCTCGATCAATGCCCCCCTTGCCGGATCGCGCGCGCAGTTCATTTATCTTTTAATGTCGACGGAAAAGCGGGTGTTGTTAACCATCCGCGTAAAATGTCAGTTAGGCGTGAGCATTCCCCTGTTCTGATCTGGGATATTTTGTCCTTTCAGTCGGGTCCCCTCTTTGTGTCCTTATTCTTGGCCTCCGTTTTCAGCATCCGCGGTTTCCGTCACGCCTTCCCCCCTCCATTCCACACTCCTCCTCACATTATTCTCTCCCCTTATTCTTTGGCGCTTATGGCCCCGCTACAGTGCCACCGCCCCGCCTACTCCACCCAAAGCCGTTTGTTCAAACAGGACCTGGAACAAGTTGGTGAGTAGCTTTCCGGTCTTCTGGAATCCCTCTTCCGACTCCCTAAGGTGTACGAAAGTTTTTCCCTGTCGTTACATTCCGACAAATTAACCTGCAGCTTTTAATGGTGCTGCTGATCGCCAGCCGGTCACGATTCTTCCCGCAGGCGATCGGTGAAATAAAGGCAAGGGCGCTCACGTTCGACAGTTGCTATTTCATTCCGCTCCTTCGTGTCCGTGGGTATGATCACATCTCCTTTGGGAGGAATATTTTGACTTGTAGGTTTTGCAGTTCTTCCCGATTGGACATTGGCATATTCCCGTCAGCTCCTCTAAAGTCGCAAGTCTGTTGTCTGTATCGAAGTCCCTGACTGTCAGCGTCCTCTCATCCTGGCTCCTCCTCTTAAATATGTCGTCTATCATGACTGGCGCAGAACTGTGGTTATGGCGGATGGGGACCATGTTGACATGTCGGCGAGACTGAAGTGTTGTGTGATTTGTCTCCATATCCAGAATGTGGCAATGGCCAGTGGGCTTTTATTGTGTTTGGCCCGTGGGGGCAGCATGCCGCTGTGTATTGGGCTCGAAGGGACGTCCCTATACAGAAACTCTCCTCCATCCTGACACATTCTGCGTCTAGTTCCTTCACCCTTCACCTCACTCTCTCTGCTGTTGCCACCCAGTTGCAGTCAGGAAGGTTTGGGATGGCCAGAGCTCCCTTACATATTTTTCTTTGTCGGATCCTTTTGGGAAAAAATGAATCCTCCTCTCCACCAGCCACTCGACCCCTCCCCCCACAGCGAACGCCATAATCAGTTCATTAACTGTGTTAAAGACATCCTTGGCTATCTAGATCTGTGTGAATCTGAAGAGGAATCTGAGCACCGCCTTCATCTTAATCGTCGGCACCGACCCACACGGGCATTGAGTGCAATTTTTAGACATAACCCCGTTCCGGTTGTTTGTTGCATTTTGGCTGCCAGAAACATATGTGGTCTAGATTGATATACCTTCTTAAGGAATTACAAACATTTTAGTCTTTGTGTTAGGATACCAATGGTTTAAAAGAGAAAGCTTCGTTGACACTATCATGCGGAATGTGGTGCAAAACACCCCATGGAAATGAAATCAACAGATATCAAACTCGTCTCATCCATCCTGTCCAAAGCTCCTGACCGCTAATATAAGTTGCAAATTTCTTATTCACCTGTGCACCCTTTAATGTACATTAGAATGGTTTTAAGGGGGCGACCTCAATCTGCAGGGATGCACCGGAGTCGGAATAGTCTTATTCAATATTTTATTACGTGTTTTCCGATTTGAAAACGGTTGAGAAGAGATTGTGCATTTGTTATCTTGGTGGAGAAAAGAGGTCAGTTCAACATTTTTTAATGTCGAGATGGTTGCACAATAAGTAGAAACCGTAACGGCGTGCCGCTAGAACAGGTGCAGGAGAAGCGCAAATTGACAATGACCGCCGATAGCAACTTTCGAATGGCTTGTAGCAGGGGAGAGTTAACATTTCTGAATTAAGAGCATGTTATTTGCGATGGAAGTCAGGGACATGAGGAGGCATACCACAGAGCACAAAATATTGATTTGTGTTAATTTACGTTACCAAATCTGTTTTTTAAATGGAAGTTTAATTTAGGGGGGACCATTGATCCACCCTGCACATATTTTTTGCGTCGAGGGCGGAAGACCAACGCAAGCACAGGGGGAATTTGTAAACGTCACATGCACAGTGACTTGGGCCAGGATCGACCCAGCGTCTCTGCGTCGTGAGGCAGCATTGCTAACCACACCGCCACTGTGCTAACCCATTACTTATTGTTAATGAGTTCAAAGGAATTAGTTGCAAAAGGGAAAGGGTAAAGTGCAATAGCAAAGATGAGGATCTGAAGTCACAGCTAAAGATGTAATCCACATGTATTCCACATAATCATTTCCTAAAAGGATATTGGTGAGCCAGATAAGTAATTAAGACAGTACTTTTTTCAGCATTATTAGACTTTCTTACAGATTGTTATTCAATCAATCTGCCGTGAAGAGGTCTGCACCTGGATCCCTGAACTTTGCCCTGCGTCTCTGGATTAATTGTCTGGAGAATTGAGCAAGGCACTACCATTGTCACCCGCTAGAGAGGTAATGCAGAGATAAACAAAATAGATAAAATAAAGGGACCGGAAACGTGCTAAGTAGAAAGGTCCTGCCGAGTCTCTGACATCCATTCGAAAACACGTTAAGAAGTTTGGAAGTGCGACAAATGCTCAGAAGGCGACGAATGTGCCATTGGAAACTGGTCGAGCATGACGGAAAATTATCCTGATTTTTCTGCCATATTCATGTAGATTGGATGACGTATGGAGTCCTGTGTGTATTTTAAGTAAAGCAGTGTTGTGCTTTATGTTCACTTGATCACATCTCATCTAGAAGGCTTACTACGTGTTGTTCATCTTTTCAGTGATGGCATGGGTCATCTCCGCCTGGATAACGTGCCCAAGATTCTACAGTGTGACGTGAACTAAATTTATGAATTAAATGAGAGTGTGTAATTTAAAAAGCCATGGTAACGAAATTAAACTTCAGTATGCAAACGAAAGAAGCTGAAAACTTTGATTATTATTGCATTATTAGTATCTGTATGATGCTTTTACACTGTGTATTGTGATGATGGTGATTATTATGATTGTGGTGATGATGAAGATGATGATGAGTACGGTAGTGACGACATTGGTGGTGATGATAATGGTGGTGACGCCAATGCTGCTGATGGTGTTGGTGATGGTGGTGACGATAATTGGTGTGGTGATTATCCCGGTGATGGTGTTGCTGATAATGATAATATAAACCATAATTTATATACTTGTCACGCGTTGGCTTACATTAACATATGAGGTTACTGTGAAAGGACCATAGTCGCAACATTCCGGCGCCTGTTAAAGTACACAGCGGCAGATTTCAGAATGTCCAATTCACCTGACAAACACGTTTTCGGGACATGTGGGAGGAAAAAGGAGAACACTGATGAAACCCACAGACATACAGGGAGAACGGGCAGACTCCGCACAGACAGTGGCCCAAGTTGGATCGACCCTGGGACACTGGTGATGTGAAACTACCATGCTACTCACTGTGCTGCCGTGCTGTCCAATGATAATGACGGGAATGGCGATTATTGTAATGGTGACATTGTTACTATTATTCCACTGATATGTAGAAATGGAAGCACTCGAAAGAAAATTAAAAGACACAGGTCAGACATAAGTCAAATTCAATATATATGTACATAGAAAGATCCGACATGTACAGCCCTGCATTATTGTAAAATCCGCGCTACGCGTGGTTGTATCTACCAAAGACCTGAGCTGCCCAATATGTACGAATATGCTGCAAACCCTCTATAGTTCTGCAGACACAACTGAATAGAGACAAAAATGGATTTCACGTGTCATCTTGATGACATATTCAATCTTGTTAATCTTTCACACGTTACATACTTTCTTCCAGTCATTCTTAATGTTTGCAGCGTGTTACGGTTTCATTTGTTTTCTGGCGTTACCTAAGGGTTGTCATCTCCCTCATGGTCATCGTTTTTGTGTCCTTAATTGCCGTTAGGATTGCAGAGACTGTTATTGAAGATGTTCATGGTCTCTACCTGGTGGAGTTTCTTAAGCATTGCAAGGTTGCACATTCACTGTGATCGTCCAACTCTGGCTTCTGGATCATGCGATCTGTTCGAATCAATCAATAATTGTCAGCTGTGGGCAGCACGGTGGCCCAGTGGTTAGCATTTCTGCCTACGGTGCTCAGTACCTGGGTTAGAATCCCGGCCCTGGGTCACTGTCTGTCAGGAGTTTGCACATTATCCCTGTGCTTGCGTGGGTTTCTCCCCCACAACCCACAGATGTGCAAGTTAGGTGGATTGGCCAAATTAAATTGCCCCTCAATTGGAAAAAATAATTGGGTACTCTATTTTTTTTTAAATAATAATAATTGTCAGCTCTGCTTCAGCTGCTTGCCTCCATCGATTGGAAAACAGGGAATGCCATTCAGAATCAACCTCTTGAAATTAGAATTTGGCAAAATCTGATTTTTAAAATATTTTATTTTAAGTTGTGTCCAGTTCTTTCTTTTTTTAATGTAGCTTATAAGAACTAGGAGCAGGAGTAGGCCATCTGGCCCCTCGAGCCTGCTCCGCCATTCAATGAGATCATGGCTGATCTTTTGTGGACTCAGCTCCACTTTCCGGCCCGAACACCATAACCCTTAATCCCTTTATTCTTCAAAAAACTATCTATCTTTACCTTAAAAACATGTAATGAAGGAGCCTCGACTGCTTCACTGGGCAAGGAATTCCATAGATCACAACCTTTTGGGTGAAGAAGTTCCTCCTAAACTCAGTTCTAAATCTACTTCCCCTTATTTTGAGGCTATGCCCCCTAGTTCTGCTGTCACCCGCCAGTGGAAACAACCTGCCCGCATCTATCCTATATATTCCCTTCATAATTTTAAATGTTTCTATAAGATCCCCCCTCATCCTTCTAAATTCCAACGAGTACAGTCCCAGTCTACTCAACCTCTCCTCATAATCCAACCCCTTCAGCTCTGGGATTAACCTAGTGAATCTCCTCTGCACACCCTCCAGCGCCAGTACGTCCTTTCTCAAGTAAGGAGACCAAAACTGAACACAATACTCCAGGTGTGGCCGCACTAACACCTTATACAATTGCAACATAACCTCCCTAGTCTTAAACTCCATCCCTCTAGCAATGAAGGACAAAATTCCATTTGCCTTCTTAATCACCTGTTGCACTTGTAAACCAACCTTCTGTGACTCATGCACTAGCACACCCAAGTCTCTCTGAACAGCGGCATGCTTTAATATTTTATCGTTTAAATAATAATCCCGTTTGCTGTTATTCCTACCAAAATGGATAACCTCACATTTGTCAACATTGTATTCCATCTGCCAGACCCGAGCCCATTCACTTAACCTATCCAAATCCCTCTGCAGACTTCCAGTATCCTCTGCACTTTTCGCTTTGCCACTCATCTTAGTGTCATCTGCAAACTTGGACACATTGCCCTTGGTCCCCAACTCCAAATCATCAATGTAAATTGTGAACAATTGTGGGCCCAACACGGATCCCTGAGGGACACCACTAGCTACTGATTGCCAACCAGAGAAACACCCATTTATCCCAACTCTTTGCTTTCTATTAATTAACCAATCCTCTATCCATGCTACTACTTTACCCTTAATGCCATGCATCTTTATCTTATGCAGCAACCTTTTGTGTGGCACCTTGTCAAAGGCATTCTGGAAATCCAGATATACCACATCCATCGGCTCCCCGTTATCTACTGCACTGGTAGTGTCCTCAGAAAATTCCATTAAATTAGTTAGGCACGACCTGCCTTTTACGAACCCATGCTGCGTCTGCCCAATGGGACAATTTCTATCCAGATGCCTCGCAATTTCTTCCTTGATGATAGATTCCAGCATCTTCCCTATTACCGAAGTTAAACTCACTGGCCTATAATTTCCTGCTTTCTGCCTACCTCCTTTTTTAAACAGTGGCGTCACGTTTGCTAATTTCAAATCCACCGGGACCACCCCAGAGTCTAGTGAATTTCGGTAAATTATCACTAGTGCATCTGCAAATTCCCTAGCCATCTCTTTTAGCACTCTGGGATGCATTCCATCAGGGCCAGGAGACTTGTCTACCTTTAGCCCCATTAGCTTGCCCATCACTCCCTCCTTAGTGATAACAATCGTCTCAAGGTCCTCACCTGTCATAGCCTCATTTCTATCAGTCACTGGCATGTTATTTGTGTCTTCCACTGTGAAGACCGACCCAAAAAACCTGTTCAGTTCCTCAGCCATTTCCTCATTTCCCATTATTAAAACTCCCTTCTCATCCTCTAAAGGACCAATATTTACCTTAGCCACTCTTTTTTGTCTTATATATTTGTAAAAACGTTTACTGTCTGTTTTTATATTCTGAGCAAGTTTACTCTCATACTCTATCTTACTCTTCTTTATAGCTTTTTTAGTAGCTTTCTGTTGGCCCCTAAAGATTTCCCAGTCCTCTAATCTCCCAGCAATCTTTGCCACTTTATATGCTTTTTCCTTCAATTTGATACTCTCCCTTATTTCCTTAGATATCCACGGTCGATTTTCCCTCTTTCTTCCGTCCTTCCTTATTGTTGGTATAAACCTTTGCTGAGCACTGTGAAAAATCGCTTGGAAGGTTCTCCACTGTTCCTCAACTGTTCCACCATAAAGTCTTAGCTCCCAGTCTACCTTAGCTAGTTCTTCTCTCATCCCCTTGTAATCTCCTTTGTTTAAACACAAAACACTAATATTTGATTTTACTTTCTCACCCTCCATCTGTATTTTAAATTCCACCATATTGTGATCGATCCTTCCGAGAGGATCCCTAACTATGAGATCATGAATCAATCCTGTCTCATTACACAGGACAAGATCTAGGACCGCTTGCTCCCTCGTAGGTTCCATTACATACTGTTCTAGGAAACTATCGCGGATACATTCTATAAACTCCTCCTCACGGTTGCCTTGACCGACCTGGTTAAACCAATCGACATGTAGATAAAAATCCCCCATGATAACTGCTGTACCATTTCTACATGCATCAGTTATTTCTTTGTTTATTGCCTGCCCCACCATCTCGTTACTATTTGGTGGCCGATAGACTACTCCTATCAGTGACTTTTTCGCCTTACTATTCCTGATTTCCACCCAAATGGATTCAACCTTATCCTCCATAGCACCGATGTCATCCCTTACTATTGCCCGGATGTCATCCTTAAATAACAGAGCAACACCACCTCCCTTACCATCCACTCTGTCCTTCCGAATAGTTTGATACCCTCGGATATTTAACTCCCAGTCGTGACCATCCTTTAACCATGTTTCAGTAATGGCCACTAAATCATAGTCCTTCACGATGATTTGTGCCATCAACTCATTTACTTTATTCCGAATACTACGAGCATTCAGGTAAAGTACACTTATGTTGGTTTTTTTACCTCTGTTTTGAATCTTAACATCTCCAGTTTTATTCCTTTTGTTATTACTGGGCCTATTCACTGTGCTCCCCTCAGTCACTGTACCTTGTACTGTCGCCCTTATGGATTTCTGACTATGTCTTCTCTGCCTTGCACTTTTCCCCTTACTTCGTTTTGTTTCTGTCCCTGTTTTACTACCTTCCAACTTCCAGCATTGGTTCCCATCCCCCTGCCACATTAGTTTAAACCCTCCCCAACAGCTCTAGAAAACACCCCCCCTAGGACATCGGTTCCAGTCCTGCCCAAGTGCAGACCGTCCGGTTTGTACTGGTCCCACCTCCCCCAGAACCGGTCCCAATGCCCCAGGAATTTGAATCCCTCCCTCTTGCACCATCTCTCGAGCCACGCATTCATCCTATCTATCCTGACATTCCTACTCTGACTAGCTCGTGGCACTGGTAGCAATCCTGAGATTATTACCTTTGAGGCCCTACTTTTTAGTTTAACTCCTAACTCCCTGAATTCCGCTTGTAGGACCTCATTTCCTGGCCGCTGACGGTATGAAGCACATCAAAGCTCGCGTTTGTGCTGCTTGCAACAATTAATAACTAATAATATTGCTGTCTGAAGTTAGGATATATTTTTTAATAAATTCAGAGAACACAATTCATTTTTTCCAAAAAAGAGGCAATTTTGCATTGCCAATCCACCTAGCCTCCACATTTTTTTGGGTTGAGAGGGCGAAATCCATGCAAACACGGGCGGAATGTGCAAGTTCCGCTCGGACAGTGACCCAGAGCCGGGATCGAACATGAGAGCTCGTTGCCAAGAGACAGCAGTGCGAACCACTACGCCACCGTGCTGTCCCGTAATTTCGATTATTTATTATTCACCAGGAACATTTCCTTAATCCGATGATAATTTTTCGGCTGCTGTTTTACCGTCCGTGGTACAACAGGAAAGACAATGATGTCTGTCTCGTTTTATCTATAATTCTGTGGTAGCGGACTGGAGTCTGCCATTGCACATTCCGATTTCAAAATTTCGCTCAGTGGTTGACACAAAACATGTGTTCTAATCATGCTCTGTTATTGATATTGACTCATACGGCAACTGGCGCCAATACTCGACATGAATTGTCTGATCACTACCACGGCTGGTGTGAAACATTGACAATCTAAGACCTCATTTTTGTGCTAACGACAACACTGAATGTCTGCCAACATGAAAATTTTCTGAATCTTTCGTTTAATCTGCTGTCGTTTCTTATGCCGCATTTTTACAATGTCGCCCTCATGTATCTGCATAGTCTATCACTGAATAATCCTATGATATTTACAACACTACTTCTTTTGGGGGTAATTTCTAAATCATGGACACTATATGACTTTAAATGTTGAGGCTGGATATCTTGGTGCAATTGAATTCATTTTGACGACACTGCAAAGGAGACTCTCGTTTTTAAATAACAGTGCTTTTTACAGGCTTAAAGAGCTGCGTCACTCACATATTCATTTGTTGCAAAGAGAAATTATATATTCTCTTAAATGTTTCCTGATCTTCATAACAGCTGTACTTTCACATCAGTGTAGGACATGAATTCGGATAACCTGAAGGGTACAACATATAATTTCTATCAGCATCGTTCATATTTTTAAGTCTTATCCTGAACGGTTACACTGAATGTGAGAACAGATTTCAAATTAATGTAATTACTTATATCTGTCAAATCCGGTATTGTTGACTCAATCAGGGGATATGTGATTGCAAACTAAATTACGTTCGCCAAAGTCATGCTCCTGATATTTTCAACATGTTCATGTTTTCCTGTTTTTGCTTTTCTTCTTGCAGAAGATATGCTGAGGCAGTGTCAGAAAGGTAATGAATTATGAAATGAATGCACACGCGGAATGGTTCTTTCTGAAATCGAACCGAGCGATGCCTTCTGGACTATGTCTCATGTGGTCACGCTTGTCTTCTCAGAATTTGGAGAAAAGTGTAAAGCAGATGGTGAGTGAAAGTCAATATAATTTCTGCCCTAAATTACTGCAGAATTGCAACTATTGTATGAGTCTGCCAGATTAATCTTCACCGCTGGTGCTAAATTAAAGGCATTGAATTAGCTAATCAGTCTGCACATTGCATCAATTTGCTTGCAATTGAAGTTTCTCAAGGAGAACATTTGTAGTGTGTAATGCACTTCCAACTCTTCATCATACATCGGAGAATATCATAGAAATGTCAAAGCTCCGGTGGAGCCTTCTTCACCACTTACTCTTCAAACACAGTTCAGCAACTTTCAGTCTGTGGTATTTTCTCTTACAGTCCTCAATTTACACATATTTTCCACAAAATGTCACATATGTGTACAATGTTTCATATCATACTGTATGGAATACCATTTGAATTCATGAATGGCTGTATAATATAACCACTTAACTTGCCTACACCCCATAAGTATCACGTGAAGCAAGACACATTTCTGGTTATGCCACATCTACAATATTGTGTACAGTTCTACATAATAGGCAGGATCTGATCGTACTGGAGAAGGTGCACTGGAGATTCACTAGTAAGTTGCCTGATATGGAACACTTGAGCTATGAAGAGAGGCTGGATAGACTCAGGCAGTTGGCTTTGGACCAGGGAATGCCGAGAGGGGACCTTACTGAGCTGGGAAGATTATGAAGAGCATTATCAGCGTATATAGGAAGCAGCTTTTCCTGTAGTTGAAGCGTCATTAGTGAGGGACCATGAGTTTTAGTTGATTGCTAGGCGGTTAAGGTGGGATCGTAGAATATAATGTTTATTCCAAAAGGTGGTAAGTGTTTGGAATGCCCTGCCTGCAAGGATAATAGAGGGTAGAAACCTTACAATCCTTAAAAAATAACTGTTTAAGCACTTACATTCAAAATTATGGGCCAAATCATGGAAATTTGGACTTGTATAGTTTTAGTCTATTTTTGTCGGTGCAGACACGATGGACAGTGCTTCTGGACTGTATCAATCTCTGACGTGAATTGCAAAGGATGAATGTGCTCAGAGATGTTTTCAAACGACAGGCTTGAATGAATATGTTTCAGTTAGCTGAGAAGGATTGGCTATATACATTGTTGTTATTATTTGTCATGCATCTATGTTGATTACACAATCGCTGAATCTGTCCCCGTGTAATCGCATTTCAAATGATGTCAAGCGGCAGTCCCTGCAAAAAAAAGTTAAAACTTCTGGAAGGGACGAAAAAAGTAAACCATGCTCATGTTTACATTTGCTACTCCAAAAGATTAGGGCGAATCAAGGCAGCAGTTTGGTTGAAATGTGCTTGGAGTGCAATCGAAATTCAGTAATGCTTGATGGGAGAATAAACAATCCATGTCAACAAAATTTCGGTCAGTGAACCAGAGATAAATTGTGTCATACACACGTCCAGCAAAGATGAGAGAATTATGCAAAGTCACGGCGCTCTTTCGAGGACGCCAAATGGTTAAACCAACAGTACGAGCAGACATTCTTCATTTTTTTTTACAAGCGTATTGTTGTTTGTGGATGCCTCGTGTTGCTCGTTCTGGGTGAGTGTGCTTTACACTCAATTGGCTCTGTTTTATTCCTTAGCTCTGGAGTCGCCAGGTATCTTTAAGATACCGCCACGAGGTTCAAGTTCAAGTTCAGATCAATGACTCAATACACCAGTTAGTAAGTTCAAACAAGACACGTTTATTTTTGCACAGTTATTTGCTACTCATGCATATAATACTAAGACTAAACTGTTCCTTCTACTACTAAGTCAATACTTATCTGGAATAAGGGAACTGCCGGATCAGGGAACATTGGCCTCTTGCTTTGTCATGGATCCTCATGCTTTCAGTGGACCGAAGGGGTCAGTAGTGTCTACTCTCGTAGCGTGCGTTGTATGACACTTACTTGTCGGTCTAGCAATTGGCCAGGCCTCTCGTTCTCACGTTCAAGTTCCTGGAGAGCTGATTCAAAGGTATTCTGCTGGGAGGGCCGGCTAAGAGATCGAATTCGTCTTGGGACCTTACATTTATAGGTCCCAGGGGCTTCGCGCCCTTTTAGGCGGACCGCTAACTCACTGGTAAACGATTGGGTCTTATCCCAATCGATTGATACGAATCCCCCAACACTGAAGCTGTTCCTCGATCGCAGGGCGGTTCTCTCTAACTTGTTTCTGTCCTTTTGTTTCAGACTCCGTTGGCGCCGATAAGTTGACCTGCTATAGAATGTTTCTATTGCAGCTAATTGTTGTGTCCTTTGTGCCCGGGAACCACCGGGAATCGCTCAAATAGTATGCAAACTTGCTACATTCTATGCTGTCTGGTTCCTTTACAGACATAATCCACAGAGAGGTTCTGCAACCTGCTATTTTCCCTGCATGCCACTCAATGTTCCATTTTATGTCGGGAAGTGGCCAGCTTCGGTGGCTACACTCCCTCCTTGTGATTCTAACGCGATAGCGTGAAGGATCACACAACTACGGTGTCTTTGTTCCCTAACCTCAGCGAGTTCCATGGCCTCTGAACTTTCGTCAACTATGCAGAAAATTTTACCTACAATCTCTATTTGGCGCTATGTAATAAGGGGACATGCATTACCAAATCACAACAGGAACCTCTAACTCACCTTAAATAAACTACACTCAACTTACATTCCATCATTCTCTCTTCTTACCAGTAGAGAATTATAACAACATTCATGATACACTTCTCTGACACGGCAGTCGAGCTCAGAGATACATAAGCATTCAAAACACATTCCTTTATTTATATGGCAACAACGAAAAAATCCTTTATTACATTTCAAGGGGTTCGGGGGACTGATGGATACCGAAGATAGGGGATCTCATCCTATATACCGTCGAGGTACGAGAGCGGTATGCTCTCCTTCGCCATTTCCTCATCCTAAAAGTCTGTACTATGATGCAGCCAATTGCCAGTGCCAAAAGTGATTCCACTACATATGAAAAGCAGTGCCAATTCATAAATTTGTTA
The DNA here is from genome assembly GCF_902713615.1 of Scyliorhinus canicula. NCBI lineage: Eukaryota > Metazoa > Chordata > Chondrichthyes > Carcharhiniformes > Scyliorhinidae > Scyliorhinus > Scyliorhinus canicula. The sequence goes on from NC_052157.1 coordinate 93,753,731, forward strand.
CACCAGGTCGATTTACTGTTGCTTGTTACTGGGCTTTGAGCCGTCTGTGGAAGTGAAACATTAACGGCCGGTGGACTGGGTGTAAGGGTGTTCGCGTTAGCGCAACCACATGGATCCCATAATCTAGAATACAAAAATGAAAAACAGCTGCTACATCTTCTCTTCTCTTTTCGTGCTTTGATCTTCTCTTGCTTTGATCCTTTTCTTGGTCTCTCCTCTGAATGGCCAAGCTATGGGATCAAGCATAGTGTCTGCTAGTGATCCGTTTAACATCTTGAATTTTAGTATGTCTGTCATCTTATGCCAAGTGTCCACTTAAGATTGGTCACTCCATGTGACTCCCTCATTTTTTTTCCAAATCAAATTTAGTACCAGACATACACTTAACTACTGTGCTACTGCGAGCCGTCTCGCAGGCTTTGCAATTTACCATCCCAATGTTCCTGGATGTAAATAGCATGTGGAATGGCACAAAAGGGCTACCTAAGATAAAACATGCAAAACCAAACATTTAGAAACTAGACTTTCGAAATGAGGTACATATGGGCCGCGACGGGTAAGGTTTGGATGGAATCCCCAGGTAGTGTGTGCTGTGCTGTACCCGAGCTTAGGCTGACCAGAGGTGGGTCCTCAGACAGGGCAGGTCCTCAATTCCGTTTCTCCACTGCCTGAGCGACCTGAAACGAATGGGAAAGAATGTAGTCATCATGGGGGTTTCCTCTTCTGTCCTCCAGACAGAAGAGCATTTATGATACTGGAGCTAGCAAGCGCCGAGAGGTTTCGGTCGATATGCCTGTCGGCTGGACTTCATACATTTCACCTGATAAGGTGTCTGGCAAATTCTCAAAGGTATCGGCGGTCAAATTGAGTGTGTGTCCACAGAGCTACTGTTGCTGAAAAAAGAAACAAAACGCAAACAAACACACATGCAACAAACATACTGCAGGTTCCATCAGAAAAGGACACAGTTTATCTCTCTAGCGATTCCTCTTTTTACATCATCTGGACACCTCAATCATCATCCTCTACGAACAGGGTCGCAAAGGTTATCCCATGTCGGCAGTCAGACTTAAATTCGTCCTCTTCTCCCGGATCCCATACCCTTGTATGGATCAGGCGTGCTATGGTTGCATTGTGTGAACGGGGGTCCATCTCGTCGTTCCGGACGAGGCTGGATGAATTTTCGCGGTGCCAATGAGTTGCCTCAAAAATTGAATGAGCGAAAGTGTGGTCGTCATTGTGGGACGTGGGTTCTGGGTCTGGGGGCTATATGTATGTGATTTCAAAAGGATCACTGGAGTCGGTTTCGTAGTCGCTGTGTGTGGGGTCTGGTGTATTGGGGCAGTACAGACGCGTGCTGTGGCTGTCGTCAGAGTCACAGTGGCTGTCTCTGATGTGGCAGCTTGTGGCAGTGTCGGGACGCGTTCTAAAGTCAATGGGCGGAGTCGAGGTCGAATCCGATCAGGTGCTGGTTTATGAGGGGGAGGGTGGAAATGCGTCTCTTGTGGGCGGGGCGTGGAGGTCTGCTGCGTCAAGCATGACGTGATGTGTGTGGTTGGACTGTGTTCCATATGCCTTTAACTGGTTAATATGGAACCAGGCAGTCTTCCCATTGCGGTACTTTATTTTATAAACCAAAGGGCTGACTTTTTCCGCAATTGTGTACAGACCTGAGTACTTTGGGGCCAGAAATCTGCTGGGAGCATAAACAGACAGCATCACTTGCTGTCCAACCTGAGACTCTGTGGAATGTACTGTCCAGTTGAAAAGAGCCTTGCTCTGTTTCTTTTTCTTTTCCAATTTAACTGCGGCTGTTAACTGAGCCGATCTTACATTTTCCACTAATTGTTTTGCTGCTGTCTCGTGTGTGAGGGACGTCACTTCTGGGCTGGTCATGTCGAGTCCTAAAAGGAATTCAGAACCTTTCATGGGGCATCCGGTCATGAATGTGTGTGGGGTGAAACCTGATGAAGCTGAAGCAGTATTCCTTAAAACCATAAGTGCGAATGGGAGCACCGAATCCCAAGTCGTATTATTTTCCTGGACCATCTTTCTAGGGGTCGATTTTAGAGTCCAATTCATGCGTTCCACTATACCGCTGGATTGCGGGTGGTACGCAATGTGGAAATTTTGTTTAATGCCGAATAGGGTCAGGGCATTCTTCATGACACGTCCTGTGAAATGAGATCCGTGGTCCGACTTAATACTTCTGGGTAGTCCCCATCTAGCAAAGATGTTGTGTGTCAGGACCTTTGCGGTTGTTTTGGCCGTGTTAGTTCGTGATGGGAATGCCTCTACCCGTTTGGTGAATGTATCAATGACCACCATAACGTATTTATAGCCATTCCTTCATGGGGGCAATGGACCTATAAAATCGATCTGAAGGTTAGTCCAGGGCCCATTAACGGGGTGAGTGTGACCAAGCTGTGCCTTCTTAGAATACCTTTCCGGGTTATTCTGTGCACAATTAAACAATTCTCCATGTAATACGTTACATCTTCTCTCAAGTCTGTCCACCAACAGAGCTGTCTCAGGTCTGCTGTGGTGGGGTCTATCCCTTGGTGTCCATGACTGTCATGGAATAGGCAAATCATTTGATTCCTGTTCTTCTCAGGAACCACATACAGTTTATCTTTCAGCACCACACCATCATGTGTGGTCAGAGCCTGTTTAAACTTGTCATACGGGGCAGAAAACTTTCCTCTCATAATCTCCCTGAGATTGCTGTCCTGTTTCTGGGCCTGTACTAGATCCTTAATGTTTGTCTGTGAGACCTGAACTGAACTCACAGGAGCGCTAGCCGGGGGTGTCCAAAAATGTCCGTGCCTGGAACCTGCCTTTGCCCGTGCGCCGGCTTTCACATTTTCAGGCGGGGATGACCGATGATGGCTTCTCTCTTTAATTATCCCGTAAATCCTATCCTTTGCCAGTTCTAGGATATGGCGGAGCAATGGGGCTGATGGAAGGGGCTTTCCATCTGCGGAAACAAAACCTCTTGTATTCCACAGGGGAAGAAAATCTGTCAAACTGTTGCAGACATATAGACTATCAGAATATTTATCTGCTGGGCTGGGGTAGTAATTGGGTGGTCCACTATATATGCTATGGCCGCAGGTTCTGCTGCCTGTGCGCCTAAGTGACCGGGTAACTTAAAAGCTATCTCTTCTAATGTGCGTCCCTGCACATCCTCTACATAGATGCCGCATCCTGTAATTAGCTCACCATTTAAAACAGTGGATGAACCATCCAAATAAATCTTCAAGGGGGCACATGAGTCTGTGTGCTGGGGGGTTTGATTGAACTTCCTATCTTCCTTGGGGGGTCTTTGCAATGAAGGTCCCTGTGTTGTGGAGGGGGGCTACTATCTCGCATTCATGGGGTTGTCCTGTGTATTGGAGGTTGTCTGCTAAGAAGCTGTTTGTCTTTGCCCGTTTAACTGTGATGTCACGGCCCTGTAAAAGAAGGGTCCATCTAGCTGCTCTAACTGTTGATTAACTGAACCGTCCTTCAGTCGTCCGTCCAATAGAAGCTGTGTGGGGGGCGTTTGGTCAGAATCGTTATGGGGTTGAGTCCGATAATGTACGAAAAGTACTGTACTGCCCAGACGTTCAGATATGTGCTTGCTACCTCAGTTGCATAGGGAGAAAGCAGGTCTGGAATTTGTAGTGCAGGGGCTACGCTGAGGACTTTCTTTAAATCGTCCACAGCCTCTGTGTACTGTGGAAGCCATTCCCTAGGGGCTCTTTTCTTAAGGAGTTCTGAAAGGGGGCTGATTTTGTCTCACAACCGTCAATATGGTTCCGACAGTACCCAACCAGTCCTAAAAACGACCGGGGGGCTGAAATATTTTGGGGAAGAGGCAATTTGACGATCGAGTCAATTCTTTGGAACTCGATCTCGCGTTTGCCGTGCTTGATGACTGTACCCAAATACATCACTTTACTCTCCAATATTTGGGCCTTTCTGGGGTTCACTTTACATCCGATGTTTTGCAGATGTTCCAGGAGTTCAGAAAGAAGCGTGATGTGCTTTGCCTTGGTGTCTGTCTGCAGTAATATGTCGTCCACATATTGTACCAGACATTCGGTCTGGAAAATGTTGATAATCCATTAACCAGCTGTCAGTGGAAAATGGAGGGGAAATTGTAGAATCCTTGTGGAAGGCATGTCCACGTGTACTGCTGACCTTTAAAAGTGAATGCAAATTTTTACTGGCACGCCTCCACCAATGGGATTGAACAGAAGCCGTTGCTAATGTCCAAAACCGTAAAGTACTTGGAGTTGAGTCCCTGCTTGAGCATGTTCTCGGTCCTTGTGACTATCGGGCGGGCTACTGCGGGCGTGACTTTATTGAGTTCCCGATAATCAATGGTCAGACGCCATGATCCTTCGGGCTTCCTCGCTGGCCACAGCGGGCCATTGTTAGTTGAGGCTACTGATCTAAGTACACCCTGCGCTAATGAGCTCTCTATTACTTTAGCGATTTCTCCCTCTGCTTCCTTGGGAAATCTGTATTGTCTTTGTGGTCTAGGATCAGGTCCTGTAATTTGAACGAATCCAGTCATTCTGCCGCAGTCGTGCCTGTGACTGGCAAATGCTGCTCTTTAAAACTGCCCTAACCTGTGTGTCTGTGGAGCGAGAGGTTGGATCAAAGCAATAATCTCCTACTACGCTGATCCTGTTTTCATAATCACCTACTGTGAGAGTTGCGGGGGCTCTTTCAGATCTTGCCATTTGCCGGACACACTGATTGACTGGGTCGAACGACAGGCTGTGTGCATTCATGAAATCATTTCCGAGTATGTGTTCTGCTGTGTGGGACAATTCAACGAAAACAACAGAGTGTCCGGTTCCTAGCTGGATGGGTACAGGGGCTGTAATGTGTCCCTGCTGTGAGTGGCGTGTGAAGCTGCTGAGTGTTATTGTGGCTGTAGTGGGCCATGTGTCCCTTTGGAACATGGTGGAGGAATTAATGGTCGTGCGGGACCATTCTGTCTCCGAGAGTAATTCTATGGGCTGTCCCCGAATTTTCGCTGTTAACCGGTCGTCCAGATCTGTCCCAGATGGTGGCACAGACCCAAGCCCGAACACCGTCAGTTCGTTCTGTCCACATTGGTCTGTCCTGACTGAGTCCCTATACTGTGAATGGGATTCACTCTATTCCTGTTCAGAGTGCCTGTCAGTTGGCTTCTCTCTGATTTGTGTGGTGCATTGCATTGTCTATCAAAATGCCCTAACTGTCCGCAGTTAAAACATTCCTGTGACTTGTGTGTGTGGGGGGGGGGGGGGGGGGGGGCAGTTCTGTCCCTCATTTACCCATGTGGGGTTTTGGTGCGCTCTTACTGATTGAATGTCTACCTCGGTTTGCGCCTCCTCGGTCTTCTTAAATGCTGTCTTACCATGAATAGATTGCACCCAAACGCGGGGCAATCGTTTCAGGACCCATTTTTCATTATGGTCCTCTTCTGAGGGGTCGTCATTAGAGCAGGCTTTCTGTCCTGCCTCTGTGGCGTGGGATATAACAGTGCGGGTCCATTTAACCATGTTACCTTGGGTCAAATGTGCACGGTTTAATTCACAGAAAACTGCAGTGAAGTGAATCCACAGCCGTCCTGCAAATGCTGTGGGGTGCTCGGTCTTTTTATGCCTACATCTGTTTAGGCCTTCTACTGAGTCTCCTCTGTTATACACTATCGCATCCAAAATAGCTGTATGCATTTCCTCTAGGGTACATTCTCCAACGTTCTGTGGGTCGGGGAGTGCTGCTACTACTGACGAGTCTAAACTCAAAACTGTGAGCTAAACCTGCTCTCGTTCATCAAGGCCGTACATGGTCGCCTGCTGTTTAACTTTCGCAAATAATTGATGGGGGTCTGAAGTGGGGAGAAACGGGGTGATTTTCTCACACGCGTCCGTTATTTGAGTCACGGTTAAGGGCGTGGTGTAAGAGACCACGGGTGCGCCGTCTGCGGTTGCTTTTCGTTTGTTGGTGACTGGGTTCATTGGTGCGGGTGCTATCTGATCTGTGGGGGGTTGGGGCGCTTTCCTTTTCTAGAGCGCATGTTCCCTGAACATATTGCTGCGCTGTCTCGCTCAACTCCTGTCAATTATCTTCCTCTCGTTGCGTTCCAAAGGTATCTTGGAAGCCATTCTGCACAGAAACCAGAGATTGCAATTCCGCAATCTGCTTCCTACACTTTGCATGGTCCACTGTGCTTTGCCTTCGCTCAGGGGTGGCAGCATGGAGTGCTCTTAATGCTTCCTTCAGGTCGCTGCACTGCTTCTTCAATGCCTCTACCTGCTTTTCTGATTCCTGTCTTATCAAGACTGCACGCTGCACATCCTGATAGGGCTTTTTAATATTGTACTTGGGAGCTGCTCAGATGGGCTCGACAAGACTGGTGTGCCCCCTTGGCATCATCCACCTCTCTATCCTTATCTGCCAACGTCTTTCTTAATTCTAGATAATCTCTTTCTATATCACTGACATCCACCTTACTCATGCAATGCCTTTCCTCTAATTCTGCTCGGAGCGTCCTGCCGACCTCCTCTGTGCCTCGCAATTGTGCCAGACAGGACACAATTGCCATCGGCTGACTTGCTTTACCTAGATTCCTTTTGTGAATTGCGCTCAGGGCCTCCCACCAAGTATGTCCTATGCTCCCGGGGCTGGTTTCCTCATTCGAACAGAATTCGCTCCAAAGGGGCCATCCTTTCCCTTTGAGGTACTTCCTGATCTCTTGTTCCCAAACGGGACACTGACCTATTCTGCTGGTCGCTGCGACCACAAACTCTTGGGGGTGCATGAGGCGTTCCATTGCCTGCACGGCCATCTCTTTCTCAATGCTCTCGCTTAAATTTTGAACAAGGGATGCTATGGCGGTGTTAAAAATTGCGAGTACGGCTTTAGCTATTTTCCGAAGTATAAACTCCCGACAGTTTGTCGCAACAAAAATCTCTCGGTTTTACCTTATAACCCTGTTAGTTACGCATGCAAAAACACACTCCAGAATTATGAGGATTTATGTGAACTACTTGAACACTTGTGGTTTTTCCTTTTCCCAATTGGATTTCTGATTCAAATTGCTGTGTTCTCTCGGAGTGAGGGGGTGGGGGGCACTTCTAGTCGAGTCCCGGCGGAGTCGCCACTAAATGTTGCTCGTTCTGGGAGAGTGTGCGTTACACTCAATTGGCTCCGTTTTATTCCTTAGCTCTAGAGTCGCCAGGTATCTTTACGATACCGCCACGAAGTTCACGTTCAAGTTCAGATGAATGACTCAATACACCAGTTAGTAAGTTCAAAGAAGACACGTTTATTATTACAAAGTTATTTGCTACTCATGCATATAATACTAAGACTAAACTGTTCCTACCACTACTGAGCCAATACTTATCTGGAATATGGGAACTGCCGGATCAGGGAACAATGGCTTTGTCCTAGATCTGCAGGCTTTCAGTTGATGTGGACTAAAGGGGTCAGGAGTGTCTACTCTCGAGGCGTGCGTTGTATGACACTTACTTGTCGGTGTAGCAATTGGCCAGGCCTTTCCTCACGTCCTCCCCGTGTGTGCGTGGGTTTCCTCCGGGTGCTCCGGTTTCCTCCCACAGTCCAAAGATGTGCGAGTTAGGTGGATTGGCCATGCTAAATTGCCCGTAGTGTCCTAAAGAGTAAGGTTGGTTGGGGGGGGGGGGTTGTTGAGTTACGGGTATGGGGTGAATACGTGGGTTTGAGTAGGGTGATCATTGCTCGGCACAACATCGAGGGCTGAAGGGCCTGTTCTGTGCTGTACTGTTCTATGTTCTCACGCTCAAGTTCCTGGAGAGCTGCTGCAAAGGTGTTCTGCTGGGACAGCCGGCTAAGAGATATAATATCGTCTTGGGACCTTACTTTTATAGGTCCCAGGGGCTTCGCGCCCTTTTGAGCGAACCCCTAACTCACTGGCAATCGATTGGGTCTCATCCCAATCGATGGATACGAATCCCCCAATATTGAGTCTGTTCCTCGATCGTGGGGCGGTTCTTTTTAACATGTTTGTGTCCTTTTGTTTTAGACTCCGTTGGCGCTGATAATTCTGACCTGCTGTAGATTTTTTCTATTGCAGCTAATTGTTGTGTCCTTTGTGCCCGGGAATCACCGTGAATCGCTCAATTATGATGCAAATTTGCTAGTTTCAATGGTGTCTGGTTTCTTCACAGACATAATCCACAGAGAGGTTCCGCAACCTGCTTGCCTCTCTGACATTGTCCAATTTTCCCTGCATGCAACTCAATGTTCCATTTTATGTCAGGAAGTGGCCAGCTTCGGTGGCTATATTGGTGTGCGGAGTTCCCGCGTCGCTTCCATTACAAGAACGAAATGAAAAGTGTATCCATGGAAGGGAAGTGCTTGGAATGTCGTACAATCGGAAAAATACACTATAATTATGAGCTATTTGTATTAACGTCAGCTCCTTGTTCCGACCCGTAAGTGAATACGGGGTTACTGGGTTCCATCTTGCGTACGTTTTATTCAGGCCGAATACATACCGTTCTCTAGGTTTTTGTGTCAACAGCCGTTCATATGACAACAAGTAGCTGGAATACAACATTTAACTATCCTTGTGGTGGATAGACTAATATGAGTGTTCAGCTGCAGACAACATAAACAAAGATGATTTTTTTCAAAACATTTTTTATTATTCTGCCACACCATTTTTCTGACAAAGGCTTCCTTTGACCCGAAACGGAAATTGCGGGTGGGATGACAGATATTTAGTGTACGATAGGTGGTGCTTGCTGGGGAAATTCTTGTGAGTTTGGCGAGACTGAATGCAAATGAATTATATATATGTGTGTGTATATAAATAAGCTAAACATGATATTTCCATTGGCAATTGTCTTGCCTTTAGGATAACATTATTCCGTCCACAAAGTCACAGTGGGCAACAGCGTGAATATCGTGCTAATTATATTAAAATAATTTTTTCTTGTAGAAATTTTTCCTTGTTCCACAGCAGCCTCTGCGCACATTAACTTAAAACCTCATTTCTTGACAGAGTTGAGCATCGTAAACTAATGTTCTGGAAACCCAAACATAGAGATTACATCAAATGGGTTGCACAAGATCACAAAAGCACAGCAGTCCCCAAGATTGTGGCAACATTTTAGGACGTCCGTGGTAGCGCTGAACGTCTAATATTGTACTATTGAGCTGTTAACACAGATTATTTGGTATTAATCCCCAATTAGACAAATTAACTTAATTACCACAGGGATTTTCTGAACGTGGTCAGTTTGATATGTGCTTATTGAAATGAAATTAGATTACGATTATCTTCATTACGATCCTACGATGCAAGTTTTATACATCGTTAATTATACTATTGACAACGCATCAAAGCATGTTCATTACTCGGGGTGCAGTCTTAACATTACCCTCTGCATTTCTGGCAAAGCTTCTCCAATTTTGTTTCATGTCTCTTGCAATAAATTCCAACGTTTCATTTGCCTTCAGAATAATTTACTACGTATTCCTTATTTTTTTATGATCCAGTTCAAGTGTAGCATAACCCTTCTTGAGTGGAGTAGACTGCAAGCCCTCTCCCTGACAATAATATTCTGAATTGATATTCCTCGTGCCAAAATGTCAAAGCCACATTTTCCAGAAAAGCGCTGTATTGGCCCTTTTCTGTAAAAATATGCATGAATGTTATTTATTTATATTTTTATTGTTGCCCTTTCTAAACCACAGTTTGTGTTAACTCGTAAACGGTGGACAAATGACTATGGCGACTATGACACTCAGTTTATAAAACAGAACAATATTTATTCACACGCACACAATTGTTATGGTTATTCAAACCCCCACTCTCAATCATAGGGCACACTATACACCAATAGTTCCAAGATCATAAGTTGGCAGTGACTGACAAGTACCCGGCAGATACGGGCCTGGTATCTGTAGTTCCGGTCTTGTAGTCCTCTGTTAGTTGTTAATCAACATGTTTCTCTTTCGGCTCTGGCCTTCCTTCTGTTGGTAGTGTGAAGGGCCTCATTCGTCGGCCGGTGGAATTCACCGTTGTTATTTACAGCAGCTCAAATAAATAATGAATCCGTGCCGTTTGAATTTCGTGACTTTTTTGCTTGTCGGTCTTTGGGCCATTTTTCAATCAATTGAGCAGGGCTCGATCAGCCAGAACGATAAAGTCAAATCAGGGGCTGACACATCAATTTCGGAGTGGGAACTCAGTGGCCATACTTGAAGTTGTTGCAAAAATGTAGGCCGTTCCAAATGAGGCAGTTAGGTGCCGCTGTGTCTGGTAAACAATTGTGATTAACAGGACGGTTATATCAATGCAGTTGGTGGCCTGGAGGTAGCCGTTTACTTCTGTTGTTCGCATCAAGCTGTAAAGTAGTTTTACGTCTGCAAAGCCTTTTCGTGTAGCTTTGTTTTATCTGCCTGCAGCCTGCTTGTCCATACCCTTGACTACTTTTCCCAGCATCCCTTGCTCCTCACCATTTTCGGAGGCCCAGTAGACTTCTTTAATTCGTATCAGAACTTGCTTTCCTTATTATCATTGAATTATCTGCAAATGTGGCTGCTATGCAGTTGGACCCTTCATTAACCTGTTAAAAGAGATGATAATTTGCAGAGGAAATGTTCCAGCAATGGTCCCTGTTTCACTTCACTACTTTCGGTTTTGAAAACTGAAAACTGCATTTACATAAACAGTCTGTTCCTTTGTCGCATTCCAATATGCGACACACGCAAATATACCACCCGTACATTTTGAGCTGCAATAGTGTGCAACAACGATTTTGTTCTGATTATCGCAATATGCTTCTGCGATCATTTTAGTAATGGATTCAGGCATTTTGAAACGACTAATGCTATTCGATTTATTTCAATGTGCTCCTGTTTTCTGCCTCCGACTTTCTCAAATACAGGTGCTACGTTCACCCGGTACAACAATCACTGAGACTCTTAATCAATGAAGAACGGATTCGAATGTTAAAATCAATTCATTAGTTATTTATTCATTGATTTTCAGACTTGAAAGGCTTGTTAACATTTAGCCCTATTAGTTTAATTGGCAATTTTATGCAATTATTGTGATTGCCTTAATTTTGCTTTTCCAAGTTACCTGCATCTTAAAGTATACTTTGAGTATTCTTGTTTCTTCCAATGATAAGTCAGAAAGGAGAAAAAGAAATTTGACCAACTTGAATCGTTGACTGGAAGATGTTTATCCTTTATTTTTCTCCCCATTTCCATGTTGCTGATAACTGCATTCTGTCTACAAGCGTTCAATCAGTCGGCCTATGAGGATACAAACAGTATATTCTCCCAGGCCTTTGGAAGTTGACCATGAGCCTGAGATCGTGTGTGTGTGCGGATCATTATGGCAGAGAAATAAATGTTTTCACATTTCGAATTATTTTTTGACCTCATGCCATTGGCACAAGTTGTGTATTCGTAAATGTTGGCTAACATTGTTTGCTGCACACACTGCACTTTGACTGTATTTAAGAGGGGAAGTTTTTTAACAAACGATTCCCAATGTCCCATTTGGGGCAGGTAATATTGTATCAGTTCTTCGTGTCCCACACGAACAACAGCTGAAAAGATGTAGCTATGAATGTTGGGGCTTCGTTGCTTCTAAGGAGTCGCTAAAGAAGCTATACAAATTAAGTTTTAAACGCACATCGCGATGCAGCCAGTTGTCTGTTCTTCTGACTTGACGGTCACAGTGTGTTTTCCTAAATGTCAATTGGCTGATGTTCCAAAAGTATACACCACATAAAAAATCCCTACAGTACAGAAGGAGGCTATTTGGCCCACAGAGATTGAACTGAAGCTCTGAAAGGGCTCTCTACCAAGACCCACTCACCCACCCTATCCCCATGAACATGTAACCCCCATCTAACATGGACACCTTTGACTACTAAGGGGCGATTTTCGGCAGAGCGAATGCAGCTAACCTGCACATCATTGAACGTTGGGACGAAAGCTGAACACCTGGAGGAAACCCACGCAGACACGAGGCGAACGTACAAAGTCTACACAAACAATTAGCCAAGCCGGCTATTAAACCCCCGTACCCGGCGCAGTCACGCAATAATACTAACTAATATGCCCATGTACCGACCAGTCTACTTGTTCGGCTGCAACAATAAAGGATGGGGGGTGGGTAACCATCCCGAGTTACCAGGCTATGAGCAACATTAACTTTCACGAGTCTGACCATCGTGCTAAACATCATTAGGCACGTGTCCCGTACTGGTTGGAATATATGAACCATATGCTTTTTGAGATATTGACAATTCGTACATTTCTGTGGAGGCATTAGGAATTCAAAAGTCTTTTCTATATCCGTCGTGCCTTACTGCTAACCCCAATGAAACGTTCATTATAAGCACCGCTAAAGTTCATTATTTGTGCATTCAGCAAATAAGAATAGCATTGTATATTGCTTGAAAAGGATTCCTACCTCAGGTTACCTGGTATAACACCTTGGAAATTTCATACGTTTCCATAGAATTTACAGTGCAGAAGGAGGCCATTCGGCCCATCGCGTCTGCACCCGCTCTTGGAAAGAGCACCAGAGCCAAGGTCAACACCTCCACCCTATCCCCATAACCCAGTAACCCCACTCAACACTAAGGGCAATTTTGGACACTAAGGGCAATGCATCATGGACAATCCACCTATCCTGCACATCACTGGACTGTGGGAGGAAACCGGAGCACCCACGCACACACGGGGAGGATATGCAGACTCCGCACAGACAGTGACCCTAGCCGGAATCGAACCTGGGACCCTGGAGCTGTGAAGCAATTGTGCTATCCACAATGCTACCGTGCTGCCCTTTTGATGAGTCCACCGAAATAGTTTGTGATCTGGTTCTCTGTGTTAAAAAAAAGATACTATTTGCTAAGATTACATTTAATGTATTTATGTCAACACTGACTTGCTCTTCATCACAATTTACAGATACATTACTACTACAAAAAAATATAGGTAAAACGTGTTTCTTGAACATCGTGAATGTGCACATAATCCGCAAAGCCATTATTAATGTATAATGAGGGTTAGCCATTTCTTTATGTCTTTGCCATAAATGCGACAAATCTCGTCGCTGTTAGAAGTATAGCACTGCCGGAAAGTCATTTTTGCCTGGAATGATAAACCCAGATGCATATGCCCTCGTTAGTAACAAAATGTTCGGCTGCCCACATTTGATGACAGTGAGGGACATTCTCCCCAGTGCTACAGCAAAATATTTTCTCGATTTACATGAATAAATAATCTGTTCAGAATGTTCAGCACGGGCAGCACGGTTTCACAATGGTTCGTACTGTTGTTTCACTGCAGCGACTTGCGTTCAATTCTATCCTTCATAACTGTGTCTGGAATTTCTAAATTCTCCCCGTGTCTGAGAGGGCATCCTGCGGATTCCTTCGGTGCTTCGGATTCCTCTCAGAGTCCAAAGATGTACAGGAGAAGTGGATTGGCCATGCCAGACTGTCCATTAGCGTTAAAACGTTTAGGTGGGGTTGCTGTTTTCAGGGCTGAGGATAGGCTTGGACACTAGATAGAATGCTGTTTCACAACTTCGCTGCAGACTCATTCTGCACTGTAGAGATTCTGTGGGTATATTTCTACTTTCTGCTGCTATCTTGTAAAATGTGGGTGAATATCTCTAGCATGAAAAACATGATTAATCTTTGAAACACAACATGTTCTGACGTCATCTGATGTAACGTAAGTCTCAGTCAATGGCCATCATCCAGCAGACTGTATCTAACCAACACCCCTTGACATTCAATGGCATTACCATTGCTGAATCCCCCGCAATCAACATTGTGGGGATTACCATTGATCAGAAAATTATCTGGATTAGCCGTAATACTACTTTGACAAACAGGGCATATTAAACACTTGGGATCCTGCGGCGACCAACTAGTCTCCTAACCCCCTAAAAGCTGTCCACCATCTGGAAGACAGAAGTCAGGAGTGTAATGGGACCCCCTTCACTTGCATGACTTAGTGCAGCTCCAACAACGCGCAAGAAGCTCGTCATCATGCAGGACAAAGCAGGCCGCTTGATTGCTCCCCCTGCCACAAACAGACATACCCTCCACCATGAACGAACAATGGCAAACATATGCACCATCTACAAGATGCACTGCACCTTCCAAACCCAGGAGCACTACTATTTTGAATTACAAGAGCAGCGAACGCCCTGGAACCTCTCCGCCTGGAGGTTGCCATGCACGTCGGTCAGCCCTCCAACTTGGGAATATACCGCTGTTCGGCTATTGCCGCTGATGAAAATCCTGGAACATTTTTCCGAACAGCACTGTGGGTGTACCTACATTTCAGAGACGTTACCGGTTCAAGAATGTAACTCACCACTATCTTCTAAATGGTAACCGGAGATGACAATAAATCCTGGCACAACCAGCGTCCCCACATCCCATAAATGAGCTTTTTAAACATCATTGATTCATTGCTTCATTTATGACATTACATAAGATTAATTTTCGAGAATTTGCTTCATGATAGCTATTTTTCCCCTGGTTATTTTTACTGGCAAACATATTTTGAACACTCCTGATGAAATTTGACTCCAAGCTTTGGTTTGATATTCTAGAGCTCACTAATGTTGCTCCACAAACCCAGCAATTTCTTTGACAAAGAATCATCTAGAATCGATAAGTTAGCTACCTTCCATATTCACAGATGCTGTCGGAGATGCCTCGATTGTCCAGTATTTTCTATTTGTATTTCAGATTTCAGTAATTTGCGTTGATCTGCATGATATTTGCTGATTCAAATTTTCCATTTAATATTTAATATGTTGGGTTGCGGGTATAGGGTGGATACGTGTGTTTGAGTAGGGTGATCATGGCTCGGCACAACATTGAGGGCCGAGGGGCCTGTTCTGTGCTGTACTGTTCTATGTTTTATTAGTCAATCAGTTGAGTTTTTACACAATCGAAAATGGCTTCATGGTCATTCCTGGAATTTCTGTTTAATTCCAGATTTTCATTGAATTCAAATTTCACCGTCTGCAGAGGCGGGGTTTGAATTCTACTGATAATTGCCGTCGTTGTGGGGGAAGTGGGATGGCAGCGTGAGTCGTCTGGCTCCAAGAGGGACAATGACATTTTTTTTTTCAGCAGTCACAAAGAAACAAACAAAGGTTTTCTGACTGTAATGCTTAATTAGAGTGTTAAACACCGTGAGAGAAGGCATGGCTTCTAAACCACGTTCTCCGTAATGAATGCCGACGCGATTAGTTGCAGCTGTATTATTCCAACGTATGTGTTGCAGCATACCGGGGAGCAACATGTGCCTTGGTGTTGTTGGGAATTTAGTTTCAGGAAAGGTCGCGAAGCTGTAGTCACTGTCTTGCATCCTGCCAAATTCCGCAGGACGAAATCGCAGACGAAATGATTGACTGTTTAGTTGTTAAACCTTTATTGTAGGTGACTGTGTGAAAGCCCGATTTCCTGACAATTGATTACAGACAGAAGAAGCAAATTGGCTTCCGAGATCGGTGGGAGCTGTACCTTTGGAAAACCTGAGGCTTTGGCCACGACGAAGATGTGATGATATCCATGCAGAATAACACACAGCGAAAAGTATATGTGTGCTTGAGACTGATCCGGTTTGTTGAAAAAGTGATTTGACCTGTTTGGGGCCGATTGATTTTTTTGTGCAACTTGTGAATTGTGTTCGACCAGAGAAGACTTACATCATGCTCGAGATCGGCATTGGTGTATAAATTAGTTAATGCCGACTACTCCCTCTCATTGGCTGTTGAATGGGAACATTTATTATGTTTTTTTAGAAACTGTGGAATCGTGTGGGATTGTCGTGTTTCTAACTGTGATTAAAATCACGCCTTCCTTAGCGATTTTGAAAAATGTATTCGTCCCCACTGAAGCACATGTGTGTCATCGATAACTGCACAAATAAGTCATTTTAAAATATGACAAGGGATGACAGACGCCGGTACTATTTTTCTTCAATGGCAAGCGGACAAGTAGCCTAACACTGAACACTAACATTATGATTTATCATTGATTGGAAAACCAAGAGTAGGTTTTTGCACTCGTGGGAAAGTCAAAGTCATGGAGTATATATGGCAGGTCGCCACGAACGATAGGAAAATCTAGAAATACTCATTTATTCAAACCGTGTTGCAACATACAGTTTCCTGTCCCATTGTGTGTTCGTGGCAAAAAAAACCAGAATGAGTTGAGGCAAATGTTACATGACAAACATCATTTACGAGTTAGAAATGTTGAGAGTGGGCCGAAAACACAGGCACCTCACAATTTTAATAAAGGGCCAATAATTTTGCTTTCCGTTCCACACAACGCTAATTAGTATTTAGGACAGCACGGCAGCACAGTGGTTTTCACGCATGCTTCACATATCCAAGGTCGCAGGTTCGTTTCCCGGCTTGGGTCACTTTATGTGCGGAGTCTGCACATTCTCCCCGTGTCTGCGTGGGTTTCCTACGGGCGGAGCCGGTTTCCTCCCACAGTCCAAAGATGTTCGGGTTAGGTGGACTGGCCATGCTAATTTGCCCTTAGTGACCAAAAAGTTTGGGGTGGTGACAGGGTTGCGGGGATAGCATGGAGGTGTGGGGCTTCAGTGGGGTGCTCATTACAATGGGCCCGTGGCGACTCTATGAGCCAAATGGCCTCCTTCAGCACTGTAAGTTCTATGTGCTATGTACTGATTACAGCCGATACCTAAGCTGTCACATGGTGCTAACTTTTAAAGAGGAAAAATAAGCACCGCTGAACGAGTGCATGACAACAATTCATTGTTGAACTGTGTAAAGTCTTTCTCACGAAAACCTGCAAGCTGCGCCATCAGCGGCAGAAAATACACTTTGAGTTCTCGAAAAGCAGTAAACAAGTTGTAACAACATCACACCTTATGGATTCAACCACGTCGCAGACATCTCAAAGAACATCCTTCGGTTTGTGGATGTAATAGGCACCATACATAATTGCAAATTGTGCATAGCCGTGAGGGAGTTGTTCTCACTTTACCATCAGTTCCACACTTAACGAGCCTATATATTAGTCGGCGATCAATCAGCAAATTAAGTTGCGAATCATGTTATTCTATTGGTGAATTACAATACCACTCAATAAACTCAAAAGTATCCTCTCAACAGTGCAGCTTGCATGACTTGTTAATCATTACATCTCTGCACCACCGAATAACAGTGTCAGCAGTGTGCATTATCTACAGACGGGAGAACAGGAATTCACCAAGGTGTCATATATAGGTTTCTTCCAAACTCAGGAAAGCTTCCATCGAGGTGGGGAAGGACAATATATATATATGAACACCACCACTTAAATAACCCGTCGACTTGGCGATATATTGCCTTTCTTTCATTGTCCATGGGTGAAATAAATATTGGAATTCCCTCCGGAGCGGAATTGTGGGTGTACCAGTGATTATAGAAAGCAGTCTTGAAGAAGGCAACTCAACTGCGTCTTCTCACTGGGAACTCAAGCTTAACAATAAACGCTGGTCTGGTACGCGACACTCCTTACTCTGTAAATGAACAATACAAAATTGTATTATATCATCTGGATAACTACCTCGAAGTAGCACTGAGATTAGAAATGGTACATTAAGTACATTGGGTGTATCAGCATGTCCCATTACCAACAGTGACTCGACAGGGGCTCAGAAAATATGAATTTCAAGGATAAAATTATCATTCAGCAGGACGCACTGGAAAAAATAAATCTAAAAAAAAGGATCTTTCAAAATAATGCCTGCCGTTCACATATTTGCGAATTATAGCTGTGGCTGGAGGAACCAACAAATTGTCCGTGACGAGTACTATTACAGTTTCCCAGGACGGATTAACTCCAACGTACTGAGTTGCAAGACTATTATGCGAAATTGCATATATTTGTAGCAGTAACGTTTGGCATTATTGAGGCGCTGTGTGCAACCAGCAGCAAGAGAACGTTTTTCCACGATAAGATAGCACCCCTTATGAGGTAGACGCTTTGGTCGAGTTCCACGAGTATGTGCCACGTAACTGGTGGGTGGTGTTCTCCAACTTCCACCCTAAACACATTAAAGAAACCATCCCCTAATGACAAGCCCTCCATGAACACAGGATCTGCTCAGACGAGGAAGAGCGTAACAGACATGCACAGACGCTGAAAGATGTCCTTGTACGGAAGGGATATGGTGCTCGACTCATCGAACGACAGTTCCAACACGCCACAGCAAACCACCGCACGGACCACCTCAGAAGACTAAGACGAGACACAACCGTCAGAGTACCCTTCGTCATTCAGTACTTCCCCTGAGCGGATAAACTTTGCCATCTTCTTCACAGCCTTCAACGCTTCATTGATCAAGACGAACATTTTTACAAGTTCACATCTGCCCAGCCCCACTACTTGCCTTCACACAACCTCACCACCTCAAACAAACCATTCTTTGCAACAAACTACCCAAACTTCAGAACAGCGGCCACGACACCGTGCAACCCTGCCATTTCCATCTCTGCAAGTTGTGCCAGATCATCGACATGGGTACCACCATTCCAGATGAGAAAACCACCCACCAGGTACGAGATATATCCTGGTGCCACACTGCCAATGTTATCTACCACATAAGCCGCAGGAAAAGATGTCCCGATGAGTGGTACATTGGCGAGACCATGCAGACACTGCGACAATGGATGAACTTGCATCTCGCAAAAAGCGCGAGGCAGGAATGTTCCCTTCCAGTGTGGAACACTTCAGCAGTCAAGGGCATTCAGCCCCTGATCTTCGGGTAAGCGTTGTCCAAGGTTGGCTTCAGGATGCGTGACAATGCAGATTCGCCGAGCAGAAACATGTAGCCGAGTTGCACACATATAATTACGGCCTCAACCGGAACCTTGGATTCATGTTGCATTACATGCACGCCCCCCCCCCCTCCCCTCACCTTCTGGCATGGGCTTGGAAAGTACATCCAACTGCCCTGGCTTGAGACAATTTACGCCTCTTTAACCTACTCCATGTGGACCTGGAAAGGCTTAATTCCCTGCAAAGACTGTCATTCAAAGTATCGCCTTACATTTTTTACTTTGTGTATATATATGTTTCTCGAACCTACATCTTAATTCACCTGAGGAAGGAAGAGTGCTCTGAAAGCAAGTGATTCGAAACAAACCTGTTGGACTTTAACCTATTGTTGCAAGACATCTTACTGTGACATCCTTGAATCTCGATGATTAACGTACACCAACCACAACCATTACCCAATGTGGTGGCATGGCGATAAACAGTGGAAAATTGTCTCTGCATTTCCATTGATTTCAGTTGCTATCCCAAGGTAAATGCTGCCTTGTTGTCACAGGGACTCACTCTCAACTAATCCCTGGTGATTCGCTCACTTGTTCATGTTTGAACCAAGGCTGAAATGAGGTCAGGTTATTTGGTACCCTGGTAGAACGCATACTGAGTGCCAGTGAACAGGTTATTGCTAAGTTATTGCCGCTTTATAGCACTTTTGTGAACCCTTTTCATTACATAACAGACGACTGAGAGTAGACTGATATTCTCGTGATTGATCGGATTGGATATGTCCTGACTTTTGTGTACAAGACTTACACGGGTAATTTTACGCATTGTCCAATAGGTGTCACTGTTGTTCCTGTACTGGGACTGCTTAGGTGGGGGAGGAGGAAGTTCTGGAGCACACGTCCTCCATACAATTGCCGGAAGATTGTCAAGGCCCATATATATCGCAGGACCCAGTCGGTTCAGCCGTTTCTTGATATAATGTGCGGTAAATCCAATTGGCTGAAGACTGCAATCGAAGATTCTGAGAACCCGCAGAGAAAGCCCTGATCGATCATCTAATCGGACCTTAAGGCTGAAGAATATTGCAAATGCTGGGCGGTAATCGTGAGGCTCAGAGTGTTGCACTCACCCTCCGCCACGACTCCCAACTCCACCCAACACAACACCACCCGGCAACCGCCCGCCGCCGGCACATCCAGGGCAATGCCGACATTAGCTACTTTGGTGCCGGTGTGCATACCCCTGGCGGAGGCAGAGGGGCGCGATGGGCCCGCTAGCATCAGGGACTAGCGCCAGATGTCTCCACTGTGGCGGCCACGTGGTTGCACTAGGGAGTACAAACCCTGCAAAGTAAGTCGCCTTTCTCCCTCGGCAGACAATTTATATTATAATTCAACCAGTAGTGGTGGCCTTCGTGCTGGTCGCTACAGCGCTGGGGAAAACACTTTTGCTTCAGAAGCGGTCGTTGGCCGAGGAGGGGGAGGAAGCTGCAGCATGCGAGCGTTAAGCAGCGGAGCATGCGGCAGCGAAAAGTTGGCAATCGCCCTGGACGGAACCGGAGCTGATCAACCGGCCGAGTAGGAGGAAGAAACAAAGAGGCGCGACATTAAGTCTTGTGTACACTGGCCTCGACCGACACTCGAGAATCTGCCAGACCGGGCATGACTTCGAGGAGTCCAGCTGAGCATGTGCACAGTCGACATTTCTGGCATTCGATCGTCAGCTGGCTTCACGGTGTACGCGGGAGGACACCCACACTCGGTGGACATCAAAGCTGCACACAATGAGAAAGTTCGGGCGAGATTCTCCAGTCGCCGACGCAGAGATCGTGTACGCAGCATGGTCGTCGAATCCCCATTTGTGCTGAAATCAGGGGTTGCATCGTATTTGCCATGCTCCACCCTCAGAGAAGAGCTTACGCAAAGAGTATGCCGCATGCCATAAGGACGGCCTCAGGTCATCAACTGAGTCATCAATCTGCCCTAGATGCGGTGAGTTCCCGACCGTTTGCGCCAATTTTGCTTTCTTCTCTTGAACCCAGCATGGAGTCTACCGAAGGAGTCAAGCACCCCTACAGTCGGGGGCGGGCGAGGGGGGGGGGGGGGCGTGTGTAGAGCCGTTCCGCGGGCAGACGGGGATTTGGCAGGGTGCTGGAGGCACTGGTGGGCGTCAGTCTGGGCATGGCGATGAGGTTACTGGCGAACAGTATATGGCAGGCTGGTCTCGCCCCCCACACAATGGATGATCGCAGCAGTGTTTGAGCCATCTTTTCTGGTGTAAAGCGCCATTGTTCCCAGGCCTGCGCCAGCACTTAGTCTGAAAATTGGAGAATGCAGCCTCTGATTATCCGGCCGGCTGGATGGAGAAGACCACCTCAGGCGGGGACGCGTCGCGTCAGAAAACTGGGGCTATATTCTCTGGCCTCCAATTCTGAAATCGCGTTTGGCAATCCGCAGAGTTCCCGAAAACATTGGGGGCATTGCCGCTTTGGCGGCAGTGCCGCTTTCATGATGCTCGGCCCGATCAAAGCGGGGGATCGCAGTATATGGCGAGCCACGTATCGAAGCCTGAGACCCGCTCCGGATGCCCCACCCTCGACTGGTGTGTCAGATGTGATCCCATCCTGTCAGGAACTCACGAGGCTGCTGCGGTCCCAGTCAAGCACCACCACAGTCGGGGGATTCAGACCAGCCAGATCTATTCCTGGGGAGGAGGGCGGACGCCCTTGCCTTTGCCTCCCTGATCGCCCGCCGTAGAATCCTGTTTGGCTGGCGGTCAGCAGCACCGCCCAGAGCTGCAGACTGGCTGTCCGACCTCTCGGATTCTCTCCAAATGGAGAAAATCAAATTCGCCATCCGAGGGTCGGACGACGGCTTCCACAGAACGTGGGAGCCATTCATGCATCTGAAATGTTCTTAGTTTAAAAAACTGTTGCAGTTAAGCGCTGAAGAAGCATCGTACAGACTTGAAAAAATCACTTCCTCTTTCCACATGTGCTGTGTGATCGGCTGAGTTTACCCACTATTCTCTATTT
This sequence comes from Scyliorhinus canicula, assembly GCF_902713615.1. NCBI lineage: Eukaryota > Metazoa > Chordata > Chondrichthyes > Carcharhiniformes > Scyliorhinidae > Scyliorhinus > Scyliorhinus canicula. The sequence goes on from NC_052157.1 coordinate 93,775,601, forward strand.
TATTTGTACTTCTCATTTGGTGCCGTCCAGAGTTATAAACACGTCAAGGATGTTATATTTTCTTCTGAAATTAACATCCTGCAAGAATATAAATATGGCAGCCATATTCGAATAATGCTAATCATTGCATCTCATTTTATTGCACTAAGTGTATTCATTTATCGACACATGGCGTCCTTGACGCTCAGCCATTTTTTGCGAGGTTTGACCATGCTGCTCGTTCAACTGGACCACACAGCCCTCCCGTTGGCCAACACCCGCTCTACACCCGGCCGCAACAGACGTCCCCCGACCACCGGCACAACTGTCAGGACATGTAGTGATGGTGGTAGACACAGTGTGTAACCATCAGTCCCGTACCCTCATCAACCTCAGTGCCTGCTCCCGGATTTGAAATACAATGAGTGACCCTAGCCATCGGTAATTCCTCCTGGCGGATGCGTAGCATCGCAGAATGCAGAAAACAGCCCGGGCGGGCCCGTTAATGATAAGCCAACATCTTTACGGTATAATTTGCATGGCCACGCCAGAGTGCCGCAGAGAACACAGTCACGCAGTTGTGGAAGGCCATGCCATTCTATTTTGGCGCCAGCGCCAACTTCTTATTTCACGACATGCCGAATTCTCCATGCTATCGTGTTTCTCGATTCCGGCGTTAATGGCTGGAGGAACCCAGCCACAGTGACGAGTGCGTCTTTAAATTGTTGAACACACTTTTTCACTCTTCTACAAATGCAGCCGAGGCTGTAATGACAAAATGGTGCTTCACCTAATCAGGCGAAGCATCACACTGGTATTTTGAAGGTTGGCAGCATAACACTCATTTAGGGAATTAACTCCCGGGAATTAAGGGCAGCAAGGTAGCATGGTGGTTAGCATAAATGCTTCACAGTTCCAGGGTCCCAGTTTCGATAACCCGGCTGGGTCACTGTCTGTGTGGAGTCTGCACGTCCTCCCCGTGTGTGCGTGGGTTTCCTCCGGGTGCTCCGGTTTCCTCCCACAGTCTAAAGATGTGCGGGTTAGGTGGATTGGCCATGCTAAATTGCCCGTGGTGTCCTAAAAACTAAGGTTAAGGGGTGGGGGGTGTTGGGTTACGCGGAGAGGGTGGATACGTGGGTTTGAGTAGGGTGATCATGGCTCGGCACATCATCGAGGGCCGAAGGGCCTATTCAGCGCTGTACTGTTCTATGTTCTATAACTCGACTATTGTTTCTTGACATGGCCTGTCAGTGACCCGAAGCCCATATCAATGTGTTCACCACTTAGCTGACGTATGAAAGGACCAGTCAGTACCAGTTCAATAATGGATGGGCAACAAACACTGGAGTTTGCCAGCGTCGTACAAGTTGCGTGGAAGAATAGAGGTGGGTAAAAAAAACAAGACCAATTCAATTTGATACGTACTTAAAATGTACTTAAATTTAGCAAGAATAAATGTGCACAGGGACATAATCGTTTCCATCACTGACACTACTTTTAATTCAATTCAAAACATGGTGATGGTAACATACAGAAGTGAGGGAAATTTGAAGAATATCATTTTGAAAAACGTTGAGAAAAAGATTAGCAAAATATAACTGGCTGAAAATCTATAAGCGGTTGAAAACAAAAGGGTCATCGTTGCACTTGTGAACACAAAGTGGTCTGCTCTCAAAAACCTTTTACATACATGGTGCGATACTCCTTTCCAGAGACTGTTGACGCCGGGCAGTATGTGTGAACGTCGACGACAGCAAAACTGGCACTGCACATGGAACAATTCCGCGACTGTTGAGGCCGAGCACCGATGCCATGTGGAACACAATCGATTCGAATCAGGGGGCGGGGAGAGCAGCAAACCGGATCACGGACGGTAAACTGTAGACCCTCCTGGACGTGGTGCAACAGAGGGGCCAACTCTGTACCCTGGCCTGGCAAGGAGGCCGCCAGCCATTGCCATTCCCGGTGTCTCGGCGCAGGTGTCAGAAGTGGTGAGTGCCACCAGCAACACATTCCTGTAAGTTCTGTAAAACGTAGCACAACCAACTCAAGGCAGCCACGTTGAGTGTTGCCTCCAGCACGAAACCCGTCTTAGACACACGTATCACGACCGCCCCCAGCCAGAGTGCATTTGGCCTCCGAACCGACACCACATGTCGGCACACATAATGGCCGTCACCGAGGCCAGAAGCTACCCGCCTCGTGGGCTGCATGCATCGGACTGTCTATCACTGTTGTACTCTGTTTCTGCCCCAACAGACGACCGCCCATAACTGCCCGGATATGGAATCAACAAGAGAGGGTCCACCGGACAAGCAGTACTACAACGCGGCTCAGCAGAGGACACTGCGCGAGAAAAGCGATGTTGCACGGTGCAGATCTGACACGGGCGCGGATGTAAAACCATATTGAGCCGCACCATAAACAACCCTCACCTTCACCATCCCCCTCACACGACCGGCCTATGGTCTCATCATCCAAATTGTTTTGCATTGTGAAGGAGATGATGGCGATGGGACGAATCCATTAGGTTTCCACGCCCCCAGCCAGTCCCACAGCCATGTGTCCTTCAGCGACGAGGAGAACAGCACGGCTGGAAGATCCAGGACACTCTGGAGCTCGAGTCCGAGGATGACGCAGACATAACATAACAGCTATCTCCACATGGTCCACTATCGCAGAGACTCTCACGTCGACTGGGAACTTAAGTGAAGAAGCTGGTGGGACATTTTCTCGTGGGCACCATACTACTGATCCGGTTCATCACATGGTGATATGAACAGCCGAGGGAACAGTCAGAGGGTGGGCCGACACAAAGGACGTGCAACCAGTCAGACGGGGCTCGGACTTTTGGAACGGGTAGGCCAATTCGTCATGGCGATGCTTTCGCAGCGTCAGGGACTACATCAGAGGTTATCTTTGAATATGCTGTACCTGCATGTAAATTTGGAGGAGTCCAGCCGCGTGCAGCCGCAAGATGTGGTCCCGACCATGCATGCTACTCAGGAAAACATTGCACGTGTGCAGTCTGCCTTGGAGTATTTGAGGGTGAGGAGTTAGTCTATGGATCAGCATGTCCAATGCTTGGGCATTGTGCAGGCGCTAGCCGAGGGCCAGAGAAGGCTAGCCGCCTCACATGATGCCATGTGTCAGAGCCACCTGGAAATTACAGCGTTTCTCCTAAGCGTGTCCCAGTCACAGAAGGCAATGCCTGGGTCATCTCCCAGGCACAGCACGAAACAGCGATGTGACCTAGTCGCAGTGGCAGATGGTGCAGCCGCTGGTTGTTGTGACGCAGGCCCAGAAGGTGGTGGCGCACTGAATGGGTGATGTGGAACAGTTCCAGGTGGTGATGGTCTATAGCAGCATGCCGATCCTGGACGACACCAGAGAGGGCCTCCAGGATAGACAGAAACAGGTGTCAGGAGAGATTCAGCGGATAGCGCCAATTCAAACCCCATCCAAAAGAGTAACCCGGGGACCACCGTACACCCGATGGAGGAGAAAGTGATGGGATACATGCCCCTGAACCTGCAGGTGAGGTGCTAGAACACATAAGCATTTTGGACTGCCACTACACCAGCACCCCAATATCCTGTTTCATCTTGTTGACAGCGTGCACAAAGGATCACAGCACGCCACGTGGCGCACCCAAGCATAATCCGGGTCCATGCAGGCCCCGAAGCCCCAAGAGTGAACCAGATCGCGAGGTGTGAATCACATCGGGCCTTCAATCCTGCTGGATCGTCTGGGGTCCACCTAGACATAATGAAAGGGCCAGTCCGGCCAGAATGTAAGACACCATTTATGTCAGCTCGGGTTCAGGAGAGTTTTGGTCTAGCCGCTGCCAGATTGGTGTGATGTGTGGTCTGGTCAAGCCAGTGAGAGATGAGGAAACGGCGAATCGACGACGTTATGGGTGGCTTGGGCTCTCCACACTGCCCTTCCCGACCGTCCCCACCATTGTCACCCCAGTGATCTGATGGCACTGAGTGATGCAATGACCGGCTCGCATGCAAGGATCACCCAGTTGGATGATTGAAAGTGCTACTGTGGGCAGCTGTCAGATGTTGTCACTGGATACTAAGCACAAGAGTTATTCGAAGAGTGGATCATCCTACATCTTACATCCCTTGGACCTTACCAGGTGTTATTGCCAATCCAAAGACCGCATCCTGCATTGTAGCAGATATCAATCATATCAATCATTCCCGTAACAGCCTCCCCGAACAGGCGCTGGAATGTGGCGACTAGGGGCTTTTCACAGTAACTTCATTTGAAGCCTACTCGTGACAATAAGCGATATTCATTTTCATTTCATTTAGAGGGAGTTGAAGCTACGGTGTGACCTGGAGTACCATTTCCATGCCAAAGACATGTTACTCCCCCTCCCCCCCCCCCAGGCGATGAACCTAGATGCAGTCAGAGCATTCCAGCACGTCGTGCTGTCTCCCCTGCCTGCCTGGGCCACATGATCTGTTGGTCCTCATACTCCGGCGCATCCGCATCGTCGGTCATGGCGTGGCATTCATTCTCTTCCTCCAGCACGTCTCCTCTCTTCTGTGTGATGATGTGGAGGACATAGCAGGCTGCCACGCTTCCGGAAACAATCTGTGCCAGAGCTGACCAGGCATGTGCATGGCATCTTCAGGAAGCCGAAGCACTGTTCGCTGCATGGTCATCTTTGATGTGAGTCCGTGCTTCCTACTGTGGCATCCGGATAGGGGTCACCAGCCGCGACCGGAATGGATAGCCTCTGTGGAGCTGCACCAAGCCTGGGGGGGGGGGGGCGGTGTGGCCTCCTAAATATTTCAGGAATCGTTCAGTGTGCCAGGATGTAGGCATCATGCGCACTGTCCGGGCATGGGTGCAGACGTGTTTGAATTACAACGGATGATCACATATCACTTGCACGCTCACCAAGTGGAATTACTTTTGGTCATTACAGAAGGGCATGTCATCTGCAGATGTCCATGGGGGGGCATGCACCTGGTAGGTTACGTCTTGTCCCTAGGCATATTGGTGATGGTGAAGAACCCAGCTGCCCAGGCATCCTGGTGTGTCCGGTCCACATTGAAATGGATGTACTGAGCAGACTTGGTAGATATGACCTCTATAATGGCACAGATACTACTGTGCATCGAACTCTGTGACGTCTAGAACACGTCCCCACTCGCCTTCTGGAACGATATTGTAGCGTAAAAGTTCACCATCACTTTAGCAGCCACCGGTAGTATGTATCCACCACTACTCTCCCATGGTGCCTGCTGCGCCATTATCTGGACGATATGTCTCACTGTCTCCGTGCTCAGTTAGAGTCTTCAACGGAATGCCTCGTCCGGCAGGTCCTCTAATGTCTGCCACTGCAGGTACACATGAGCTCTCATGCGGTGCCTCATTTGCATGTCCCCGTACTCGGCCTGTTTGGCGGCCAGCTCGCCATCATGGGCGGCAGCCTCCTTTTCCTCCTGGGAAGGCTCCACTGCTGCACCCTCCGCTGCTGCACTATGCCTTGCTGAAGATAGCTCTTTCTCGACAGTCCCAGCTCGTTCAGCCGCATGCTATTTCTCAGGGCTGCGGCGGGTAGCAGAAAGTCCACCATTGCAGGTTGAAAATGAATATCCATTGTCTTTAGTGGTTGAAAGAACGATCCGTTAGCATTGTGTGTACACCCGTGTGCAACAAGGTCCGCCGGGCTACATGGTCACCCCGTTTGGACCTTCAGGCATGGTGCACATTACCTCAGCACCCCTGCTCCATTAGTCCCCGACACCATGAGGTATCTGGACCTAGTGCCCATCCCAGCAAGCATTTTTTTTTTAATAAATATTTTTTATTGAGTTTTCATGTTTTGTATATGACAAGTTACAAATTGTTAGAGAGAAAAAAGACACAAAAATGTAACATGTATATTTACAGGTAAACATCTTTATAATAACAATTGTGGCCGCCCCCTTTAGCCAGCATACATATTCTAGATTCCCCAATATGGCCGAGGCACATGTTTATAGGCATTTATTTATAGTTTGGTTTTGGGCCTCAGCTTGCCATCAAACCCCCATAACGAACCCGTAACCCCCCCCCCCCCCCCCGGCTATCTTCCCCCGATTCCCGTCCATTTTCCCCCGATTCTTGGCCAACCGGCTATTCTTCCTTTTGTACGTTGGCCACAAACAGGTCCGGGAACAGTTGCATGAATGGCTCCCACGTTCTATGGAAGCCGTCGTCTGACCCTCGGATGGCGAATTTGATTTTCTCCATTTGGAGAGATTCTGAGAGGTCGGACAGCCAGTCTGCAGCTCTGGGCGGTGCTGCTGACCGCCAGCCAAACAGAATTCTATGGCGGGCGATCAGGGAGGCAAAGGCAAGGGCGTCCGCCCTCCTCCCCAGGAATAGATCTGGCTGGTCTGAAACCCCGAAGTCCGCCACTATCGGGCATGACTCCACCCTCACTCCCACCACTTTGGACATAACCTCGAAGAAGGCTGTCCAGTAATCCACAAGTCTGGGGCAAGACCAGAACATGTGGGCGTGGTTGGCCGGGCCTCTTTGGCACCGTTCACATCTGTCCTCCACCTCCGAGAAGAACCTGCTCATACGGTTTCTCGTTAAGTGGGCTCTAGGTACCACTTTTAGTTGCGTCAGGCTGAGCCTTGCGCACGTGGAGGTGGATTTGACCCTATGCAGTGCTTCGCTCCAGAGTCCCCACCCTATCTCCATCCGCAGGTCGTCCTCCCATTTCCTTTTTGTTGCATCCAGTATGGTGTCGTCCGTTTCTACCAGTCGGGCATACATGTCGCTGCAGTTCACTTTCTCTAGGATACTTGCGTCCAGTAGGTCTTCCAGTAGAGTCTGTCGTGGCGGTTGTGGGTACGTCCTTGTCTCCTTTCTTAAGAAGTTTTTGAGCTGCAGGTACCGTAGCTCGTTCCCCCCAGCTAGCTGAAATTTCTGTCAGTTCGTCCAGTGTTGCGATCCTGTCGTCCGTGTATACGTCCCTGGCTGTCAGTGTCCCCCCATCCTGCCTCCACCTTTTGAAGGTGGCGTCAGTCAGTGCTGGTGTGAACCTATGGTTGTTGCAGATGGGAGCCTTGTCCGACATTTTGGTCAGGCCAAATTGCTGCCGCAGTTGGTTCCAGGATTGGAGGGTGGCTGACACCACTGGGCTGCTGGAGTGTTTTTTGGGTGGGGATGGGAGTGCTGCCGTGGCGAGGGCCCGGAGGGAGGTCCCCATGCAGGAGGCCTCCTCCGCACGCACCCACTCAGCTTCTGGCTCCTGGATCCATCCCCTTACTCGCTCGGCTGTTGCAGCCCAGTGGTAGAAATGTAGATTCGGGAGGGCTGGCCCCCCTGGATTTTGTTTTTTGTAGGACCTTCTTTGGGATCCTAGCATTTTTACCCCCCCCCCCCCCCCATACGAACGCCATGATAAGTTTGTCCAGCGCTTTGAAAAAGACCTTGGGGATGTAGATCGGAATGGATCTAAACAGGAAGAGGAACCTGGGCAGAACGTTCATTTTGATCGTCTGGACTCTCCCCGCGAGGGAGAGCGGGAGTGTGTTCCATCTTTGCAGGTCCTTTTTAACTTCCTCCGTCAGGCTGGTGAGGTTCCATTTGTGGATCCCTTTCCAGTCATGGGCTATTTGGATCCCCAGGTAGCGGAATTTGTGTCGGGCTTGTTTGAACGGCAGCCCCTTTAGTGCTCCCCCCCCCCCTTGCGGGTGTACTGGGAAGATCTCACTTTTGCTCATGTTGAGTTTGTAGCCCGAGAAGGCTCCAAACTCTTTCAGGAGTGCAATGATTCCATCCATGCTGCTTTGTGGGGCCGAGATATAGAGGAGCAGATCGTCCGCATAGAGTGAGACTCTGTGCTCTCTACCTCCCCTTCGGATGCCCCTCCAATTTTTTGCTGCCCTGAGCGCGATTCGATTGCTAGTGCGAACTGCAGCGGGGACAGTGGGCATCCTTGTCTGGTGCCCCTGTGCAGCCGGAAGTATTGGGAGTTGGTATTGTTGGTCCGTACACTCGCCATGGGAGCATTGTAAAGGAGCTTTACCCAAGCGGTGAACCCTGTTCAAAGCCCGAACCGCTCCAGTACCTCTATGAGGTATTTCTATTCGACTCTGTCGAAGGCCTTTTCTGCGTCCAGGGAGACGATCACCTCTTGTGTTCTCTCCCCAGAGGGCGTCATTATCACGTTCAGCAGGCGCCTGATGTTCGCGGTAAGCTGTCTACCTTTGACGAAGCCCGTCTGGTCCTCTGTGACCACCTCAGGTACAGTCTTCTAGCCTTTTGGCTAGGATTTTGGCCAGTATTTTGGCGTCTGCGTTCAGCAGTGATATGGGTCTGTATGACCCACATTCCATTGGGTCTTTGTCCTTCTTAGGTATCAGCGAGATTGAGGCCTGTGCTAGCTTGGATGGCAGTGTGCCCCTAGCTAGCGAGTCTGTGAACATCTCCCGCAGGTGCGGGGCCAGCGCAGTCGCGAATGTTTTGTAGAAGTCCGCCGGGAATCCATCCGGTCCCGGCGCCTTCCCCGTCTGCATGGAGCTAATGCTGTCCATGATCTCTCCCAGTGCTAGTGGTGCTTCCAGATCCCGCTTTATGCACTCTCCCACGACTGGTATGTCCAGTCCATCAAGAAACCTGTTCATCCCAGTTTTCCCCATTGGGGGCTCTGAGGTGTACAGCTCATGGTAGAAGGCCTTGAAGGTTTCGTTAATCCTCTCTGGTTCCGTTTCCAACGTGCCTCTGGTACCTCTGATTTGCACAATTTCTTTGCTGGCTGCCTGCTTTCTCAACTGGTGTGCCAACAGGCGGCTGGCTTTGTCTCCGTGTTCGTACAGGGCCCCGCGTGCCTGGCGGAGTTGGTGTACTGCTTTCCTGGTGGAGAGCAGTTCAAAGTTCCTTTGTAATTCTTTTCTCTCCGCCAGGAGCTCTACGGTCGGGGCCTCGGAGTATTTACGGTCTACCTCCAGTATGGAGTCGACCAGCTTCTGCCTAGCCACCCTTTCCTCCCTATCTCTTTGTGCTTTGAAGGCAATGATTTCCCCTCTTAGTACGGCCTTTAGCGCTTCCCAGAACGTGGAGGGTGAGACCTCCCCGTTCTGGTTGTTCTCCACGTACTCCGCTATGGCCCGCGCTATCCTGTCGCTGAAGGCCTTGTCAGCTAGTAAGGCACCGTCCAACCTCCATGTGGGGCGCTGGGCCCTTCCCGTCTCCAGCCGCACGTCCATCTAGTGTGGGGCGTGATCTGATATCACAATTGCGGAGTATTCCACCTTATCTATCCCTGGAAGCACCGTTTTCCACACCACAAAGAAGTCGATTCTGGTGTACACGTTGTGTACTGGGGAGAAGAAGGAGAAGTATTTCTCCCCCGGGTGGGCGAATCTCCAGGGGTCCTCTGCTCCCATCTGTTCCATATAGTGACTGAGTTCCCTTGCCATGCGTGAGGTTTTCCCCGTTTTGGGGTTTGATCTGTCCGTCTTTGGATCCTGTACACAGTTGAAGTCCCCACCTCCCCCCCCCCCCCCATGATTAGTCAGTGCGTCGCTATGTCCGGGATTTCTGCCATGGCCTTTTGGATGAAGCTCGTGTCGTCCAGGTTGGGCGCGTACACGTTGACTTGAACTACCGGCGCCCTATCTAGGGCCCCGCTGATCATTACATACCTCCCCCCTGGGTCTGTAACCGTCTTTGTCGCCCTAAACCTTGTCCTCTTGCCGATCAGGATCGCCACCCCCCTGGCCCTTGTCCCATAACAGGAATGGTAGGTTTGTCCCACCCAGCCCTTTCTTACCCGCAGTTGGTCCTGCTCCCTCAGGTGCGTCTCTTGGAGGAAGACTATGTCAGCCCTCATGTTTCTGAGGTGGGTGAGGTCTCTAGATCTCTTCACTTCTGCCCCCTCGCTCCTGTGGGATTAACCATATTTGTCCGGTGGACGCGCCCCTGTCCTCTGGGGTTTCCCTTTGTTAGGGGGCCGTCCAGGATGGCCACTATCACTGCTCTCCCCATGCGGTCGGAACTCTGCGCTCCGGGGTTTTCCCTTGTCCCGGGGGCACCCGCCATGGCCGTCCACTGTGTGTCCGCCAGGCGGGTAGTCCCCTGCACTCCCCTTCGCCCACAGACCGTACTGGGTGGGTGCTTGCAGCGGTTCCCTGTTTCGAGCCCTTGGTTGTGGCACTTTGTGGCCCTGTTCCTTTTCTGGCCTCTTTTGTCCCTTTGTCCCTGCATTTCCCCTCCCTGGTCTCTCGCACCCTGAGTGACCCCCCCCCCCCCCACTCTCTCCCTTTCCCCCCCTCCCCTGTATACCTCTCCTTTGCCCCTCTATCCCCTATTCCTGTCCCCGTTTGCTCTCCCGGCTTTGATGCGTGATCCCCCCTCCCCTGCCTGGCGCCTTCCATCCTGTTTGGGGTGCGCCGCAGCCCTGCTTTGTTGCATGCCCCCGTCGCTAGCTTTCCTGCTAGTACAGTGGCTCCCCTCTCAGAGGTTGCTGTCCCGCTTTTCCTCTGCCTGGCCTCTACAGTTATCTGCCCGCTCCTGCTCCACATTACCCTGCGCCCCTCTCGCCTGCTCTCCCTTCTCCAACACTCCCGTTCCCTCGTGCTGGGGCCTGGCCTCCTACCTGGAGCGGTCCCTTGGGCAGTGGGTTGTTTTTGTTCTGGGTGTTCCTGCCGGGGGGGAGGGGGCTGGCTTTGCCTCGCCCCTCCCCACCCCCCCGTCGGCGTGCCGTTTCTCCTTGCCATGGGCCCCTCGTCCCTACCCCCCCCTGGCGTTTTTCCAGCCCGTGCTCCTCGACGAACCTATTCGCCTCAGCAGGGGCTGTAAAGAAATATTCCTTGTTTTGGTATGTGACCCAGAGTTTTGCTGGGTACAGCATACCAAAACGCACTTTGCTCTTGTAGAGAGCTGCTTTCGCTCTGTTGAACTCAGCCCGTCTCTTAGTTATGTCCGCTCCAAGATCCTCGTAGACTCGGATGGCGTGCCCTCTCCATTTGCAGGATCTATTTTCCTTGGCCCAGCGCAGGATTGTCTCCCTATCCCGGTACCGGTGCAGTTTGGCTATGACTGCTCTCGGTTGTTCCCCTGCCTTCGGCTTCGGGCGCAGCACCCGATGAGCTCTGTCCATTTCCGGTGGGGTAGGGAAATTCTCCCTCCCCACTAAGGTGCCCAGCATCGCAGCCACGAATGCTGTGGGGTTTCTGCCCTAGATCCCCTCTGGCAGGCCCACTATCCTAACATTTTGCTTTCTCGAGCTGGTTTCCTGGTCGTCTACCCTGCCCTTCAGGGTCCCCTGTGTTGCACCCAGTCTCGCCACTTCCCTCTCCAGGGACGTGACCCGGTCGCTCATGTCAGTCGCTGCTTTCTCCAGCTCTTTAATGGTTGCCTCATGGGCTTCCAGGTTCTCCCCTTGGGCATCCACTTTCTCCTCCAATCTGGTCAGAGCCTGCTGCACCCCTGACATGACCCTGGCCACTGCTGCTTGTACTGTGGCCTCTGCGTCGCTTTCAACTCTGCCTTGATTGCCTGCAGCTGCTCGGCAAAAGCTGCCTTCCAATTCACGCCCCCCTCTAACCCCAGGGGAGAGGGTACCTGTCTGTCCAGCGCTTTTTGATGCGGCGATACATCCGACCCGCCGCTTTGTGTGCTGACTCGTTCGCCTGAGCTGGCTTGACCTTTGACCCGTCTGCTTCTGTTGCCCCCTTTCCCTTGGCTCCCTTCTGGCATTTTTTTCTCCCCCTTCCCTTTCATCTTTTCTTCTCCCCTTGTTTCCCCCCCCCTTTTCCACACCTTATTTTTATTTTATTATTATTATTATTATTTTTTTTTTTTCCCCACACCTCTCCTCCCTTCTTTCCTTTACCCCTTTATTTTGTTTATTTTAAAATTATTTTCTCTCCTCCCCCCCGCTTTTATGCAACTCCTATCAGATGGACATACTTTTGCTGGGAGCGGGTGTAAAAAGAGAGAAAATAGTATATATACCCCTCCCTCTCTCTTTAACAGTTTTCTTTTGGGATTTTTAAAAATAAAAGAAATAAAAGTCCTTTTGTTGTTTTCTCTCCCCCTTCCTCTCTCCTCACTCACCCAGGAGAGAGAGGCTTTTGCCCAGTCCCTTTGTTCTTGCCACGTGGTGGTTGCTGCCGTTTGGGGGGGGGGGGTTTGGCCGGTCCCCGTTGCCGCACTTTGCACCCCGCGTCCTCCTGGTCACTGCCACCGGCTGGGCCCCCCTTCGGTCCCTGCCGCACCGCTCCTGGCCTGCGTTTGGGGGCGGGGGGTGGGGGGGGGTTGACCTGTCGCTGCCGCTGCCGCTGCCGCACCGATCCTGCCGCCGCCCAGCCCCTCTGCTACCGCCGCTGCCGCCAAGCCCCTCCGTCGCCGCCGCCGCTGCCACTAAGCCCCTCCGTCGCCGTCGCCAAGCCCCTCCGTCGCCGGTGCCGCCAAGCCCCTCCGTCGCCGACGCCGCTGCCGCCAAGCCCATTTGTCGCCGCCGCTGTCGCCGCCGAGGATCCGCCGCCGACAGGCCTGCGGGGGGGGGGGGGGGGGTCCCTTCCCTTTCCCTGTTCTCAGCCGCATGCGGAAGCCCCTCTCCCTGCGACCGCTCCGTTCGCCGACAGGAAGTCTTTTATCCCAGCAAGCATGGGTCACATCGGCAGGTGCTGCCCTTGCCATCAGTATGTGCCGGCGCACCAGACCTGAGTGCCCAAAGTTGCGACAGGAGATGTTGTCCTTGGGTGGGCAGTCTGATCCACCACCGCGCTGTGACAGTTGGTGGGTGATAGCGTGTATGACAGAGGCGTGAGGAGGTGGGCAGGGCAACCATACTCCATGTGTCATTCAGCAGTACCAAGGGCCAGGTTGGCTGGTCAATCGGGTACGCAGCAAAATGGGTACCTTGCAGGTTGAAGTATTGGTCGGTGTCTGGCCACCGCCACATTCTTGTTGGGCGCAACCACAGCCATGGGGCCGATCACCCTGTTATCCCCCACATTTCCCCTCCCCCGCCCCCGCGCCCTGCCAGCCCCCCCCCCCCCCCCGCCAATGTCTATCCCGGCAGCTCACAGTCACTTCTCTCCGTCTCGTACCTCCTTTATCACTCTTATCAGCCACGACACACGTTTCATGATGTTTTAGAGCCCACGTGAACTGCGCCCTCGGGCATTTGGCCCATCAGATGGCCTGGATCATGGAGGCTTATGAGAATAATGGGTTCGGCCTGATACTGATTTGCAACCGGTCTTCACTGCACGTGCAATCCGTAATCATTCACGGCACAGATCATCGTGAATGATTAGGATGTGGTAGGCATCGCAGAGACATGGCTGCAGGGGGTTCAGGACTGGCAGTTAAACATATACAACCTATCGAAAAGACAGGGAGGTGGGCCGAGGGGGTGGGGTTGCCTTGTTAGTTAAGAACAAAATTAAATCTATGGCACGAAACGGCATAGGGTCGGATGATGTGGAGTCTGTGTGGGTAGAATTGAGGAACGACAAAGGCAAAAAACCATAATGGGAGTTATGTACAGACCTCCTAACAGTGGTCAGGACCAGGGGCGCAACATGTACCGGGAAATAGAAAAGGCACGTCAGAAAGGCAAGGTCACGGTGATCATGGGGGACTTCAATATGCAGGTGGATTGGGTAAATAACGTAGCCAGTGGATCCAAAGAAAAGGAATTAATGGAATGCTTAAAAGATGGCTTTTTGGAACAGCTTGTCATGGAGCCCACAAGGGAGCAGGCTATTCTGGACCTAGTGCTATGTAATGAACCAGACTTTATAAAAGATCTTAAAGTAAGGGAACACTTAGGAAGCAGTGATCATAATATGGTTGAGTTCAGTCTGCTGTTTGAAAGAGAGAAGGCAAAATCGGATGTAATGGTGTTACAGTTAAATAAAGGTAATTACGAGGGCATGAGAGAGGAACTGGCGAACATCGACTGGAAGCAGACCCTAGTGGGGAAGACAGTAGAGCAAAAATGGCAGGAGTTTGTATGCATAATTGAGGACACTGTACAGAGGTTCATCCCCAAGAAAAGAAAGATTACCCGGGGAGGGATTAGATAGCCATGGCTGACAAAGGAGGTCAGGAAATGTATCAAAGAAAAAGAGAGATCCTATAAAGTGGCCAAAAGCACTGGGAAATCAGAAGATTGGGAAGGCTACAAAAACAAACAGAGGTTAACAAAGAGACGAATAAGGAAGGAGAGGATCAAATATGAAGGCAGGCTAGCCAGTAATATAAGCAATGATAGTAAAAGTTTTTTTCAATACATAAGAAACAAACGACAGACCAAAGTAGACATTGGGCCAATTCAAACTGATTCTGGAAGGCTAGTGATGGGAGACGAGGAAATGGCTGGATAACTTAATAAGTACTTTGCGTCTGTCTTCACAATGGAAGACATGAGTAATATCCCAAAAATTATAAAGGGTCAGGGGGCTGAGTTGAGTGTGGTTGCCATTACAAAAGAGATGGTGCTAAAAAAGCTAAAAGGTCTTAAACTTGACAAATCTCCTGGCCCCGATGGGCTACATCCGAGAGTTCTGAGGGAGGTGGCTGAAGAAATAGTGGAAGCGTTGGTTGAGATCTTTCAAAAATCACTGGAGTCGGGGAAAGTCCTGGATGATTGGAAGATCGCTGTTGTAACCCACTTATTCAAGAAAGGATCAAGACAAAAGATGGAAAATTACAGGCCAATTAGCCTAACCTCGGTTGTTGGTAAAATTCTAGAATCGATCGTTAAGGATACGATTTCTAAATTCTTGGAAGAGCAGGGTTCGGATTAGAACAAGTCAACATGGATTTAGTAAGGGGAGGTCGTGCCTGACGAACCTGTTAGAATTCTTTGAGGAGGTGACAAGTAGGTTAGACCATGGAAACCCAGTGGATGTGGTCTATCTGGATTTCCAAAAGGCCTTCGATAAGGTGCCACACAGGAGGCTGCTGAGTAAGGTGACGGCTCATTGTGTTCGAGGTGAGCTACTGGCATGGGTTGAGGATTGGCTGTCTGACAGAAAGCAGAGAGTTGGGATAAAAGGTTCTTTTTCGGAATGGCAGCCGGTGACCAGCGGTGTCCCCCAGGGTTCAGTGTTGGGGCCGTAGCTGTTCACCATATATATTAATGATCTGGATGAAGGGACTGGGGGCATTCTAGCGAAGTTTGCCGATGATACGAAGTTAGGTGGTCAGGCAGGTAGTGCTGAGGAAGTGGGGAGGCAGCAGAAGGATCTAGACAGTTTGGGAGAGTGGTGCAGGAAATGGCTGATGCAATTCAACGTGAGGAAATGTGAGGTCTTGCACTTTGGAAAAAAGAATCCAAGCATAGACTACTTTCTAAACGGTGAGAAAATTCATAATGCCAAAGTACAAAGGGATCTGGGAGTGCTAGTCGAGGATTCCCTAAAGGTAAACATGCAGGTTGAATCCGTGATTAAGAAAGCGAATGCAATGTTGTCATTTATCTCAAGAGGGTTGGAATATAAAAGCAGCGATGTGCTACTGAGCCTTTATAAGGCTCTGGTTAGGCCCAATTTCGAGTACTGTGTCCAGTTTTGGGCCCCACATCTCAGGAAGGACATACTGGCACTGGAGCGTGTCCAGCGAAGATTCACACGGATGATCCCTGGAATGGCGGGTCTAACATATGAGGAACGGCTGAGGATCCTGGGATTGTATTCATTGGAGTTTAGAAGGTTAAGGGGAGATCTAATAGAAACTTACAAGATAATACATGGCTTAGAAAGTGTGGACGCAAATAAACTGTTTCCGTTCGACGAGGAGACGAGGACCCGTGGGCACAGCCTTAGAATTAGAGGGGGTAAATTCAGAACAGAAATGCGGAGACATTTCTTCAGCCAGAGAGTGGTGGGCCTGTGGAGTTCATTGCCGCCGAGTGCAGTGGAGGCATGGACGCTAAATGGCTTCAAGGCAGAGATAGATAAATTCTTAATGTCGCGAGGAATTAAGGGCTACGGGGAGAATGCTGGTAGGTGGAGTTGAAATGCCCATCAGCCATGATTGAATGGCGGAGTGGACTCGATGGGCCGATTGGCCTTACTTCCACTCCTATGTCTTATGGTCTTATGGTCTTATGGAATACATTGACTCAAACCTCGCGGCGATGGAGAGTTGTGATTTCGAATGAAATCGGCAGCCAACGTGATTCTTCGCCCAATCGTGTTTCCCGATTTAGGTGTTGACCGACGGAGAAAACAATATTTCCGGGCCCTCTTTGTCCCTGCTGGATATGAAGAGCATGGATATGAAGATTGGAAGTCCATGGGGAAAATAATGTTCAGGAGCAGTTTTGCTCATCATTAGCATTCTCTGCTTCAACATCACCACTGACCGGTAAATCCATTTTTCGGTTCTTTATCGATAAGACAAAGAATACCTGCATGGGGTTTCTGTCACAGCCATTGATGTAGTGGGCAATTTCTGTGCTGAACATGTTACTGGATTCGAAATAAATTTTTAAAAAATCGCAGTTTTATTTTTGCGTTTCAGAATTGGAACATTTGAGACAAGCTTTGACATTCACAGGTGCGTCAAAGTAATTATGTAAAAACATGCCAATATGTTTTCTGCATGATAATTAATATTTAACGAATCACAAGAGGAAGGCGATGCAACTGACGGTTTCATATATTTTTCGATGGTAGAATAGTCAAAAATGATCATCGAATAAGGTGTCCATTTAAATTACGTTGCCAAATTTTCCTATTGTCAGTTGTGATTTTATGTTGAAACACTCTAGTCTGAGTCAACCTCCTGTTATTTCTCATTGCAAGTTATAAGAACATAAGAACTAGGAGGTGTAGTAGGTCAACTGGCTCCTCGAGCCTGCTTCACCATTCAATGAGATCATGGCTGATCTTTTGTGGACTCAGCTCCAATTTCCGGCCCGAAAACCATAACCCTTAATCCCTTTATTCTTCAAAACACTATCTATCTTTACCATAAAAACGTTTAATGAAGGAGCCTCAACTGCATCACTGGGCAAGGAATTCCATAAATTCAAAACCCTTTGGTAGAAGAAGTTCCTTCTAAGCTCAGTCCTAATTCTACTTCCCCTTATTTTGAGGCTATGCCCCTAGTACTGCTTTCACCCGCCAGTGGAAACAACCTGCCCGCATCTATCCTATTTATTGCCTTCATAACATAGAACATAGAACAGTACAGCACAGAACAGGCCCTTCGGCCCTCAATGTTGTGCCGAGCCATGATCACCCTACTCAAACCCACATATCCACCCTATACCCCTAACCCAACAACCCCCCCCCCCTTAACCTTACATTTATTAGGACACTACGGGCAATTTAGCATGGCCAATCCACCTAACCCGCACATCTTTGGACTGTGGGAGGAAACCGGAGCACCCGGAGGAAACCCACGCACACAGGGGGAGGACGTGCAGACTCCACACAGACAGTGACCCAGCCGGGAATCGAACCTGGGACCCTGGAGCTTTGAAGCATTTATGCTAACCACCATGCTACCCTGCTGCCCCACTTTATCTGTTTCCATAAGAACCCCCCTCATCTTTCTAAATTTCAACTAGCACAGTCCCATTCTACTCAACCTCTCCTCGTAATCCAACCCCTTCAACTCTGTGATTAACGTAGTGAATCACCTCTGCACACCCTCCAGTTCCATTACGTCCTTTCTCAAGTAGGGAACCAAAACTGAACACAATACTCCAGCTCTGGCCTCACGAACACTTTATACCATTGCAGCATAACCCCCCTGGTCTTAAACTCTATCCCTCTAGCAATGAAGGGAAACATTCTATTTACCTTCTTAATCAGTGTTGAACCTGTAAACCTACTTTCCGTGACTCATGCACTAGCACACCCAGGTCACCCTGCACAGCAGCATGCTTTAATATGTTATCATTTAAATGATAATCCCGTTTGCTGTTATTCCTACGAAAATGGATAACCTCACATTTGTCAACATTGTATTCCATCTGCCAGACCCTAGCCCATTCACTTAACCTATCCAAATCCCTCTGCAGACTTCCAGTATCCTCTGCACTTTTCGCTTTATCGCTCATCTTAGTGTCATTTGCAAACTTGGACACATTGCACTTGGTCCCCAACCCCAAATCATCTATGTAAATTGTGAACAATTGTGGGCCCAACACGGACCCCTGAGAGATGCCACGAGCTACTGATTGCCAACCAGAGAATGAATTGAACGCCTGATACTTTACTGAGTGAATGCGTAATTCGAATAGTCAGGTCTCATAGTAGACAACAGTGCAAAACAAAGACTTCCTTTCGAGAAGGAGTGGACACACCAGCGTCAAAACGGCAAAGATGAAATTAGATCATCACACTGCTCTTGTGTGTATTAATCGCACAATCTGTCTCACTGAAAGTGAAGTATTAGCTTCGTCTAATTATTATATTGAATGATTCTCCTTGAACTTAGTTCAGAAAATCTCGTTTTTGTTTGAAGACGATTGTGACCATTCTTCAAAATTAGAGCCTTTTTCAGGTCCATTTTCAATTTTCAAACGCTGCAACCACTAACGTACGACCCTTGGTCGCAATGTTTTCGATTGATCTCCGTCCCACTTGAGCTATCTATATCTCGCCTTTTTAAAGAATGTTCCTAGAAAATATCTGTCTCATTACCGCTTTGTTGAACGTAATTATATCTCACGTAGTTCCTTGTCATATTTTGACAATCCAGTCTGCACCGACCCTCTGAACGGGCACATTTTGAGCGCTAAAGGGCAATTGTAGCATCCTCAATCTACCCCATCAGTTAACTTTAGATTGTGGGAGGAAACCGAACATACTGAATTAATCCCACATAGACAGCGGGAGAGAGAATGCGCTAACTCCACAAAGACAGTCAGCAAGTCTTGAATTAAACGAGGGTTCCTAGAGCTGGGGGAAAGTTGTGCACCAGTGCTCCACCGTGATGGTGATATTTTATGCTTGTGTAATTACATCGAAGATCTATTTGTGGAGTGAATAAATACCGTTTATTTTATCAGAGCAAAAGCTTTACCAGTGTCAGCAAGGTAAATTAAATGCAGTGAACTTTGATTTTCTTGAATTCGCAAAACTGAATAATTGATATTGCATTTCCAGCTTCGTGGGTTTGAACCACATTTTATGTACATATCCGTAGAAAATATGCAGACATGTAAAGATTACGGTGAGTAACATCAATGTATTCATCAGTGGAAAACTTACATCGTAGTGGGAGTCAGATGTAATGTGTTGTTGTCAATTAAGTCGGGATGAAGAAAGACAAGACCATGTCCTTTTTATGGAGCGCTATTGGAGCAATTGAACGGTCAGATTGCTTGCATGGCACCAGATATGGGGAAATAAGAAGGTGTAGGGTACAGCCGCACCGGAAGTGAACATCGTCCTTGCCGAAGAGGGTAATTGTGACGTGCAAAGGAGTTACATGAGACGAGGGGTGAAATGTCTATTTATAAGTTCAGGAAGCTACATCTTAAAAGAGGATTTGGTGGAAGATGAAGAAATAACATAGGGAAGACCATTAATTGCAGGAGAAACAAACTACAGTGAGAGTGGAAAGAGATTGAATTAAATCGTTATAATGTATTATGTATAATGTATAATGTATTAAGTGGTGCTGGTGCTCTGGGACTAATATTAAGGATGTCATACAAAGCTGCAGCTCGCTTCAGCGACAGGATAATTGATGAACTGAGACTGATGAAAAACGAAGAACCACAATGAAATTATCATGTCGACACAGGACCGACGAAGAATGGGGGGGGGGGTGGATTCCTGGTTTCGGAGCCTAAGTAATGACGCACGCGGACGATGTTTGGCGTTTTATGACAGGACAATTGGCGCAACACCTGCGCTGATTCACCTACTTTAAATGGTCTACAAATGTAGCCACATGGAACAAAATAAATTCCATGACAAATGGTGCCGGGTTCGTCGGGCCCGTGATTGGCACTCCTGAGGCTCACACGCCGCACGAATACAGTGCTTCCCCCCATATACACCGTCCCAGCCAACAAGATGGCTGGACTAAAGGCAGCATCATGGTACAGGTACGCTGAGCTGCACACCCTCCGCGATGACATGATGGAGAGAAGGATGAACCTATACCCTGTCCGTGTGGGAGTCCACCACGCACTGCCGCTCGTCGTCCCGCGGGCAACGTCTCCTATACTGGCATGCAGTGTCGCAATCAAATATCCGCACTCATCAGGCCGGCCAAGGTGAGTCGGCAGCACGTACCGATGGCAACCACCTTGCACACCGGTATCACGGACCCTTCCCCCTTCCTCCCCCCCCCCCCCCCGCCCACCCCCACGGTGTCGGCAGAACCCCCACACTGCCACACATGCCAGCCGTCATGGACGGGTACCCTGGCCACTGTGTCCACCATCTGCCCAATTCCTGGAAAGCAAAAGTCGGACCGTCTTCGGTTTTGTTGTCTGTTTTTCCGTCCATCCTCCCATCGCCACCACAGAACAAGACAGTGGACGACCGGGGGTGGACCAGCAGAACTGTGGGCCATCACCGTGCCCATGCACAGAACCCTGAACGTGTCCAATGGCCCAGAACAAATGGATGTCGCCGGCGTCACCAAGAAACAACAATTTAATAAAAACTGAAGAGAGAATAAATAAAGAAATAGAAAATATTTGTGGTAGGAGTTCACAGCTGGGAACCTGGCTCTCTTTCTCTCCCCCCCCCCCAAGTCACGTCACATGCGAGCAAGTGAGATACGGCTGAATTGCAGTTGCCCATGAGACAAGTGTCGATATTCCCACACACCCTCGCCCCAGACCTCCATGCCCCTCAATCCTTGACCAGCACCCCCTCACACCATCACCCTTCCAACTTCTAACGTCACAACTTATAACCCCCATCCTTTCAGCACATCACCCGCCCTCCTACGCAATCACCATCCTCACTCCTCACTCCCCAATGCCCCCCGCCCCCCGCCCCCCGGCCGTTGTCTCATCACACATGTGGTCTTGTCTATTCCAGGACCTGCCGGGGAAGCGGCCCGGCCAACTGGAACGCTCTGTCTCCAGTCAGTTACAGAGCCGGTGCCGCCCGGACAGCAGAAAGCAGACGAGGAGATCAACCCTAACTTCGCCCGCTGCCGGAGACACAGGACCACCATGGAGCTCCGGTCGAAGGTTGCTGTGATTTCCACCACAACTGCCTTGAACATCCTCCACCATCCCAGAGACTATCAGGTCGGTTGGGCACTACAGTTACGAGGCTCCCGAACACTATATGGTGCGCAACACACATTTATGAGGAGCACACGAGGGAGCTGACGGTCGGAGCGCAGGCCCGGCCACACGAGCCAGCTGTTGTCCTGACCAGTCTTGTGCTTCAAGGAACTTCCAGGCCCAGCCACATTGCAGATGCAGTGAGAGAGCCAGGGGCGGCAACGGTGGATGGCACTGAGTATATAGCGTCTGCAGTGCCGGTGGAGGACTCCGTCCACATGGAGGCACAGGATGGCAGTTCGGCCATACTTGCCACCGAGGCCGACAGCGTACTGTTTGCTTCCGTGATAAAGGCACTGGTGCGACGATTTCGGCTATGGATCAGTGTGTCCAAGGCCTGGGAATTTTGTGTAGGCGCTGGCCGAGGCCCCGGATAGGGCTGCCACCTCACAAGCAGCCATGTGCCAGAGCCATTTGGACATTGCAGTGGCGCTCCTCAGCATGGCCCAGTCACAGCATTCTATAGCTGAGAACGTCGGCGACATTGCCCAGTCTCTGGCACTGTTGTAGCGTGATACTGTGTAGTGCAAGAAGGATATGGAGCCTCAGGGGATGGCTCCGCTCCTACTCCTGTCCCATGGAGTAGCCGGGTCCATCGGGCACCCCAAGGGAGGAGGAGGTGATGTGCTGCACGCCATTGACTCTCGCAGGGGAGATCCCTGAACTCTGCCACCTCTCGGACTGACCCATCCTGTCTCTGGTGCATCTGGTGGGCAGCAAGAAGAATATGGCATCCCCTTGCCAGCCGGGACACCTTATCGGTGGTAGGGTCCATTCTGACCGTGTTACCCCAGGAAACACGCACCAACGGGGACCATTGTCCCAGCGTAAGAGTCACAGCAGCCGGCCCTCAACCTTGCTCTGCCGGCTGGTGATCCTCCCTGGCTTAGTGTTAAGACCTCCAAGGCCATGATGTCAGAACCAGTTAGGTTAGCACTGGAGCAGTGCATAGTTTAGTCTTAGGGGCTAGGGAAAAATGATGTATATCTTGCTTCACAATAAACAACTGTTAACATCGTTAAATCCTGCCTCGGGGGTCCATCTGATACGTGTTGGCGTGGGTTGGCCCAGGCTGATCGAATGTCTGTGGGGGAAAGGGACTAGTGCACGCAATCTGTGATGACTGTACTCCCAACCCTCCCTCCACACCCCTATCTTCGCCCGCTTCGACCACAGCAACCTATCCCAGGGATTGCTCGGGGCCCTGTGGTGGCCTGGGCAGCTCGCATGCGGGGACCACCAAGGTGGAAGAACCTACCGTGGGCATGAGTTACACGTTTCCTCACGACGTGGAGCACCAAAGTTCATCGCAGAGAGGGTTGTCATCATCTTCCTCCATCACACGGACCACACCTCCTGTAATTACCAACCCAGGTACCCCTCCTCGTAGCTCTGAATGTGTGTTCAGCGAAAGGATGTGTAAGTGGGGCTTTGGTGGTGCGGAAATTGAGCGGGTGCGATTTTAGGAAGTGGTATCCCTGCCCCTGGCCAGCATCCCTCCTCCAACCCCTCCCTCCTCGTTAATTAAACTGTAGGTGAAAAGAGGTTCCCGTGCGCTTTGGCCCTGGCACACGCTTCATGCGGCCTTCCATCCATGCTTGGGCCCCATGGCCTCCTCATCGCCACCTCCACCGTAGTACCTCGTTGGATGAGGCCTGCTCTTCCTCCTTATCCTCATCCAGTGCATCACACCTCTGATGTGCGATATTTTGAAGGATGCAGCAGGCCACCACTATGCCATCGACCCTCTGAGCCTCATACTTCAGGGCTCCTCCAAAGCAGATCAACTGCCTGAAGCCCATCCTCAGTAGTCGGAAGCATTCCTCGATCACATTGCTGATCGCTGTATGCGCCTCGTTGTAGTCCATGTCCACGTTGCTCTGTAGCCTCCGGATAGGTGTCATCAGTAAACCCTGTCAGCCAGGAACCAGCCCCTGA
Organism: Scyliorhinus canicula; assembly: GCF_902713615.1. NCBI lineage: Eukaryota > Metazoa > Chordata > Chondrichthyes > Carcharhiniformes > Scyliorhinidae > Scyliorhinus > Scyliorhinus canicula. The sequence continues at coordinate 93,798,783 of NC_052157.1, forward strand.
GTAAGTTAGATGCCGGTCGAACATGTTAGGAATCAACCTGTATGCAAGGATGAAACACGCTTGCACACTGTCCTGGTATCGGGCACAGTGGTGTATGATGCGCTGCTGATGGTCACAGACCAGCTGAACGTTCATTGACTGGTAAGTTCGGTAGGTGCAGAGCGGACTGCTGCCAACAGGGGACCTTTGGCGACATGCATCCTGTCTAGCGCCTTTTCGACTCGGGCATCCCGGCGATGGCACCAGACTCCACAGTCCGTGCATCCTGGTGAGCTAGGTCCACGTTGAAATGGATTTTCTGCTCCATCTGAGCAGATAGGTCCTCCATGACCGCGTGAATATACCTGTGCACTGAGATCTGTGTGATCCCGGACAGATTATTACTTGGCGACTGGACGTAACCCTTCATGTACACTTCCAGGTTTACCGTCACCGCGGAATGGGTGGCCTTTCCCATTCCCCTGCGGTGCCAGGTGTCCTATCATAGATAGATGTGCCGCATTTTCTCTCTCAACCGCAGACTTCCGACGGCATGTGCCGTCCGGCTTGTTCACGAACGACAGGCGGTGCCAGTAGCCATAAGGCGTCATGCGGCAAATCCTTGGCACCTCAAACTCCTCCTCCGAGACGAGTAGTGCCGCCGGCTCTCCAACCAGTGGTCCCACCACCAGCATTTCTGCAACGTGTTACTCTGCAGCATTTTCGTCTGCTGCCGGCTCTGCTGCTGCCAACCCTGCAGCTTCCCTCTCTTTTCCGAGCGACTCCCGCTCACGCAGACGCAGGGCATCCCGCAGCGGTGCGTCCAATACCAGGGTGGGCAACATTGCTTGTTGACCTCCAAACGACATTGTCTGCAGGGGTGAAAGGCCAACATGTTGGTATGTGGCCAATAAGGTTCCATGGGCTACACGGTGGCCCGGTTGTCACTGTTGGCTGCCCTCCCGCATTTGCTACCCCCAACCCCTCACCACAGCCCTGTCTGTGTCCGGCACCATGGGAGGCCCAGGTCTGAGCCGACAGTACATCCCAGATACCACGGGTACCGTTTGCCGGTGACGTGGGATGAGCGGCTGGTTAGGTGGAATATTTGGGGCGAGGGGAAGGCGCTGTGGCGGGGGCAATTGGGTGCGGTTTGAGCGCATCCATACTTCCTGTGGCACAGTGTAGAACTAGGGGCCCAGGTGTCAGTGGGTGCGCAACATGATGGCAGTCAGAAGAGGGCGGCACATGGTGCAGTTGTTATCATGGGAGTACGGCGCTAATGACCCTGGTTCAAATCCCGGTCCTCGTTCACTGTCCGTCTGGAGTTTGCACATTCTCCCCGTGACCGCGTGGAGTTCACCCCCAGAACCCCAAGATGTGCCAGATAGCGGATGAGCCACGCTAAATTGCCCCTTAATTGGTAATAATTAGGTATTATAAATTTATATTTTTAAAAACGTTGACCGCCGTAATGTCGGTCAGTGCCTGATTATAGTCCTATGGGGGGCACCTCGGCTGCTCAGGCTATTCCCCCCTCGCCAGGCCCTGGCAGGGACTCCGCCATCAAAGTCAGCACGACCAGCATCTGGGCCGGAAGCCCACTGTCACTTCACTTCATGTGGGACCACCTCTCTCTCTCACTGAGTTGCCGCCACGCCAAGTTCGTGACGTTTGAAACCACAAATGAAACACACCATCGGAACTCGGCCCATCAGATGCCGTGAATCTCAGAGGCCCCGGAGAATATGGTGTCAGACCTGCAAATGACATGAGTGCTGTTCCTTAATGGCGCACGGTGAGCAACACATTTATGCCATTTTTGGGGTTGCATAGCATCACAATCTGGCGTCCAACCGGCGCCTTTCGTGATTGGTGGCTATTCTCCACCGCATCGCGGCGCTTCACATTTTGTATTTTGGCAAATGGAGAATCCCGCCCAGGGAGAATTAACTGTAGTTTCGCAAATAAACTTTGGGCAGGATTCTCTATTACTTTTGCTAAGTCCTGATGTCAACACTGAATTTGTTGACTGTCGCGCCCGAAAAACTTGCGCCACACCAGTACCGACGCCACTACTACTAAGGGGTTGGGACCGGCGCCACGAGGAACACAATTGATTCAAATGTTAAATGGTGCCAGATTTGCGGGTATAGCGATGGTACCCAAAGGCTGAGAAGCTGCAGCCACCAATGCACAATTCTCCCTCCGTACACATCATCGCAGCAAACAAGATGGAGGCAAGGAGAGCAGCCCCGAGATTTACCAATGCTGAGCTAGAGCCACGCGTCGACGCCATGGAGGAGAGAACGGTAACGCAGCACCCGAGCTCGGGAAATATATTATACTCGTCGCCATTCGACAGGCCTGTACACAAGTGGCAGAGGCCGTGGACATCAAAGGAGGCAACTTCCTGTAGGGCCAGCAGTGGCGGAAAAAAATGCTGGACCCACCCAACGTGAGCAGGATGATAAGGCAGCAGTGTGCTCCTGGCACGAACCCCTCCCGATAAAGCTATAACCCTTCCATCATCCAGCCGCTGCCGATCCCCCAATAGGTCTGACAGGTCGGTACGTCGACTGTTTGAGATTGCCAGCTGTGCTGGCCTCTGAAACCGCCTCATACCCACACGCGGGGCAGTGTGTGTCTGATTGTCTTACACTGTTGTTTTATGTGCCCCCCCCCCCCACCACCACCAGGAGGCCACGCAGAACCGCCGTGAGCTAGAGATGACCGATTGGTTCCGCCGGACGTTCTGCCCCTGACCGTGGCAGAGCAGAAGACATTTAACGTGGTTCCAGGTTCAGAGGAAAGGGTATCGCCAGGTGGAGCGCAGCCGCGGGCAAGAAGTGAGACCCTGCTGAGATATGGTTCCCTGTAAACGTGTGCGTAGACCGCCGAACAACACCAACACACCTATACCACGCTCATCCCACACCAACCTTATCCCCACACAAATCCTCACCCTACATCACACCCACATAACGACCCCTATCCCCATCACCACTGGCCAGCCGTCCAATAATATGTATTATCGTATGCTTTACTGGACATGCTGGAGATGTGGCCGGTCAATCTGGCGTCAACGGCCCACGACAGTGCCAGAGCTGGAGCCCCCCATGAGTCGAGTGGACACCTCAGGGCTCGGGTCGGTGAGTGACACAGATTTGCCAGCACAGCTCTCTCCCACACCCTGCACCACCCAGAGACATTCAGCTCCGCTGGGCACTTTAGTGACGAGGCTCCTGGGACGCTCTCTGGCGCCCAACACAGAACTACTGTAATACAGCAGGTGGTGTTAAGAACACCCGAGTGGGCAGATAGGCTGAGGAGAGGGCATCTCTTGGATTTAGTTGTCATCCAGTCGGGTCTCCGGCTTGTGCAACACAGTCCTATGGTTTGTGGAGATACAGTCGCCCAGCCCGTGGTGACACAAAGGCTTGTAGTTGAGCATCAAGTACCTACTGGACAGCTGGAGAAATCTAAGTTCTTGCAAGTGCATGGCGCGTGCATCACCCAGACGAACAGTGCACGGTGGCGCCTGCGGTGATTGCATGGGGGGCGATGTTTTCGGCTATGGATCAGAATGCTCAAGCTCTGGGTCATTCTGTACAGGTGCCGGCCTAGGTTCAATACAGTGCTCCCGCCTCATAGGCGATGATGTCCCAGAGCTACTTGGAAATTTCTGTGCCGCACTTGAGCGTCGCCCAGTCTCAGCATGCCTTGGCTCTGAACGTCGGCAGCATTGCTAAGGTGCTGGCCAACGTGGCGCAGTCCCAGAGGGATATGGCACAGTCACTGGCTGATGTAACAGAAACCCAGACGCTGGTGACACAGTGGCAGCTATGTGAGCAATCGCGGACAGTGATTGTCCACTCCCTTTGCTCCATGGTCCTGAGCATCAAGATTCTGGTCGACACGAGAGCGGTTCTCCAGGACTACTCCAAATGTCGGGCGATACGCTGGGGATAGCTCCGCTGTCAACCTGTACAATGCCGTAGCCCAAGGGCCATCCGGCACCCCAAGGGAGCAGGAGGTGAGGGGGCCCGTGCTGGTGACTGCCACAGGGGATGCGCCGGAAACCTGCAGCACCAAGATCATCCCTCCTCCTGTCCCTGACACATTCGTTTGGCAGCAGGCAGGAAAATACGAACACAATCGAGAACCATCCAGGCCCTGTTCACCCAGAATAATGCCGCAAAACGGTGGTCCATGTCGCAGGCCTGGATTCACAGCATGCCATCTCTACTCCTGCTGTAACCTGGGCGTGGTGTTAGTGCCGCTAAGTCCAGAAAAGTAGGCAGCAGCTAAGTTAGCATAGTTGCAAGGCACAATTTAGTTATAGGGGCTGGGGCACACACCTACATGCTTTTGTGTACAATAAACACCAGTTAATGAGGTTACAACCTGCCTCGATTCTCTGCCAGATGGGTGTGAATGGTGGGCTGATCCGTGCTGGATGTGGGGTGAGGGGAAATGTTCGGATGTTCGAGGGCGTCATTTGTGTACCTCTAGGTAACTCGGGCTGCCGAGCCTTCTCCCCCATCCGGGACCGTCCCAACCATTCCACATTAGGGTTCCTACGCTAAGAGGAGAGTTGGCTGGCACTGCCCTCGCCAGAGGCTACTTACATGTCGCTCTGGTTGCGCCACGGGTGAGTGGCATCCGCACCACTCCCACGTCCCTGGAAGGGCCCCACCCTACACAAGACGGAATGGTCAGTGTACCGGTCGAATCCCGCAGTTGCTCCTCTCCAGGTCGTACCTCCTCTCTCTCTCCATCAGTCGCCACCACGCCGATTTCATGAGTTTTAAAAGCACTCGTGAACCGTGCTACAGGGAACGGAGATGGAGATGGAATTGGAGACGTATAATCGCGGAGGATCCGGAGAACACTGGATAGGGTCTGCTAATGACATTCAAACTGTTTTTACTGTATGTGCATTCTGGTAAACATTGATGCCTCTGTCGAGGTATTTTCGCAATTTAGCGTCAAATCGGCGCTTGCCGCGATTTTGTCGTCGGAACCGATACTCTGCCCAATTGCCTTTCCAGATTTCAGCGTCGGTCAACGGACAATCCCGTTCTTTGAGCGAGACACTGAGGTGAAGCCTGCCCCGTGATTCTCGGCGGCGCGATTTCCGCCGACGGCGGAATTGTTACTTCCCGCCGCATTTCAAAAGGGACAATTATTTAAACTCTCCAACGCCACCAAGAAACCCGATGGCGCGGTTTTTCTGCCAGTGGAAAAAGTGAATTACCGCCATAGATTTGGTGAGAGGGGCAGCAGAATGAATATTGCATTTCCAAACTATGCTGGACCAAACCTTGAAATAACATTTGACGATTGTGTCCGCATACCACGGCCATTAACATCCCAAAGAACATGGGCAGCAGAAATTTGGGAACACCAGTTTTGTTGCATCGCGCCCCCTTCCCAGGAAAACATCAATCTTGAGTGGGGAATATTCGTCGATCCTTCTCTTTCGCTTGCTCAAAATCTGAACTCTTTCCTTCTTCGAACCGTTGGTGCGACAAGACGTGCAACAGTACATGAGCTGTCAATACATGCAGCAGAAACAGCGACACCCATGCCAAATGAATGGTAGCATTAGCTTAGAATTCTTCGGGGATCTATGGGGAAAATTGGATCAGGAATTGACTGGTATACAACTGCTGCAGAGGACTTGGTATCGGGACAACATTTATCAATTGTGCAAAAAAAAATCGGAATGCTACTGGGCTGCTGGTCTTTTTGTTGTTGCTTGCATTCATTTAGGGTTCTGGGCACGAACGGGGCAATGTGATTTTTAAAAAAATGTTAGTAAACATACTTTCTGCAGAGGAACATTTGGTGCAGGACTATAACAGACTCGTGAAACAGTTGCCTCCCTCTCTGATTGATCTGAGGTCGGACGTCTGCAGCTACGCTGTGCATTTCATACTGCACATGTAAAGAATGCGGGAAGTGCGATAAATCAGATGAGTAATCAATTGGAAATTATGTTTCCATAGGTTTCTGATTATTGATCTCACAAACTGACTGTTGATGGAGCATTGGACTTTTCCGTACAACTTTTCTGGATGCTTCGCTAAATGAGATCCTGCACTGGTCTAAAGCAACCGATCGAAAAAGTTTCGACGACGGTCAGGGAAAGCATCCTTCGTGACTGCAATAATGTTTATGAATATTGCACAACATAATCCACATTACAAAACTGTCAATAATTATATTATTGATCCTGGGAGCGTGTTGGGCTTTAATTTGACATGTTACGCCGAATACGATAATATACAAGTTGCTGCACATCTACGTACTTCCTTGGCTGCAAAGTATGACTTGCGCTTGCGAAACTCTGTGTGAAACAAGTATCAAAAGTGTAGATTCAAAACATTCTTCACCCCACCGTGCTTTCAAATCACCATTCCATCCTTAATCCTCTTTCCTTTGCCGTGTTCCTGCTTGGCTTATTGCCGTTCCAATCCGATCACATTTCTGCTTCAAAGAATCATATGTTCGATTCCGCCCCATCTGTTTTGTTCCGCCTGACAGAACAACAATTTAACTCGATGCATTGTGAGAAATTAGACGGCATTGTGACAAACGTATACGTTTATGTCACGCCTTCACGCACTTGTCTGAAACCTTACTTTATTTTGACCATATCCTCCTTTCCAACTTTTCTCAATTTCCGTCCAATTGGGTGAATTGTTTATAGCTGTTTCGATTATCATACATCAGATCATGGCATGATAAATATTTTCACCATTTCCTGCAACCAGGCTGTTGCCGCTTGCTTCTTCAAGGAAAAATCGCCAAACGAAACCTATTTCACGTCCATTTTATCCCCTTGGACCCATCCTCCAAACGCTTGCCATTGATGTTCGCAAGCGTTCTGACGGCTCTCGATCTACTTCTCCACTATCTCTCTCAACTTCACCACTGTTTCTGCACGCTAGGAATCTTGGTCAGTATGCCAGGAAAGGATGTGCAGAATGCTGCACCAGATACGTCTTAGCACTACACGGTTTGCGCCCGAAACGCAGTTTTCAACCAATCTTGTGCTGTTGATCCATCCTGTGCTGTTGAACATCAGTTCATGATATTTCTGAAGGATTTCAGGAGAGCCAGAGAGAGTACAGCAAATATTGACGACCATCGTTCCACAGATCATGAGCTTCAGTGTTGTAGGTGGATTGCAGAGATTTGGATCTTTTTTTCAATTGGTGGAGAAAAATGTGGGATGAGATTTGACGAGGAGGGCGGGAAGGCGGCATAGTTGGTACCACGGCTGACTCACCCCGCCAATAACACGAGCTCAGTTTCGACGTCGGGTGTCTTTATGGAGTTTACAGGTTCTCACTGTGCCTGCGTAGGTTTCCTGTGTGTGGTTTGGTTTCCTCCCACGCTCCAAAGAGGAGGAGGCTTGGTGGATTGGAAATGCTAATATTGCCCAGAATGTGCGGTGGAGTTATGGGGATAGGGGCGGGGGAATTGGGCCGAGGTAGTGAGCCACATAAGATCAAGCGCTAGTGCAAACCCGGTCGGCCGAATGCCCTCCTCCTGCACTTTAGGGATTCTGTGGACTGGTCATGTGAAGCAGCTGTGCTAAACAATTTGCAACCGTGCATGGTTAAATAGGGAGGTCGTGAGGAATTATACTAGATGCAAAAAGAAATCTGAGAGTCTGCACAAACCACGATGGCCACTCTTCATGCTGTAACGATTCTTGGATTCTCTGAAGCAAGGCGTTTGTGTCTCAGGCACGCTCCAATGTCTGCCCGGTAGCTACTGACTCCTTCCTTCTAGATAACGGTTGTTGGGATTTCCAAACAAGAATATTTTTAAACAATTTAGAATACCAAATGTTTTTATTCCCAATTAAATGGCAAGTTAGTATGGACAATCCAGCTGGACATCGTTTTGGATTGTGTGGATGAGAACCACGGTAGACACATGGATAATGTGCTAACTCCACACAGGCACTGACCATGGGCCGGAATCTAAACTCGGTACTCGGTGCCATGAGGCAGCAGTGCAAAACACTGCGCCACCGTGCCACCTCTGTTCAACATGTATACTAGCAGAATTGCTTGCAGGTTAGTCCCCGTGATTTTCTTCGTACCTCATATTTACATCATTCATATTATAACCTACATAAAGCACTGTAGATTGTTAACTTCACTCCAGGGGCTATTTAGCACAGGGCTAATTCGCTGGCTTTGAAAGCAGACCAAGCAGATCAGCAGCACGGTTCGATTCCCGTAATAGCCTCCCCGAACAGCGTCCCAAAACAGGCGCCGGAATGAGGCGACTAGGGGTTTTTCCACAGTAACTTCATTTGAAGCCTACTTGTGACAATAAGCTATTTTCATTTTCAATTCCAGTCTCAGGTCTCCCGCAAATAAATATCCCTTAATGCTTTCGTTATCTCGTTATCTACACTCCCTGTACTCCAAAATAGAACTGTCTGCTCTCGACCATCTGTGGAGTCCATTTTATTCGATACGTTGCAGCGCTTCTCCGCACTCTTTTTGAAACCAATCCACCTCGAACATACATTTCCGTCCAATCTGCTTTCCTCACGTCTCATGTGTCTCAGAGTTAAAATTGTCAATTCCTGTAGAAAAAAAAGCATCCTCAGCTGTTACTGTCGTGGTTCCCCAGGACGACAATTTGTTCGTACCGATTAAAACACCGAGAGTCTGAGAAGCGATCTTCCAAGCAGTGAACTTTATTTTTCCTAGCACAAGAAAAAACAAAGCTGGGATGTCCGGAACAATCCGAAGAGCCTCAGGGCTTGCTGTCTTTTATGTATATTTCAACTCCATATCTCAAACTCTTATCTTGGTTCACAGCCCTCTTATCTTGCTTTCCAATCTGTCCTTGCTTTGGCCACCATTGTTTTTAGTTGGCCCTTTATCTGTCCCATTCGAGATTGGTCGCTCCCTATTTCCTCTCTTTGCTTCTTAAACCATGGTGGTTATAACTCTTGTCCTTATCTTGTTCCTGTGTAAACTTCCTTGCTTGTGAGACAATTGTGGTTTTGCTGACTTAGGCCGAATGTACAGAAAAACATGCTCACTCTATTCTTGTCTTTTTATGGCCATTATTTATGGTCAACCATTAAGTTGAGCCACTGAGCCGTATTCATTGTTCTCCCAAGTGACTATTATTTGTCTTTGTTAATTAGTAAATGCTATACTACTTTTCTGGGTCTGCTGCTCTAATCATATTAACTATACTTGATTACATTAGGTCACACGAGGTATATTAACTATACTTGATTACATTAGGTCACACGAGGTTACCCTAGGTTACATATTCATCTCAATACTTCACCTAAATCTACTTTATCATTTCACTAAAACCTATGATGCTGAACTTCATACCTAACTCATACAATATCCAGTACAAATTCCCTTACATGTCCCCCCTTTGAGGCTATTCCCTAGCCTCATACCAATTACCAAGCTCAAATAATCCCCTTGCTTGATCCCATTTACATTTTATTTTAATCACTTTTTGCAGGCAATGTGGAGGAGCCGAATAATTTGGTCAGGGATCAATGTCCCCATTCCATCTTTATCATAATCGATCTATCCAGGTTCTGATTCTTAGGTTGCTCCCCCAGATTGCCTGCTCCTGACAGTCATCAGCCAAAAACCTTCCCACCCTTGGCAAGGGAAGGGAAAAAGACTGATTCCTGTGTACAGACTAAGGTATCCGAGTCTCTTGCGGATTTCAGCCAGGTGCTATTGTTGTTACAAAGCGATCTTCCATTATTATAGTCCTTTCACAGAGTGATGAGTTTCAATCTCGACCAAGGTCATAGTGAATCCACTCATCGGAGGCAGCTCAAGGTTTTCCCGTTCCTCTGTTTTTCCTCGTGAGCGTGAGCTGCTTGTCACCATCATCTGCCGTGCTGCAAATCTGGTAAGGAAGGATCTCAGGGCGGGTAGAAAACAACAAAATATGAATTCTAGAATGGTTATGATTGTGATTGCTACAGCTCCAGCTTTGGCAAACCATGCCCCCCATCTTCCTAACATTCTATCCAACCAACTCCACGCCTCATGCCCAAACCCAGCATTTTCTTTCACTTCTGTCCTAAGATTCTTCAACTTATTCATGGCTTGTGTAAAGGACCCCTCTGGATCAGTGTTGTTAGGGATAAATGTGCAACACTGGTCTCCAAACATAACACAGACCCCTCCTTTCTCTGCCAAGAGCCATTCTAATGCCTGTCGATTTTGCCATGCCATTTTACTGGTCGCATCCAACTGCTCTCCCAATGCTTCCAGGGCATCATTCGAATAATTAATAAACCTCTGCTGATTATAATAGATGTAATTGATCCACTCAGTGTTTTTGCTGGGTGTGATCCAAACAAAGATGGATTCAAACCCTGCAGCTATTTCGTTCCTAGCTTTGAACTCATTCGGAATGCCTCGGGGCTGTCCGATTGCGTCTAGTTGTACCCTAGGGTCAGGGGTATAAGCCCTCTTAACTTTTCGTGATGTAATTCCTTTTTCCACCGGCAGTATTACAGTGCTCTGGGCCAACATAACTCGGGCACACAGTCCCCCCCAATTCAGTGGTAAGTGTGCCAGCAGCCCTTTTTCCGGGCCACAAAGCCACCAGAGATCGGCCAGTTGGTTTACTTGATAGTCTAATACATAAGGAGGGGGTGGCGATCCCCCATCAATTGGGATGAACAGACTATGGGCGTCAGTTATATTCCAAATTCTTTCACACTCTCCTGTGTAGTGTCCCAAACTATTCCCCGTGCTGCTTCCCCTCCAATAACAATCTTGGACCCGTAAGTCAGGCCGCACCCTCCATTCCTTTGGGGCCGCGTCCATTGTCGTTCTCGGCCAATTTGGACAATCGTGGGATATATGGTACATGCCCTTTTTTACCCCAGCAAGCAGGACACAGTGGTAGTGACACATCGGTATCTTCCCTTTACAAAAGTCAATACATGCGGATCCTGAACAGTTTATCGTCTCATACGTGAGCGTCCTAGTCCCTGTCTTATATGTCTGTGTATATGTGGTGTGTGCACGGCAATTTTTCTTTTTCCAGATTTGCAGCATGGTTCTACATTCTCCTGATCCCCATGGTACATCAATTACTTGGGTGTCAGGTCTCTCTGATGCACATACCACGCAATCTTTCCCCTCACTGTTTTTCTGACCTGTATACTCAGCCCATTTCCACCATTTGTTTCTTGTTGCTTTCTCCCACACAGTATTCGTACTCACTAATCGTCTACGTCTCGTTTGTCTTAATACTGTACCTGCCTGATTCTGCACCCCTATGTCCTCTGCATCCCACTTTCCTTTTTTATGGGTCAAGGAAGTCCTCAAGGGAAATAGTGTCCAAGTCCCAGGTGGGGAACGAGGCCCCTTCCCTGTTTTCACCTCCCTCGGCACCTTGACTAACAGGCCCAGGCTGGACATTTGTATCATCAGCCAGCTCATGCACAGAACCACTCTCATCATCTGCTACTATTTCTGTTCTACTTTGGCTCTGCTCCTCCTCCTCACGAGTCTCCTCGTGTAGTGCTATCTCTTCCTCGCTGCTACTTCTATCCGCCCTGCCACTATCTTCAGTCTCCCTTCTCTCCCCTACCCCGGGTACCGTTCTGGTACAATGGTTCAAGTGATACCACAGTGTACTGCCTTCTACTTGCAACGCCGTGGGAGATACTTTGGTGACGTCAAACGGTCCTTCTCGTCTGGGTTCATGCCAATGTCTCCGGAACTTTCTGATGTATACTTGATCTCCCGGTTTGATCTGGTGTTCCGTTGCAGGGCTCTCCTCCTCCTTGGCCTTTTCCTGTTCAAAAATAGTTCTATGTATAAAAGTTAATTGTCGTACATACTCTCTTGTGTCCTGATCTAAACACTCCAACGCGGGGCCCCCTGCTCCCCCGATCTTTGGCACCGGCATTACTCTTCCTGTCATCATCTCATGTGGGCTTAAATGTGTGATTCTGTTTTCCTGACTCCTGTATTGCATTAGAGCCAATGGCAGAGCATCTATCCAGTTTTTTCCTTTCTCGCTGCAAATTTTGCTTATTTTAGCCTTGAGGGTTCCGTTTGCTCTCTCCACCATTCCTTGGGATTGAGGATGATACACACATCCAAACTTCTGCTTTATTCGGAGTGCTGAGAGTGTCTCTCTCAGTGCCCTCCCTATAAAAGCAGATCCATTGTCTGAACTTAATTGCATGGGTATGCCAAATCTTGGGATAATTTCTTTTGACAGGAAGTTAATTACCGTTCCAGATCCTTGATCTTTGGATGGCGTTGCTTCTATCCATCTGCTGAATCTATCAATAATCACTAGCATGTATCTTTTTCCCCTTACCACCTTTCCCATGTCCACATAGTCCATGCATAGATGTTTAAACGGCCCTTCGGGAATGGGTATATGCCCTATTGGGGCAGTAATGCCCTTCCTGATATTATTCTGAGCACACACCTCACACAGACCTAGTATATAGTCAATTGAGTTTTGCAGGTATGGTGACCAGAATCCTTCCTTCTTAATCTTCCTAGCCACTTCTCCTCTTGCACAGTGATCCACTCCATGTGCTTCACTAATTAGAACGGTTAGTAATGATGTGGGTGCTATGACCAACCCCTCCCCATTTCTCCATATTTTGTCATGTTGTCCCTGTAGTGCTCCTCTATCTTTCCACATTGTTTTTTCAGCTACAGGGGCTTCTTCCTGTAACTGTGCCACATCTTCTAATGTGATTTGAGGTTCGATATTCCCCACACCTGGCCCTGGGTGCGACCTTGCTATTTCTACTGGGGCTATCGTAGCCTCAATGTATCCTGACGCTTCTTTAGCCGCCTTGTCGGCTTTGGTATTTCCCTGTGTGATGCTATCCGTCCCCTTTTTATGCGCTTGACACTTAATTATGGCTAATTCCCTTGGACCCATCATAGCCCTTATCAAAGTCCTGATTTGACCTTCGTGTTGAATTGGTCCTCCTCCGCTTTTCATAAATCCCCTTTGCTTCCATATTGCTCCAAACAGGTGGCAAACCCCGTGGGCATAGGCCGAATCAGTATAAATTTCCACTGCTTCCCCGTTTGCTAACTCACATGCTCTGGTCAGTGCTGCAAGCTCCGCTAACTGGGCTGAGCATGGCTGCTCACATTCTTTTGCCTCCAGTACCTCAAATGTTTTCCCTTTCTGTTCAACTACTGCATAGGCAGCATGATTTCCCCTATAATCCCTATGACACGAGCCATCAACATACAACGTTCTCTTTTCTTCTGTGTTTAACCTATCTGCCTTCAGATCTTTCCTCAGTTTCATAAACACTTTTGTCTCTCTTACACACTCATGCTCCTCTCCCTCATGTGGCAATGGCATATATTCAGCTGGGTTGGCCCTATTGCACTTCACTATCGTAATGTCCGGGAATGTGGTCAGCATTTGAAAATGGTGAATTCTAGCCGGCGTCAGAACAAACTTCCCTTTTTCAATCAATTCAGCTACTTTATGGTGTACATGTATGTTTATCGGATATCCCATTGTGACCGTAGCTGCCTTTTCGTACGCCCACCAAGCTGCTGCCAGGCCTTGATAGCACGGAGGGTATCCCATTGCTACGTCATCTAGCTTGGTACTATAATATGCTACAGTCTGCCTTCGCCTCCCCTTGCAATTTTCCTGTGTTAACACTGCTGTAGCAAATCCGGCTTCTCTGTTACTCACAAATAAGTCAAAGGGTTTGTCATAGGTCGGTAAAGCCAATGCTGGTGCCTGTGCCATTTCTCTCTTTATATTCTCAAATGCGTCTAACGCATCTTTATCCCATGTTAGTTTGGCTTTTAATTCTTCACACCCTGCTTCCTTCATTATCTTTCGTAGTGCCTGCGTTTTCTCTGCATAGCTTTCCACCCATTCTGAACTGAATCCTGTCATTCCCAAAAATGTCATAATTTGTCCCACTGTCTGTGGTTTCGGAATTTTTAGTACTGCGTCTATTTGCTGTGAAGCTATCCCCTTCTGCCCTGCTGATATTTCTCTCCCCAAGTATTCTACCTTTCTCTGGCACAGCTGCAGCTTCTTCCAGGATACTTTATGACCCCCTTCTGCTAGTCTTTTCAAAAGTTTTAAACTATCCTTCCTGCATTGTTCTTGTGTTTCTGCGCATAATAGTAAATCATCCACATATTGTATCAGTGTTCCTTCCAACTGTATTCCTTCTAAATCTGCTCTCAACACCTGATTGAATACATGTGGGGAATGTTTAAATCCTTGGGGCATTCTATTGTATGTGTACTGTTTCCCCTCGTACGTAAATGCAAAAAGATACTGACTTTCTTGAGCTAGTGGCACACTAAAAAATGCCGAACATAGGTCGATTACAGTAAACCATCTACTTTCAGGTGGTATATTTGCCAACAAGGTGTAAGGGTTTGGAACCTCTACTGGCATATCTTCCACTACCTCATTAATTGCCCTTAGGTCATGCACCAATCTCCATTTTTCTCCGTCTGCCTTTTTTACTGGTAGGAGCGGTGTATTACACCTGCTCCGGGTTTCCTTTAATACCCCTGCTTCTATCAATCCCTTAATCGTTTCTCTAATTCCTTCTATTGCTTCTGTCTTGATTGGGTATTGTGGCCTATAGGGCCCCTGGCGTCCTGTCTTTAATCTGACTTCAACTGGATTAGTGTTTTTAACCCTCCCTACATCCGTGTCCTGTCTGGACCACAATTCCTGTGGGAGGGAGTTCAAATCCTGCTCTAAGCTCTCTCTCCATTCCAGTTCCTGTCTCTCACTTTGCACTCCTACTGTTATCTGCTTTGGTTTCCCAAGCATCTTAACATCCAAAATTATTTTCGTCATTTGTCCATCGCTGGACGTCCAAATATCTACATTGTCTGTCTGGACAAATTCTAAGTCTTGTGCTCTCAACACCATTGGTCCTAGGTCCTTTGATCTATATCCCGGATTTACTTTCAATGTGACATGTGGCTCCGCCCCAGGTACAGAGAACCATTTGTCAATCCATTCATTCCTAACGATTGCGAGGGCCACTCCCTCTAGTCCAATTAAAATAGTTCCTGACTTTATTTCCTGCTCTCGTCCCGCCTCCTTTTCCCATTTCTCCTGTATTTCAGGTTCCTGCCCTTCATCAAATATCATTGTACTGTGTAATTCTGTTCTCGGCCATTTGGCTTGTGGAACCCAAGTGTCTATAAGTTTTCCCCAAACTTCCCATATCTGTTTTTTAATTTGTTCCTCTATATCTCCCAGCCAATATACATTAACCCCTTCCTTTCCTGGTATCTCAAGTGAATACATTCCCATCAAATCAATTCCTTGTTCGGTGCATTCTAATTTCAGTCCTAGACCTAGGATTGCATCCCTTCCCAATAGGTTTAAAGGAGTTTTATCACATACTAAAACAGGTACATGGGTAGTTTTGTTTCCAATGGTAACAGGCACCGGCGTCGTCATTCGAGCTAGTGTTATTTTCCCCGAGAACCCCACAGTTTTTACAAACCGGTTTGACAATGGTAGGTGATCCGCATATTTCGTTTGTATGCACGTACACGTGGCGCCGGTGTCTATCATCATGGGGACCTCGATCCCGCCTACTCTAACATTAACTATAGGTTCCTGCTCTGCGGTTTCTGTTATTTGTACGTACTGTCCTACCATTTCGGGGTTCTCTGGGCCTCTCTATGCGAAACTCTGATGGTTCACCGGCCCTTGAAACATCGGGATGCTGTTCGGCGACCCTTGGATCAGCTGTTGGCCTGCCTGTTGCTGGTTTTCTCCCTGTCTGGTGGAACTCCGCGGGCAATTCCTTTTTATGTGCCCTGTCTCCCCGCACCCCCAACACACACCTGGAGGGCCAGGCAGTGGTCCCTGTCTCTGATTCTGATAATTAGCCTGTCCCTGCCCTCTCTGATTCTGAAAGGGTGGCCTACCCCCTCCCTGTCCTTTCCCATTTTTATTCCAGTCAGTCTGATTTTGCAGGGCGTACGGATTTTGATAATTTAGGCCATGGGCTTGTGGGTTCATGGACAGTGGGAAGGCAGAAATGTTATAGGTTACGATGGGCTGGCCTCCATCTCCGCTCCCCCCTATTGTTAGTGCAGGAATTTCCCCTGGCTTTTGCTCCACCACCATCGGTGCTATTTTTCTGGGTGTGAGATCTTCTTTTGCCTTTAGCTTATCCTTGTTTTTGATCTCCTCCAATTGTGCCTGAAGGAGTTTACGTTGTATCTCCTTCAGCTGTTTGTCTGCATTCTTTTCATCTTTGCGATGTCTTTCTACTGCATGGGCAACATAATCCACAAACTCCTGGTAGCTTTTTGAGTCCAAGCCCACCACATCCTCCAGTCTTGTCTTAGCTGAGACTGGCAGGCCCTCTAGAATTGCAGCCGGAACATGGAGTTGGTCAGCGGGTCTGTTAGAATGTCCCTCTCCGTGTCCCTTCTCCACCTTTTTAATTGATTTTCCACATACACAGCTGCATTCTCCTCCTCACCCAATGGCTCTCCCCTTAGGGTTTTTACATCCATTCGATTGGGGTACATATTCCTCAGTGCCTGCCAGATGTCTTGTCGGTACATGTCCATTAGTGTCCCATCTACCTCTGGGTCATAAGCTGCGGTCGGGATGCCGGCACGTCTCATTACTTCTGCCATTTGGTCCATTCCTAGCACCTTTGTCAGGAGAGCTTTGATGTCACCCAGTGCCATCCTTTTTCCCACCATTCCTGCCTCCAACTGTCCAATCCACCTTCCAGCTCCTTCCAAAATATTGGGTAATTCATTAATTAGATTAGGCAAATCCTGACCTGACCAAGGGATATACTGCGGTCTGCCACCCTTCAGAATCACCGGGAGTATCTTATTCCCTCTTTTCTCCCTATCTGGAAACTTTACAGTTTGGCGTCTTACCCGTGTCGATTTTCTTTGTTCCCCTAACACTGATTGTCCCCCTTCGTCGTCACTACTTTCTTCTGTCTCTCCTTCCATCTCTCCCTCGATTCTCTCTGGGTACTTCCACCTCCATGCTTTCCCCACTTCTCGTCTGTCTGCCTCTTTGTTCCCTTGCCAACATGTTTCCTTTATGCTTCTTTTTCTTTCTCTTTCCTCTCTGCTGGCTTCGACTCTCTTTTCTTTTATTTTTCCCTGTGACGCCTTACTTTCACCCTCGCAAGGATCATGACTTGTTTTCCACTCACATTTTCTTCTACCATTCTTTTCTTCCTCGTCTCGTTCCTTTTCCTTTTTCATTACCGTCTTTACCCATTCCAAAATGTCTATTACATTTACTTCTTCCTCCAACTGCTTTCTCCTTTGGTTTAACTCATTCAACTCCTCTTCTGTTTTCTTAGCCTCTTCCTCTACACCTTGTTTCTTTTCTAACTGCCTTCGTGCCCATTCTTCCTTCGTCACCTCTTCTGTTTCAAATACTCCCTCAAAATTCATCGTGCCTGATATAACTGGGTACAGTCCCGTGGAACCCTGTTCCTCTGAGTATGGGGGCGGGGCTACATTTGGATCTTCCAATTTTGCTTTTTCCTGAAGTTGCACTGGCATTTGCATCCATACTTCCCTCCATGCCCTTCTCCTTTCTCTCCCTTCCTTTTCAAACAATGCCAGTATCTCTAGTTCTTTTTCTCGCTTCTCCTTTCTTTTCTTAGATTTATCTTTTATTTTATAGTTCTTTATTATTCCCTTCTGGTCCTCACACCTCTCTACGCACCATGTGCCTTCCTCCGGCCACTGTGTATTAGTTTTACTTGTTCTTTTGGCCCATTTTTCAGAGACGTGTTCTATATCTCCCCTGAGGGCTGGGAACTTATCCCCTAATATTTCCACTGGTGTTTTACCTTTGTGTGCCATTACTCGTTTTTTTGGATTACTGTCACACTTTTTATCACTTAATCCGTCAGAGTTAGGTATCACAGTGATTATTACTTGCTGTGTTGTTTTTCCGTGCTCAGTCCCCTGTTTACCTTTACCTTGGGTTTCCCTTGCCAATATCTGTAACTCTAACCGGGGTCCCGATATCCACTTCCCCGTAGTCCCCTGTCCCGGCACTATCTTCCTTTCCCGGGCTAGAGGGTAGTAGGTTTTTACTTGCTCGTCTATGTGTATAGAAACCCTATATCGATCAGATTCCTTTATTAATTTCTCTAGAGTTTCCAAGTTTATTTCGTCTATCCAATTCCTATCGGCTATTCTTTCCCATTTTACATACGGCCACTCGTTCTCTACCTCTTCTAAGTTAGTTATATGTGTAATTTTTCCCCAATCCAGTGTTGCTTCCGTTTCTGTTATTATCCTTTCTTAACCCCCTGACTAATCTTCCTTCCCAACCGATTGTACCAATCTCGCCGCTAGGCGGTTTTGTCAGTGTGACCTTTCCAAGTTGTTAGTTATTACCCTACCTGTGTTCCGACTCTCCTTCTTATTTCTGTCCTCCACGCTGCTGCCTCAGACCAGTTTGTTCAACTTGGTCTTTTACTTTCTCTATTCTAGCTGTTAATTCCCCTCTCCGGGGTTAGATTCCCCTCCTGTGCTTTTGACTACCGTATTAGGTCAGAGAGCGATCTCTCACTGATCTCTCTCCCTCTCGGTTGACGTCCCTTACCCGAGGTCCTGGGTAGGTTTGGACTGGCAGATTTTCCCACACTTACTCTCTTCAGGGCAAGTCGTAACCTGGAAAAACCCGCTCCAAACCGGTTGACTTAACCTAATTGCATTACCTTAGCGTTCGGCCTTTTTCCCGTCTCACTTTTTACCCACTCACAGACAATACAGTATTACAGTGCGCTTTGCATGCAAAACTCTACTCTTCAGATCAGACTCAGTCTCTCAATACTATTTTACACAATTTGGTTTTAGTTATGCAGGATATCTTTGTGGTTGGGGAGATCCAGGACCAGCAAAGAGCCGGGTGCGCCGGGCCTCGAGATCCCTTTTCCGACAACAAGGATTTACATGCAATACAAATCTGCTTACCTTGTTGTCAGAATACCGGCTTTGGGATGTCCAGCCCCGGTCGGACCTTCGCCTCCGCCACTCTTTCCAGATGCTTTTCTGGGCGATCTCTCACCAACCCTGCTTCGCAGCGCCAATTTTGTCGTGGTTCCCCAGGACGACAATTTGTTCGTACCGATTAAAACACCGAGAGTCTGAGAAGCGATCTTCCAAGCAGTGAACTTTATTTTTCCTAGCACAAGAAAAAACAAAGCTGGGATGTCCGGAACAATCCGAAGAGCCTCAGGGCTTGCTGTCTTTTATGTATATTTCAACTCCATATCTCAAACTCTTATCTTGGTTCACAGCCCTCTTATCTTGCTTTCCAATCTGTCCTTGCTTTGGCCACCATTGTTTTTAGTTGGCCCTTTATCTGTCCCATTCGAGATTGGTCGCTCCCTATTTCCTCTCTTTGCTTCTTAAACCATGGTGGTTATAACTCTTGTCCTTATCTTGTTCCTGTGTAAACTTCCTTGCTTGTGAGACAATTGTGGTTTTGCTGACTTAGGCCGAATGTACAGAAAAACATGCTCACTCTATTCTTGTCTTTTTATGGCCATTATTTATGGTCAACCATTAAGTTGAGCCACTGAGCCGTATTCATTGTTCTCCCAAGTGACTATTATTTGTCTTTGTTAGTTAGTAAATGCTATACTACTTTTCTGGGTCTGCTGCTCTAATCATATTAACTATACTTGATTACATTAGGTCACACGAGGTATATTAACTATACTTGATTACATTAGGTCACACGAGGTTACCCTAGGTTACATATTCATCTCAATACTTCACCTAAATCTACTTTATCATTTCACTAAAACCTATGATGCTGAACTTCATACCTAACTCATACAATATCCAGTACAAATTCCCTTACATGACCAGGCAAGGGTTAATTAGTCTGGACATATCCGACAATTCAAAGTACAGATGCTCAATTTCTATTTAAAAAAAAGCCTGTTCAGCTGTTAACAGGCAAGGGTGAATTAGTCTGGACATATCTGACAATTCGAAGTTAAAATTCTCAATTCCTAAAAAAAAAATCTTTAGCTGTAAAGAGGCAAGGGTTAATTAGTCTGGACATATCTGATAATTCAAAGTTGAAATTCTCAATTCCCGTATTAAAAACATCTTCAGCTGTTAATAGGGAAGGTTTGATTCTCTTCTGTGTGACAAGAGGCGGGGTAAACGTATTTCACTAGATGTCATTCCGTCACCACACTCCTTTGTTGGACATAACCAGAAACACGGTTTTGCCATTAATCTCGACTTTACAGCAATTCTCCTCCCTCTAAATTTGTTTCATTTTTCCTGGTTATATCAGTTGTGTCAGTAATAATTATTAATCAACCTGTCCCGAAGTTTTAACACAAAATTAATCCAACACAGAATCAGCCATAATCATTTTAGATAACATAAACTCACATCGATCGTACTAAATTGAACAGGTCTCATTCTTACTTTTTTGAAATTGTACGCTGATTAAAATTCCTACATGTTGTTCAAAAATATCCCGGAATCATGATCCCGGCCAGAAAACATCACTGCAGGTTTTTGACTTAAATCACTTAAATAATTAAACTTTAAAAATCACAACTTTAGACAGCAAGTGTTTTGAAATGAAAATAACCAACATGAATTACATAAATGCCTTTGCATTTTTTTCTCTACATTTCTGGCATCTGAAATTTAAAAACGCTCAAGGTTAATTCCCCAGAAAGATTAACCACAGTGATGTTATTACTCTGCGAATCTCCCCAAAACAAACTAAAGACGATACTTTTCCTCATAAAGTTAACAGATAATTATCAGTCTTCTCTTTTTGCACTGCAAGCTGACACTCTTTTGTCTAAAAATAATAAAATACCCTTTTTCAATATAAAACTCAAACTATTTATTTGATTTATTTGATATTTAACTTTTATTTTCATTTAAGCCAAAGCTCAACACCTGATTTCATAAACATCACCTATCCTTCAGTAAATTTAAATCTCAAAGGCATTTCACGCAAACATATAATGAGCTATCAAACCTTTGTTCCCTCATGGGGTGATGTGATATTCCAAAAGCATTCTCAGCATTTATCGCCAATTCCTACAGAGCATGCTTAACATTTCTACTTTTAACTGGTATTACTGAATTTTCAATAAATCCACAATTTCATATTGTATGAAGTAATGTACACACATGTTTTTGGGCAATTTTAAATAAAACTATGTTGAAATAGTTGACCTTTTTCCTCCAATCTACTTTCCTTTGTACTTTCTGTTCCTCCACGCCAATACAACGTCTGTCACTTTGCAACGTTTGAAATAAATATAAATAGTTCACTTTTCTTATTTTTAAAAATGTTTTTATTCAAATTTTCACAAAATATCAATAACAAAAAATAGTAAGAAAAGAAAGAACAAGCCCCCCGCCCCGTGTATACAAAAAGGAATAAATAAATGAACGCCCGTCATTAGCAAAGAACAAATGTACAAGTACCATCAGCCCAAAACAAATAGACTACCTCCCCCCCTCCCCCCCCCCCCGGGTTGCTGCTCCTGCTGGCCTTTTTCTACCGTTCTGCCATGAAATCTCGGAATGGTTGCCACGTCCTGAAGAACCCTTGCACTGATCCCCTTAGGGCAAGTTTCACCCTCTCCAATTTAATAAACTCCGCCATATCGTT
Source organism: Scyliorhinus canicula (assembly GCF_902713615.1). NCBI lineage: Eukaryota > Metazoa > Chordata > Chondrichthyes > Carcharhiniformes > Scyliorhinidae > Scyliorhinus > Scyliorhinus canicula. The sequence goes on from NC_052157.1 coordinate 93,820,479, forward strand.
GATCCAGGCCTCCACGCTTGGAGGCCTCGCATCCTTCCACTGAAGAAGAATCCTCCGCAGGGCTACTCGGGACACAAGAGCCAGAATGCCGGTCTCTTTAGCCTCCTGCACTCCCGGCTGCTCTGCAACCCCAAATATTGCGAGCTACCAGCCAGGTTTGACCCTGCATCCTACCACCCTCGACACCGTCCTTGCTACAGCCTTCCAAAATTCCCCCAGCGCTGGTCATGCCCAGAACATATGGGCATGGTTTTCTGGGCTCCCTGAGCACCTAATACACCTGTCCTCTCTCCCAAAGAACCGGCTCATCCGTGTCCCGGAAATGAGAGCCCTCTGCAGCACCTTAAACTGTATGAGGCTCAGCCCTGCACAAGAAGAGGAGGTGTTCACACTTCCTACGGCGTCCGCCCACATACCCTCCTCAATCTCGTCGCCCAGCTCCTCCTCCCATTTACCCTTCAGCTCCTCCATTGAGGCCTCGTCTACATCCTGCATCACTTGGTACGTTTCCGAGATCCTCCCCTCTCCAACCCACACCCCCGAGAGAGCCCTGTCCTGGACCCCCCATGGCGGCAACAGATGGAACTTCGCCACCTGCCGCCTGACAAACACCCTTTCCAGCATGAACCTAAAGGTGTTCCCCGGGGATAGCCCGAACTTCCCTTCCAGCTCACCCAGGCTCGCAAACTTCCCGTCTTCAAACAGGTCCCTGTACCTCCTAACACCTGCCCTGGGCCGACTCAGGAACCCGCAGTCAATTCTCCCCGTGACAAACCGGTGGTTCCCCCGGTTTGGGGACACCATCGGGGATCCCACCTCCCCCTGTGCTGTCTCTGTTTCCCCCACATTCTGAGGGTAGCCACCACCTCCGGGCTCGTGGTATACCTCGTTGGAGGGTGTGGCATCGGCGCAGTTACCAACGCCTCCAGGCTCTTGCCCACACAGCGCGCCATCTCCATCCTCTTCCATGCTGCCCCTTCCCCGTCCATCACCCACTTACGCACCATCGCTGCGTTGGCAGCCCAATAATACCCACAGTGGTTGCGCAGTGCCAGACCCCCCCCCCCCATGCCTGCCCCGCTCCAGGAACACGCTTCACACCCTAGGGTTCTGGTGCGCCTACACATACCCCGTAATGCCCAGGTTAACACGCCTGAAAAAGGCTTTCGGGATAAGGATGGGGAGGCACTGGAACAGAAACAGAAATCTCGGGAGCACCGTCATCTTGACTGATTGCACCCTATCCGCCAGAGACAGCGGCAACATGTCCCATACCTTAATCTGATCCTCCATTTTCTCCTCCAGCCTTGTGAGGTTAAGCTAATGCAAGGCACCCCAAGCTCCTGGCCACCTGGACCCCCAAGCGCCTGAAGCTCCATCTAGCCATTTTAGTGGGAGCCTACCAATCGACTCCCTCAGTGCCATGGCCAGGGGTTCAATTGCCAGTGCAAAAATCAGGTGGGACAAGGGACACCAATTCCTCGTCCCTCGGCATAATCGAAAATACTCCGACCTCCTCCCATTCGTGACCACGATCGCCATCGGGGCCTCATATAACAGCCTCACCCACCTGATAAACCCCTCTCCAAACCCGAACCTTTCCAGCACCTCCCACAAGTAGGCCCACTCAACTCTATCAAAGGCCTTCTCCGCGTTCAACACCACCACTATCTCCGCCTCCCCTTCTACTGCTGGCATCATTATAGCATTCAAGAGACTCCGTATGTTAATATTCAGCTGCCTCCCTTTCACAAACCCCGTTTCATCCTCGTGGATAACCTGCGGCACATAGCCCTCTAATCTCGTGGCTAAAATCTTCGCCAACCGCTTGGCGTCCACATTTAAGAGTGAGATAGGCCTGTATGACCCACACTGCAGTGGATCCTTGTCCCACTTAAGGATCAAGGAAATCAGCGCACGAGACATCGTTGGATGCAGAGCCATCCCTTCCCTTGCCTTGTTGAAGGTCCTAACCAACAGTGGGCCCAACAGGTCTGCACACATCTTATAGCATTCGACCGGGAACCCATCCGGCCACGGCGCCTTACCCGACTGCATGCTCCCTATCCCTTTGACCTGCGCCTCCAGCTCAACCGGCGCCCCCAGCCCCTCCACCTGTCCCTCCTCCACCCTCGGGAATCTCAGGCGGTCCAAAAAGCGCCCCATCCCCCCCTCCTCCGCCGGGGGTTTGGACCGATACAGTTCTTCATAAATATCTCTGAAGACCCCATTAATGTCGACCCCGCTTCGCACCACATTCCCTCCCCTATCCTTAACTCCAACTATCTCTCTGGCTGCATCTCGTTTACGGAGCTGCTGCACCAGCATCCTGCTCGCCTTCTCCCCATATTCATACACCGCTCCCTGTGCCTTCCTCCACTGAGCGTCCGCCTTTCTGGTGGTCAACAAGTCGAACTTAGCCTGGAAACTATGCCGCTCCCTCAGCAATCCCTCCTCCGGAGCCTTCGTGTATCTCCTCTCCATCCTCACCATCTCCCCCACCAGTCTCTGCCTTTCTCTCTGCTCTCTCCTCTCCCTGTGGGCTCGAATGGAGATCAACTCCCCCGTGACCCCCGCCTTCAGTACCTACCTGACCATCCCCACTCGGACCTTCCCATTGCCATTGGCCTCCAGGAACCTCTCGATACATCCTGAAACCCGCCCGCCCATCTCCTCGTCCGCCATCAGCCCCACCTCCAAGCGCCCACCTCCCCCAGCTCGAGGTCCACCCAGTGCGGGGCATGGTCAGAAATGTCTATACACAGCAACCTCCACCCTCGCAATCAGTGCCCTACTCATAACAAAAAAAATCAATCCGGGAATAGGCCTTATGCACATGGGAGAAGCATGTAAATTCCTTGGCCCTCGGTCTCGTAAACCTCCATGGGTCCACCCCTCCCATCTGATCCATAATCCCCTCAACACCTTAGCCGCCGCTGGCCTCTTACCCGTCCTGGATCTGGATCGATCCAGTGCCGGATCCAACACCGTGTTAAAATCCCCTCCCCCCCCCCCATTGTTAGGGCCCTCGCCTCCAAATCTGGAATCCGGCCCAACATGCGCTGCATGAAACCCGCATCATCCCAATTCGGGGGGTATACATTGACCAGAACCATCCGCTCCCCCTGCAGCTTGCCGCTTACCATCACATACCTCCCACCGCTGTCTGCCACCACATTCGATGCCTCAAACGACACACTCTTCCCCACCGGGAATGGAAACCCCCGATTTTTTGCATCCAGCCCCGAATGGAACACCTGGCCTACCCATCCCTTCCTCAATCTAACCTGATCCGCCACCTTCAGGTGCGTCTCTTGAAGCATGGCCACATCCGCCTTCAGCCCCTTCAGGTGCGCAAACACGCGGGCCCATTTGACCGGCACATTCAGTCGCCTTATTAGGTGAGCAAAACTGAACTTTATTTCCGAATTAGAACTGACTGCTAGCAGTAAATGGCTGAGACTTGAATTCGGAAGGCAGTCAATTACAAACTGCTGAGTCCGTCCCAAGTCTGCGATATTACAGAAAAAGAAGGCGATTCTTATGCATTATAGGATCAAGATAACATGAATACAACTTGGTCAGGAATTTGATTGAAAGTAAAACATAAGTAATAATCGTTACAATGGCGTCACCTTGCTGACCTTTAGGGGACTGGAGTCTCATATCATTATCTTGTCTATGTTTTAAGAACTGGACAAACTTGTTTACATACAGGAAGAGACAATTGATCAGCTTGGTATGTATTGAGACTACTTCTAGGTTCATGACGAACAAGCCTTATCTAGGCTCTCAGAGTCACCCAGTTCTCAGGTCATGCTGACCTTGGCTGTCTCTGTGTATTTTGTATCTGTGTCTTAGGTTAAATTCAATTGTACCAAGAAGACTTGACTAGTTTTTCCATCATGCCATTATTGACTTCACACAATACCACACTCCCCCCTTTTGTCATTTCATGACAACCAGCTAAATAGGTCTATCCATGATTCGTTTGAAAATGCATTTACACAATCAGGCAAGCAATCATATCCCTAGTAGCATTAGTAGAAGTAGAATAAAGGCCTTAAAGATCCAGTCAAATAATCCATGACCCAACCACCCTAGCCAACCCGGCGGATTATAGTCGTGAAATTCGCTGCCAATTTCTTGAATTTGAGCAGACTGTTTCTTAATATGGTCGGCCAGGTTAGTGATATTTTCAGAACCATCTGGAATGTAAGTACAGCACTCTTGGCCTACGATAGCGCACGTTCCTCCCTGCGAGGCTAACAGATAACCCAAAGCCAGTCGATTTTGTAATGCCACGGTCCGGACAGCCACTAGCTCAGCTGGGACCTCGGCCAGTGCCTGTCCAGTGTCCCTGGCTTCTGTTGCTGTTACGTTTGCCAGATTTTCCAATGCTAAGGCCATGTAGATCAGTTCGTTGGATGCCTTGCCCGTTCCGTTTTAGAAATTGTTCTTTTTGCTCGCGAGGGGGAGTGCTTAAGGGTGGTTAGGTGACGCATTTGGGGTATGACATATCCCAAAAAGCAGGACCCTGTCCAATTAATAGGGAGCCACGGATATGATTTAGTGCCACATATGAACTAGGTTCCATTGTAGGCTGTAAAATCAACAGCTGATGTCATCCAGGGGATGGTGTTGGTAGGTTGCACCTACTTTGCTCCATTAACTTTCCTTCCCCTGATTTATTAAAACATATGGAACCTTGAACATTATACGAGTGGACAGTGAGGGAGGGTGGAGTTAAGGCATGATTATAGGTAGGTTGATATGAAGCTGAAAATTTAGTCATGTCATAGCCAACAGATCTCCATATTTTCATATTCCCCCTATCTCCCCTAATGCCTGTTAGATTTTGTCGTAAAATCCATTCAACTGTTTCTGTGGTACGAAAGGGGAGGGATTGGAGAGGTATTCCTTCCCTTGAATGGACGGGGATATGGTTACAAACCCAACACTTGCTAATATTCAATTTTTCTGCGTAAATATATGACATATGTAAATAGGTATTGGAAGGCAGGTCTCGTTTAGTTCGTTTTTTTACTACCGAGTGGCCATTAAGGCTAAGTAGTCCAGAAAGTCCAAAAATTATACTGAAGATCTTCATCCTGTGTTCTCGTCTGGGTTGGAGACTATCTTCTTGCAATCGGATAGATGTATCCAACTTGAACGTCCTTCAAGTTTGACCGAAGTTGGCGTCGTCAGTAGTACGAGGAAGGGTCCGCTCCAGCGTTGTCCTAGTTTTTTTCTGTCCCAGTTTTTCTACCAACACGAGGTCTCCGGGTTTGACCACTGAATATCGAGGGACGGCTATCCCTGTCGTTACTGGGAGATGTGCCTGTTTTACCTGTGAGTGAAGAAACTTCAAATAAAGTGTTAATTGATTCAAATAGTTCTGCATTTGTTCCCCCATCACATGGAGGTCTACTCCCTCTAGGAGTTTTTCATGAGCATCCCAGGGAGACCTCATTGACCGACCATAGACTATCTCTGCAGCTGACAGTCCGGTCCGTGAATGGGGAGTCACTTGCATGTGAAACAGTGCCAAGGGTTATACTTTTAGCCAATTTAACCCAGTTTCTTCAGTTAATTTAGATAATTTTTCTTTTAAAGTCCCGTTGGCTCTTTCCAGAATTCCTGCTGACTGCTGGTGATACGCGCAGTGCAGTTGCTGTTTAATTACAAGTGCTTTGCACAATTCAGTATTGATCCGAGCTACAAAATGTGGTCCATTGTCTGAGCTCACCATTTTGGGTACCCCAAAATGAGGAATGACTTCCGTTAACAACAACTTCACTACTGTATGTGCCATACAACTAGTGGTGGGGAAGGCTTCAATCCATTTACTAAACACATCGATTATTACTAAACAATATTTATAGCACTGTGCTTTTGGCAATTCGATAAAATCAAGCTGTATACAAGCAAAAGGATCATCTGGCAAGGGGGTGGTTCCCGGAGGGCATTTAATACCTTTACCCTTATTATGTTTCATGCAAATGACGCATCGATCCAGCCGCGTTTGCGCTGCTGTATTCAAATCTGGGTGCCACCAAGTTTTAGGAGTAGTTGTACCACTCCCTCCTTGCCAAGATGGGTACAAGAATGCAAATAATCAACAAGTAACGGCACTAAAGAATTCGGAATACAAACTTGAGCAACTGGAGTCAGCCAGAGGTCTCGTGTCAAGGGGTGCGAACACCTCATTGACTTCCATAGTGTTCGCTCAGAATCAGAGGCGTCCCTCTGCAAATTTTGAACTTCAGCTATCTCTGGCATGCCCGTCTTTCGTAATACAGGTACCTGGTTTAGAGCCTGATTAGCCCCACTGGGAACAATTAAAGAGGTTGATGAAGCTGCGGTTTTAGCAGCTGAATCAGCACGGGCATTTCCTAATTGAACAGGAGTGTCACCCTTTGTGTGGGCAACGCATTTAATAACTGCCAATTGACGGGGTAGCTGAATGGCATCGAGGAGATTTTTTAACCCAAAGAGCATTTTGAATGGGAATTCCCACAGAGGTGAGAAAACCTCGCTGTTGCCAGAGGCGGCCAAAATCATGGGGTCACGCCAAAGGCATATCTAGAATCATTGTAAATATTAGTACTTTTGTCTGTGGCCAAAATACATGCTTGAGTAAGGGCGAATAGCTCGGCTTTTTGTGCAGAGACAGGGGTCCGGAAGGCTGCTGCTTCCTGCACGTCAGTTTCGGTTACCACTGCATATCCCGACTGTGGGACGCCAAATGGGGAAATGGAAGAACTGCCATCAACATAAAAAATTTGATCTGGATTATCAATAGGCCTGTCGGTTAAATCCTGGCGAGGTGCAGTAAGGAAGTGATTCCGAAGCAAACAATCGTGTGGTGGGTCTTCAAGGTTATCGGGGGGCTGTTCAAGGAACACAGCAGGATTTAAAGTTTAACAATAATGAAAAGAGAGGCAGGGGTGTTGCAATAGTGAAACCTCATAGCGGCTCAATCGCGCTTGAGTCAAATGCTGGGTTTGCTGAGACGTTAGGAGAGCCACGATATAATGTGAAGTATGCACTTGTACTGGTTGGTGAAGGGTTAGATTAGAGGCTGCCTGTGCTAACAAATGGACAGCAGTAAGACTTTGGGTGCAAAGGTCTGTCATACATAGGTCGTCCTAGTGCTGGGGCGGTAGCCAGGGCATTTTTTCAGAGGAATAAAATATTGCTTTGCTGAATCAGGTAGTTCAAACGTAAGAGGAGCATTTTGAGAGGAGTACGGAGTTAATTCTTTAGTATATACAGTAACATTCAGAATCCATTGTCTGCAAAAGTTCACAAATTCTAAAAAGGCTCACATCTGCTTGGGCGATGTAGGAAATGGGGTCTGCAATATAGGAGTAATGCGTTCCTGAGTAAGGGAACGATCAGTAGCATTTATTAGGACATCCAAAAATCTGACTTGTCGTTGACCTTTATGAACTGGGAGGATCCTCCTTTCCTATAATCTTACGAGCTAGCCCTATTTGTCTGGTGAGAGGAGGTTTCTTATTGCCGAATTGTTTTTTTAATGTTTTGACTGTTTTCTATCCCAAAGCTCACTTTACAATTTTAAAGTCTTCCAATCTTTCAATTTACCGTTCACACACTCATTAATATCTCTTTTGCGGGCTTTATCTCTCCAACTCATTAATAGTGATTGTTCGTTACGTTAAGTGGACTGTTTTTTTTCCACTGTAAAATTAAACAATTTGAAACCGTCATATTTTCTCCAGATTGCTTTTTTTTCTGCATCAATGTTATTGTCAAAGTTCCAAGATCCCTGTGTAACCTCGTGGCCAGATATCGTTACCTAATTTATTGTTTAAAGCAGCGCTGCAGCCAATCTTCGAATATTACGTTCTTGAGAAGGGGGTTCTAAACACATGAAAAATAGAGGGGAATTGCCGCTATTTTTATCTAAAGTGTGTCGCATAATGTCAGTAAAAATGTGCCCCGGCAAAAAAAGCGCTCAAACAAAATTTCTGGTACCAAATCAAATTGGAGGGTCCTTGACCCCAAAAAATTACTAACAGGGTCTCTGACCCCAAAATATTACTGAGAGGGTCCCTGACCCCAAACAATTACTGGGAGGGTTCCTGACACCAAATTTTATTGACAGCCTGTATAAATCTGATGCGGATGAAAAACGAGATCAAAAAAGGTCCCTGACCTGTGGCTGATTACACAAAAAATGTACTCACAGTCAAATTTAGATTCGAGAACCTTCACCTGTTTAGTTACTTCCGACAGGGATGAGGGGTCGCAGCACAGATCCGAGAGAGAGAGAGACCAAGGTCAACCTTACCTTGTGCCGGCGGCTGTCTCATTACTCCGGTCATGGCCTTGATTACTTTTTCTCAGTCCCTCACGGAAGCTCATTTCAGGATATTGGATTTTTTCTCGCAGCGCCAAATGTCGTATTCAATATTTTCCCCGCGTCCTGACTGTGATAGAGAAATATAAACATGATTCATTAGGTAAGCAAAACTGAACTTTATTTCCGAATTAGAACTGACTGCTAGCAGTAAATGGCTGAGACTTGAATTCGGAAGGCAGTCAGTTACAAACTGCGGTGTCCGTCCCTAGTCTGCGATATTAAAGAAAAAGAAGGCGATTCTTATACATTATAGGAACAACATAACATGAATACAACTTGGTCAGGAATTTGATTGAAAGTAAAACATAAGTAATAATCGTTACAATGGCGTCACCTTGCTGACCTTTAGGGGACTGGAGTCTCATATCATTATCTTGTCTTTGTTTTAAGAACTGGATAAACTTGTTTACATACAGGAAGAGACAATTGATCAGCTTGGTATGTATTGAGACTACTTCTAGGTTCATGACGAACAAGCCTTATCTAGACTCTCAGAGTCACCCAGTTCTCAGGTCATGCTGACCTTAGCTGTCTCTGTGTATTTTGTATTTGTGTCTTAGGTTAAATTCAATTGTACCAAGAAGACTTGACTAGTTTTCCCAATAGGCCATTATTTGCTTCACATAATACCACACTTTTTGAACATTAATTTCCGAAATATAATCTTTATTTTTCATTGTGCTGAACTCGGAACTCGTGGTTACCACATCTTAATTACAAACTCAGCGACGTTGATCGCAATTTCTCCCGAGCAACCCTTTTGTCGTTTTGCAATTAACCTGTTACGGAAGTCGTCAATATCACTTGAGACCGTGAGGCATATTCTTTGTTAAAACGCCCTTTTCAGTAGGGGCTGTTTTAGCTAACTGGGCTGAATCGCTGGCTTTTAAAGCAGACCAAGCAGGACAGCAGCACGGTTTGATTCCTATACCAGCCTCCTCGGACATGCGTCGGAATGTGGCGACTAGGGGAATTTCGCAGTGACTTAATTTGAAGCCTACTCGTGAAAATAAGCGATTTTCATTTTCAGTTCATTTCATTTACTACAACTGCGGGAATGTTTTGACTGGCAATATAATTTTTTGTGTTCAACGCTGCATATATGATCCATTTATATGTAAAGCAATTTTGCCATCTTTTCAAATTATCATATGTTTCCATCCACTTTGGGGGGGGGGGTAGGCGGTGGATGCCGACTGTTGTTGATTTAACCTGAGCATCACCAAACTGCAGGCGATGGACAATGTTGAGATGCCGGGACGACAGGCAGAACCTCAGCCAGGACAGAAATTGAGCCCGCGTTTTTCGCATCCCTGTGCAGCATAAAGCAGTTCTCAAGCTAACTGAAATAAGCAGGTAGCTGAGATTGCTGGACACTTGGGATGCAGATCGGTCAACAGGAATATTCTGGTAAATACTCCATTTTTTTCGATTCAAAGCATGCACAAAGGAAGCTGGTTCCGGTATATGCACGTCAAATCATCGCTGTATGAGCTTTACTGCATGGTTTACAGCATACCGCCAGGAATGGACTTTTGGGCTCTTTTTGGGGGGACCAATGGTACTTTTTCGACGTTTCCCGACTTGGGAAGGAGTCAGCAACTTTTCCCCAGTAGTATATGGCCTGGACCAGGAGTGAGGCGAGTAATAATGTGGTTGCGATGCCAAAGCAAAAGCGAGGGAAGAAGCACAAGATGGTAGCTGCCGTTTCAGAAGAACGTGAAAGGCAATCACACAGTTCTGATCCTGTGCACCCACATGGAAACCTCATAATAATAATAATATTTATTGTCACAAACAGGCTGACATTGCAGTGAAGTTACTGTGAAAAGCCCCAAGTAGCCAGATTCCGCCGCCTGCTCTGACAAACGGAGGGAGAATTAAGAATGAAAAATTACTCAACAGAACGCCTTTGGGGATGAGTGGGAGGAAACCGGAGCACCCGAAGCAAATCCACGCAGACACGGGGAGAATGTGCAGACTCCGTACAGACAGTGAGATCGCCGGAAACCGAACCTGCGACACTGGCTGTAAATCCGCAGCGCTCACATTGCCTTTAATATGACGGCAAGAAACATTGTTCCCTTGTGAATTCACTTAATTGTAAGGAAATGAATCAAATTCATGTCCAATATTACTGGCAGGTAAAAGAATAGATTTGAAGTTTAATCAATTTAATTTGCCCACTCTATCTGGCATGGCAAGATTTGAAAAAAGGCTTCCTCGTCGAATCAGACGAGTGTTATTTATCTGATACATCCCATTTAACCTTTTTGATTTTATATTTTAATTTGCATGTGAACCTTCGTAATGGTAGGAATAAAACAGCAAATTTTCTAATTCTCCTCCGTTACTGAATTCTAAGTGAGTTGTAAACTTTGGAAGAATTCTGGTCTACATCTTCTCTAATTTCGACATATTCTGACCGAGGTACTATGGCCGGCATTGGACACAATTCTGCTGCTGACATCTAACCAGTGATTTTAAAGACGTATCAATCCGATTAATTAATCCCCAGATCCTTATGTTTAGGCCACCCTCCTGCATTGGTCACAGCATGCATCAAATCAAACTTAAAATTTAAGCATGATTTTACAAAAGTAATATTACAATGCGTTAGAATGGATGTGAGAAATTTGGGGAATATTTCCAATGCTGATTATATTGCTTTAGAGGTGAAAGTCGCATGGGAAATGTTATTGGCCCTTCATTTTTCTATTAAGTTGCCGTGATATTAACGAAGATGGGCATTGTGAAGAACAGAAACTAAATGATGGATGTGATTCTCTGGTGACTTTATTCGAGATTGCTGCATAATTCCGGCAAAAGTCAACACAGGATTTCAGCTACATATGTTTTTATTCAATCCTGGTTTATTCTGCTGTGCACATCTTACATGTGATGGGCATTAAAGGCCAGTTTATTGAACAGCAGGACAGACATGTCGCCGCAAAAATGGAGGGGAAAAAGGGAAGGATTCTGGAACCCGAGATGACACGAGAAATTGTGAGCTTGCTCAAAAGGAAAAAGGAAGCATATGATAGATCGACGCATTTAAAAACTGATGAAGCCCTTGTGGAGTACACTGAAAGTAGGTAGGCACTTAAAAGTGGCAATAGAAGGGCCAAAAGGGGCCATATAATGTCGTTCGCAAGACATTATATCTAAGAGGCACCTAATAGCTACATGAAAATGGAGGAAATTCAGGGATATGGACTGAGTAAGGGCAACATTTTCTTTTTTTTAGTCAGGGCATCGTGCTTGGGACAGACTTGGCGGGCCACAAGTGTCTGCTCTTGTCCTGTATTTTTACTTATTTTTGAATGTGATTGGATGAAGTTACTCGGTGTCAGTCTGAATTAAAGCGGCCATAAATCAGCCCCGTCAATCGGCCCAGAATGCCAGTCATTGATGAATTTCTGCGAATCGTACTGGACACCTAGCAGTTGTGCGTACGACCATTCTTAACATTTAAGTTACTTTTTAAAACTAGAAATGCAGTTAAACTGAAATTTCTGCATGCAACAACATGCAACAACAAGGTGAAGTAAACCAGCATGCACTTTGTTGCTGAAAAAATCAACAGGAAACATCATGCGTTCGGTCACGCTTTCTAATTCCAAGTAATAGGGAATATGTGGTAATGCCTTGAGAATGAATTGCTAAAACTGCTCATTTACATGCTGCGTTGGTGAAATTAATAAAACCTCGGATGATTAATATAATTCCTCAGAATTCGATAACCACTGGGTAGCCTAAAAACAGACGATTGCAAATTCCGTTTCAGTGTAATGTATGGCACATATTCATTAATAACTATTCAGAGTGGCTAACCGGATGCCGTAACGTCTGCGAATAAATTATCTTACTTTCGGCATTTTAATTACGTTGGTAATCAGGGTATTTATTTCAATCATTTTTAGCGGAATGAATCAGTGAGTCAAGTCGGAATTTCAGTTACTGAATGTACTGTTTGATTGATAACGTTGCCCGATTTGAGTCGATATTTGGTGTTGTGCAGAAGTCACTGAACGTTTGTTTATTTTTCCTTATCCGTACTCAGTAAATGCCCGCAAAAATTCCATCCTTTGGTTTCCTTTCTGGTTTCTAAATTGGTCAGTTGGTAATCACCGATTTTTTTATCAGGTGGATCTTGCTTCCAAAATAACAGAACGTTAATGCCAAACCAACTCGTTGCATTTCCGCTTCTTCAGTCACATGTTTTGACCTCCTCTTTTTTTTTGGAATTTGTGTCTCCTGTAATGCCAGAAAAAATTGACTCTGTTTCTAATGTTATTTCAGAGTCAGGGGCTGGTTTAGCACCGGGCTCAATCGCTGATTTTGAAAGCAGAGCCAGCAGCCTGTTTCAATTCCCGTACCAGCGGCCCCGAATGTGGCGACCAGGGGCTTTTCACAGTGACTTCATTTGACGCCTACTTGTGACAGTAAGCGATTTTCATTCATTTCTTTTCTGGGACGCACCATGTCTTGATTTACTGAATTCAGTGGGAATAGTCATCAAGGTTGCTCTTCTTGGTGTGAACCATATTGCTAACGTCGGATATGTCGCACTCCCCATGTCGTAGAATATACATTTTTAATTTTAAAGAGCTATTTTTCTTCATACCCATGCAGATGAAAGGCTGACCGAAAGAGAAATGGGTAAATACCTTCAGAAAAATTATGATTCGATAGGTACAGACGTCGTGACTGATATTAACGCTGAAAGGTAGAGCCATGTTCCGTTTCCACAATCCACCCCCAATATAATAGGTCAGGCCTTTCAAAAACTTCAAACAATAAATAAATAAAAACAGCTACTGTTTTTAAAAAACGACACAATATCAACAGTTCAGCGATTCGAGCTGACGGATATTTCTACCTAAGAGTTCTGCAAGAGACGATACATTTTATTATTTTTTCCAGAGGTCGAGAGGCTGAAGATGACTATTAATTCAGGTGAGAAAAATATCTAAACAGCATATGCATCTTTAAATACTTTCGATTTGCTGGCGTGAGGATGTGTGAGTCTCACAATTTTCTCAACCTGACTGCGCATAATTCAAACTTCCGTCTTTTTCAGTAGCAAATGTGTGCTGCCACAGGTTTCGTCTTTCTCTGGCCCGGGAATTATGGATTCAGAGGTATTACACAGCATCAAGCAGAGCCAAAACCGCATACACTGTAATACAAGCAGACACACATATACACACACAGACAAATGGAAAATATATCACCGACAATCCATCTAACTTGCAGTCTTTGCACTGTGGGAGGAAACCGGAGCACCAGTGATGCAGACAGGAGATAACGAGATGTCTTTGGGTTCATCTGTTAAATCTTAATCCATCTAAAATGCAACGAACTGTGGTCCGTGCAATGTGTGTTTCTCTGCAGAGGACGATAATTGAATCGTCCTGTACAATCGGCCATTGGTCCTGCAATTCTCGATGCCAGATACAAACAGTACCAATAAGGGACTCCTTCCTGACATCCCTAGGGATGCTTCTTGTAATGACATAGTGTGCTCCTAGTCCCGAAGCAGTCAATATGTTCCTGTTCCTGTGGAGGCAACGAACACAGTGAATTTGCTTTCCGATCTGGTTATTTTGTCCATTGCAATAAATATTTTCCTTTGACGTGAAACTGCGCGACAACTGGTACTTTTAATGTACGAGTCGTTCTATCAATATCTTCACAGTCGTGAAGATTGTTGTTCAGGTTCCAACTAAGCTCCCTTGCGTTAATGCACCAGCATCCTCTTCACGTGTTTTCATGTTCCTACGGAAAAAACTGAAGCCGATCATCAATTGAAAAAAAAAACAGAACAAGCTGGAAAAAAACCTTATCAGCTCTGGGGGCATCTGTGGAGAAAAAGAAATAAAAATATTTTATTTTAATTTTTTTTTTTACAATTAAAGTGCAACATAGCGTGGTCATTCAGCCAACCCTGCACACCCCCGGGTCGTGGAGACAGACCCACGAAGACACGGGGAGAACGTGCAAACTCCAGAGGGACAGCGACCAAGGGCCTTGGCAAATCGGTCTTGTATTCGATTGATCGTGTCGGTATAATTGAACCAAACACACAACTGCCGATGCTATTCCCAGACTTTCCCTTTCTCCATGTTGGAAGTCGGTTTCAGACAGTTCATTGATGTGACGAATCCGGAAAATAATTACAATAGAACTTAAGCTCCGTGTTAAATTAGACATTTTTTGTTTGAAAAAATTATGAAGTTTATGTGCGATCTTCATGCCATGGTGTTTCGTTGGCGGTTGCAGATTTTCAAAAAGACACAATGAAGAAATAAAGAATATATGTCGCAAAGTAGTTCTCCACACTTCATGGCAAATATAAATATCTCCCTTGCCAGTATTTTCGCATTCAACTACCTGAAAACAAAACAAAAACAACCTCAGTTTATGCACTCAATATATATTTCACAACGAGGACTGTTAAATACAGAGACTTGCCTGAAGTTCAAACTTCAATCACCAGGAAGTATTGATGGAGAAAATGTTATGCACGTTATGCTAAAAGCATGAGGGTCAGACAATTTTTAAAAATCTGCATATATTGGCAGATGTTGTGAGAGGTTTATTGTATTCTAGGCTATAAACAGCGGCGAAGACCAGAGTTAAATCCATTAAGTAATGTATGTGCGTGTACATAGAACATAGAACAGTACAGCACAGAACAGGCCCTTCGGCCCTCGATGTTGTGCCGAGCAATGATCACCCTACTTAAACCCACGGAACTCGTATACCCGTAACCCAACAATCCCCCCATTAACCTTACACTACGGGCAATTCAGCATGGCCAATCCACCTAACCCGCACATCTTTGGACTGTGGGAGGAAACCGGAGCACCCGGAGGAAACCCACGCACACACGGGGAGGACGTGCAGACTCCACACAGAGACCCAGCCGGGAATCGAACCTGGGACCCTGGAGCTGTGAAGCATTGATGCTAACCACCATGCTACCGTGAGGCCCATGAACATGAATTCTACCGTTTTGTCTTTCTTGAAAGGAGAGTGCAAAGGTGTATACGATCCAGGTAACATTAATATATCCATGTCTGCGGTATGTTGCAATATCTGCTGTGCCACTCTGGGGGGTTGTGTTAACCTTGCTGGCTGAAAACAACGTGCTAACTACGAGGGATCGCG
The DNA here is from genome assembly GCF_902713615.1 of Scyliorhinus canicula. NCBI lineage: Eukaryota > Metazoa > Chordata > Chondrichthyes > Carcharhiniformes > Scyliorhinidae > Scyliorhinus > Scyliorhinus canicula. The sequence continues at coordinate 93,836,047 of NC_052157.1, forward strand.
AAGTAGTTTTGCCAAGATACTCGCAATGCAGAAGTTTGCGCACATACCTGGGGAAGTTACTTCAAACCGCTATACTACCTTGGCGGAAATTAATTTCAATTAATAAACATGAAACATTAGTAGTGTGCCCAATGGATTATCTGAACCACCCGGTTCTTTCGGGAATTCCCTTCAAGTTCGTACTATGTAGAACTCTAGACGCACATCAATGTGATTGCTTCCTGATTTTTCTGTGTAATGTAAAATAAGTCATTCAAATCATTCGAGGTGGGCCTACGACACCAACGTACCAGGAAATAATAAATACAATAGTCTCAGAAGACAATGTGAAGTCAATGCAGTAGCCAATCATATGAGCCGTGTGAAGATCGAATTGATCTTGTAATCGCACCAACAGTTATTTTCTCCACTCCAATATTCCTCCAAATATGCATCCACGTTAATTTTCAACGCACGGAATTGCAACGGTCAGCAGTTTTCCATGCTTCTGTCGCCTTGCCTGCCATGGTATTATCCTAACGATCCTCCGTTAAGATCAAGGATTTGCTGTCGTTCAAAATTTAGTGTTCATGCCATAATTGCATCAATGCAATTGATATGTTGAGGGTTTTCTTGTTATGTGAACATCACCTGTTAGTGTTGTAACCGATACTGCTGCAGACAGCACGCTCAATTGCTGTGGTAAACGTGAAATGCAGTCAGATAGCTGCTCGCACACCTCGGCACATGAAAATCACAATCCTACCATATGCCAGTGAAATTAAAGTATTTGGCAGAAATGCGGCGGTTTATTGAATTTCACTCACGGCACCAAGGTCTCCGGTTCGATCCCGGCTCTGGGTCACTGTCCGGGTGGAGTTTGCACATTCTCCCCGTGTTTGCGTGAGTTTCGCCCCCACAACCCAACGATGTGCAGTGTAGGTGGATTGGTCATATTAAATTGCCCCTAATTTGGAAAAGTGAATTGAGTACCCTGGAGTAAAAACAAGTCTATTGAATATAAAAAGGGCATCGGACGTAGTAGAAGAGGACTTTAACGGAAGTAAACTAAATTAATGGTCTTAGTTTGTGCAGCTGTGGATGGAATGACTATTAACTGCTGCAAATCATCTATGATGAGGGTCGTTGTGTACGGCAGCGAGCTATTCATTTAAATATAACACAATTGCAAAAATTCAAAAATCTTTGGCATCTGTTGGAGGAATGGACCTCAATCATATTTTAATATTTTAATTGATAGCGACAGACCAATGAAATGAATATCGTGATGAAATCATATGATTAGACGTTAACAGGGGACGAATGTACGTCGATTTTCTACACTCTGTTGAACTTTCTATAAATTGCAGACATCGAGAAACTAATTCAAGACTTGAGTAAGCAACAGCAGCCAATCATTTCGTGGAAATAATCGTCGTCCATGCATTCCATGTGCTGTGAAGAAATATAATAGGCAGGCAGAGAATCCTATCTCTGTCCTAATGGTGTACATTATGATCCCGCCAGGAATTTGAGAAACTTGATACTGCCGGTGGCAATTGTTCTCGGGCAGTAACATTAATATTAACATCAACATCTATACTATCTTGAATATTCAGTGTTCCGTAGGTCAGTCAATTGTCGAGGCTCATGAAAGGAACACAACTACTGCATTCACCCAGGTGTTTCTTGCAGATGAATAGATCCTCATTTCATTACAGTCCGCGACGTCGAATATTAAAATGAGTATGTATCTTTGCAGAACTGAAATAATTGTACAATGCCTTGAGGCAGAACGGATAGAAGCCAACTCCAAATTTAAAATGCAACCAGGCTGATTGAGGAATATTGCACTTGGATTAATATAGAACAGTACAGCACAGAATAGGCACTTCGGCCCTCGATGTTGTGCCGAGCAATGATCACCCTACTCAAACCCACGTATCCACCCTATACCCGTGACCCAACAACCCCCCCCCCCTAACCTTACTTTTACATATTAGGGGCTGGTTTAGCTCACAAGGCTAAATCGCTGGCTTATAAAGCAGACCAAGCAGTCCAGCAGCACGGTTCGATTCCCGTACCAGCCTCCCCGGACAGGCGCCGGAACGTGGCGACTAGGGGCTTTTCACAGTAACTTCATTGAAGCCTACTCGTGACAATAAGCGATTTTCATTCATTTCATTTCATATCCCTTTGCCTTTTACAATATCCCAGAAACCCATTCCCGTGCCAACTGGGGCTTGCTGGTGGGACTCTGAGTTGAATTTATTCCAGCACATTCGGAACAATTTTGCAACCTAACTGAACGTAAAGATCCAAACATGCAGTTTGGTAATTTGTTGTGCATTACATCATGACCTGAAATTGCTTGTTACAGTTGCATAGAAAGAAAAACTGTGGTCTTTCCCATTTTAAAATGCAAAAATAAGAATTCGAGCAAAATACAAGGATTCATGATCAGATAAAATTCCATACATCTGCAATATCTTACATTGGTGCTATTAACTGCATATTTCACCCTAGGCAAATCAGTGCTTGCGAAAGAGCTAGGTAAATCGTTTATGACAAATGATTTGCATACATTATCTGAAATGCAATTGATCATGATTTTGAAAGTGATATTATTAGGTTTAGACACCTTCATCAACAAACGCGACGTTATGCTTAACGAAAATGAAGAACACGACAACTACATTATCCTTCGAATGTTTGATGCACCAATTTATAAAAAAGATACGGAGTTAGTAGAATTAGAATGTGAGAGAACGTTGAAATATTCAGGTGAAAGCAAAGAAAAAACAAATCATTGCGGATTCTGGAATCTAAAATCGACACAGAACCACAGTCATAGATCATTTGAGAGTGTAGAGATATGCCAAAGTTTCGAAACTGGATGACTCATTGTCAAAGATAGAGAGAACTGGAAAAAGGATTAGTTTTTTTGACCATCGCATCTTTTCCAATATCCATATGTTGCTGGTCCATTATACCGCCCCACTGACCCCGCCCCCAACCACCCCCAATAGTTGAAATACCATTCTAATCCCACTTCTCTCTAAATTTGACGGAGTCATTCAGACTCAAAGAACAACAAAGAACAAAGAAATGTACAGCACATGAACAGGCCCTTCGACCATGCTGCCTGTCTAAACTAAAATCTTCTGCACAACCGGGTCCCTATCTCTCTATTCCCATCCTATTCATGTATTTGTCAAGATGCCCGTAAATGTCACTTTCGTCCCTGCATCCACCATCTCCTCCAGCAGCGCGTTCAAGGCACCCACTACCCTCTGTGTAAAAATCTTGCCTCGTACAACTCCAATAAGCCTTGCCCCGCGCACCTTAAAACTATGCCCCCTTGTAATTGACCCCTCTATCCTGGGAAAAAGCCTCTGACTATCCACTCTGTCTATGCCCCTCATTATTTTGTAAACTCTATCAGGTCGTCCCTCAACCTCCGTTGTTCCAGTGAGATCAAACCGAGTTTATTCAACCGCTCCTCATAGCTAATGCTCTCCATATTAGGCAACATCCTGGTAAATCTCTTCTGCTCCCTCTCTAAAGCGCCCAGATCCTTCTGGTAGTGTGGCGACCAGAATTGGACACTATACTCCAAGTATGGACTAAGTAGGGTTCTATACAGCTGCAACATGACTTGTCAATTCTTATACTCAATGCCCCGGCCAATGAAGGCGAGCATACCGTATGCCTTCTTGATTACCTTCTCCAGCTGTGTTACCCTTTCCGTGACCTGTATGTCTGTACACAGAGACCTCTATGACTATCAATCCTCTTGAGGGTTCTACCATTCACTGTATATTCCCAACTTGCATTAGACCTTCCAAAGTGCATTACCTCACATTTGTCCGGATGATGCTCCATCTGCCATCTCACTGCCAAAGTCTCCGAATGATCTAAATCCTGCTGTATCCTCTGACATTCCTCATCGCTGTCTGCAATTACACCACGTTTTCTGTCGTCTTCAAACGTACAAATCAGACTAGTTACATTTTCCTCCAAATCATTTGTACATGCTACGAACAGCAAAGGTCCCAGCACTGACCACTGCGAAACACCACAAGTCAGAGCCCTCCAATCAGAAAAGCACCCTTCCATTGCTACTCTCTGCCTTCTATGACCGAGCCAGTTCTGTATCCATCTTACCAGCTCACCCCTGATAACGTGTGACCTCACCTTTTGCACTAATCTTCCACGAGGGGCCATGTCAAAGGCCTTAATTAAATCCACATAGACAACATCCACTGCCCTACATCTATCAATCATCTTTGCGACCTCTTTGAAAAACTCTATCAAGTTAGTGAGGCATGAAAACCCCTTAACAAAACCATGCTGCCTCTCGCTAAGACGTCCATTTGCTTCCAAATTGGAGTACATCGTATCTCGAAGAATTCACTATAGTCATTTCCCTACCACTGACGTAAGGCTCACCGGCCAGTAGTTCCCTGGATTATCCTTACGACCTTTTTGTTTGAATAAATTTATAGCACCCAATTCATTTTTTCTAATTAAGGGGCAATTTAGCGAGGCCAATCCATCTCACCTGTTCAGCTTTTGGTTGTTGGGGCGAAACCCATGCAAACACGGGGATAATATGCATACTCCACACGGCCAGTGACCCAGACCCGGGATCGAACCTGTGACCTCGGTGCAGTGAGGCATCAGGGCTAACCAACTGCGCCACCGTGCTGCCAGTTTGCTACTCACCTTAAAGGACTATTCTCTAGTCCTCCGGAACACCACCTGGAGACAGTGAGGATTCAAAGATTTCTGTCAAGTCCTCTGCAATTTCCTCTCTAGCCTCCTTCAGTATTCTGTAGTAGATCCCACCAGGCCCTGGGTACTTATCTAACTTAAAATGTTTGAGGGAGCCCAACACCTCGTCGTTTTGGATCTCAACGTTACCCAGGCTATCTACACACCCTTCTCCAGACTGAACATCCACCAATTCCTTCGCTTTGCTGAATACTGATGCAAAGTATCCATTTAGTAACTCGCCTATTTCCTCTGGCTCCACACATAGATTACCTTGCTTATCCTTCAGTGGGCCAACCCTTTCCCTGGCTACTCTCTTGCTTTTTATGTACCTGTAAAAAGCCTTGGGATTTTCCTTAACACTATTTTCCAATGACATTTTGTGACATCTTTATGCCCTCCTCACTCCTTTCTTAAGTTCATTCCTAATTTCCTTATATTCCACACAGGCTTCGCCTCTTCCCAGCCTTCCATCCCTGAAAAATGCATTGTTTTTCTTTTTGACGAGGCCTACTGTATCTCACTTTCCCAACGTTCCCGAAATTTGCCGCATTTATCCTTCTTCAGCATAGGAACATGCAAGTCCCGAATTCCTTTCAACTGACATTTGAAAGCCTCCCACATGTCAGATGTTGATTTACCCTCAAGCATCCGCCCCCAATCTAGATTCTTCAGTTCCCACCTAATATTGTTATAATTATCCTTCCCCCAATTTAGCACATTCACCCTAGGAACACTCTTATCTTTGGCCACCAGCACATTAAAATTTACTGAATTTTGGTCACTGTTCCCGAAATGCTATCCGACTAAATCTTCTACCAACAGGCCGGGCTCACCCCAATACCGGGTCCGGTACAGGCCCTTGCCTCGTTGGACTAGCGACGTAATATTTTAAGAAGCCCTCCTGGATGCTTCATACAAACTCTTCCCTGTCGAAGCCCCTAGCACTATGTGAGTCCGAGTGAATATTGGGGAAGTTAAAGTCTCCCATCACAACAACCCTGTTGTTTTTGCTCGTTTCGTAAACCTGTCTACCTATCTGGTCCTCCATCTCCCGCTGGCTGTTGGGAGGCCCCAACATTGTGATTGGTCCCTTCTTTTTCCTGATCTCTATTCATAGAGCCTCGCTGCCCTCTGAGGTATCCTCCAGTAGTGCATCTGTGATATTCTCCCTAACCAGTTCTACAACTCCCGCCTGAAACATCTAAATCCTGGAACCTTTAGCTACTAATCCTGTCCTTTAGGCAACCAGGTCTCTGTAATGGCAGCAACATCAATATTCCAAGCACTAATCCAAGCTCTAAGTTCATCTGCCTTACCAGTAATACTTCTTGCATTGAAACAAATGCACTTCAGGCCACCAGACCCACTATTTTCAACAACATCTCCCTGTGTGCTGTTCCTGAGAGCCACACTAGCCCTAATCCCTAGTTCTCCCTCAACACTTTCACCCTCTGACCTATTGTTCCGGTAGCCACCCCCCTGACATACTAGTTTAAACCGTCCAGTGTGACACAAGCAAACCTCGCGGCCAGGATATTTGTGCCTCTCCAGTTTTGATGCAACCCGTTCTCCTCATACTGGTCACACCTGCCTCGCAAGAGCTCCCCTGGTGCAGATAACGGTAACCCTCCCTTTTATACCAGCTGTTTAGCCACGTGTGTAGCTGCTCTATCTTCTTATTTCTAGCCTCAGTCGCACGTAGCACAGGGAGTCATACCGAGATTACAACCCGAGAGGTCCTGTCCTTTAACTTTCTTCCGAGCTCGCCGAACTCCTGATGCAGGACCTCATGCCCCATCCTGCCTACGTAGTTACTACCAAGATGTACAACAACCCCTGCCTCTTTGCTCTTCCCTTCAGGATGCCCGCTACCCGTTCTGACACTTCCTGGACCCTGGCACCAGGGAGGCAACAGACCATCCTGGAGTCTCTTTCGCGCCGTCAGATGTACCTATCTGTGCCCCGGACGAGAGATTCCCCTATTACTATTGCTCATCATCGCTTTCACCCACCCTGCTGAACATCAGAGTCAGTCATGGTGGCACTGCTCTGGCTGCTGCAGTTTCCCCCGATAAGCTATTCCCCCTACAGTAACCTGAGGGGTATATCTCTTTGAGAGGGGGAAACCACAAGGGGTTCCTGCACTGACTGCCTGCCCCTTCTGGTGGTCACCCATTTCCTTGCCTGCACACTGAATGTGACCAGATTTATATAACTGCAATCTGTGACTCTTCCCACCACATGCATGCTCCTCAGTGCATCCAACTGCTGTTCCAACCGAACCATACGGTCTATGATGAGCTCCAGTTGTGTGCATTTTGTTCAGATGAAGTCATCCGGGACGCTGGACGCCGCCCGAACCTGCCACATCTCACAATTAGTGCAGTGTACCCCTCTAATTGACATTGCGTTAATTAATTAGTAAATTTTAATTTTTTTTAAAGTTACTGTTAACTATGTTTCCGAGCACTAGATTTCTACTATAAATGTGAAAGCTAAATACAGTACTCTCCGATCTCCTAGAAGTTACAATTAAGTAATTGATTTATTTTATTTTATTAGTTTAAAATGTTTAATTTTTAAATTTAATGCCGATTCCCAACCAGGCAATGAGGACACAGCATTAATGTGATGTCACTTCAGGTTCCGACCCCCCCACCCCCCCCCCCGTCCAATAAAAAAACCAACACAATTTGAAAAGGTAACAAATATAAAAATAAAAATCACTTACCATCCCCGGATATTCTCTGGTTCTCTCCCTGCAGATTAACAGTTACAGGCCAGAAGAAAGATAACAAAACAGGAGGGGAAAAGCAGCTTCTCCTACTCTGCACCGAATTACCTCACTGCACCAAATTTCCAAGTTCCAATTCCCACTCTGGATATGTCTTACTCACTGAGGATGTGTCTCCTTGACCTCCGGAGAGCGAGGTTATTAGCTAGCTAATTAGCTCCTTTCTCTCACCACATATGCTGTGAGACCGGCTGAGATCATCCAGCATTATTTACCTTCGGAACATTTACCAGGTTATCTTCAATGCGACATGGAGTACATTGATTCAAGATAAACTTGCAGAATGTTTTTCAAGGATTCAAGCGTGACTAAGCTGTACATGACTAATTGACTTGTTCTGCTTCCAATTGTAGACGCAATTTCATTACGTACAATTGGGGCTCAGAACTGAACTGTGATAGCAGACAAATCATCCTTAGAAAACAGACACAGTGGCGTTAAATTTGTTTTATAGCAGAACGGAAATGTGCCGAGGAAAATTGGGTTGAAATTAATATGGCGAGCGTGCTTGACCCGAACAACTGGTAAGCAGGGTTACTTCACAGCGCCAGCAATGACCTCGGGTGACTATCTGCGTGGAGTTTGCACGTTCTACCCGTTTCACGTGTGTTTCCTCCGGGTACTCCTGTTTTCTCCCAGAGACCAAAGACGTACTGGTTAGGTGAATTGGCCACGTTATACTGCCCACACGTTCGGTGGGGTTACGCGGATGGGGGTGGGGGAGTGGACCGAGAAATTGTGCTCTCCCAAAGCAAGGGCCAGAGGAAACCCGATGGGCCGAATGGCGACATTCTGCGCTGTAGGGATTCTATGATTCCTATCCACCACGGGGTGGTAACATGAAAGGTGATTAACAGACGGCTGGAGCAGTTGAAGAAACCCGGACGTATCTGTTCTAGAATTAAAAATCAAATTGCCACGTCACAGCAAAGGGGGTAAAGGACCATTTGATGAGGATTTAGCATGACGATCTGTAAACTGGAGACGTCCCTCAAATGAGCAACTCATAAGTTCAGTGAATCAGTCACAGTAGATATTAATTTAAATGCTTCAATACGGCTTGTAACATACTTCAGCATATAGGGAAGCATGAAAAGACACTAATAATCTACAAAATGTGGCAAATTAAATTATCCATGGATAAGGTGGATGGTTCCGTAGGGGCGTCTGAAACTTTTGATTCTCATGCTTAGACCATTTGCTGCTTAGCACTCTTCACGTGTCTTCAGGGAATAGGGGTGTAGAAAATGGGTATAGCTGCTTCAGTTCCAGCTCTGGATTGTCGAGATTGAGGAGCAATGAAAGTCTCCACAATGCATCACAAGATAAAGATTCATGGTCTGTGTGTTACTTGGCTAATCATCAGGGAGTAAAAATGCAGAATGTTAGATCGGTGATCATTCCGAAGAATTGAACGGAGCAGGCAGTAAAGGCATCTTCGGTATGTATGCGAGAGGCTGCTGGGAAGGACGGCAATTTGAATTGAATGCCGTTCAGCCTATAACACAAAATGACAACAGACGGAGCAACATCAAAAATAGGTGCAATAATATGAAATTATGTCTCTCGAGGCAACTCCGCCAATCAAGAAGATGTATATGCAAACGTGACACCACTGTTTTAAAAAGCAGGTCGGCAGAAAGCGGTGATTATTGGCCAGTTAACTTAACTTCGGCAGTTTAGAAGATGCTGGAATCTATTATCAAAACACGAAAAGGAAGAAATAGCGAGGCATCTGGATGGATATTGTTCCAGTGGGAAGACGCAGCATGGGTTAATAAAGGGCTGGTCGTGCCTAACTAATTTAGTGGAACTTTTCGGGTGCATTACCATTGCGGTAGATAACGAGGAGCCAATGGATGTGATATATCTGGATTTCCAGAAAGCGATTGATAAGGTGCTACACAAAAGATTTCTGCTTCAATGCCAGGAGTATACGAAATAAGGTAGGGGAACTGGCAGCATGGGTTGGTACCTGGGACTTCGATGTTGTGGCCATTTCAGAGACATGGATAGAGCAGGGACAGGAATGGTTGTTGCAGGTTCCGGGGTTGAGGTGTTTTAGTAAGCTCAGAGCAGGGGGCAAAAGAGGGGGAGGTGTGGCGCTGCTAGTCAACGACAGTATTACGGTGGCGGAAAGGATGCTAGATGGGGACTCTTCTTCTGAGGTAGTATGGGCTGAGGTTAGAAACAGGAAAGGAGAGGTCACCCTGTTGGGAGTTTTCTATAGGCCACCTAATAGTTCTAGGGATGTAGAGGAAAGGATGGCGAAAATGATTCTGGAAAAGAGCGAAAGTAACAGGGTAGTTGTTATGGGAGACTTTAACTTTCCAAATATTGACTGGAAAAGATATAGTTCGAGTACATTAGATGGGTCATTCTTTGTACAATGTGTGCAGGAGGGTTTCCTGACACAATATGTTGACAGGCCAACAAGAGGCGTGGCCACATTGGATTTGGTTCTGGGTAATGAACCAGGCCAGGTGTTAGATCTGGAGGTAGGTGAGCACTTTGGAAGCAGTGACCACAATTCGGTGACCTTTACGTTAGTGATGGAAAGGGATAAGTATACCCCGCAGGGCAAGAGTTATAGCTGGGGGAAGGGCAATTATGATGCCATTAGACATGACTTAGGATGTGTGGTTGGAGAAGTAGGCTGCAAGGGTTGGGCACACTGGATATGTGGAGCTTGTTCAAGGAACAGCTATTGCATGTTCTTGATAAGTACGTACCAGTCAGGCAGGGAGGAAGGGGTCGAGCGAGGGAACCGTGGTTTACCAATGAAGTGGAATCTCTTGTTAAGAGGAAGAAGGAGGCCTATGTGAAGATGAGGCGTAAAGTTTCAGTTGGGGCGCTTGATAGTTACAAGGAAGCGAGGAAGGATCTAAAGAGAGAGCTGAGACGAGCAAGGAGGGGACATGAGAAGTCTTTGGCAGGTAGGATCAAGGAAAACCCAAAAGCTTTCTATAGGTATGTCAGGAATAAAATAATGACTAGGGTAAGAGTAGGGCCAGTCAAGGACAGTGGTGGGAAGTTGTGTGTGGAGGCTGAGGAGATAAGCGAGATACTAAATGAATACTTTTCGTCAGTATTCACTGAAGAAAAAGAAAATATTGTGGAGGAGAATGCTGAGACCCAGGCTATTAGAATAGATGGCATTGAGGTGCGTAGGGAAGAAGTGTTGGCAATTCTGGACACGGTGAAAATAGATAAGTCCCCGGGGCCGGATGGCATTTAACCTAGGATTCTCTGGGAAGCCAGGGAAGAGATTGCTGAGCCTTTGGCTTTGATTTTAGGTCTTCATGGCTACAGAATAGTGCCAGAGGACTGAGAGGATAGCAATGTGGTCCCTTTGTTCAAGAAGGGGAGTAGAGATAACCCCGGTAACTATAGGCCGGTGAGCCTAACGTCTGTGGTGGGTAGAGTCTTGGAGAGGATTATAAAAGATACGATTTATAATCATCTAGATAGGAATAATATGATTAGGGACAGTCAGCATGGTTTTGTGAAGGGTCGGTCATGCCTCACAAACCTTATCGAGTTCTTTGAGAAGGTGACTGAACAGGTAGACGAGGGTAGAGCAGTTGATGTGGTGTATATGGATTTCAGTAAAGCGTTTGATAAGGTTCCCCACGGTCGGCTATTGCAGAAAATACGGAGGCTGGGGATTGAGGGTGATTTAGAGATGTGGATCAGAAATTGGCTAGTTGAAAGAAGACAGAGAGTGGTAGTTGATGGGAAATGTTCAGAATGGAGTTCAGTTACGAGTGGCGTACCACAAGGATCTGTTATGGGGCCGTTGCAGTTTGTCATTTTTATAAATGACCTAGAGGAGGGCGCAGAAGGAGGGGTGAGTAAATTTGCAGACGACACTAAAGTCGGTGGAGTTGTAGACAGTGCAGAAGGATGTTGCAGGTTACAGAGGGACATAGATACGCTGCAGAGCTGGGCTGAGAGGTGGCAAATGGAGTTTAATGTGGAGAAGTGTGAGATGATTCACTTTGGAAAGAATAACAGAAATGCGGAATATTTGGCTAATGATAAAATTCTTGGTAGTGTGGATGAGCAGAGGGATCTCGGTGTCCATGTACATAGATCCCTGAAAGTTGTCACCCAGGTTGATAGGGTTGTGAAGAAGGCCTATGGTGTGTTGGCGTTTATTGGTAGAGGGATTGAGTTCCGGAGCCATGAGGTCATGTTGCAGTTGTATAAAACTCTAGTACGGCCGCATTTGGAGTATTGCGTACAGTTCTGGTCGCCTCATTATAGAAAGGACGTGGAAGCTTTGGAACGGGTGCAGAGGAGATTTACCAGGATGTTGCCTGGTATGGAGGGAAAATCTTATGAGGAAAGGCTGATGGACTTGAGGTTGTTTTCGTTAGAGAGAAGAAGGTTAGAGGTGACTTAATAGAGGCATACAAATATGATCAGAGGGTTAGATAGGGTGGACAGCGAGAGCCTTCCTCCCGCGGATGGAGGTGGCTAGCACGAGGGGACATAGCCTTAAATTGAGGGGGTACTAGATATAGGACAGAGGTCAGAGGTAGGTTTTTTTTACGCAAAGAGTGGTGAGGCAGTTGAATGCCCTACCTGCAACAGTAGTGAACATGCCAACATTGGGGCATTATTTAAAAATTGATTGGATAAGCACATGGCATGATAAGGGCATAGTGTAGGTTAGATGGCCTTTAGATTTTTTCCATGTCGGTGCAACATCGAGGGCCGAAGGGCCTGTACTGCGCTGCATCGTTCTATGTTCTATGTTCTATGTTCTATAAGATAAAGATGCATAGCATTATGGATAAATTAGTAGCATGGATAGAGGATTGGTTGATAAATAAAAAGCAAAGAGTGGAGATTAATGGGTGTTTCTCTGGTTGGCAATCATTAGCTCAGGGTTCGGTGTAGGGCTCACAATTGTTCCCAATTTATAGATGATTTGTAGTTGTGGACCAAGTGCAATGTTTGCGGACGATACTAAGATGAGTGGTAAATCAAAGTGTGCAGAGGATACCGGAAGAATGCAGTGGGATTTGGATAGGTTAAGTGAATGGACAAGGGTCAGGAAGATGGAAAAGAATGTTGACAAATGTGAGGTTATCCATTTTGGTGTTAATAATTGCAAAAAGGGATTATTATTTAAATGATAAAATATTAAAACACGTCGCTGTGAAGAGAGACCTGGTTGAATGCTTGAGTCGCAAAAAGTTGGTTTACAGGTGCAACGGGTGATTAAGAAGGCAATCGAGTTTTGTCCTTCATTGCTCGAGGGATGGAGGTTAACACTAGGGAGGTAATGCTGCAATGAGTATGGTGTTAATGAAACCCACACCTGGAGTGTTGTGTTCAGTTTCGGTCTCCTTACCTGAGAAATGACTTACTGGCACTGGAGGGTGTGCAGAGGAGATGCACTAGGTTAATCCCAGAGTTGAAGGGTTGGATTACGAGGAGACGGTTGAGGTAGGGACTGGGAATGTACTCGTTGGAATTTAGAAGGATGCGGCGGGATTTATAGGAAACTTTTAAAATCCGAAGGGAATCGATTAGGATAGTGCGGGCAGGTTGTTTGCACTGGCGGGAGAAAGAAGAACTAGGGGACATACCCTCAAAATAAGGGGAAGTAGATTTAGGACTGAGTTTAGGAAGAACTTCGTCACCCAAAGGATTGTGAATATATGAAAGTCCTTGCCCAGTGAAGCCGTTGAGGCTCTTTCATTAAATATTTTTAAGATAAAGATAGATAGCTTTTTGAAGAATAAAGGGATTAAGGGTTATGGTGCTCGAGCCAGAAATTGCAGCTCAGTCCAAAAAATATCAGCCATGATCTAATTGAATGGCGGCGCAGGCTCGAGGGGCCAGATGGCACTCTCGTGCTCCGAGTTCGTATATTAACATGTTCTTATAGCAATATTCGGTCCGCATAAACATCGTTAGTGACTCTCCAATGACTCCACGTCTCTAATGTGGAGCATCAAAATTTTCACCACACTCTTAATGAAAAATGTCCTATCCCTCTCAGCCCAAAATATCGAATTGTTCATTCAGAGTCACTATATTCTCTTCATCGACTATTCAAGCTGAAACATCTTTCCAATATCTATTCTGTCAAGTTTTGACGGATTGTGATTTCATCAATGGCATCAGCTCTAAGTATTCAAAAGTCTGGAGAACACATCATCAATATCCCCTCAAAGGGCCATTGGTCTAATGGGACTTTTCTCCACTTACTCACTCGCAAGCATATCTTGCCTTAGATAAGTAGACCAAACATTACACAGTGGTGCATTATTCGCGTCTGCAAAGATTTATACAATGTGCGGAAGACACACTTTGTTCTCTGCTGAATGCAATAATGGCCAACATAACATTTGCCTTCCCAATATGTTATTGCAGCTGCATGTTACATTTTAATAGTTCAAAACCAAGGGCATCGACCTCGCAGAGAACATCAATCTGCTACTCTGTAACATTTTATTTGCAGTTCGGTTTTCTCCTAACACAGCTGATGACTTGATAATTCCTCTACATATTTGTCTACCTGTAACGTTGTTGTCTAACCACTGAGCCTGTCTAAATCCAGTTCAAACCTCTGAATCCTCCTTACAACTCACAATATCGCATCTTATTTGGTTAACAGCCACGACGGAAATATACAAATTGACCGCTACATCAAAAAGTCAAGAAAAGGTGGAACCAAAACGTTTTCCAACAGAATGACAACACTGCCAGTGTGCTACAATGAGCCACAAATATGATTATGGTCTATATGAATAGAGCGGATGAACAGTCCTATCATTTTAATACATAACTGATGTAAATGAAGAAGAGAACGCGGTTCACAAATGTCATTAGAAACATAGGCAGCCGATCTAATTGCGAGATACAAAGTCCGAAAATTTTGGATAGGCTGAGAGCTGAGAAGTAATTTCGTGTTAAGGGCTTGCATCGAAAATTTATAACAGTAGGTGGATTAGAGAGAGCAACAAAAGGGTTCACATTATTCTTCAATACTATGTTGAGAATTGCAGGTGGAATAGGTTTGCACGGTGGCTTAAGTGAGATCCTTATATAACCAAGCATTTATGGTCACAATTTATAGGAGCACGCCAGATTACCGTGGGCAGCATGCAGTAAAAAAACAAACAACAATGGAAATAGAGTAACAGCGACTTGGGCGTTTTGGAGTTCGTGAGAATATCCGCAATGGATTGCTAAAAGCCAGATCATGGTTGCGCAATATCATTTATTGTTCTGATGAAGAAATATACAAGGATGGTGGAGGGAAACTGCTACCTGTTTTAAATACGCATTTTTAAGAAAGCATCGATGAAAGCACCAGTCAAAAGGTTATTTAACGGCAGTAAGCCTTAACTAAAAAGGGTTTACTGCGACCTTTAATTTGTCAAAACTAATCAGGAAAGCAGCTAACAATCCGTTAGGTATGTATTTGTTTTCCTTGGAGAGGATGGACGGCGGTGATGGTTCTCCAGGTTCATTGATAAGACGAGAGTTCAGACGCAAGGCAGGCCAAATAAAGAGGAGAGGACCCGAACAAGCTGGCATGCAAAGAATTGAGCCGTTTGCCACTTCAACCCAAATCGATGGCCGCGATATGTCTCTAAAATAGCAAAGATAAGAATCACGAAACAACTGTTGTTCTCTGACGTCGGGGATCTGAGGATTCTTCAGCAAGACAAAGAACACGCGTCGGGGTGATCAGAAATATATTGGGAAAGAGTGAACAAAATCCTCGCTGTTACCTCATGCCCGGCGCTGGCTCGTCGTTGCTCAAAATGCTGCACTTTGCACGTTTATTTTTGAAGGCACTCAACGCTTCCGTGGACTCGATCCGCAATACATGGAGAGGAAAACACGATGTTGAAGAGAATGAAAAGCCTATCCATATACTAGACGGTCAAACGCCATGTGTTCCGCATGTGCCAGGGTCTGTAACTAACGAATTAAGTATAAATAAACTCATAACATGGTTAACAAGATTGACAATAAGTCAGCCTGGAGCCAAAGGTGTTATCTCTTAAAATTACGCTGCGTGTGTGCGCCTGTGTGTTTGAGCGATCGCAAATTAAACTAAACACGGAATAGGTTCAGCAGAATTGTAACACATATGACACATCGAATTACACAGATTGATGTGTCAGATGATGGAATTTCGCAGAAAATATTGGCGACTGTAATGTTTTCTTCACGGAAGGCTTATAAACGGTTTCCTGGAGATATGGACGAGGCAGGTGGCTGCATGTTCTTCGAACTTTGATAGTGGAAGCATATAGTGAGCTAATAGTCAGCATGTCATGACTGCAAGTCCCGCTAGCAGCGACCCGCGCAGCGCCATACGCGCCCCGCCCCCAATCCCCACGTTCTACCAGCGAACAGAGCGCCGCCGAAAAACATGCGCCAGGGGTATGGCGAATCAGGCCCACTGTAAATAGAGAATCTGAGACTCATCTCCATTGCACGAATGAAATTGATGGGAGATTTGATCGCAGTGTAACATTTTCTTGCCTGGTTTATGGGTTATAAAATGCAGTTATGTCCTCAGAATTCATCGCACAATAACTAACAATTCAATGGTCTTCGGTGGCGATGTAAGATGGATGTCAGAGATTTTATTTTACAGATACTCTGCGAGTGCCTGTGAGCTCGATGTTTACGACGGCAGTGGAAGTAGAGGGGATCTGTAGCTTACAGCTGTAATTTGATACATACTTGAAATTAATAAGAGAGCAAATCAAGTTCCAGGTCTACGGTAACAGAGCGGGCAAATGCAGTAGCTCACATTTCTATGGAGTGAACTCATTGGAACGATTCGCAAGTTTATGTGCTTTATACGTATTTATAATTGTGAAATACGCTACGCTTAGATCTGTACAATTCCAGAATTATAAATAAGAAAATCACGCCGAGTCAATTATAAATGTCAATTCTCAGTGTGCTTGTGTAATGGCAGTAACTTGCTGGTTGCGATTGCTGATGAAATCGGTACAAGGGTGTTCCAAACTGAGGAGGATGGGAGAGTGGTGCGTTGGCAAAAATGAGGGATGGAGGCGGCACACAGGATGACGATGTAGCCGCAATTTAACAGGAAGTACAAGCTTCAGTTTGAAAATCGCCTACCAATGGGAACAATTCATTACTTTGATTAAAATTCCAATCATCAGAATATTCTGACAGCTGTCCAATAATAGTGACACGAAAAAATGTTTGGAGAAGTGAAAATACTTCCAATGTCTGTGTGAATATACACCAGATGCCCTGCCGCAAACCGCAATTCCCAACACCAAGATCCTGCCGGTAATCGCCGTCCGCTTCCACCTTCCTCACCCTGCACTGCGCCCTGTCACAGCGACGACACCTTTGCATCCCTGACTGCACGTCCAACAATCCTACTGCGCTCCCCAGAACCAGACTGAACCCCATCTCCAAACTGTCTTTCCCACTGAACATCTTTACACACTGAACGGTCACCTAACACAGGCATGGCTACATCAAGGCACCTGACCTCACCAACCACAATTACATCCCAACTATCCCCGCTCCTTTATATTTGTTCTAAACGACCACTCGTTCTGGGACTCCCTTCACTGAAAAAAACAATTGCACAACCACCCGCGAAACTTTCTCCCCACTCATCTACTCAACCGCTCCAGGAATACGCTACCCGCACTCTGACAACACCCTCATCCCTGATCTATCCTCCCCAGTAACCACCACTGCCACACGATCTAATATTGGATGTAAACACTAGTGCTCTCACAACCTTTAACGACCTGATGACTTATCCAGACTCCTTGCAGAACCCACCCCTGACGAGCGTGAACTCTCGTCGGTGCTGCCGACCTCTCCCACAACTGAAAACATCCGTACTGGACACCTCACCCACCCTGCGGTTTCCCACTGACCAATTCCCGAAGACGTCCCCACACTGAGGAATCGACAATCAGCGAATATCCATCCCGCCCACCATTGATTATCCTTCAGAATATTCCGTCACCGTCTCTTCCTGCAAGAAACTACAAGATACTTAGCGAGCATATTTTGAATTCTCTGGTCGTTTGAATTTATTTTCCACGACAACCGCACCTCCATTCATGGCTTTCGCAATGCCTGGAGTGGTTTCACTCGGACATCCTTTTGGCAAACGTAGGGAAGAGCACCAGCGGAAGGCGTGCCACCGAGAATCACGCCGGGGAATCGAGTCCCTTTATACCCGAGTCAACAGAAGCCGGGATCATTGCTCCCAACTACTTTACAGCAGCTGGTGCTGTGAAACAGGAAGTTGTTGTGCCAAACAGCATTAGCAGCAAGTAACAGACAGATATACGCGATTCCACAACGAACGTTCTGACAATATCCCGGCAATAATGCTGAAGATGTGTGCTCCAAAACGTGCTCTACCACAAGCCAATCTCTCCCTGGACTGTTCACAACACTGGCATCGATGTGTCAAGTTGGACAATTTGCCTGGTGTGCCCTATAAACTCGAAACACGAAAAATCCAACCCATCCAATTACCGCCCAGTCGATTCTCCATCATTACCAAAGTGATGGAAGAAATCATCAACAGTTCGATTAAACGACACGTCCTTAGCAATAACATGCTCACGGATGCTCAGTTGGGTTCCGCCAGAGTCACTGAGCTTCTGACCTCAGTGCAGCCTAACTGCAAATATGATAAATAGAGCTCAATGCCAGAGATGAGGTGGGAGAGATGGCCCTTGACATCAATGCCGCGTTTGAACGAATGTGACATTAAAGGATTTTCGCTAAATTGGACTCGATGGAAATTAGCGAAACAGCTCTCAGCTGGTTGGAGTCAGACCTGGAACAAAGGTCAGTGGTTGGAGTAGTTGAAGGTCAATCATCTCAGTTTCAGGGCATCGCAGCAGGTGTTCCGCAGGGTCGTGTCCTAGACTGGATCACCTTCAAGTGCTTCATCAATGAACACCCTTCCATCATCAGGTCAGACATATGGATGTTTGTGGATGACTACATAATATTCAGCAGCAGTTGCGACACATCAGACAATGAAGCAGACCATGTCCAATTGCGGCAAGACCTGGACAATATTCAGTCTTGAGCACAAAAGTGTCAAGTTACATTTGTGCAACACAATGCCAGACAATGACAGTCTCCTAGAAGAGATGATCGAACCACTACTCCTTGACGTTCAATGGCATTGGCATTGCTGAAGCCCCCAAAATCAACATACTTGCGGTTGCCATTGATCGAAAACTGAACAGGACGAGCGATATTAATGCTCTGGCGACCAGGGAAGGTCAAAGGCTGGTAATCCTACGAGGAGTGACTCATCGCCTTACACCCCCTCCCACAATAAAATGCATGTCCACCATCTACAAGGCACAAGTCAGGAGTGCAATGGAATACACCCAACTCGCCGGGAGATGCGCAGCTCCAACAACCCTGAAGATTATGCAAATTGGACGTTCTGTATTATCCTTCTGTGGACCCGAACAGGCGCCAGAATGTGGCGAATAGTGCATTTTCACAGTAACTTCATTGCAGTGTTAATGCATGCCTACCTGTGGCAATAGAGATTATAAGACGTTCGGCACCGTCCGCGACAAAGCAGTCTGCCTGATTCCTCCCCCTTTCACAAACATTCTGAACATAGAACAGTAGAGCACAGAACAGGCCCTTCGGCCCTCGATGTTGTGCCGAGCAATGATCACCCTACTTAAACCCACATACCCGTAACCCAACAATCCCCCCCCATTAATCTTACACTACGGGCAATTTAGCATGGCCAATCCACCTAACACATCTTTGGACTGTGGGAGGAAACCGGGGCACCCGGAGGAAACCCACGCACACACGGGGAGGACGTGCAGACTCCACACAGACAGTGACCCAGCCGGGAATCGAACCTGGGACCCTGGAGCTGTGAAGCATTGATGCTAACCACCATGCTACCGTGAGGCCCCAAACATTCAAACACTCCACCACTGACGAAGAGTGGCAGCCATGCGTACCATCAAAAATATGCACGGCAGTAACTCAGAAAGGTTTCATGGACAGCACCTTCCAAACTCACGACCACTACCATCAAGAAGACCAAAAGCAGCAGATACCTGGGAACCACACCACGTGCAGATACCCGCCCAAGTTACTCACCACACTGACTTAGACATATCTGGCCGATCCTTCACAGCCGCTTGACAACACGTTGTTACTTCTTCCCAATGTCTTCAGCGGTTCAGGAAGGCAAATTAAAACCACCTTCTGAGGTCAACAGGGAAAGCAATAAATGCAGATCGAATGACCCACGCTCGTATCCCGTAAATAAATATAAAAAAGAGCCCTCGGCCTCAGCTACCCTCTGTATGAGGCTTCCAGAACCACTAGCATTGAAACTTTTAGAATTGCGCTGCCACTTTTATTTTTAAAGAAAGAAAGAACAAAGAAAATTACAGCACAGGAACAAGTCCTTCGGCCCTCCCAGCCTGCGCCGATCCAGATCATTTATCTCAACCTGTTGCCTATTATCCAAGGTCTACTTCTCTCTCTTACCCACCCGTTCATATATCTGTCCAGATGCATCATAAATGATGCTATCGTACCAGCCTCTACCACCTCCGCTTGCAAAGCATTCCAGGCACCCACCACCCTCTGCGTAAAAAACTTTCCACACACATCTCCCTTAAACTTTTCCCCCTCTCACTTTGAAATCGTGACCCTTGTAATTGATACTGATGGTACTGACTACTATGTTATCCACTCCCTGGATGCGACCACCGAAAGTAAACAGAGTTCAGCTTCTTTCTCTGTCCAAAATAATACATACAGAGCTAGGAAACATAGTTTTACGCCCGGTGCACCCAACTCCCAGTTCAAATTGAAGCCATATTTGACCAACTCACTTCTCCTCGTGTCTGCAAATATGTCAGATGAAGATGCTGTAAACCATGGCAAATTCCATCGTGGATAGCTTTGAAGAGCATGAGGTGAATTTGCCACTGATAACCTTTAAAATGTTTATCTTTCTTGATACTAAATCTACAGTGTGGTTTACTCTATATTTTCTTTCTTTCTTTTTTCGTTCTCTCTTTCTTTTTTTATTTATGTTTTTCTTCTTCATATTTTCGTGATTTATTAATTACTTGTTATGCAATCATGGCGTCCATTTATTCATCTCCATCTTTCTTTCCCCCTTTCTCATTCTTTGATTCCTCACATTCTTTCGTTCATTTTTTTAATCATTTGTTCCATCCATCCATTTTCAATTCAGGTATTTATTTTACTTCTGCTGTTTCTTCCCATTTTATTTATTTTTCTCTTATTTTCTAATTTCGTTTTTGGTTCTCGGTTGACAAATTAAGTTCTTTACCCGTCAGTCTGGTCCCAATAAAACTCGAGAGGGATCTGAAGGTATGGTATTATTTATTTTTAAACAACTCCCAAGGCGGACCCGCTCTATAGTGATTCAGAACACATAGTCTCCTGAAGCTCCTAGGGCCAAGTGAGGCCGAGGACAAAGTGATCTCTGCACATATTCAAATGGCATCATGTTTCACATACAAGATTCCCATAGGTCATCCTATACACCACCTGACCTGGCCATATATCCTGAATGGCTCACTTCGCATTCCTCAAACCTGGGCTTCTTGTTACACAGCATTATTTTTGCCATCCTCTGCACGAGGCTCCCCACCCCCTTTATGGCCATGCTTCGCTCAATTTCGTTGTTCTTTGTCTGTTAACTCACTACCAACAGACCGGCTCTATCCTCTACATTATCCTAACTAATTATCCTATTTTATGTCACATACGTTTGTTCAATTCCTCATTGGGAGCGTGCTAATTTGGAGACGTTTGTATTTATTTCAGAGGTGAAGAAGCTGACAGATATTATACATGGCATGGGTAAGGCGTAATTGTATGTTTTATTTTGTTACCTTGCAAGTAGTACTTTGGTTCAACCAGAGATGTGAAATGTCAGAGGCACAGTAGCATCGGCAATGAATGGTGTTTGTATCCAAAGACGATTGAACAGTGCCTCCATCAAATAAATGATTAAGAGGGATCAATTGCGAGCATCAATTCGTGGAGAATGAACCAGATTTTTTGTTGCATTACATTGAGGTTCTATGACCGGAAGCATTTCAAATGACTTACCAGGCAAACATGCATGTCTTTTTTTCCAAAACTTTTTATTGGCTTTTCTCATATTTATAATTAGTTGTTACTTATATACATTAATTTTTTCTTGCCTGCGCTAATTTGCTTCATTTTACAGAGAGGTTTGTTTTGTCCTTCAATTGACTAACTGTATATATATTTTGCTGCTCTATGGTTCGGTCTATGATATACCCTCCCTCCTCCTCCCTCGCACCCCCATTGGTTTCAACACCCTTTCTCTTTTGTCGTGGTTTCCCCATGTTTCTCCCCCCAAACCCCCCCCAACCCCCCCCCACCCCCCGCGAGCCCCCCCCCCCCCCCCCCCCGTCTCCCCGGGTTGCACAGTCCTTTGGTTGTTCATCTTTTTTCTCCCCTGGTTTACTCTCGTCACTGGCCTCGACAGGTTTGTAACAGGCCGAAGAACTGCCCCCACGTATCCAGGAAGCCTGTCTCTGACCCTCGCATTCTGCAGCATGCCATTAGGGAAGCTAAAGCAAGGGCGTTGGCCCCCTTCCCCATGCTTAGCTCTGACTGCTTCTATATCCCTAAGATTGCCACGATTGGGCATGGCATCACCCTCACCCCCACAAACTTGTACATTGCTTTATAAAAGTCTGTCCAGAATCCAGCAAGCTTTGGGCAAGCCCAATACATGTGGGTATGGTTGGCCCGGCCCCTCTGGCATCGTTCACATTTGTCCTTCAATTTAGTGAAGAACCTGCTCGTCCGGGTTCTGGTCAGGTTCGCTCTGTGCACTACATTGAGCTGTATTAAGCTTAGAATTGGGCAGGAGGAGGTGGAGATCACCTTGCTCAGTGCTTCGCTCCAGAGTCCCTATCCCACCTCTGTACACAATTCGCCCTCCCATTTTCTGATTACCAGGTAACGGAATCTGTTCTGGGCCATTTTGAACGGCAGTCCATTCACCTCTCTCCCTCCCGCTTCTGACGTCACTGGGAATATCCCGCTTCTTCCCAGGTTACATTTGTTGCCCAAGATGGTTCCAAACTCGTTCAGTATCTGCAGTATTGCCTTCAGTCCCTCCTGTGGCCTTGAGCGAAAGAGGAGCAGGTCATCTGCAAAGATGGAGACTGGTGCACTCTGTCTTCTCTCCGGGTTCATTTCCAGCGTTTTGCTTCCCGCAGGGCAATGGCGAGGGGTTTGATCGCTAGCGCGAACGAAAGTGTGTACAGGGGACAGCCCTGTCATGTTTCTCTCTGTAGCTGGAAGCATTCAGAGCTGGTTGCTGTTTGTTCGGACACTCGCTTTAGGAGCATTGTACAGGAGCCTCACCCAGGCAGTGAATCCCGCTCCTCGCCCAAATCGTTCCAGTACCTCGAGGAGGCAGCACCATTCGACTCGGTCAAATTCATTTTCTGCATCCAGGGGGACGATCACTTCAGGTGTTCTCTCCCTGAGACCGGTGGGGGGGGGGAGGGGTTCGTTATCACATTCAGCAGCCGCCAGATGTTCGCTGTGAGCTGCTTACCCTGAAAAAGCCCGTCTCGTCCTCTGCGACCACCTATGGAAATGCAGCCCTCCAGTCTTTTGCCAGGACCTTTCCGAGTATTTTGCATCCCCGTTCAGTAGTGAAATGAGTCTAAATGATCCACATTCCATCAGGTCTTTAACTTTTTGGGTATTCGTGAGATTGTGGCCTGCGCTAGCGTCGGGTTTGGATGCCACTGTCAGCGAATCCACGAACATGTTCCTTCTGTGTGCGGCCAGGACTGGTGCGAATGTTTTGTAGTCGTCCACCAGGAACCCATCGGGTCCCGGGAAAAATACCCGCCGCATGGAGCTGATGCTTCCATGATTTCCCCCAGTCTATTGGTGGTTCGAGCTCCCCCGTCTGTTCTTCCACCAACCACTGGCAGTTTCAGTCTGTCAAGGACTGGTTCATTCCCGCATCCCGACGGGGGGCTCTGTGGTGTACAGTCTCCGGTAGAATGTCTCGAATGCCCGACTGACCTGCTTTGGATCTGTTCGCAGTCTCCCTTTGCTATTGGTAACATGCACCATTTCCCTGGTGAATAGCACCGCCGGAGAGCCGATTTGTAGTAATGAACTCAAGTTTCGCAAGTATGAGCAACAATGTTTTTTTTTTCCTTAAGGAAAGGATGGAAAGATGAAACCAGACGGCAAGTGGCAACAATGTATTTTACCATCGCCAATCCACCGAAAACTGAACATCCTTGAACACAATGCGCCATTTTAGCATGGCGTATCCACCGATCCTGCACATCCTCGGACACAAAGGGGCAATTTTTAGCAGGGACACTCCATCTAAAACGTTCATCTTTGGTCTGTGGGAGGAAGGCCACCCAGACGGGCGAGAGTGTGAAAACGCCACACAAACAGTCACAAAAGGGGCAGCAGGGTAGCATGGTGGTTAGCATAAATGCTTCACAGCTCCAGGGTCCCAGGTTCGATTCCCGGCTGGGTCACTGTCTGTGTGGAGTCTGCACATCCTCCCCTGTGTGCGTGGGTTTCCTCCGGGTGCTCCGGTTTCCTCCCCACAGTCCAAAGATGTGCGGGTTAGTGGATTGGCCATGCTAAATTGCCCGTAGTGTCCTAATAAAAGTAAGGTTAAGGGGGGGGGGTTGTTGGGTTACGGGTATAGGGTGGATACGTGGGTTTGAGTAGGGTGATCATGGCTCGGCACAACATTGAGGGCTGAAGGGCCTGTTCTGTGCTGTACTGTTCTATGTTCTATGTAAAAGGCTAGAATGAAGCTCGCGTACCCAGCATTGTTAGTGATACTGAGCACTTTACCAACCCCCCCCCCCCCCCCGCAGTTGGGTTACCCCAAAAGGCGAAGAAAAAGGGCACAAAGTGCTTCATATTGTGACAGCATAGATTTTAATCTTGAGCTTCATTACGCCCTCGGCAAAATTAAACAAAAAATAATAATTCTTAACCGATCTGGAAGATTTGTTCCACGAGTTCAAAAGTGTTGTCTAATTTTCTGCAGAAATTTGTATTTAAACAGAGATTAAGACAAGTTCAACTAATTAATTAATCTTTACTTCCTTGTGTTACAGACCGACTGCTCCTTGAGAAATCTATAGGTACATTAATTCCCATCATGTACCAGATGCGGAATAAACTAGTGGCTGAACTATTCTGAGGAAACTGCGCTAAGTCAAGATGATTTTCTTTGCACGCATAAGATTCTGCCACAACCTCAGTACACAATTGTTCTTCCACTGAAAAAAAACAAAACATCAGGCCATTCATTTTTTAAATTTATAGTCTCACATAAGAGAATCTGCTCACGTTGCTCACAAACAAATCCTTCCAGGTCCAAAACAATGGTGGTCTCGTGAAGGACTGTCCTTTTGTCGCAGTTGCTTCTTTTGCCAGTCGCATGCGATCGATGCCTTTGAAATCCAATACTTCTGTCAATCGCAGCAATTACGAGCCAACTGATATTTACCACACCCGTAATATGGACAACGTCTATCAATCATTTAGTGAAACTTCCTTTTTTCAATAAGGACATTCAGAGCTACTGCAGTATGCCAATCATGTCTAGATTCATTCTCAAAAATATTTTCTCCACAAAGGCACAAGCGCGCACAATGCCTCAAAACATTTTTTTTATAAAGCAGAATTGGAAAGTTCAGTCCGGTCATCGGAATCAATTTTTCCACTGGCACCGCATCCACATCAGCCAGTTTCGAGGGAGCGTGGGGTGGTTTCATTCCAAATGACAAGCAGCAAGTTTGTAGAATCCCGTCACAAACGAACGATAGCCGGCACAGAAGCACACGACTGGGCAACGAGTAGAATAATTACAGTGTTTGTTCCGTTATCTCCATTTTTTAACAAAGGCAAACACTATAATTCTATGATTTAGTCGTCCAACTGCGCTCCGTTTGTCACTTGATGGACTTGCCCCGCATTATTCTCCAAACCAGAGGTAAAATTATTACAATTCCCCAGTGTCCCGAAAATAATAGAGAGGACATTCGCCTGAACGTCATCAGAAACTATCCTCCTTATGCATTTTATCTCGCACTGCTTTGATTTTGATAATTAATTGAGGCCTTTCCGAGATGCAATTCATTGTATGTGCCTCTGGGACGGTTCCATTCCAACAGTTCTAATACTCTCAACGAAAACAACCTCAAGTCCATCAGCCTGACCTCACAAGATGTTCCCTCCATACCAGGCAACATCCTGGTAAATCTCCTCTGCACCCGTTCCAAAGCTCCCACGCCCTTCCTATAATGAGGCGACCAGAACTGTACGCAATACTCCAAATGCGGCCGTACTAGAGTTTTGTACAACTGCAACATGACCTCATGGCTCCGGAACTCAATCCCTCTACCAATAAAGGCCATCACACCATAGGCCTTCTTCACAACCCTATCAACCTGGGTGGCATCTTTCAGTGATATATGTACATGGACACCGAGATCCCTCTGCTCATCCACAATACCAAGAATTTTACCATGAGCCAAATATTCGTTATTCCTGTTAATCTTTCCAAACTGAATCACCTCACACTTCTCCACATTAAACCCCATTTGCCACCTCTCAGCCCAGCTCTGCAGCTTATCTATGTCCCTCTGTAACCTGCAACATCCTTCCGCACTGTCTACAACTCAACCGACTTTAGTGTCGTCTGCAAATTAACTTACCCATCCTTTTGCGCCCTCCTCTAGGTCATTTATAAAAATGACAAATAGCAACGGCCCCGGAACAGATCCTTGTGGTACGCCACTCGTAACTGAACTCCATTCTGAATATTTCCCATCAACCACCACTCTCTGTCTTGTTTCAACTAGCCAATTTCTGATCCACATCTCTAAATCACCCTCAATCCCCAGCCTCCGTATTTTCTGCAATAGCCGACCGTGGGGAACCTTATCAAACGCTTTACTGAAATCCATATACACCACATCAACTGCTTTACCCTCGTCCACCTGTTCAGTCACCTTCTCAAAGAACTCGATAAGGTTTGTGACGCATGACCTACCCTTCACAAAACCATGCTGACTGTCCCTAATCATATTATTCCTATCTAGATGATTATAAATCGTATCTTTTATAATCCTCTCCAAGACTTTACCCACCACAGATGTTAGGCTCATCGGCCTATAGTTACCGGGGTTATCTCTACTTCCCTTCTTGAACAAAGGGACCACATTTGCTATCCTCCAGTCCTCTGGCACTATTCCTGTAGTCAATGATGACCTAAAAATCAAAGCCAAAGGCTCAGCAATCTCTTCCCTGGCTTCCCAGAGAATCCTAGGATAAATCCCATCAGGCCCCGGGGACTTATCTATTTTCACCTTGTCCAGAATTGCCAACACTTCTACCCTACGCAACTCAATGCCATCTATTCTAATAGCCTGGGTCTCAGCATTCTCCTCCACAATATTATCTTTTTCCTGAGTGAATACTGACTAAAAGTATTCATTTAGTATCTTGCTTATCTCCTCAGCCTCCACACACAACTTCCCACCGCTGTCCTTGACTGGCCCTACTCTTACTCTGGTCATTCTTTGATTCCTGACATACCTATAGAAAGCTTTTGGGTTTGCCTTGATCCTACCTGCCAAAGACTTCTCATGTCCCCTCCTTGCTCGTCTTAGCTCTCTCTTTAGATCCTTCCTCGCTTCCCTGTAACTATCAAGCGCCCCAACTGAGACTTCACGCCTCATCTTCACATAGGCCTCCTTTTTCCTCTTAACAAGAGATTCCACTTCCTTGGTAAACCACGGTTCCCTCGCTCTACCCTTTCCTCCCTGTCTGACTGGTACGTACTGATCAAGAACACGCAATAGCTGTTCCTTGACCAAGCTCCACATATACAGTGTTCCCAACCCGGGGATGGGACAATTGGGCGCGGCCGTTTTGGCGCGGCCGTTTGGACGCAGCCGTTTGGGCGCCATGGGACAATTGGGCGCAGCCAATTTGGCGCGGCCGTTTGGGCGCAGACGACAGAAAACCTTAAATTAGTTCATTTAGTTTAGTTCATTTGGTGATTATGAGCAAGGCTCCTCAAGTACTCAACTTTTCAAATATTAAAATAAAAACCTTAAATTAGTTCATTTAGTTAAAAACCTTAAATTAGTTCATTTAGTTAAAAACCTTAAATTAGTTCATTTAGTTAAAAACTAAAGTTAAAAAACCTTTAGTTTAGTTCATTTGGTAATTATGAGCAAGGCTCCTCAAGTACTCGATAGCATCCATGTTTCAAATTTAAGAACAGTTTCATGTATTCTTTTATCTGCATCTCTATACTTTTTTAGTTTTTGTGGCGGTTCATGGCCGGCTAGTAACCTTTCATAATATGCATCTCTACCTTTCTGTACTTTACGCAGGCCATCAATTAGTTTCCATATGGTGGGATGATGCATGCCAAGTTCATATTTCAATCGACGGTGGGCTGCCTCCGCATTATTGTTTGTGCGGTCTTCCCCGTTTAATGTTCTCTGATAAAGGTTCCAAATCTCAGGGCGAAATAAAGGTGTTCGCCTACCATTTCCTCGTCTGTTCAGACGACCAACATATGTATCTTCAAACCAGTTCAGTAAATCTTGAAGTTCTTGCGGCAGTTGGGTCGCTAAAGC
This sequence comes from Scyliorhinus canicula, assembly GCF_902713615.1. Lineage (NCBI taxonomy): Eukaryota > Metazoa > Chordata > Chondrichthyes > Carcharhiniformes > Scyliorhinidae > Scyliorhinus > Scyliorhinus canicula. Next base: position 93,864,343 of record NC_052157.1, read on the forward strand.
ATCCAGATATTCATCGATTTTGTTCAAAGGGACGAAGGCAATGGCAATAATCATTTTAGCTGTTAACGCGAAACCTGGATCAGTGTTATACAAACTACGGAACCCCATACTAGCTAGATGTTTTTGTATATTTTTAGCTAAATGAAAAAAACATCCTTTTATTTGAACATCAGGGAATATGTCTTTCATAGCACTGTGCGCAGCTTGTTCATAATCACAGACGATTGAACTGGGTTTCAAGTTGGGTTCGATTTCTTTCAATAATGCGAACATTCTCGTATATGTGGTGTGTTGCTTGTTGGGCAAAAGAGCATAAACCGTAGGAGTAACTCCTCCGTGTTTTTTTTAACCATAATTACATATATGTGAGAAAAGAGGCTGGGAGCAATACTGAATGTGCCATCTGCAAACTACAGATCAGATGTCAATAAGTGCTGTAGCCAGCTCTGTCTTCCGAAGATTAATATCCGGTCGTGACCTGGTCCGCTATCACAAAGTAAAAAATTTTCTTCCACTCCTGGTTGAGGGACATATATCCTGTAGCATTCTGGCACAATCAATTGTTGTAAATCACTTGGATTGGTGGGGGCGTTCAATACATAATTACGCTTTCTGCTTATCATTCTCCTCAAAGCAGATATATTAGGAATGGCTGGTAGACTAGCTTGGGATATGTCTGTCAAACATTCATTAACAACTACAGTCGGTGCCTCAAGGGTTTCCTGTGCTCTCTTTTTTATTTTAGTTTTCACGAGTGCAACCTCTACTTGTGCAGCAGAAGCATCATGCGAATGGCTGTTCAGCTGCCTCACCACGTTTGCAGCTTTAGTATGGTGACGTGCTTTGCACCGGTTTTTTTGCTCACAACGCCAACATTTCACTTCGCTGTCACCTTTGCTTGTTTTGCCAAAGACGTAAAGGAATCCGTTATGAACAAATTTTTCTTTACCACGTTTCGTTGATACTGCCTCAGCCATCATATGGGTATGCGAATTGGTTTAGTTACAAAATATATAAAAAGATGGTGATAGAACGCACCAGCACCCAACTCAACGCACCCGTACCAGCAGCCAACTCAACTGAGGCTAATTCACAAATAAAGAAATGTTATTTTGGTGCCAAAACGTCAATAATGCCAATATATCACGCCAATATATAAACAGATGGTGATAGAACGCGCCAGCACCCAACTCAACGCACCCGCACCAGCCAACTCAACTGATGCTAATTCACAAATAAAGAAATGTTATTTTGGTGCCAAAACGTCAATAATGCCAATATATAACGCCAATATATAAACAGATGGTGATAGAACGCACCAGCACCCAACTTAACGCACCCACACCAGCCAACTCACCTGAGGCTAATAATAAAGAAATGTTATTTTGGCGCCAAAACGTCCGGCGCCAAAACAGCCGGCGCCAAAACGGGTTGGCGCCAAAACGGCCGCGCCAAAACGGCCGCGCCCAAATGGCTGCGCCAAAAAGTACCTAACCCCCCAACCCTTGCAGCCTACTTCTCCAACCTACACATCCTAAGTCATGTCGAATGGCATCATCATTGCCCTTCCCCCAGCTATAACTCTTGCCCTGCGAGGTATACTTATCCCTTTCCATCACTAATGTAAAGGTAACCGAATTGTGGTCACTGTCTCCAAAATGTTCACCTACCTCCAGATCTAACACCTGGCCTGGTTCATTACTGAAAACCAAATCCAAAGTGGCCTCACCTCTTGTTGGCCTGTCAACATATTGTGTCAGAAAACCCTCCTGCACACATTGTACAAAGAACGACCCATCCAATGTACTCGAACTATATATTTTCCAGTCAATATTAGGAAAGTTAAAGTCTCCCATAACAACTACCCTGTTACTTTCGCTCTTTTCCAGAATCATATTCGCCATCCTTTCCTCTACATCTCTAGAACTATTAGGTGGCCTATAAAAAACTCCCAGCAGTGTGACCTCTCTTTTCCTGTTTCTAACCTCAGCCCATACTACCTCGGAAGAAGAGTCCCCATCTTGCACCCTTTCTGCCACCGTAATACTGTCCTTGACTAGCAGCGCCACACCTCCCCCTCTTTTGCCCCCTTCTCTGACCTTACTAAAGCACCTAAACCCCGGAACATGCAAAAGCAATTCCTGTCCCTGCTCTATCCATGTCTCTGAAATGGCCACAACATCGAAGTTCCAGGGACCAACCCATGCTGCCAGTTCCCCTACCTTATTTCGTATACTCCTGGCATTGAAATAGACACACTACAAACCACCGACCTGAACACTGCCGCCCTCCTGCGAAGTCAAATCTGTGCTCCTGACCTCTCTACTCTCAATCTCTCGCACCCCAAAACTACAATCTAGGTTCCCATGCCCCTGCTGAATTAGTTTAAACCACCCCCAAAGAGCACTAACAAATCTCCCCCCCAGGATATTGGTGCCCCTTAGGTTCAGATGTAGACCATCCTGTCTATAGCGGCCCCACCTTCCCCAGAAAGAGCCCCAGTTATCCAGAAATCTGAATCCCTCCCGCCTGCACCATCCCTGTAGCCAAGTGTTTAATTGCTCTCTCTCCCTATTTCTCGTCTCACTATCACGTGGCACGGGCAACAACCCAGAGATAACAACTCTGTTTGTTCTCGCTCTGAGCTTCCATCCTAGCTCCCTAAAGGCCTGCCTGACATCGTTGTCCCCTTTCCTACCTATGTCGTTAGTGTCAATGTGGACTACGACTTGGGGCTGCTCCCCCTCCCCTTAAGGACCCGAAAAACACGATCCGAGACATCACTTACCCTTGCACCTGGGAGGCAACATACCAAACGTGAGTCTCTCTCGCTCCCACAAAATCTCCTATCTGTGCCCCTGACTATTGAGTCCCCAATTACTAATGCTCTGCTCATCTCCCCCTTCCCTTCTGAGCAACAGGCTAGAGTCCGGCACCCCATGGCTTACCCCTGGTAAGTCGTCCCCCCACAAGTATCCAAAACGGTATACTTGTTACTCAGGGGAACGACCGCAGGGGGTCCCTGCACTGACTGCGTCTTCAGAGACCCCCTTACAGTTACCCATCTATCTCCAGTCTTTGGTGTAACTACTTCCCTGAAGCTCCTATCTATGGCCACCTCTGCCTCCCGAATGATCCGAAGTTCATCCAAGTCCAGCTCCAGTACCATAACTCGGTCTTGTAGGAGCTGGAGCTGGCTGCTCTTCATAGAACATAGAACAGTACAGCACAGAACAGGCCCTTCGGCCCTCGATGTTGTGCCGAGAAATGATCACCCCACTTAAACCCACGTAACCCGTATACCCGTAACCCAACAATCCCCCCATTAACCTTACACTACTGGCAATTTAGCATGGCCAATCCACCTAACCCGCACATCTTTGGACTGTGGGAGGAAACCGGAGCACCCGGAGGAAACCCACGCACACACAGGGAGGACGTGCAGACTCCACACAGACAGTGACCCAGCCGGGAATCGAACCTGGGACCCTGGAGCTGTGAAGCATTGATGCTAACCACCATGCTACCGTGAGACCTTCCTGCAGGTAAAATCAGCAGGGACACTAACGGCATCCCTCACCTGCAGGAGGAACATTGCCCTATCTTCCCTGCCATCCCACTTAATTTCAACCAAGTTCTGGTAAACAAATATAAAACAAATAAAAAATAATAATATAATATAGCACTTACCTGCTCACACCAATGGGTCTTATTATTAGGTTAGAGGAGGAGGGCGGGTGGGAGACACCACAGGTATAGTGTCTCGGGTATCCTCTCCAACAGAATTTATTGGCTTGGAGAAAATCCTTCCCAGAAGTCCGTGGGTCGTAGTTCCGGTTCCCGCCTTATATTATGTTTGCTTCTACTGGCACCCCGCCGCTCTCAATGTGTCCCCTCGCGCTCTTTCACTGACTCACTGCCGCTCTCCTCGCGCTCTTTTATCCTATGTCCTTCTGAACTCCCGCTGCTTTATGGGCTCCCTCTGTCTCTGAACTCCCGCTGCTTTCTGGGCTCCCTCTGTCTCTGAACTCCCGCCGCTTTCTGGGCTACCTCTGTCTCTGAACTCCTGCCGCTTTCGGGGCTCTCTGTCTCTGAACCCCCGCTGCTTTATGGGCTCCCTCTGTCTCTGAACTCCCGCCGCTTTCTGGGCTCCCTCTGTCTCTGAACTCCCGCTGCTTTATGGGCTCCCTCGGTCTCTGAACTCCCGCTGCTTTCTGGGCTCCCTCTGTCTCTGAACTACCGCTGCTTTCTGGGCTCTCTGTCTCTGAACTCCCGCTGCTTTCTGGGCTCTCTGTCTCTGAACCCCCGCAGCTTTATGGGCTCCCTCTGTCTCTGAACTCCCGCCGCTTTCTGGGCTCCCTCTGTCTCTGAACTCCCGCTGCTTTATGGGCTCCCTATGTCTCTGAACTCCCGCTGCTTTATGTGCTCCCTCTGTCTCTGAACTCCCGCCGCTTTCTGGGCTCTCTGTCTCTGAACTCCCGCCGCTTTCTGGGCTCTCTGTCTCTGAACTCCCGCTGCTTTCTGGGCTCTCTGTCTCTGAACTCCCGCTGCTTTCTGGGCTCTCTCTGTCTCTGAACTCCCGCCGCTTTCTGGGCTCTCTGTCTCTGAACTCCCGCTGCTTTCTGGGCTCCATAGTTATAATAACCCTTGCAATTTGCAATTTGAAACCTCAACAATTCGAAGACGACCAACCATGTCCTGTCAGCAAGAGACTACAGCCGGAATTTTGTCACGTTTCCCGCAGGCAGCGCACAGCTGGCAGCTTGTTTTGTGGTGCTTTGCGCAGGTTAATAAAAAGTTAGCGTGGGATTCAACGATTCTGTGAATAGGTTTTGACGCTAATGCAGAATCCATGGACTTTAAAGACAGGAAGACCACCGTCGCACCTAGCCCGATTCCACTACCGTTGAGGGGCTAGCACCGATGCTCTGCGAAACACAATCGATTCCAATGACAATCGGTATGAGATTCGCCGGGCCTGCAATTAATAATCGGGATGCTGAGAAGTTGGGCTGAATTTTCCGATTGTCGCAGCCGGAATTACACATTCGGCGATTGGGCGGAGAATCCCTTTTTATTCCAAAATTAAGGGCGACACCTGTTTTCCGAAGCTCCACTCCCTCCAAAATGGTGACATCTGAGGCACACCACACGGCGTTGGGATAGACTCCGGACATCACCTGAAGGCCCCGTCCCCCGCGATGCCCCGCCCAAGATGGGTCGACTTCCCCACAGTGTGAATCAATTGTGGTCTGTGGTTTAATCAACCACACATGGCTGCTACGGCCTGTATCTACAGAATGGTCTCCGCGGATGGCCAAGGGTTTTAGTTGGCGTGACTGCTAAACGGGCGGACCATCATTGCGGGGGCGCCGCCGTCATTTTCGTCGTCATACTCGACAAAACTCCGGACATAGCCAGAAAATCGGAAAATCCAGCACGATGTTTCTTGGTGTAAAGGGACATGGTCGCTCGGTTTGGATCGATATTCAGGTTTTATACAGATTTCAAGGGTTTCTGTAACCATGGTGTAATCATGGGAGTACTACACATCCTAATCCCCTCACACACTCTTCCCAGCCAACAAGGTGGCACCGGATGCGCTGGAGTGTCCCCATACACTTGAAGAGCCAGCTTGTCCGAAACTACTACTCCGGCCCGAGGTCCTAGTGGGCCCCTCTCACTATTCTCCGGGCCTCAGCCCTAGTTGTCCACCCACTATTCCACCGGCCCCGGCAGAATCACCCCGGCCAGCGGCACGACTGTCAGCAAACTATTGGACACATCTCTGTGCCCTCACCACTCTTCAGCATCAGCCACGCCGGATTTACGATTTTGTAAAGCACAAGTAGACCACGCGGTCGGGACGTCAGTAAATTAGAGGCGGAGAATCGAGGGCACCCGAAACTACCGGGTTGGGTCCGCTAATATTATGCAAATGGTGTCTACTGTACGCAACTTCCGGAACGCATTGCTGCCACTGTCGAGGTGCTGGAGCGTGGTGATTTTGCATGACGTCGGCGCTTGCCGTGATTTCGGCGTTGGGACCGGTTATCCGCCCAATCCCAATCCCCGATTTCGGCGTCGGCAACGGAGACTTCTGCCCTTGGTTTCCACTGTCTCCCATTATATCCCGATGGCTTACCATTCAATTGCTTCGGGATTGACTCTTCCAGCTGTTTGGAAATGGCATTTCTCATATTAGCCTCCCTACGTCCCCGGCACATCCGTGGGCCCAGGTATGCTCCCTTCAAGAAATCTCCATCGCAATGAACGGAAACTTAAAGCCAAAATTTGAGCTGCACACGATGGGAAGATAAATCTAACCGCGTGCGATCAGTCCGTAGCCGGGAAACAAGCGACTGGCGGACAGGGGGATCCTGCCCAACGTTACAGGAATCAATTGCCCTCGCTCCTGCAGAATGTCCCGCTACGAATGTCCTCCTCACATTCTCATCACTGTTCCGAGTGAATAATTGTACCGAGAGATCAATGCCTCAGAGATCCTGCTGCCTTCTCTTTTCCTCCTGCGGCCCAACACGGAATACCCGCTTGAAGCAATTCATCACTCAATATGTGTTTGCTGTTAAAAGCGAATGTTAACATGACTACTGTCCTCGTCTGTTGCAAGCCATGCTGTACCCCGAAGTGTGGTGCTCGATATCCTAAACAGCTGGCTGGAATCTGCCGCCAGATTTCGCCCCATTGCCAGCGAGGACAACGAATATTGAGCCGTCGTATTTGGTGGTAATGTTCACTGTCACGCAGCTTGTCAATGACATTCCTATTGACGCCACCCAACGCAGTCGTTAAACTCGAGCGAGTGATCTTTCATCACAAAAAGCCGATATCAACAACCAGCGAATTCTGGCCAAGGTTCGACTGCAATGAGTGTTTTCCTAATATCCCTGCAACCAGACATACAGCTGATTTCGGACTTCTGAGAACTTTCTCAGAGAAATGATCGTTTCCTCCCGTGTTCTGAAACTAATTCGCATTGCAGGGCATGATGCAGTCAGCATGCAGCTCTAATAGTTCTGTTCGTATTGATTGTCAAGCAATTACGTCTCCTCTCTCTGCCCTCCATGTGCTTAGCTACGAAGTATTCGGATAATATACCGCCCAGTCACGAAACCCTTCACTTTGAAGGAAGACCACAATTTATCCAGCAGCTGCTCATGATCCGAAATTGGTGAGCGATCTGCTGAATATTTCGTGGAATTCTCCTGTGGTCCGATCGAACTTTCCGCAGGCTGCCCGTTCCCGCTAGCGTGTTTCACGGCGGCGTGGGTTGGGGGGTGGAGTAAGTGGAAACTTCCAATGTCAATCTCAAGATGAACAGAATCCCGTCGCCAGCGAATGACACACGGCCCAAAACGACTCGGCCCGGGAACCAGAGAATCCCATCCGTTATCTAATTATCAGCATATGCTCTTGTTCTGGAAGCATCCCGGAATTCCTAAATGCGTCCGAATGCAGTTCCATATTGGACCATTAATTCGCGCAACAACATGAAACTGAAAGTACCCAATCATTTTCTTCCTATTAAGGGGAAATTGTGCGTGACCCATCCGCTTGCCCTGCATCTGTGAGTTATGGGGGTGAGACCCGAGCAGGCACGGGGAGAATGTGCAAACTGCACATCGGACAATGACCTAGAGCAGGGATCGAAACCTGCTCCTCGACGCCGTGAGGTACAGTCCGAAATATTCTGCCATCCTGTAATCCAGCATAAAATTAAAATGTTAATTAAAAAAAAGCTCTGAATATATTTCGAATAATGACAGTTTTTGGTGTGTTCAAGTCATTCATCCCAGGTGAAAGTTAGCCGATATTATCTGTACCATTTTGTACACAACTTTTCTTATCTGGGTATCTCAGTTATATTATCGTTTATCGACTGACAAATGCGGAACTATCAGTACAATTATTGAATATTGTTCTTTGGAAGCTATGTGGATTATTTTATGTTGTCTGCCCATCAGCGGGAAAACCGCCTTTGGTGCTAATTTCTTATTTTCGTTGAAAACATAAGAACATAAGAACTAGGAGCAGGAGTAGGCCATCTGGCCCCTCGAGCCTGCTCATCCATTCAATGAAAGCACAGCTTATGTTTTGTGGACTCAGCTCCACTTTCCGGACCGATGTCGATAACCCTCAATCCCTTTATTCTTCAAAAAACTATCTATCTTTATATTAAAAACATTTAATGAAGGAGCCTCTACTGCTTCACTGGGCAAGGCATTCCATAGATTCACAACCCTTTGGGAAAAGAGGTTTCTACTAAACGCAATCCTAAATCTACTTCTCCTTATTTTGAGTCTATACCCCCTAGTTCTGCTTTCACTCGCCTGTGGAAACAACCTGCCCGCATCTATCCTATCTATTCCCTTCATAATTTTATATGTTTCTATAAGATCCCCCTCATCCTTCTAAAGTCCAACGAGTACTGTCCCAATCTACGCAACCTCTCCTCGTAATCCAACCCTTTCAGATCTGGGATTAACCTCGTGACTCTTCTCTGCACACCCGCCAGTGCCAGTACATCGTTTCGCATGTAAGGAGAACAAAACTGAACACAATACTCCAGGTGTGACCTCACTAACACCTTATACAATTGCAGCATAAACTCCCTCGTCTTAAACTACATCCCTCCTGCAACGAAGGACATTCGCCTTCTTAATCACCTGTTGCACCTGTAAACCAACTTTCGGTGACTCCTGCACTAGCACACCCAGGTCTTTCTGTACAGCAGCATGCTTTAACATTTTATCATTTAATAATAATCCCGTTGGCTGTTATTCAAACCGAAATGGATAACCTCACATTTGTCAGCACTGTATTCCATCTGCCAGACCCTAGCTCATTCACTTAACCTATCCAAATCCCTCTGCACACTTCCAGTAATCTCTGCACCATTCGCTTTACCACTCATCTGAGTGTCATCTGCAAACTTGGACACATTGCCCTTGGTCCACAACCTCAAATCATCTATGTGAATTGTGAACAATTGTGGGCCGAACACTGATCCCTGAGGAACACCACTATCTACTGATTGACAACCAGTGAAACACTTATTAATCCCCACTCTTTGCTTTCTATTAATTAACCAGTCCTCTATCCATTCTACTACTTTACCCTTAATGGCATGCATCTTTATCGTATGCAGCAACCTTTTGTGTGGCAGCTTGTCAAAGGCTTCCTGGAAATCCAGATATACCACAGCCATTAGCTCCCCGTTATCTACTGAACTGGCAATGTCCTCAGAAAATTCCACCAAATTAGTTAGGCACGACCTGGCCTTTATGAACCCGTGCTGCCTCTGTCCAATGGGACAATTTCTATCCAGATCCCTCGCTATTTCTTCCTTGATGATAGATTCAATCATCTTCCCTACTACTGAAGTTAAGCTTAGTACCCTATAATTACGCACTCTTTGCCTACCTCCTTTTTTAAACAGTGGTGTCACGTTTGAGAATTTCCAATCCACCGGGACCACCCCAGAGTCTAGTGAATTTTGGTAAATTATCACAAGTGCATTTGCAATTTCACTAGCCATCTCTTTTAGAAACTCTGGGATGCATTCCATCAGGGCCAGGAGACGTGTCTACTTTTGGCCCTATTAGCTTGCCCATTACTACCTCGTTAGTGATAACAATCCTCTGAAGGTCCTCATCTGTCATAGCCTCATTTATATCAGTCACTGGCATGTTATTTGTGTCTTCCACTGTGAAGACCGAGCGAAACAATCTGTTCAGTTCCTCAGCCATTCCCTCATCTCCAATTATTAAAACTCATTTCTCATCCTCTAAAGGACAAATATTTACCTTAGCCACTAATTTTGGGGGTTTTTTGGATGTAGAAACTTTTACTATCTATTTTAATATTCTGAGCAAGTTTACTCTCATAATCTATCTTACTCTTCTTTCTAGCTTTTCTAGTAGCTTTCTGTTGCCCCCGAAAGATTTCCCAGTCCTCTAGTCTCCCACCAATCTTTGCCACTTTGTATGCGTTTTCCTTCAATTTGATACTCTCCCTTGTTTCCGTTGATATCCCCGGTCGCTTTTCCCTCTATCTACCGCCCTTCCTTTTCGTGGGTATAAACCTTTGCTGAGCACTGTGAAAAATCGCTTGGAAGGTTCTCCACTGTTCCTCAGCTGTTCCACCATAACGTCTTTGCTCCCAGTCTATCTTAGCTAGTTCCTCTCTCATTCCATTGTAATCTCCTTTGTTTATGCACAAAACTAGTATTTGATTTTACCTTCTCACCCTCCATCTGCATTTTAACTTGCACCATATTGTGATCGCTCCTTAAGAGAGGATCCCTAACTGTGACATCATGAATCAATCCTGTCGCATTACGCAGGACAAGATCGAGGACCGCTTGTTCCCTCGTAGGTTCCATTGCATACTGTTCTGGGCAACTATCGCGGATACATTTTATAAACTCTTCCTCAAGTCTGCCTTGACCGACCTGGTTAAACTAATCGACATGTAGATTAAAATCCCCCATGATAACTGCTGTCCCATTTCTACATGCATCAGTTATTTCTTTGTTTATTGCCTGCGCCACCATAATGTTACTATTTGGTGGCCTATAGATTACCCCTATCAGTGACTTTTTCGCCTTACTGTTCCTGATTTTAACCCAAATAGATTCAACCTTACCCTCCATAGCACCAATGCCATCCCTTTATGTTGCCCGGATGGCATTCATAAATAAGAGAGCTACACCTCCTCCCTTGCCATCCACTCTGCCCTTCCAAATAGTTTGATACCCTCGGATATTTAACTCCCAGTCGTGACCATCCTTTAACCATGCGTCAGTAATGGCCACTAAATCATAGTCATTCACGATGATTCGCCATCAACGGCGCCGAGTCAAACATTATTATTTGCCACTAGGATCACATGTAGGGAAGACGAGGTAGGACGTCAGGTTTGTTTCCCGAAAATAAATATTGAGCAGGTTTCGTACAATGCATAGCATGACTCCCGTGCACAAGGTTGCCATTCAACCCACCGAAAGAGCACCCCACCTGGGATCATTCTCACGCCGTATACCTGTAGCTCCAGCATAATCGCATATCATCTGTCACAAGGGCAATAGAGCATGGCTACTCCAACTAACCTGCATACCTTCGGCCTAAGAGAGGAAACCAACGCTGACAAGTGGGGAACGTACACACTCCACACAGAGCAAGGGCCGTAATCGAAGCGGGTCCTTGGTACTGTGGTGCAGTGGTGCTAACGACTGCTTGTCGTTCGGTTGTTATGAGAATCAATATTAATTCATTCACAGAATTACGTGATTTGGATTTCAGTTTTTAAAATTTTGATTCGGCAATTGAATAAAAATAGATGCATTACCATTCAGGACATTACATTGTCCACACAATATTCGTACAATATCACCAACATTAGAACAATTTTCTCAAATCAAACATTAATTGCAATTATAAGATGTGATCTATTTGACTTAAAGTTAGGAATGTTTGGTATTTGGCATGTGGCCCCATTGGAGGCATGAAAGTTTATTGTTTCTTCTTCCAGAACTAGAAAAGATGAAGCTGCAAATTAAGGATGCAAGTGAGTAAACATGTTATTTTTGTGAAAATAATTAATGCAAGTTTCAATGTAAGAAGAGGCCATTTTTTGCAAATTGCTCTGGGCCAGTTTTTGTGCTCGATGCAAGCCATGTCCCAGCTTAAGTTTGCGACGGCTATCCACCAGCTCTTACCTGCATTCACTGTGCTTCTGCCTCATTGTGTCCAGGTTGTTCACGTGAATAAAACCATCTCGGGGTAACAACATATCCTGCACACAATCAAAGTAATTACGTCGTGTTTCTTGAATTACACATTGAATTCATTGGGGAATGTATTAAATTAAGTTCGGGATGAGGTTCTCCGTTCGTTCACAACAAGATTCTCTGATGCTGCAGCAAGGAATGGAAAATGATTAATCCGTTCTTCATGGCAGTGGTGGCTACGCGGCCTCTCATCTGAGAAACCGGTGGAGGGCGGGATTCGACGCCACCCATTGGCCAAATCCACACGACTTCATTTCAGAATTATTCAGGAAATATTCTGTAGGATAAAAAGTGATCAAACACAATAGGCTGAGTCAACAACTGCCACTCGACCACTGAAAAAAAAAAGAAATGAAAATTGGTTATAGTCACAAGTCGGCTTCAAACGAAGTTACAGTGAAAAGCCACGAGTCGCCACATACTGGCGCCTGTTCTGGGAGCCTGGTATGGGAATTGAACCGTGCGTTGGTCTGATTTCAAAGCCAGCGATTTAGCCCTGTGCTAAGCCAGCCCTGATACCCATCCACACACTAAATCATCAGCCTACACCACACACGAGGATGAAAATGTTTGCCCCGATCAGTCTCGACATTGCCCACCCCGCTGCCCTCCGCCACCCCCGTAGCATAGACAAACATGCTTCCCCCACCTGACTTAAAACTCGACCCGATAACCAGCCCACCGACCGGATACATCTGCGTCAGTCAAGCAGAACACGAGATGATCAGACGACGCCTTTCGCCGAACAAACTAGCCACCTGACAGAATCTACCAGCGCGACACTGCACCCAAATCAGCACAGGAAAATTATGATCACTACACCATCACGTGCCATTGAGACAAAAGCCACCTCTTGCCAACAATCCCTTTACCCAACTGAGTCTTCTCATACAAAAACACACCGAACTACCTCATCTACGTCAACCATCCATAAAACGGCCATTTTCGCCACTTCAACCACACCATTTAGAAAGCAATGTCATCAAAATACCAGCTATCCATCACCCACCTGTCAGTCTGATCCAGCTACACAACTATCCACTCACACACTCATCCAGCTGCGCTCCTGAACCACCACCTCATTCATAAAACTGTTCATTCACTTACTCACTCAAACAATTGCCCATGTATTTTTAATCCACTCACGTCCTACCACAAACATTCATTCACTCACAACCATTCACTGGATGTTGAAATAAGCCGAATTCTACAACGATTGCTGCAGAAAAGGGCCGTGTCCTCCCGATTTAACTGCGCTTGCTGCGTATTGTAAAAACACTTGAGAAAAGTAATTGGCATTGAGCCAGCATGGGACGGTCCCGGAAGAAATGCATCTCAGCGTCGGATCCAAAAATTGATGGTTGCCAATCTTCCTCACTGGAAGACTGATACATGGAGGACAGATTAAGCATAAAAATGAATTGATTGATTCCATGCGACGATTAATATCATGTGAAATGCGCAAGCCTTTGGCGTCACGTTCAGATGATAACGTACTTTACTTTAAATTATTTAGAAGACAAACTGGATAAGTTCAACAACGGTAAATACAACGACAGAAAGAACCATTTCACATTCGTTGCATGTCTGTAATTGCCACTTGCATGTTTTCATACGACGAATTATATGGTTGTTTATAAGCCAATGGCCGTTTCATGTTGGCTCTGAAATGTAAAACAAACGGACCTGGACGTAAGCATGCAGTAGGTGCCCTTCAGTGGTTAGCACTGTTGCTTCACAGAGCTATGAAACCCTGTTTGACTCCTGGCTCGGTTCACTGTCTATGCGGAGTCAATATGTTATCCCCGTCAATGTGAGGCTTTCCTCCATATGCTCCGCTTTCTTCCAGAAAGAGAAGTTTTCCAGGCGAATTGGACATTTATAATTCACCCGCAGCGCACCTGACATATAAGATGTGTTTGGGTAATTAGTTCATCGAACTAAATTACACTAATCTAGGCAAGGTCATTATATGGAGTCTAATCTCGTTGATCGGGAGGTTACAGAAACGAACTCTGAGGGCAGAATAAGTGTACCTTGATAAACACCAATTAATCAGAGACAGTCATCATCTACTTGCAAGTGGAAGGTCGTGATTGACAATGTTAATCGATTTTTTTTGATGAAGTAGTACAGTGTGTTGAGAAGGATAATGTAGTTCAAATGGGCCAAGTGAACTGCAGCAAAGATTTCGATAGTTGCTTTATGGCAGACATGTCAAGAATGTAAGGGAGTATATAATTTACGGAAAACTGGCACATTATATCTCAAATTGGTAGAAGGAGGAAGCAGTGGTTATTGTTATTGAGATGTTTCTGCAACTGGAAGGCTGTTTGCAGTGGCCTCTGGAGGGCTTGGCGCTGCGGATCTTGGTATTTTTCTTGTGAGCAATTTACATGGAGTGACTATTAAAAGAAGCTCGCCCTCGATAGGCAAATTTGTAGTTGGTAAATAGTGAGGAGTATAGACGTAGGGAGGCATGGCGACACAGTGGTTAGCTCTGTTGCTTCACAGCGCCAGGAAACCTGGTTCGATTCCTGGCTCAGGTCACTAACTCTGCAAAGTCTCCACGTTCTCCCGTGTGTGAGGATTTCCTCCAAATGCTCCGCTTTCTTCCCGAAAGACATGTTTTTCAGGTGAATTGGACATTCTTAATTCTCCCCCAATGCACCTGAACAGTCGCCGCAGTGTGGCTACTAACGCCTTTTCACAGACACTTAATTGCAGTGTTAATTATTTTACGTCACAGGTCCGTTTGTAAGACGGCAGTCAACTGGCCAGGTATTCAAGTCAGTGGGATAGGGAGTGCGATCTGGAACAGTGTGAGGAAATGCACTTCGGAGAGGTAACAAGACAAAGGATTACACAAGAATGGTGGGACCCTGCAAAATACTGAAGAAAAGATGGAAATTGATCTCCATATCCAGAGATCCCTGAATGTGGCAGGGCAGGGAAATTATGTGTTATTCAGTTCGAATATGAGCTATTTGCCATTATTATCGAAGGTATCGCGGAAGTCCGGCTAGAACTGGCTCGGCCACAATTTGAGTAGTGCGTGCAGGTATATTCACCACGATAAAGGAGAATGTGACGCAATTGAGCGGGTGAAGAAGGGAGCTATTTGGATGCTTTCTCATATGTACATTTTGTTAAAATAAATGTAGAGTTGTAGAGTTCCAATTCATTTTTTCCAATTAAGCGACAATTTAGCGTTGCCAATCCACAGACCCTGAACACATTTGAGTTGTACGGGGGAAACCCACGTAAACTCGGGGAGAATGTGCATACTGCCCACGAACAGTGACCCACAGTTAGGATCGAACGTGGGACCTCGGTGACGGGGAGGCAGGAGTGCTAACCACTGTCCACCGTGCTGTCCTCATATGTATATTGTGAACGATGAGGTTAGATTGTATCGACTGGGGCGTTTTTATTCTTGCATTAGCGAAGGACCAGAAGTGACCAGATAGAAGTGCTCTTTGTGTTTTTTATGAATTGCTTGGATGAGGAAGTGGAAGCGTGGTTTAGTAAGTTTGCCTATGATACGAAGGTTGGGGGAGTTGGAGATTGTGTTGTGGGTTGTTGCAGGCTATAACAGGACATTGACACCTTGCATAGCTGGGCTGGGAAGTGGCAGATGGAGTATAACCTTGATAAATGTGAAGTGATCCATTTTGGAAGGTCGAATTTAAATGCTGATCCAGGGTTAAAGGCAGCATTCTTGGAAGTGTGGAGGAAAAGCGGGATCTTGGGCTCCACGTACGGATCCCTCAAAGTTGCCACCCAGGCCGGTCGGGTTGTGAAGAAGACATATGATGTATTGGCTTTCATTAACAGGGGGATTGAGTTTAAGAGCCGCGAGATTTTGCTGCGTCTTCATAAAACCCTACTCAGACCACACTTGGAATAGAACATATAGAACATAGAACAGTACAGCACAGAACAGGCCCTTCGGCCCTCAATGTTGTGCCGAGCCATGATCACCCTACTCAAACCCACGTATCCACCCTATACCCGTAAACCAACAACCCCCCCCCCCCCATTAACCTTACTTTTTTAGGACACTACGGGCAATTTAGCATGGCCAATCCACCTAACCCGCACATCTTTGGACTGTGGAAGGAAACCGGAGCACCCGGAGGAAACCCACGCACACAGGGGGAGGACGTGCAGACTCCACACAGACAGTGACCCAGCCGGGAATCGAACCTGGGACCCTGGAGCTGTGAAGCATTTATGCTAACCACCATGCTACCCTGCTGCTACCCAATAAATATTGTGTCCAGTTCTGGTCGCCTTATTATAGGAAGGATGTGGATGCTTTGGAGACGGTACAGAGGAGATTTACCAGGATTATGTCTGGACTGGAGGGCATGTCTTGTGAAGGATGGTTGAGGGGCTATGGCTTTTGTCACTAGAGCGAAGAAGGCAGAGAGGTAACTTCATAGTGGTTTATAAGGTTATGAGAGGCATGGATAGATTGGACAGCCAAAGACTTTTCCACAGGGTTGAAATGTATTCCATGAGGGGAAATTATTTTAAGGTGATTGGAGCAAGGTAGAGGTGAGATGTCAGAGGTAGGTTCTTTACACAGAGAGTGGTGCGTGTGCGTGGAATGCACTATTATCAGAGGTGGTGGAGTCAGAGGTATTGGGGACATTGAAGCGACTCTGAGACAAGCACATGGACATCAGTAAATTGAAGGGTTGAGGGTTACGTTGATCTTAGATTAATATAAATGGTCGGCACAACATGTGGGCTCCAGGGCCTGTACTATGTGGGCTCCAGGGCCTGTACTATGCTGCACTATGTTCTATGTTCTTTGTAAGTGCATATGATTATCAGGGCCATACACAGGGTGGATAAGAACGCACCCTTTTGCATTAGTTCACTGGTTTATAAACAAGGGGCGTAGATTCAAGCAAAATTGGAGACGGCTCAGACACACCTTCATGGAACGGGCGCGGGTGCCTGGACCGCATTGTGCTGAAATTGTGGTTGAGTCAGAACCTCTCCTAACATTGAATATGTGGATAAATAATTACTTCTGCTGTCGTAAACTCAGAAGCCACGGTCCACAAGCCAGGACGTACGATTAATATGGCCAGCACTTTGTTCTATAAATTACCATAGATCTTTGATTCTGAAAAAAAATGAAATGAAAATCGCTTATTGTCACGAGTAGGCTTCAATGAAGTTACTGTGAAAAGCCCCTAGTCGCCACATTCCGGCGTCTGTCCCGGGAGGCTAATACGGGAATCGAACCGTACTGCTGGCCTGCCTTGGTCTGCTTTAAAAGCCAGTGATTTAGCCCAGTGAGCTAAATTCTAGTGAGCTAAACAGAATTCTGTGAACATTCTGTAAATTGCAACATCGATTTCAGTGCAAGACATGATACTTAAGCAGACACAAGTTGCCGTTTACTTCACCTGAGCGTTCCGTCAGTTTGTGCATGCATGGCGTTTCTCCAACCATACCAATGCAATGTATCGACACTATGAGCATCGGTTCATATGTCCCTGATACGCATACGGCTTTCGTATTAGCCTGACCTGCTCATTTGCACCCTTCCGTTACATATGTTTAGTATCTGTCGTATCAACCCATTTTGTATGGAGTCACTGGTGGATATAGTCGTGATGCCCTTCGACTTTCTTTACATCGGAGGTACAAAAGATCTCCAGGTGTCTGCTACATAGAACCATTTCGTGAACTAACACAATAAGGCTAAACTTCATTAGCTGGTTTTGTGTTTCTTGCTGGGCTCAATGATAGTTAGACAGGCTGCATTAAAATTAAGGATGCAGAGTTACAGTATCTGAATGCTGTTGTTTTGAATTATCTTTGGAGAAGAAAAGCATAAGTGAATCGAATGGTGAACACGTGATCACATATGAAAGTTTTACATTCCTGATAATGGTTCGCGCATTTCTGGTCCCTGTCTGCAAGAACGCAGGTGGTGTATCACGCAGCCATGCCTCTGTTGCAAGTACTCAAAATATAAGTTGGAATAAAATGCGTTCTTGATTCTAATAATGTATGTCCACAGACAAAGACAATTCATGGCTCCTTTCAGACCTCCTACTTCCACACTTAAGTTAATTCCTACTTTCTCTACTCCTCGAGTGCTTTGTCAATTATGAGATTATTAGATCCATTTTACGTTTCCCTTTTCCTTTGGACAAAGCTTAAAATTTCACTGCTCAGACATGTTTCCAGAATCTTTCTATATCAATCTTTCATTTTTGAGCATACATGCTTATCATGCACTTCAATCAACTGGCCTTCAAAAACATCCCACATGTCAGACGTGGATTTGCCTACAAGCAGCCGCTCCCAATCTACGTTCTCCAGTTACTTACAAATGCGCCAAAATAAACACCCACACCAGCGGGCCAGTCTTGTCCTTATCCATGAATACTCGAAAACTTATGGGATTATGTTTGCTAAGCCCAAAATGCTCCCCACTGAAACATCAGCTACCGGACCTTGCTCATTCTCCCAATACCAAGTCTAGTATGATCCCCACCCTGGTTGTATTGTCCACATATTGTATAAAAAGACAAACCATGACACGTCTACGAAATTACTCTCTATCCGAGCCCCTGGCTGTAAGGTATTCCCAGTCAATATGGAGCCGTTAAAGGCATCCATCCCAACTATCCTGATTTTTCCACACTTTTTCAGTATCTGACTGCGCATCTGTTGATCTGTTCCCTGCCGGCCAATGGAAGGTCTATTGTGTACTACTAACGTTGTGATTATACCTTTCTTATTCCTGAGCTGCACCAATGATGACTCAGGGCACGATCCCTTCAATGTGTTCTCCCTCAACACAGATGTGATATGCTCCCAAATCGGCAACACAACTCCACCACCTGTTTTCTTTCCCTTCTGTCCCATCGAAAACAATGATATCCCGGAATGTTAAGTTGCCAGTCCTGTCCCACCTTTAACCATATCTCCATAATCGAAATTAAATAACAGTTAAATGCAGTAATCCAATAGCTCAATTCATCTGAGTAAACGCTGTACAATCTCAGTAACTCAGGCAGGATTTTCCAGCATTTTCACATATGGATTCAGATTGCAGCATCCGCAATAATTTGATTTTATCCCAGTTCATCTGTTTTACGTAAGGCATACGTTTTCAGTGTTCAGTGTTCAGTGTTCAGTTTTCAGTGTCAGCTCTAAGGGTGTGTTTTGCAGAATTTTCTGATTACATGCAAGAAGTAGACTCTCCAGGCAAACGCAATATATATCGCCTCACATTATCAAAATAAAAAGAATAAGAGATTTGATGAATGTGATTGTCTGTGATTGTCAACAAGAAAGGAATGCATTTCATCACTACCTCGTCGTACTGCCTCCAACCTGTGAAGCGTAGCAGACTTAAAGCTGGAACTCTGATCAAAAATCGTCTCTCATAATTGCTCTTCAACTTCATCTTCACTCTTTGATTTCTCCTCTTGTCTTCATCTGTGACATAGAACATAGAACATAGAACAGTACAGCACAGAACAGGCCCTTCGGCCCTCAATGTTGTGCCGAGCCATGATCACCCTACTCAAACCCACCCTATACCTGTAACCCAACAACCCCCCCCCCCCTTAACCTTACTTTTATTAGGACACTACGGGCAATTTAGCATGGCCAATCCACCTAACCCTCGCATCTTTGGACTGTGGGAGGAAACCGGAGCACCCGGAGGAAACCCACGCACACAGGTGAGGACGTGCAGACTCCACACAGACAGTGACCCAGCCGGGAATCGAACCTGGGACCCTGGAGCTGTGAAGCATTTATGCTAACCACCATGCTACCCTGCTACCCCACTTGGCGACTGGGTTACTACAAAATCAGGAAAAATCACAGGATATTCGTCCTTCAACCCTTCAGTTGTCTGATTTTCCACTGGCGTATCAAACACAGTAGTCATCTCTCCCACCTGTGATCCAGCTATATCATTCCCCCAAAAAACTGTATTCCGGGACAAGATACTACCACTTCACTGGACTTTCCAACCTTACCTTATATAATCGAACACTTCTCCTCTCACCCTGAATTCCATATATCATCACCTTTTCTGGCAACATTTTCCCAAACTACTTAATTCGTCATCTCTTACCATTAAAGATTGTCTAACCCCTGTATCTCTTAAAATTGTGACTTCTTTACCTGCTCCTCCTGATACACATGAGTAGACTTTCCCCACACAAGTAAACTCTTTAAACACATCTGGCACCTTCTCAACAATTACTTCTTGAACAGACTGTGCAATCGTTCATTTCCCTTACCACTCTAACAAATCCCACTGTCTTGTCCTATTTTACCACATCAACCTTCCCAGTGTTTTTCTTCAACCACCATGACTGTGACTTTACATGGCCTAGTGTATTACAGTGAAAACATTTGAAAATTTCAAATCTTTTTCACCCTCCTGGATTTATTTTTTAATCTGAGGTACACTCTCTTTATTGTCTCACATCAGATTACGTTTACCTTTACCACTTGATTATTTGCACATATGTGAGAAAGATGAGAATGACTAGAGAGAGGGTTGGTCCGATCAAGGACAGAAGCGGGAGATTGTGTATTGAGACTGTAGCGATAGGAGAGGTCTTGAACAAGTATTTTTCTTCAGTATTTACAAACGAGAGGGGCCATATTGTTGGAGATGACAGTGTGAAACAGACTGATAAGCTCGAGGAGATACTTGTCAGGAAGGAAGATGTGTTGACGGTTTTGAAAAACTTGAGGATAGACAAGTCCCCCGGGCCTGACGGGATATATCCAAGGATTCTATGGGAAGCAATAAATGAAATTGCAGAGCCGTGGGCAATGATCTTGTCGTCCTCGCTGTCAACAGGAATGGTACCAGAGGATTGGAGAGTGGCGAATGTCGTGACCCTGTTCAAAAAAGGGAATCGGGATAATCCTGGAAATTACAGGCCAGTTAGTCTTACTTCGGTGGTAGGCAAAGTAATGGAAGGGGTACTGAGGGATAGGATTTCTGAGCATCTAGAAAAGCACTGTTTGATTAGGGATAGTCAGCACGGAATTGTGAGGGGTAGGTCTTGCCTTACAAGTCTTATTGACTTCATTGAGGAGGTGACCAAGCATGTGGATGAAGGTAAAGCAGTGGATGTAGTGTACATGGATTTTAGTAAGGCATTTGATAAGGTTCCCCATTGTAGGCTTGTGCAGAAAGTAAGGAGGCATGGGATAGTGGGAAATTTGGCCAGTTGGATAACCAACTGGCTAACCTATAGAAGACAGAGAGTGGTGGTGGATGGCAAATATTCAGCCTGGTGTCCAGTTAACAGTGGCGTACCGCAGGGATCAGTTCTGGGTCCTCTGCTGTTTGTGGCTTTGATTAACGACTTGGATGAGGGAGTTGAAGGATGGGTCAGTAAATTTGCAGATGATACGAAGATTGGTGCAGTAGTGGATAGTGCGGGGGGCTGTTGTCGGCGTCGAAGAGACATAGATAGAATGCAGAGCTGGGCTGAGAAGTGGCAGCTGGAGTTTAACCCTGACAAGTGTGAGGTTGTCTATTTTGGATGGACATATATGGATGCGGAATACAGGGTTAACGGTAGGGTTCCTGGCAATGTGGAGGAGCAGAGAGATCTTGGGGTCTGTGTCCATAGATCTTTGAATGTTGCCACTCAAGTGGACAGAGCTGTGAAGAAGGCCTATGGCAGGGGTGGGCAAACTACGGCCCGCGGGCCTCATGCGGCCCGCCAAAGGTCTTTATGCGGCCCACCATGATCAAGCCTCGTTAAAGGATAGTTATTATCGTTCTCTTTCTTAATTCGCCCATTCCGAAATGGCAAAGTTCATTGTGTCGACGAAGACCAAAAGAAAGGTAGCTGATGAAAGTAATTACATCTACGATTTTCATTCAAGCAGTACAAACCTAGGAAAAGAATACTGGAGATGTGAGAAAAGTAGGCTGTGTTCAGTGCGGATTCACACGGTAACGGAAAACAATGAGCCGAAAATTATTTATTTTTCTAATGAGCACCTTCATTCAGCTGATGTTGATTCGTTAAATTCTAGAAAAGCAGTTGCAGAAATAAAGCATGAAGCAGTGGAAAACATAGCAGCAAGTTCGCGTAGCATACTAGCGGCCAAGTTTACGCAACTATCAGAAAATACCTGTTCTCAACTTCCTAGGTTGCCCGTCGTCTCATGGACTATTCAAAGGTGCTAACAAAAAAAATCTGGATTTCCCGCTAATCCAGCGGCTAGACACGGTTTTGAAATACCTGACGAATATTGTGAACTTGACAATGGCGAACAGTTTCTGAGATACGATTCGGGCACCGAGGATCAACAGCGCTTACTAGAAAAATTACAGATTTAGGCCTCAAAGAAAAATACAATACAGACTCTGAATTCTGTCTTAAAATTCGATGTTTTTCAGCATTAGCTTTCCTCCCCGTTGAAGATGTCGAAGAGGCTTATGAAGATTTAATAGACGATGAAGAAATACCTGCTGAATTCATCGTTTACTTTGACTTGACTTACATAGGCATTGTGAGAGGATGTAGTGCTAGACGAAGGAGAGAACCACCTACATTCCCGGCAGCTGTATGGAATATTAATCAGCGTGTTCTACAAGATCTACCAATAACAAATAATGCCGCTGAGGGGTTTCATTCTGCGACAAAGCGTTCGGCGGGTGGAGCTCATTTGAATATTTGGAGGTTAATCAAAACTCTGAAGGAAGAGGAAGGGTTCATAATAGGCAAAAAGGCTCAAATTCTTCGGGGAGATCAGTCGAATTCATGTTCACGATATAAAAAAAATAACTGAACGCCTCAAAAGATTGGCCACTGAATATGATTGAACAACAAAATTTGATTTTTTTTGAGGAATTTTGCATATTTACATCAATTTTAAGTGATATCTTTTCTAAGTGACATGATATCTTTCGGGAATTTTAAGTAATTAGTAAACTTTTAGATTTACTTGCTATGATATCTTTCGGGAATTTTAAGTAATTAGTAAACTTTTAGATTTATTTGTTGTATTTTACTTGCATTTTATCAATACAATTCTCATAATGAATTATTAGTTCTGTGAATCTATCATTGAATATATTATACCTGGTTTTCTACTTGTAATTGGACAAAAAGACGTTGGACCAAAAGACGTGCGGAAAAAAAGACGTAGGACCAAATGACGTGGACGAAGTGTCGTTGGACGAAGTGACGTCAGACGAAAAGACGCGACACGCTCCGGTTTCCTCCCACAGTCCAAAGATGTGCAGGTTGGGTGGATTGGCCATTAAAAAATGTCAAAATTCTATGATTAACCTAGAACAAAAGTTCGGCGCAACATCGTGGGCCGTAGGGCCTGTTCTGTGCTGTATTTCTCTATCTTTCTACTTCTCATGTCCCCAGATTCTATCCCTCACCGGCTGAAACTGATTTATGAGTTAATTCATAATCATCTGCCATTTCTGCTGCTATCTCGCAGTTTTAACCCTCTGTTCTTCCACATGAGTTCTCACTTCATCAGGAATTCAATTTCTTTTTATTTTTAAAATAAATTTAGAATGCCCAATTACTTTTTCCAATTAAGGGGCAATTAAGTGTGGCCAATCCACTCAACTTGCACATCTTTGGGTTGTGAAGGCGAAACCCACGCAGACATGGGGAGAATCTGCAAACTCCACACGGACAGTGACTCAGAGCCGGGATCGAATCTGGGACCTCAGCGCCGTGAGGCAGCTGTGCTAACCACTAGGCCACCGTGCTGCCCGGGGAATTAATTTTTAAACTCCTCCAAAAGTATAATTTCTCTGAGCGCTTCATACGTTTGGTCTATTTTCAAAGCCCTTATCCACCTATCAAAATTACTCTGTTTGAGCCTTTCAAACTCCATGTATGTTTGACCAAATTATTTCCTTAATTTCTAAACCTTTGTCTGTAAGCTTCAGGCACTGCTCATATCCACTTAAGATGGATTTCTTCACCTCCTCATACGTTCCAAACCTCCTCCGGTAGTGATGCGAACACTTCACTAGCTCTACCTACCAGCTTTGTTTGAATCAGTAATACCCACATGTCCTGTGGCCATTTCTTTGTATAGTTAATTTCTCAGATGAAATGAAAAAGGCTTCCACTTCCTTCTCGCCAAACCTTGGCAATGCTTGGACATAATTGAATAGATTCACTCTAAGCCTTCGACTATGACGCTATTTCTCACTATCCTCATCACTATCATCCAACTGTACGTTTCCCTTTACGTCTGCCAATTTTAATAGACTGTCATATTTCAAGGCCATTTTCCGAAGTTCAAACTCCATCTCTTTATCTTTTTTCCTGGATCTGTATCTTCCTTTCTTTTCTTTTTGTTCTCTCTCTCATTCTTTTTCCTCGCTCTCTCTGTCTTTTTCCTATCTCTCTCTCTTTCGTATTCAAGCCGCTTTAATTCATTCTCATGTTTCATTTGTTTAATTTGCAACTGAATTTCTGCCATTTCCAATGAGTCAGACTCTTTCTCTGGCAACTTTAAATGCTTAACCACCGCCATAATTACATAATCTTTTTTGCATTTTGTCAGGGAATGTTAACTGCAATGTTTTTGCCAAACCTAACAGTCTGCTTTTGGTCTCTGTCCGAAAGGCACTGCGTGCGACATTCTCCACCCCCCAAAAACTTCTGAGCCTCTGAAAGAGCCATTGTCCACAACACACTTAAACTCAAATACCACAACGGAAAAGCAACAATCCTTCACTGTCTTTAAGTTCATAAAAGCCAACCAATACATAGACTTTTATTCCCCTCGAGCCCCCAATTGTTATGGGAGAGGCATTTTCAGCATCCTAAAATGTATTATGGAGTTGAACCAACCTCCCCCTTTAATGTGTGGCTTCTGTAGCGCATGGCCTGTTCTCCAGGTGTTGTATTACAATTATGGACACGTTAGTTTTTAAACACAAACAATGTTTATTCCATGAATTAAACTTAACCTTTTAAATAAACATTGGATCACTTAACACCCCTTACTTCAAAGATACACTCGAAAATAATACAACACTAAATAATCCCTCAAAATGTTCCTTCAAACTTCCAAAGACCTTTAACAACAGAAACACATCAGGTTAAAGACCTTACTATTACGATTTGAAATCACCAAAATGATTCAGAGATAGGTTTCATGTCAGAGATCACAGCGGATCCAGCTCACTGAAAACACAGAAACACCCAAGTTCTTTTTCTCACAACCCGGCTTTCTCGTATTCAAACAGCTCACAGCAATCTAGCCAGGCACTTTTCAGCTGCTCTCTCTCAAACCGAAATTAAAAGCAGAAGTGAGCTCAGCTCACCCCACCCTCTCACATCACTTCAGTAATATGAGATGCTTAGTTTCTTAAAGGTACATTGCTTAAGGCAGTCGGTTCTAAGTTATTTTGTACGTCATTCGTTTCGAAAAGCAACCCATGAATATATGTCTTCATTCCCCCTCTTGGCATGCAATTGTTGTTACCGCAATTTATCTTACAGGCGAAATCCCACCCAAGATGTCAACAGGTATCACTGCACGTCAGAGTTTGTCTCTACATATCTGAACAGCCATAAAATAACCGTGAAACGTTTGATGCATAATTTCCCCTTACGTAATTAATTATGAGTATTGCAGAAAAAAAGCTCTATCCTGCATTCATTAAGACACTTCGCATGAATTCAATTATCAGCAAGAAACAACAATTTATATTATATGAGACGAGAGTGATGATTGGTTAGGATATTGAATACGACTGGTAGAGAAAAATGCATTGTTTGAATGTGACTGACTATTGACTCCCTGACATTAGCAGACATGCTCGCCGGCGCTCAGTTTTCATTCCACCAAGATCACTCAGCTCCTGAGATATCATAACCTTGGTTTGAACACGGACAAAAATGTTAAATTCCAGTGTGTGGTGCGAGTGATTGCCCTTAATATAAAAGCAACATTACAGAGAGTTTGTCTTCAAGGGGTCATATAATCATAGAATAATATAAATTACGAGGCCATTCGACCCATCGAGCCTGGGCCGTTTCTTGGAAAGAGCACGCTACACAAGCTCACACTCCCACCGATCACCAAGGCAAATATGGACACAAAAGGCAATTTACCATGGCCAACCCAACAAACCGACAGATCTTTGCACTGTGGCAGGAAGCCGAAGCACCCGGAAGAAACCTACTCACACACGGTGAGAACGTGTAGACGCCATATAGACAGTGATCCAAGCCGGGAATTGCTCCTGGGTCCCTGGAGCGCTGAAACAATTGTGCTAACCACTATGCTACCGTGCTGCCCTGCAAAACTGTCCGAGCAAAACTGGAATAAATGGGAAAACGGGGCAACTCTCCGATGAATGCATTCATTCCAAACACAGGTTGTTTTTGTTGGACGTCAATCATCTTTTTTGGCATTTAATATCTGTCGCAGCCTCTCACGAGCTGAAAATTCGTCTGCTTTTTCATCAATGTCCTTACTTTCAGCCGTTCCATTTGGGGATGTTCGCTGATAATTGCACAATGCAGCGTGGTCCGTGGGGGTTCAGAGACCGAAGCAGTCCATGCCCGAAGCCAGCAAAACCTAGTTTGGATTTACCAATGACAATTAACCTGTGAGCACTCAATTGCCAGCCAATAACTATATCCAACAAGAGGGAATTCTAACATCGTTTCTTCATATTCAAATGGCGTATCATGGTTGAAGCCTTCTGTCACAATCATGGAAGTTATCTTAGACCAGAATCTGAACTTGATGTCCCTTCTAAAAATCTTGTCAACAAGTGAGGTTCAAAGGAAAGAGAGACGAAGAGCTTACCTCCCGAAACCCAACTAGTGCCCACTTTGGAAGGTTTAATGGAGGTAGGGAATACACAGTGAATTTGTTGAACTTTCAAGAGTATTGACAGTCATAGAGATCTAGGTGTACAGGTTCACAAGTCACTGAAAGGGGCAACACATGTGGAGAAGTTAGTCAAGAAACCATACGGCGTGCTTGCCTTCATTGAACGGGGCATTGATTATGAGAATTGACAAGTCATGTTGCAGCTGTATACAACCTTAGTTCGGCCACCCTTGGTGTATAGTGTTCAATTCTGGTCGCCACAATACCAGAAGAATGTGGAGGCTTTAGAGAGGGGGCTGATGAGATCTACCAAGGTACTGCCTGGTATGGAGGGCATTAGCTATGGCGTCTTCAATTATTTTACTACTCTTACCTCCAATGGTGCAGTGTGTTTCTTACGATTTCCACTTATGGTGCCTACAATGCCTATGCAGCCATGTCAGTCAGTGATTATCCGGACATCCATGTCCAAGTCGAAGAGTGATCTCCGGAACCCTCGATATCCCTTCAGTTCTTTCTGCTTGTTCCGTGCTCCTGTCGCCTCTCTCCTCTTGTTCAAACAATGCCTCATGTCAGCCAAATACTTTGATATGAAATTCCCACTTACTACACCTTTGTTCTCTCTCTGTAATTGCCCTCACGTAGACTATTGTCCCTCTGTAAAACTACGAACAGAGGAGGTCATGCAGGAAGAACAAAGCACAGATATGCGCCAGAAAAACAAAATGTGCACGCAATCCTTCCAGATCGTCGAATATGTTGCACCTGTCAAACTTCACGTATTTATTTTAAAAAATGTATTAATTTAGTGTACTGGACTTCCGGTGTGCACCATGGAGTAAGTGCACACAAAAGGCAGCTCCTCCCCAAGTTTACAGGAAATAAATCTTTTTTAAGCAATATGGGGTGGAATTTTTATGAAAAAGCATAGGTGAATGTTTGAGCAGTACTTTCCCCCAGGAATGGTATGTTTCTTGGTTACCAGATCCGCAGAAGCAGTGAAAGAATTGGCTGGAGCTACAGCAGAGAGACAAAAGCCTCTTCCAGCATGCAGGCGGGGGAAGGGCGAGTTTAAAGGCTTGAATCTGACCTGAGGGCCCTATGAAAGCTGAATTCTAGCAGCAGAGGGAACAACTGGGAAAATATCTCACCAAGAGCTCTTTTATGGGCCCGCACCGGCGCTGATTTAATTTCCCCCCGTGGGAACGCAGCCACTGTGCTTGGCGCCAGGTGGATGGGCTGGACTAGAAGCGGAGCAACCAGAAAATCAACTTTGCAGCAGAAGAAGGTGCGAGGCAAAAAGGACAAGATGGAGGCGGGCGGGGAACCGGCAGCGTGGCAGCAGTGGGCGAGGGAGCAGCAGTAGCTGCTGCTACGCTCCATCCAGGAACTAAACGCTGAGATCTTAGATCCATTGAGGGCATCGCTGGACAGGTTCGGGGCGACTCAGACGGCTCAGGCTGCGGAGATTCGGGAGCTGCAGCAGAAGGCTTCGGAGAACGAGGACGAACTCCTCGGCCTGTGCTGAAGGTGGAGTCGCACGAGGCGCTTCACAAGAAATGGTTGGCAAGGATGGAGGAGATGGAGAACCGCTCTCGCCGGAAGAATCTGTGGATTGTAGGCCTCCCGGAGGGGCTGAACGTTTCGGATTTGGGGGCCAAGGTGGTCCTGATGCTGAACTCGCTGATGGACGCGTGGTCAGTCCGCTGACCACTGGAGCTGGAGAATGTCCATGGGGTGCGGCTGCGGAAGCACGGGCCTAACGAGCCGTCCAGGGCTGTTCTGGTCCGATTTCAATGCTTGGTCGACCGTGAGTGTGTGCGTCGTTGGGCAGAGAGTGAGAGGGGTAGTATGTGGGAGAATACGGAGATCAGGATCTACCAGGACTGGAGTGCGGAGGTGGTGAAGAGAAGGATTGGGTTTAACCGG
Source organism: Scyliorhinus canicula (assembly GCF_902713615.1). NCBI lineage: Eukaryota > Metazoa > Chordata > Chondrichthyes > Carcharhiniformes > Scyliorhinidae > Scyliorhinus > Scyliorhinus canicula. Next base: position 93,892,952 of record NC_052157.1, read on the forward strand.
GCGAAGGCAGTGCTCCACAAGAAGGGGGTCACGTTTTGCCTGTTACAGCCGGCACGCCTGTGGATCAATTTTAAAGACCGACAACTTTATTTTGACTCCCCGGAGGAGGCCTGGACCTTTGTCAAGGCAGAGAAGCTGGACTTCAACTGAGGACTGGGGGCTCGGGAAAATTGTACGCAGCCCGGAGGCTTTGTCCTCCTTGATATCCTTTCGCTCTTTTTGGTTCTATTGGACGATGTTTGTTTTTGGTGTCTTGCCTTTTCTTTTCTGCTTTTCGGGACTGTTATCTATTTACTTCGGTGTTTTATCATATCATGTTGGGATTACCATGTTGGGATTTTTATTATTTCACTGGTTGCGGGTTTGGATGAGGTTTGCGGCCCTGTTGGGTCATATGCCTATCTTCCCGCGTTTTGGGTCGGTGGGGCAGGGCTTGGGATGGGGACGCGGGCCTCTCTCCCGCGTTGGAGAAGCAGGAGGCGGGATCGGCATTGGTGGAATGGTTGGGGGACACGTGGGCGGGTAATTGGGGTGGCGGGTGCAGCCAGGGTCAGCAGGAGTCGTCTGACTTACGGAAGTACAATGACCGGAGTTACGCAGCTGGGGGGGGGCTAGCTTGGCGGGGGGGGGGGGGGGTAGGGTGGGGTGGGGGGAGAAGAGGGGGATACCGGGTTGCTGGTGGAATGGCTAAGAAGGAGCTGGAGCGTGCAGAGGGTGTCGGGATGGGGGTCTGTCGCTGTGTGGAACGGGCTGATCCGGGGCGCGGGCACGTGGCGGATTACGGAAGGGTGATGGCTAGTCGACGGGGAAGGGGGCCAGGTGGCACTCGGATTCGGCAGATCACCTGGAATGTGAGGGGACTGAATAGTCCGGTCAAACGGTCCCGTGAGTTAGTGCACCTGAAGGGGCTGAAGGCGGAGGTGGCTATGCTTCTGGAGACGCACCTGAAGGTAGCGGATAGGGTTAGGTAGAGGAAGGGGTGGGTGGGCCAAGTGTTTCATTCGTGGTTGGATGCAAAAAACAGGGGGGAAGGGTGGCGATTCTGGTGGGGAAGAGAGTGTCGTTTGAGGTGTCGAGTGTGGTGGCAGACAGCAGCGGCAGGTACGTGATGGTGAGCAGCAAGCTGCAAGGTTGCGGGTGGTGCTGGTCAATGTAGATGCCCCGAATAGGGTTGATGCGGGTTTAATGCGCCGCATGTTGGGCCGGATTCCAGATTTGGAGGTGGGGGGCCTGATATGGGGGGGGGGGGGGGCTATTTCAACACGGTGCTGGATCCGCCACTGGATCAATCCAGTTCCAGGATGGGTAGGAGGCCTGCGGCGGCTAAGTTTCTTAGCAGGTTTATAGACCAGATGGGAGGGGTGGATCCTTGGAGTTTCACGAGGCCGAGTGCCAGGGAATGTTCTTACTTCTCCCATGGGCATAAGGCCTACTACCGGATCGATTTCTTTATTTTGAGTAGGGCGCGGATTGCGGGGGTAGTAGACGCTGAGTACTCGGCGATAGCCATTTCTGACCATGCCACGTATTTGGTTGACCTCGAGCTGGGGGAGGAGAGGGACCAGCGCCCGTTGTGGCGCTTGGAGGTGGGGCAGCTGGCGGACGATGATACGTGAGAGTGGGTTCGAGGTTGCATCGAGAGGTACCTGGAGGCCAACGATAGTGGGGACGGTGTTGGAGTCGCTGAAGGCGGTGGTTCGGGTGGAGTTGATCTCCATTCGGGCCCACAAGGAGAGAGGGGAGCAGAGAGAAAGGGAGAGATTGGTGGGGGAGATGGTGGAGGTGGACAGGAGGTACGCGGAGGCCCCTAAGGGGGATTGCTGAGGAAGCGGCGCAGCCTTCGGGCTCAGTTCGACTTGTTGACCACCAGAAAGGCGGAGGCTTAATGGAGAAAGGCTCAGGGTGCGGTGTACGAGTATGGGGGGAAGGAGAGTAGAATGCTGGCACACCAGCTCCGTAAGCGGGATGCGGCTTGGGAGATTGGTGAAGTTAAGGACCCTGGAGGAAATGTGGTGCAGAGGGGGGTAGACATTAATGGGGCCTTCAGGGACTTTTATGAGAGACTATGTCGGTCCGACCCTCCGGCGGAGAAGGGGGTGATGGGGCGCTTTTTGGACCGGCTAAGATTCCCGCGGGTGGAGGAGGGACGGGTGGAGGGTCTGGGGGCGCCAGTTGAGCTTGAGCAGCTGGTTAAAGGGATAGGTAACACGTATTCGGGGAAGGCGCCGGTGCCAGATGGGTTCCCGTTTGAATTTTACAAGGCGTATGCAGACCTGCTGGCCCCCCTGTTGGTTCGGACCTTCAACAGGGCGAGGGGGGGGGGGGTGACTTTGCCCCTGATTATGTCTTGGGCCCTGATCCCCTTGATCCTTAATCGAGACAAGGATCCCCTGCAGTGTGGGTCATACAGGCCAATCTCACTCCTGAATGTGGACGCCAAGTTGTTGTCAAAGATCTTAGCCACGAGGATAGAAGATTGTGTGCCACAGATTATCCACGAGGATCAAACGGGGTTTGTGAAGGGGAGGGAGCTGAACACTAATATACGGAGGTTCTTGAACGTTATTATGATGCAGGCGATGGAAGGGGAGGCGGGCATAGTGGTGGCGCGAGATGCGGAGAAGGCCTTTGATAGGGTCGAGTGGGGGTACTTGAGGGAGGTGCTGGAAAGGTTCGGGTTTTGGGTGGGGTTTGTCAGTTGGGTGAGGCTGTTGTATGAGGCCTCGATGCCGAGTGTGACCACGAATAAGAGGTGGTCGGAGTATTTTCGACTATACCGAGGGACGAAGCTGGGGTGTCCCTGGCTATGGCGCTGAGGGAGTCGGGGGATTGGAGGGGGCTGTTTCGGGGTGTGGAGGAGCACCGAATGTCGCTCTATGCGGCCGACCTATTGTTGTATGTGGCGGACCCGGTGGGGAGAATGCCGGTGGTGATGGGGATTCTCAGGGAATTTCGTGATTTCTCATGGTATAAGCTTAACTTTGGGAAAAACGAGCTGTATGTGGTACACCCGGGGGTCCAGGAGTGGTGGATTGGGAGGCTCCCACTGAAAAGGTCGGAGAGGAGCTTCAGGTACTTGGGGGTTCAGGTGGCCAGTAGCTGGATGGCCATGCATAAGCTAAACCTCACAAGGCTGGTCGAGCAAATAGAGGAGGAGTTTAAGAGATGGGACATGCTGCCGCTGTCTTTGGCGGGTAGGGTGCAGTCAGTCAAGATGACGGTGCTCCCGAGGTTTCTGTTCCTATTCCAGTGCCTCCCCATCCATATCCCGAAGGCCTTTATCAGGCGGGATAACGGGAGCATTACGGGGTTTGTGTGGGCACATGGGACTCCAAGGGTGAGCCGGGTGTTCTTGGAGCGGGGCAGGGAAGGGGAGGCTGGCGTTGCCCAACCTCTGTGGGTATTATTGGGTTGCCAACGCAGCAATGGTGCGTAAGTGGGTAATGGATGGGGAGGGGGCAGCATGGAAGAGGATGGAGATGGCATCCTGTGCGGGCACGAGCCTGGAAGCGCTGGTAACGGCGCCGCTGCCGCTCCCTCCGACGAGGTATACCACGAGCCCGGTGGTGGCAGCTACCCTCAAGATTTGGGGGCAATGGAGGAGGCAAAGGGGGGAGGTAGGGGCCTCGATTGGGTCCCGATACGGGGAACTAATGGTTTGTTCCGGGGAGAATTGATGACGGGTTCCTGCGTTGGCACAGGGCAGGTGTCAGGAGGCTGTGGACCTGTTCATAGACGGGAAGTTTGCGAGCCTGGATGTGCTGGAGGGGAAGTTTGGGCTTCACCCGGGGAACACCTTTAGGTACATGTAATAAAGGGCGTTTGTCAGGCGGCAGGTGGCGGGGTTCCCTCTGCTGCCGCCGCATGGGATTCAGGGCAGGGTGCTCTCGGGGGTATGCGTTGGAGAGGGGAGGATCTCGGAAGTGTACCAGGTGATGCAGGAGGTAGACGAGGCCTCGGTGGAGGAGCTGAAAGATAAATGGAAGGAGAAGCTGGGTGAGGAGATTGAGGAGGCGACGTGGGCGGATGCCCTAGAAAGGGTGAACTCATCCTCTTCATGTGCGAGTGTTAGACTCATACAGTTTAAGTTACTGCATAGGGCTCATATGATCGGTACAAGGATAAGCCGTTTTTTTGGGACCGAGGACAGGTGTATTCGTTCTTTTTCTTCTTAGATTTTTCTGTGACTGTTTTCTTTTTTGTGAAAATGTGAAAATTTGGATAAAAATTACTTTAAATTTTTTTTGTTTTAGAGTACCCGATTCATTTCTTCCAAATAAGGGGCAATTTACTGTGGCCAATCCACGTGCTCTGCACATCTTTGGGTTTGGGGGGGCGAAACCTTTGCAAACATGGCGAGAATGTGTAAACTCTCGACGTACAGTGACCCAGCACCGTTCTCGAATCTGGGACCTCGTGAGGCAGCGATGCTAACCAATGCATCGTGCTGCCAAAAACTTCAGGCATTTTGACTAGTTTATTTATGCAATTCTATTACTGGATGTGTCTTTACTTACGAGGAATAAATCACAAACACAAGTTCAAAATCCAATAATATTTTGCGACACAATTAACCCTTACATTGACCACAATGTGCGAAAAGTACCCAAGGTCTGTGTTACGACACGCAAATCTGGTTTGGTCGGCAATAGATATGAGCCCTGGAACTCCTTTAGAAAACTTGACGAATGTGGTTCTCACTGGCGGCTCGTTCCTTCCTCGCTGGAGATGCCTTCCTTCCTTCCTACCTTCCGTCCTTCCTCCCTTCCCTCCTTTATTCGTTCTTTCCTGCCTTTCTGCCTTTCTACGGACCCACTTGCTCCTTCCCTCTCTCCCCCTCTCCCTCCCTTCCTCTCTTGCATCCTCCCTGCCCTCCCTCCAAAGTTTTGGTCTGCGTTGGTCACCTCGCACTCCGTAACTTCGATGCTGATTTGCCTTCCGTCGGACATTTTTGCCATTTCCTTTGGATAGATGCCAATGATATCTCTGGAAGCTGTCCGAGAACTCAGTGGTCCGATCGACGATCGTTTGACAGGACACCCGTAGCCACTCCTAGTTTCCCAACTCTGGCAGTCTGGGCTGAACATGACCTGTTCTCATAAAAGGAAGGAGTAGAGACTTTGGGAAACAGAAACTCTGGCCCGTTCTGCGCTCCTGTCAATAGAACTGTGAATGTAATAAGTTCCGCATGATCTCCTGATGTGTGATTGCCGGGGCAGGTTAAGACTGGTTCTAACAGTTTATGTGTTGGTTGTGTGTTTGACTTTTGTCAAGTCTGAATTACAACAGCCTTCTTGAGGTTTGACAGCAGTATAATTTTAAAATGGATATTTAAAGCCGATTAAATTGGATGCTTCAAATTAAAGAACCCAGTTCTTTAATTTGAAGCATCCAATTTAATCGGCTTTAAATATCGCTGCTGCCTAATCACAACAAATGGCAAATAATATTTTAATTTAGAAACTAAAGCAGTGATTGCACATCAATTTGGAAATTGATCCATTAAAGCCATATGAAAAATTATTTCAAAGTCAATGGACAACACGGATTGTGTTTTGGTGCCTGCACTATTTAATTTTAGACTATATTTTTCCATCTTTCATTTTCACAAGATCTTGACGTACTTCTTCATGACACAGGTAAACAGTATTATTTTTTCATTTGTTTCCACAACGTACTTACTTGGCGACCATTTATACGTGGCTGTTCATTAATTTTATTTGATACTTTATGTTAGAGAGTGAATTATGGAGCAAACAAAGTTGAAGTTCCAGAAGATGAAATCCAGTTGAAATAGTTTGGAATACATGAAAAGTAAGCATTACTGGCGGTTCTGCTAATGCGAAGAAGTTAACATTGTAAGATGGAATTCCATTCAAAGATTAAAAATCGGGAGATATGTTGCGGTGCTGTCGGGGTCTCTTGCGGTGGCGGGATGCTATTATGCCGTCGTGGATCTGCTCGGTTCGTTGCATTGGGTTGTGGGCGGGGGGGAGGGGGTCGTGGCGGCGGTGTCGTTTGTGGTTGGTCAGAATCCAGGGAGTTTCGGAGCACGATATTGCAATTGTTTCTTCATAAGCTAGGAATGCTTCTGCTTCCTCTAAATATTTATGAGCAACTATTAGTGTATGGTAGTTGAGACTATGCGACATTGCAATTAACTCGAATTTTCAAGTTTTAAATTGCACGGAATTTGTGCAGCAGCAGTTCAATTTCAAGAGCCATTGCAATGCTACCGTTATCTGTGGACCTACGGGTGGGGGGGGGGATGAAATGAGGAAATGTGTCCCAAGCGTATCATTGGGGGAGCGCACACATAAGGTTGCCTGGAGCTTGGACCGTAGAATATGAAATGGAAATTACAGTCAGGCACAGGAGAAACACGCCACAGTGTGCTCAACATCGTGGTGACAGTTTTGATCAACATCGGCATCGAGGAATCTTGGCCTCGTGCGATTCGTTTTAAGATTGTGACACTTGTCAAAACGTTGTCTGAGCGAGTGCTTCCGACAAAGCTATCAGCAATGAATCAGTTTATTCGCAATTGAATGCATCTATGTTTGATACTTTCATGTTTCTGATCGAAAATCAGTTGGACTCACACGGTACACCACCCAAATGCACGTTTCACCTGTGTACTCGCCCCTTCAGAATTAGTTCTGAAAGTACTGCCCGATTAGATACAGTTCCATATTTGCAGTACGGGGATATGCGGCTGGTGACCCAACTGAAGCGATTCCATGCTTTGTATTCTCTAATGTACTGAAGTCTATAACTTCAATTTTCTTTAGAATAATGAAAAAGAAAGAACTGTTGTATTAATTGTACTGTTTCTTTTCAGCTAAATCAATCCTTGCAAAAGAGATAGGTACGTGGATATTGCATTTGATATAAAGTCAAGTCGCCTTTGTGACACCGCAATAGATAATCAGGTTCATTGAATGCATACTTTCTCTCCATTGAATGCCTGGTAGTTCTCAATCCCCATTTATTTCTCGGCTCCTAGGCCATCGTATTTCTTCATTTGTCCAGACATTTTCGATTGATACACTTTGTCGTCTCTGTTTCCACTTAGCCAATGCGACTCACTGGCTAACATAATTCTTCCTCAGAGCCTCCCCCAACACATTGCTTTTTCCCCCATATTACCTAATCCGCCATACTGACGGAAACCTCCATAACATGTTCCATTCATTAATTGAGCTTCGAAGGAACAGCGACAGCCCGTTGTGTATGACTTGCAGTTGCGTTATTTCCTCCCTGAAATTATTCAACTACATTACGCTGCGCATTTCAATGATCTAGTACCTGACCAGTCGTGATAAGAATTTGATTCAATACTCCAATTGTGGCTTAAAGAGGGATTATGAATTTTCAGTAGATTGGTCTGCTTCAGTCGTTAATACCTCAATTATGAAGTCCAAAATCCAATAAGCGTTGACTACCATTTTATTGTTTACTGCAACAGTGTTTTCTTCCAATTCTGAACTTCTGCGGAACTCCTCCGCGTAACGTAGTAACCCCACCTTATCATTTGGAAACAAAACGTCAATTTAGGGTGGCCAGTCTGCCTTGCCTGCACATCATGTGGGCATTGCAACCGTTGTATTAATCCATTGATTAGGTTGTTGAAAATCCACGTTGACGTCCTCAGATGCGTTACCCAGATCAGCCTTTCCACTTTTCACTTTATTCAAAAATCTATGAACTTATTGAAACAGGCTTTTCTTTTAATTCAAACCGAGAATGATTCACTTTATTGAGCTAAATTCTAATTCATTAACGTTTCTTGAACGTCGCATGTTAAATTGATCCTGGCAATACATTTTCAATCAGCATGTCCTATTCTCCGAAGTTACATAAGCGTCTTCTATATACATACGTGAATTCTCACGTATAAATTGTGGTCACTAATTACTCATGATCTCTCAACATATCACGCATATGTCACAGACAATACGCTTGCCACTCTAATGTGCGGCAGCGCATCCCCGACCTGACATGCAAGTGCTAGAAAATGACTATCTCCAGCAAGACAAATGTAACCAACATCATTTAATATTAACAGGGCGTCCAATTTCTGAATCCCAGACTGTCAACATCCGCGGGGCCCATATTGACCAACATATATAATGAGCAATACCTTCGATCGCTGCAAGAGACGGTCCGATTTAGGAATCCTCCGGCGAGAAAACATGACTCATCAACACCATTTCTCCATCTACAAGACAAACGTTATTCGCGTGGTTGAAATCCTTCCACTTCCCCTGATGTGGGAATGTCAAATAAAACACAAGTAGCTCGACGCTTTGCTGAGCAAAGCATCCCGCTGGATTAGCTCCCCATTCACAAACATCAACTCCTTCCCTCATCAATGTACAGTTGCAATAGTGTGCGCATCAAAACGCAGTGAGTCGCCAAAGCTTCTCATACAGAGGCTTCCAAACCCACGTCCGTTCCTATCAACAAGGAGTAGGACAGTACCTATCTGACGATCGCCACTAGGCATTACACAACATATGGACTTCGAAATGTATCGCCTGGTCTTCACGGTCGCTGGATCAAATGTCTGGAATTCACGCCCTAACACTTTACGTATTTCACGCACCAACCACATAGATTTCAGTGGATCAGGAAAGCACCTGATGAAGACCTTCTCAAGGGGAATACATCCTGAAGCAGCCGGCGAAATTTGCCAATGGATTTCAATCAGGAGAGGTGTGAGGTCATGGATTGGACAGAACAAACACTGCAAGGGAATGCATGATGGACAGCAGAAACCTGGGAAGCACCGCGGATCAGAGATAAATGTTTGTGCATGTACACCGGTGCACGTACACCGGTCGCAGACCAGCTGGATAAAGTGATTAAGAAGACATGTAGTATCATTGACATTATTAGGCAATGCAACAGGTTTTGGGGCAAAGAACTTCAGCTAAAACTGTACAAGACGTTGGTTCGGCCACAGCTAGAATATTGTCTGCAGTACTGGAATCAACATCATAGGCTGGATGCGATAGCACTGGAAAGGGTGAAGAGGGAAGTCACCAGTATTTTGCGTCTGCTGGAGAATTTTAAACATGAAAATAGATTGCATATAAGGAATCTGAGGAGGGTACGGGACATGATTGAGATGTACAAAATTATGAGTGGCATAGAGATAGTAGACAGGGAGAAACATTTGCTATTGCTGGAGGGATAAATGACCAGTTGGCTTAGATATATGATAACGAGCAGGCGGTTCAGAGGGGATCTGAAGAAAAAACTGTTTTAGCCAGAGGGTTGTGGGAATTTGGAAGTCGCGACCTGAAAGGGTGGTGCAGGCGAAAACGCTCATAATATTTAAGAAGTGTTTAGATATGTCCAAAAGGCACACAAGTGCAAGAAAAGTTAGGTGGTTAATTTAGAACGGCTCATATTTGATGCGCCAAAGAGCGATTTCTGTTCTGTCGGACTTTTGTACTCCATGGCTCGTTGGCGCTGTGATCGCATGAACCAACAAATTCGCATCAACCAACAAATGTATCGGCAAATAACAACAACAAAGTACAAGTATGTATCGTGAACAGTGATATCAGACAGTACTTACGTAGCAGAAAAATGGACGACGATAGCATGCTTTTATTTCCTCTGGGCACAATCGTATTCAAACGTCTTTGTCTCCTAGGTCGAACATGCGAACGTTCGCTATGGTTATAGATGTTCCGATGCTTGACATCAAGGAAACAGTGCGACATCAAAAAGCACGAACGATTATCAGGCCTATTGGGGATGGGATATTATGGACATAATACGAACATAAACGAATATGCCAGACCTCTTAACTGCAGGGAGATATCTTTCTGATCATCTTATATCATTGACCTCCGAAGAAACATCTTCAGTTGCGGGATCGATGGCCATTGGCATGGAACTTGATGTGGGGATTTTCAGAATATTCGCCTGACGTTCTCACTCCTTCATTGGGGACGTCGTCCATTCGAGCATGCAGGATGAGTTGTGCAGTAATACGGAATGCGCTGACAACGAGCAGTTAAAATTCGCGCAAAAATTTGCCAACATATTACCAAATCCAAAAAGAACGATCTGAAACTGCCCGAAACATTTAGTGGCATTTGCATCATGAATCTCCCAGGAACAATATGACACTTTTCAAAATTAAATTTAGAGTGCTAATTCTTCTTTTTCTAATTAAGGGGCGATTTAGCATGGGTAATTAACCTACCACGCACTTTTGGTCTGTGGATGTGAGGCCCACGTAGACGCAGGGAGAATACGCAATCTCCGCACTGACAGTGTCCCGCGGCCGAACCCAGATCCTCGGTGCCGCAAGGGACCAGTGCTGCTGTATAGTTCGTTAACACTAAACAGAAAATTAACTGAATCGGTTGTATTGATATCCAGTGAGGGAGAGGTCAACATTTGGAAATTCTGCACCGGAAAACAAACCAGCTGCCTGCGCATTAGGGATACAAAATCTCAGGGGAGATTTGAAGAACGGCCTGGAAAATCCTCACCGGCAAATGAGGACATCTCAGACAGCAGTGTAAAAGGCCTATATCAGGACGGACACGCTTAATTCGCTAGAAACTTCTCCCTCTCCATGGTAAAAATCAAGTCCCTCCAGGACCACAACACCGTGGTTGAATTGCTTAACATTTGCAAGGTGCTCCTCCCGAACTCGTTCAAACACCTACAACATCTCCAGACCAGCGACTTGTGCAACACCAAAGTATTTTACACATAGCATTTCCATACATTCTAGATGTTCTCTATTCACATTTTCCTGCATCGTTGAAAACAATCTAACCCCAGCCACTCACCCAGCTTTGATCACCCTCTCATCACGTATTCCATTCCTCCTTCAGTTCCGGCTTCCCAGTATATTGTTGCGCAAACAAGTGTCGATACACTGTTCTTGATATATACTCCATCCATGTCTTCTTCCACACCTACCATTTCCACGTTGCGCTTATTAGTTCGCTTGTGCCACTGAGATTTCCCATGACACCTTCTCCATCACTTTATTCAATCACTCCTGACACTTCCGATCATTCCTGACTTCACACGTCATTGTCGCCAATCGCACAACCTCCACTGTCTTTCAAAGTTTTCCTCTGAACCCTACCCACGCGAATCACATGCATACCCGCGTTAATTTCGTCCATTCAGCATTCTCCGTTAAACACACAGTCGAAATATTGGCTGTTTTTTTCAGATGTATGAACTCACGCTTTGACGAGCTTTATTGCAATACGCACGGACATCCGAAGATGAACACAACCGAATATTGACGAATCAAATCAATACTATCCTCTCGCAACGCAGTGTGACTAAAGTCGCATGATGTTGAATTGCAACGAATACGTCAAACCTGGATAGTTTCAGCTGAAATACAGTTTCAGAACTGGTGTGTGTGGCTCAGTTAATAATCGAGTGAGCGTTATTAGCACAGTTTTCTAAAAATGATCGTTAGCCAAATCTGCATTCAAAACGTGCCAGGGAGTAAATACAGTTGATCAGTGAGATTGAGTTAAATACGTTGCTCACTGCAGAATATGTGTGCGTGTTTGGCTATGGTGGACTATCCCATCAGAGTGATTGCGATTACTGTGCTCGCAGAGTTTCTGAGCGCGAGGGCTACAGATGATGTCGGCCCAAAGTGGGCTGCTGAAATGAAGAATTGCGTTCCCTCGATTAATCTAACGATGGCATAAGTGCCATTCTTCCCTTTCCTTCCCTCATTTAATATGGCGAAGGGTCTGTGCGGGATACTTTTCTGATCTCTCCTATTCCTTCAATATTGTACGATGATTGTGGAGTGTTTTCATGGTCAGAACCTCATGTGCTCAGATCAACCATGTCTCGCCCAGTCCATGCGCAAACATTATTTTCGCCGCTCCAGATTCAGCTAAACAGCCCTCCAATAATGGTTTCTGTCATTCCCCAGTGTCGCTGCAATAATCCTTTCCTCGCTACATCCAGTCAGTCGCTCGTTTGCTGTTGCGCTTCATGTTCAGTCCCGGGCGCCGTCCTAATTGGTTAATTGTTCTGAAATGCTTGTTATTTTCAAATTGCCATATGTATCTGGAAACAGCAGAGCACTTTAGAGACGACATGGGCTGTTATCAACGCGAATGTGAGCAAATAATTCGTTGTTCTTGCTGTTATTTCGGTTCTTGAGTAGAACTGATCGATGTCTTGTATACTTCCATTACAGAGATTGAAATTTTGAAAAAGAAGTTGGCGGAGTCAGGTGAGTGAAGACTGAATATGGCCGATGAGACCATCACAGTGGCATTGTTTGATGTTGGATTATATGCAACGGCACTTTGTGAGCACGCCCGCAAAATAAACAGCATGTTTTTGAATTTCTAATAGCGGCTGTCAATTTGTGTGTGAAATGCATATGTGCCAGATGATCAACTTGATAAAACACGACACTAGTAATGCTATTTTTTGAAATGCTGCGCTGTTTCGATTCACGGAAACTGTAGCATGAATAAAGCAACACATGTTTTCCCCAAACCTCTCCATCAGGCACAATGATAATCTCGTGGACAGTTTCCCTATATTACTGGACCTCTCAAACTCCAGTTTTATTTTTTATTCAACCGGTTATTAAAAATTGAGCTTCAATTTACATCTACATATTCGTGATCCAGATCTTCGGATTCATAGAATGCCCAACGTTGGTGGATTGGCCATGCCAAATTGCCCCTTTCGTGTCCAATGATGGATAGGTTGGCCATGGTCAATCCGCTTGGTTACAGGATCGGGCGGTGGAATATGCCTACGGAATGTTATCTATCGGGGATGGGGTCCAAACTCGATGGGCTCAATTGCCACGTTCCGCATTGTAGGGATGTTATAATTCTATTTCAGACTAGGAAACAATAATTGGGAGTGTGCATGGTGTAGATTAGAGTAGTTATTGCTTGTTTGGTGAAGCCTTGATGCGCTGAAGGCCCGCTTCTCTCCTGCATGATTCTATGCTACCACAAAATAACAATGTTAGTATCCCCTTCATGAAGATATACAGCATAGATCTGAATAGCGATGACTCCAGTACAGATTCTCGAACATTTCACTTATTTATCTTAAGTCAGTTGAATACCAATGTATGGATTAGGCGTTTCATTGATACGTATGCCAGCTTAGATTCCCAAAAAGCGTATTGATTTCCATTCTGTAATAGAACTGTTCTTCAGGAGGACGGCATTGGCAAAGATAAGTGTGGCGCACAAACGTATGATGAGGATACATTGAATTTCAGTATAGATTATACAGATAGCACGCCCACACAAAGCTGATGTCACCAATAGGCAGCACAGTGATTAGCAACATTGCTTCATAGCGCCAGGGTTCCGGGTTCTTTTCCCGGCATGTGTCACTGTAGAACATAGAATAGTACATAGAACAGTACAGCACAGAACAGGCCCTTCTGCCCTCAATGTTGTGCCGAGACATGATCACCCTACTCAAACCCACGTACCCACCCTATATCCGTAACCCAACAACCCCCCCCCCCCCCCCCCTTAACCTTACTTTTTTATTAGGACACTACGGGCAATTTAGCATGGCCAATCCACCTAACCTGCTCATCTTTGGACTGTGGGAGGAAACCGGAGCACCCGGAGGAAACCCACGCAAACAGGGGGAGGACGTGCAGACTCCACACAGACATTGACCCAGCCGGGAATCGAACCTGGGACCCAGGAGCTGTGAAGCATTTATGCTAACCACCATGCAACCCTGCTGCCCCCCATGCTACCCTGCTGCCCCATGCTACCCTGCTGCCCCTGTGCAAGTGTTCCCGTGTCAGAATGGGTTTCATCTGGGTGCTCCAGTTTCCTCACACAGGTCTCAAATGACGTGCTGTTAGGTGAATTGAACAGTTTGAATTGGCCCTCATAGTACCCGAACAGGCGTCCAAGTGTGGGAACTGGGGGATTTTCACAATAACCTCATTGCAGTATTAATGTAAGCCTACTTGTGAAAATAATAAAGATTATTGTTAATAGTAAATTAAACAGTGATGCACTTGAAGTTCTGTAAATAATTCGTGTCACCAATTGTACACATTATTTCGCTAAAATAATCGTTTGCAATTCGAAAATTAGAACGAAAATCTATAATGATGATCTGATGGTGGGGTCGATTCATTTGAAATGGTGATATTAACATATAAGTATAAGTAGGCCATTCGTCCCGAAAGCCTGCTCCACCATTGATTCTGATCACGGCTGGCCATCTAATTCGATAGCCTGATCTTGTTGCCTCCCTCATATACTTTGATCCCTCTGGCTCAAATCTACCAAACCTCTTCTTGAAAACATACAATGTTTTTCCTCAGCTGATGTCTGTGCTGGATAATTCCACAGGCTCAACACTTTCTTCGTGACTTTTCCTAATCTCCATCTTCAAAGGTTTACTGCATATCGGTAGCTTATGACTTCTGCTTCGGGACCCCACCAAATCGGGATCCTCCGTCCTGCATCCACACTACCTGGCCTGCGTGAATATCATTAGGTTTCTACGGGATCCCCCCTGATTCTGCAAAACTCCAGCAAATACAATCATAACCTCCTCAATCTCTCCTCACACATCAGCTGTGTCATACCCGGTCACAAGTTGGCAAACCTTCTGAGCACTCCTTCGAAAGCATTAAAATTATTCCTCAGATAAGCAGACAAAACTGCACACAGTATTCCTGGTGATTCCTCGCCACAACCATGTACAATTGCAGGCGGACATATATTCTTGTTCCTGTACTCTCACCTTCTCGGTATGAAGGCCAAATTACCATTTACCTTCTTTACCGCCAGCTGCACTGGAGTAAGAGGACACCCAGATATCGTCGCACATTACCATCCCATAATTTATAGCCCTTCAGAAAATAACCCGCTTTCTTGTTTTTGCAACCAAAGTGGATAACCTCGCATTTATCCAAATTATACTGCATCTGCCCCACACGTAAACTTGCCCAAATCACTCAAACACCTCTGAATCTTCCTCACAGCTTACCAGCCCAATCAGCTTTGTGCCATCTGCAAATGAGGCGGCAATATATTTAGTTTCCATATAACAGTCATGAATATAACTTGCAAATATCAGGAGTCCTAACCGATCTTTCCGATATCCCACTAGTCACTGTTTGCCACTTGCAAAAATATCCAGTTATTCATACCCTTTGTTTCCTGTCTGCCAATCATAGAGTCATTGGTGTTTAGAGCATAGAAACAGTCCCTTAGGCCAAGCATAACCATGCCTTCCACTTTATATCACTAAGCAAGTCCTACTTGCCCGCATTTGGCCAATATCGCTCTATACCCACCCTGCCCATGCAAATGTGAAACTACTTTTGAAAACAAAAAATACGTCTCCAGCAGCCCGATCAAGATGTTCTCATTTTTTTGTATCTCTCCCCCTCACGTTAAATCTATGCCTTCTAGCTGTAGAATCCTCTATCTTTGGGAAAATATGTTGACCTCACCTATGTTACTCATTATTTTATCGACAACTACAAGATCAGCGTTAATCATCCTACGCTCCAGGGAAAAAAATCCAGACTCTCCATCTCACTCATACCATAAAGTCCTGGCAGCACCCTCGTAAATTTCTGCTGCACACGTTCTGGGTTAACAATATACTTGCTGCAATATGGTAACCATTAGTGAACACAATATTCCTTGTGTGTTCTTACCAATGCCTTGCACAACTTCAACAAGACGTCACAACCGCTATATTCAATATTCTTACCAATAGAGCCTGGAACGCTGAATGCCTTGTTCACCACCCGGTCGACTTGCGACACCACCTTCAAGGATCTGTGAACCTGTACTCGTGGATCTGTTTTTTCTGTACCTCTCCCACCTCCCTACCATTAACTGAGTAGGTCCTGCCCTCATCTGACATGCCAAAATGCATCACTTCACATGTATCCATATTGAACTCCATGTGGCATTCATCAGTCCATTGGCCCAATTGGTAAAGATCCAGTTGGAATTGTATATAACCTTCTTCACTACCCACTCTCCACCAATCGTTGGGTCATCTGCAAACTTACTACCCATGCTTCCTACATTTTCATGCAAAGCATGTATATACATAACAAATAAAAGTGAATCAGCACCGATCCTTGAGGCAGACAGGCCTACAGTTTGAAAAACAACCGTCCACAACCACACTTTAGCTTTGATCGTCAACCCAATTTCGTATCGAATTGCCCACCGCGCCCTGGATTCTTTGAGTTTGAACGTTTTTCAGCAACCTACCATGCAGTATCTTCCCAAAAGTGTGGCGACCATTTAGACACCGACGACCGCAATCCCCTCATCTACCATCTTGGTTACCCATTCAAAATAGTCAATCCAATTCGTGAGACATGTCTTTCCCCTTACAAAGAAATACAGACTTTTCCTAAGCAGGCAGACAGGAATATTCCCTTCCAGTCGGGGAACATATCAGCAGTCAAGAGCATTCAGCCTCTGATCTTCGGGTGAGCATACTCCAAAGCGTCTCTCAGGGAGCTCTGCAATGCTGAATCGCCGAGCAGGAATGCATAGCCACGTCCCACACACATGAGTAAAGCTTCAACCGGGACCTTGGATTCATGTCGCATTACGTTCACACCCCCCCCCCCCCCGCCCCCCATCCACCACGACTAACTGGCCTGGGCTTGCGAAATCCTACTATCTATCCTGGCTTGAGGCAATTTACATATCTTTAACCTGTGATTACCCCTCTCTCCAGTTGTCTGCGTCTGGACATGTAGACTTAATTACCGGAGAAAACAAGCATTCAAAGTATCGTATTGCAGCTTTGACTTGTCTATATATATGTTTCTACAACCCACCTCTTCATTCACCTGAGGGAGGAGCAGTTCTGCAACAGCTCGTGATTCGAAACAAACCTTTTGGACTTTAACCTGGTGTTGTCACACTTCTTACTGGACTTTTGCTAATTGTCCCTTGCCTGTCTAAATGCCTGTAAATCCTTTTCCTAAGAACACCTTCTGACAAATTACCGGCTACAGAAGTAATGCTCACCAGTCCATAGTTCCCCGCCAGATCATTACTGCTCTTCTGAACCAAGGGCACAACATTTGCTCCCCTCCATTCTTCAGGCATCTCTCCTATGGCTATCAATGATTCAACTATTTCTACTACGGGATTCGCAACTTCCTCCCTTGGCGCCCACAATATGCTGACACATATTTCATCAGGTCCAGGCGATTTATTTACCATGACCCCCTGTAATATATCAGCACCCTCTGATTTGTAATATGTACACCGCCTCAAGACATCAACTTTTTATTTCCCCAATTTCACTGACATTCGTTGGTTTCTGAACAGTAAATACTGACGAGAAATATTCATGTTGGACCTCTCCCATGCCTTGTAGACCCGCACAATGTGTCCTTGTTTACCCGTTAGAGACCCAACGCTGCACATAGTCCCTCTTTTTCCCTGTATTAATGTCTAAAATCTCTGTGGATTTTCCTTTGACTCTTCTGCCAAGACAATCTCATGTCCCATCTTTCCATGTCCCATCTTTCCCTCGTGATTTCTCTTTTTACTGTACTTCGCCAAGCTCTATACACTTCGAGGGATCCAGTTGGTCCCAGATGCCTATGCCTGTATAAGCTTCATTCTTCCTTTCGACCATGTCCTCAATATCCCGATTCATCCAAAGTTCTCTCCTCCTACTGGCCTTTTCTTCACACTAAGAGAAAAGATCTCACGCTGAACACCAATTATCACACCTTTGAAATACTCACACTTACCAGCTGTCCCCTTGCCTTTACGAAGGCTGCTCAATCATTTTTTGAACGTTCCCGCCGAATACCATCGAAATTGTCCACATTCGAATTTAGCATTGTATATTTTGGGCCAGAATGATCATTCTTCGTAGATATCTTAAAACGAATGGAATTATGGTCACAGGTCCGTAAATGAACCCTCACTAACACATTTGTTATCTGTCATGAGAGCGTTCCTTTAAGAAATGGATGTTTAAGCACCGTACCGTTAAGAAATGGAGCAGCTGATATTACTGAAGTGACGTCAGAGGGTGGGCTAAGCTGAGTTTAGCGCACTTCTGCTTTTTGGGAGTTTTAGTTTCAGTTTTGATTTAAAAAGAGCTTGGGTGTTTCTGTGCTTGCAGTAAGCTGGATCTGCTGTGATCTCTGCCAGGAAAGAATATCTCTGAATCATTTGGGTGATTTAAACTCATAATAGTAATGTATTTAACCTGATGTGTTTCTGTTTAAAGGTGTTAACTCTTTTGGAGGTTTGAATGAACATTTTCAGGGATTATTTAGTGTTGCATTATTTTAGGTGTTAGCTTTGAAGTAAGGTGTGTTAAGGGATCCAATGTTTATTTTAAAAGGTTAAGTTTAATTCATGGAATAAACATTGTTTTGTGTTTAATAACCCACGTGTCCACAATTGTAATACCACATCTGGAGACCAAGCCACGTGCTTCAAAAGCAACAATACATTAAAGGTAGAGGTTGGTTGAACTCCATGATACATTTTGGGGTTCTGAAAACACGGCTCCCATAAAAATTAAGGCCTCAAGGGGGATCAAAGTCTATCTATTGGATTGGCTTTTTTGAACTTAAAGTAAGAGAAGGGTTGTTGCTTTTCCGGTGTAGTATTTTTGTTTAAGTGGGGAGAGTGTTGTGAATATTGGCTCTTTCTGAGGCTCAGAAGTTTTTGGGGGTGGAGAATGTCACACGCAGTACATTACGGACTGAGGCGAAAAGCAGACTGTTAGATTTGGCAAAAACAATGCAGTTAACATCACCTGACAAAATGGGAACAGATAAGGTAATTCTGGCGGTGGTTAAGTATTTGAAGTTGCCTGAGATAGAGTTTGGCTGATTGGAAATGGTAAAATTTATTTTGCAAATTAAACAATTGGAACATGATCAATAATTAAAACGGCTTGAATACGAAATAGAGGGAGAGAGAGAGGTAAAAGTAAGAGAGAGAGGGAGAGAGGAAACAGAAAGAGAGAGAGACAGAGAGAGAGAGGAAAAAGAAAATCAGTGAGAAGAAAGGAGAAAAGAATGAATAGCCCTGGCAGAACAAAAAGAAAAAGAAAGGGAGATCTAGATCAATGAAAAAGATAAGAAGAAGGAGTTTGAACTTCAGAAAATGGCCATGAAACATGAGAGTCAATTAAAATTGGCAAACATAAAGCGAAACGTACAGTTGGATGATAGTGATGAGGATAGTGAGTAAAAGCGTCATAGACGAAGGCTTGGTGGGAATCTATTTAAATATGTCCAAGCATTGCCAACGTTTGACGAGAAGGAAGTGGAAGCCATTTACATTTCATTTAAGAAGGTAGCTAAATAAATGATATGGCCACAGGACATGTGGGTGATACTGACTCAAACAAAGCTGGTAGGTAGAGCTTGTGAAGTGTTTGCATCACTGCCGAAGGAGGTATCTGGAATGTATGAAGAGGTGAATAAATCCATCTTAAGTGCATATGAGCTAGTGCCTGAAGATCACAGACAAAGGTTCAGAAATTTAAGGAAATAATTTGGTCAAACATCCTGCATTTTGAAAGGCTCAAACAGCAATTTTGATATGTGGATAAGGGCTTTGAAAATAGATCGAACGTATGAAGCTCTCAGAGAAATTATACTTTTGGCGGAGTTTAAAAATTAAATTCCTGATGTAGTGAGAACTCTTGTGGAAGAACAAAGGGTTAAAACTGCAAGATTATCAGCAGAAATGTCAGATGATTACGAATTAGATCATAAATCAAAGATTGGTTTCTGACATCAGTTTCAACCGGTGAGGGATCGAAACTGGGGACATGAGAAACACTCAAGTGGTAAAGGTAATGTCAAGGTAATGGTGATCTGATGGGAGACAAGAAGGAGAGTGTACCCCAGATTAAAAAAGAAATACAGGAGGGTGGAAATGAAATGAAAAGTTTCAAATGTTTTCACTGCGATAATCTAGGCCATATAAAGTCACAGTGTTGGTGGTTGAAGAAATGCACTGGAAAGGCTGTTGTGGGAAAACAGGATAAGACAGTGGGATTGTTAGAGCGTAAAGGAAAGTCCAAGGGAAGCTAAGGAGGTGCAAACGATTGTACAGCCTGTTCAAGAAGTAATTGTTAAGAACATGCCAGCTGTCTTTAAATAATTTACTTGTGTGGGTAAAGTTTGTTCATGTGTATCAGGACGAGCAGGTAAATAAGTCACAATTTTAAGAGATACAGGGGCTAGTCAATCTTTAATGGCAAGAGATAAGGAATGATGTAGTTTGGGAAAAATGTTGCCAGAAAAGGTGGTGATATGCGGAATTCAGTGTGAGAGGAGTAGCGTTCCATTATATATGATAAGGTTGGAAAGTCCAGTGAAGAGTGGTGAAGTGGTACTCGGAGCAATTGAGAAACTATCCTGTCCAGGAATACAGTTTATCTTGGGTAATATATTGCTGGATCGCAGGTGGCAATGATGCCTATTATGGTTGATATGCCAGTGGAAAATCAGACAACTGAAGTGTTGAAGGACGAATATACTGGGATTTGTCCGGATTGTGTCGTTATCCAGTCG
Organism: Scyliorhinus canicula; assembly: GCF_902713615.1. Lineage (NCBI taxonomy): Eukaryota > Metazoa > Chordata > Chondrichthyes > Carcharhiniformes > Scyliorhinidae > Scyliorhinus > Scyliorhinus canicula. The sequence goes on from NC_052157.1 coordinate 93,913,539, forward strand.
CAACGTCACAGGTTAAGACAAGAGGAGAAATGAAAGAGTAAAGATGACGTTAAAGTGCAATTATGAGAAACGATTTTTGATCAGATGGTTGAAAAAGAACAAGAACAGGTGGAGGATGAGGCGGATATTTTTAGTTCAGGAAAATTGGCGGAGTTACAACAGAAAGATGTATAAATAAAACGGTTATATCAGAAAGCATATACGGAAGAGGAGTCTGTGAGTATACCAGAGTGTTATTACCGTAAAAGTGATGTCTTCATGAGGAAATTAAGACCTGTACCTATGCAGGCGGATGAAAAGTGGGCAGAAGTTCATCAAGTAGTATTGCCGGTGGGGTACAGAAATTAGCTGTTGCGAGTTGCCTTTGAGGTACCAGTGGGAGGTCATTAGGGAGTCAGTAAAACTCCAGCCAAAATCCAGAAACATTTTTATTGGATGTAGTGAAATTTTGTCAATCATCTCACACATGTCAGGTGACAGGGAAGCCTCAGTCAGTGATGCAATCAGCGTCCTTAATACCCATTACAGCACTTGAGGAACGTTTTACGAGGGTCTTAATTGTTTGTGTAGGACCGCTTCATAAAACAAAAAATTGAATCAATATCTTTTGACTATAATGGATGTGGCTCCTAGGTTTCCAGAGGCCATTCCAGTACGTAATATTACAGCTGAAAGGATTGTGGAGGAGCTGCTTCAATTCTTTACTAGATATGGACTACCCGGGACAGCACGGTGGCCTAGTGGTTAGCACAACCGCCTCACGGCGCTGAGGTCCCAGGTTGATCCCGGCTCTGGGTCACTGTCCGTGTGGAGTTTGCACATTCTCCCCATGTCTGCGTTGGTTTCGCCCCCACAACCCAAAAATGTGCAGAGTAGGTGGATTGGTCACACTAAATTGCCCCTTAATAGAAAAAATAATTGGGTAATCTAAATTTATAAAAAAAAGATATGGACTACCCACAGAAATTTCATCCGATCAAGGATCAAATTTTACTTCAAAGTTATTCAAAGAAGTTATGGATAGCTTCGTAATAAAACAATTTAAATCAACTGCGTATCATCCAGAATCGCAGTGAGCGTTAGAAAGGTCGCATCAGATTTTAAAGGCAATGTTGAGGGCGTATTGTCAAGATTATCCAGAGGATTGGGATAAAGGATTTCCATTCGTATTGGTTGCAATTAGGGATGCACCTAATGAGTCTACCAAATTTTGTCCTTTTTAACACATTTTTGGTCATGAGGTAAGAGGGCCACTTAAATTGATGATGGAAAAATTGGTGGGTGAGAAATCGCAAATTGAACTATTGGAGTACGTGTCAAATTTTAGGGAAAGATTAAATCGAGCATGTGGATTAGCTAGACAACAGTTGAAAGTTGTACAAAATCGGATGAAACCGGTCGGGAACAAGAAATCCAAAGTTCGTAGTTTTATCAGTGGGGATTAAGTTTTAGTGTTGTTACCAGTGGTAGGCGAGCCTTTAAAAGCTACGTTCTGTGGACCGTATCAGATTGAAAGGAAATTAAGTGAGATTAATTATGTGGTAAAAACTCCTGTGTCATGTGAATATGCTTAAAATGTACTTTAAAAGGGACGGAGAGAAAAAGGAAGTTTTAGGGATTGTCAGTCAAAGTGACGAACCAAATCCAGATGACTGTGAATTTGACATACTCAAATTAAATGGGAAAATTAGGATGTTCTTCAAAATTGGGATGAATTGTTAAGTTACCGTCCAGAGGAAAAACGAACTGACCTGAAAGAGTTATTGATATCACATGCGTATGTTTGTAGAGATACATTGGGAAGCACGAAAATGGCTTTACATGATGTAGATGTGGGAAATGCTGTTCCGATCAAACAACATCCATATCGGCTTAATCCTTTAAAATTGGCACAGGTTGACAGAGAGATTGAGAGTGTGCTGAAAAATGGCATAATTGAAGTGGGTTGTAGCCAATGGAGCTCACCCATAGTGATGGAACCTAAACCAGACGTTACCCAAAGGTTGTGTGTGGACTATCGAAAGGTGAATGCAGTTATAAAAGCGGATTCTTATTCTATCCCACGTTTAGGATTGCATTGAGAAAGTAGGACAATCTGCTTTTATTTCCAACCTACAGACATGGAAAAACAATTTGAACATCGTATGAAGTTCTTCGATCGACTTCATGAGGCGGGTTTGGTGATGAAACTAGCGGAAAGTCAATTTGGAGAAGCCCGAATCACATTCCCTGAGGAGTTTCTAAAACCCTCAAGACGAAGGGAAATAATGCGATTTCTTCGGATTTGGTCGAACATATGTGCAACAGCTTTGTGGCGTGATTCCTGTGATTACTCCACTGCTGGACTTGATAAACAAACGTTAAAAATGTCAAAGGACAGTGGACTTTCAACAGGCATGTGACTGCCTGAAAGCTGTGATAACCGATGTTCCTATATTGGAGAATTGCAAGGGACTCTGTGTTCAGATTGAACTGAAGCATCGAACTTTAAAGGGAACTGCCGAGGCGTAGATGCATGGAGTGATCGTGCATGGACTTTGTTGTTCAAAGAGACTGAACGGGAAATACGGAATTTATTATTATGCCTGTTTGAGTGTATTGTTGTTTTTGTGAAACGACAAATTATATTTACTGCTTACATTTCTTAGTGGATGGTGCAAAAGTGAAAAATGAAACCATCTTGAAGTGATTGGTTTATTCTTTTCTTGGGGGGAGGTGTCATGTGAGCGTGTCTTTAAAAAATGGATGTTTAAGCAAGCTACCATTAAGAAATAGGGCAGCTCATATTACTGATTCCATTCAATTTAATTTCACACGCTAATACCTTACCTGGGATTTTATTGAAAGCCTCTTCAACTCCCAAATACACCACTTGCACTGGCTTTCCTTCATCAAATCTACGAGTTACATCCTCAAATAATTCCAGTAGTTCTGTCGAGCATGATTTCCCTTCCTTCATTCCATGTTGACTCTGCCGATCATACGAATTTTCCCAACGTTCCCTGTCATAAACGTGTTTGATAATGGCTTCGGCATTTTCCATACGAGCGACGTGAGGAGGACGAGTCCATGACTCTCTGTTTTCAGTCGACTTCCTTTTTTTAAATAGTGGGGTTACATTACCTACTTAACAATCTGTTGGAACTGTCCCATAGTCTATAGACTCTCGAAAGATAATCATCAATGCATCCGCTATTTCTAGAGCCACATTCTTAAATGCTTTGGTATGTAGATTATGAGACACTGGGAATTGATCATATTTCAACATCATCAAGTTCCCACAATTGTTTTTCCATGTTTGCATATATAACTCAATGAACTAATTCAGCAGGGGGGTGGGAACCTAAATTGTAGTCACAGTGTATAGGATGTTGAGAGCAGTGAGGTCAGGGATAGGGTTAAAAGTTCGAAAGAGGGCACTGGCAAGCAACACGCTGATTTGAAGTGTGTCTACTTCAACGCCAGGAGCATCCGGAATAAGGTGGGTGAGCTTGCAGCATGGGTTGGTACTTGGGACCTAGGATTTAGATGTTTCTGTGAGAACAGAGAAGATGGTAAAAGAGCGGGGTGTGTGGCATTGTTAATCAAGGAAAGTATTACGGCAGTAGAAAGGACGTCTGAGGACTCGTCTGCTGAGGCAGTATGGGCCGAGGTTAGGAACAGGGGATGAGAGGTCACCCTGTTGGGAGTTGTCCATAGACATCCGAATAGTTTAAGAGATGTAGTGGAAATGATTGCAAAGATGATTCTCGACAGGAGCGAGAGTAACAAGTAGTAGTTATGGGGGACGTTAACTAAACAAATATTGACTGGAAATACTATAGTTCGAGTAATATAGATGGGTCAGTTTTTGTGCAGTGTGTGCAGGAGGGTTTTCTGACACAGTGTGTAGACAGGCCAACAATAGGCGATGCCACATTGGATTTGGTACTGGGTAATGAAACCGGCCAGGTGTTAGATTTAGATGTAGGTGAGCACTTTGGTGATAGTGATCACAATTCGGTTATGTTTTCTTTAGCAATGGGCAGGGATACGTATATACCGCAAGGCAAGAATGATTGCTGGGGGAAAGGCAATTATGATGCTACTCGGCAAGATTTAGGATGTATAGGATAGGGAAGGAAACTGCAGGGGATGGGTACAATCGAATTGTGGAGGTTTTTCAAGGAACAGGTACTGCGTGTCCTTGATTAGTATGTACCTGTCAGGCAGGGAGGAAGTTGTTGAGCAAGGGAACCGTGGTTTACTAAGAGAATTGAAACACTTGTCAAGAGGAAGAAGAAGGCTTATGTTAGGATGAGACATGAAGGCTCAGTTAGGGCACTTGAGAGTTACAAGTTAGCCAGGAAGGACCTCAAGGGAGAGTTAAGAAGAGCGAGGAGAGGACACGAAAAGTCGTTGGTGGATAGGATCAAGGAAAACCCTAAGGCTTTCTATAGGTATATCAGGAACAAAAGAATGACGAGAGTAAGATTAGGGCCAATCAAGCATAGTAGTGGGAAGTTGTGTGTGGAATCAGAGGAGATAGGGGAAGCGTTAAATGGATATTTTTCGTCAGTGTTTACACTGGAGAAAGACAATGTTGTCGAGGAGAATACTCGGGTTCAGTCGACCAGGCTAGATGGAATTGAGGTTCATAAGGAAGAGGTGTTAGAAATTTTGGAAAGTGTAAAAACAGATAAGTCCCCTGGGCCAGACGGGATTTATCCTAGGATTCTCTGGGAAGCCAGGGAGGAGATTGCAGAGCCTTTGCCCTTGATCTTTATGTCGTCTTTGTCGACAGGAATAGTGCCGGAAGACTGGAGGATAGCAAATGTTGTCCCCTTGTTCAAGAAAGTGAGTAGAGACAACCCTGGTAATTATAGACCGGTGAGCCTTACTTCGGTTGTGGGTAATATGTTGGAAAAGGTTATAAGAGATAGAGTTGATAATCATCTGAAAATACCAAGTTGATTTGCGATAGTCAACGCGGTTCTGTGAAGGTAGGTCGTGCCTCACAAACCTTATTGAGTTTTTTGAGAAGCTGACCAAACAGGTGGACGAGGGTTAAGCGGTTGATGTGGTGTATATGGATTTCAGTTTGGCGTTTGATAAGGTTCCACACGGTAGGCTATGGCAGAAAATAAGGAAGTATGGGATTGAAGGTGATTTAGCGGTGTGGATCAGGAATTGGCTAGCTGAAAGAAGACAGAGGGTGGTGGTTGATGGAAAATGTTCGTCCTGGAGTTCAGTTACTGGTGGTGTATGTTTTGTTTTGGGGCCACTGCTGTTTGTCATTTTTATAAACGTCATGGAAGAGAGAGTAGAAGGATGGGTTACTAAATTTGCAGATGGCACGAAGGTCGGTAGAGTTGTGGATGGTGTTGAAGGATGTTATAGGATACAGAGGGACATTGATAAGCTGCAGAGCTGGGCTGAAAGGTCGCAGATGGAGTTTAATGCAGAAAGGTGTGAGGTGGTTCACTTTGAAGGAGTAACGTTAATGCAGAATACTGGGCTAATGGCAATATTCTTGGTAGTGTAGATGAACAGAGAGAACTCGGCATCCAGGTACATAAACCCCTGAAAGTTGCCACCCACGTTAATAGGGCTCTTAAGAATGCATATGGTAGGGCAGCACGGTGGCCTAGTGGTTAGCACAACCGCCTCACGGCGCTGAGGTCCCAGGTTCGATCCCGGCTCTGGGTCACTGTCCGTGTGGAGTTTGCACATTCTCCCCGTGTCTGCGTGGGTTTCGCCCCCACAACCCAAAAATGTGCAGAGTAGGTGGATTGGCCACGCTAAATTGCCCCTTAATTGGAAAAAATAATTGGGTAATCTAAATTTATAAAAAAAAAAAAGAATGCATATGGTGTTCTAGCCTTTATCAGTAGGGGGATTGAGTTTCGGAGCCACAAGGTCATGCTGCAGCTGTAGATAACTCTGGTGCGGCCGCTCCTGGAGTACTGCGTGCAGTTCTGGTCACCACATTGTTGGAAGGACGTGGAAGCTTTAGAAAGGGTTCAGAGGAGATTTACTCGGACGTTGCCTGGTATGGAGGGAAGGTCTTACGAGGAAAGGCTCAGGGATTTGAGGTTGTTTTCGATAGAGAGGAGAAGGCTGAGAGGTGACTTAATAGAGACATATAAGATAGTCAGAGGGTTAGATAGGGTGGACAGTGAGAGTCTCCTTCCTCGAATGTTGATGACCAACGCGAGGGGACATAGCTTTAAATTGAGGGGTAGTAGATATAGGACAGATGTCAGAGGCAGTTTCTTTACTCAGAGAGTAGTAGGGGTGTGGAAAGCCCTGCCTGCAACAGTAGTAGACTCACCAACTTTAAGGGCATTTAAGTGGTCACTGGATAGACATACGGATGAAAATGGAATAGTGTAGGTCAGATAGGCTTCAGATGGTTTCACGGGTCGGCGCAACATCGAGGGCGGAAGGGCCCGTACTGCGCTGTAATGTTCTATGTTCTCTGGATTGAATAGAATGACGCATAAACGTCCAGTTAAATTTGGTTATTCATGAAGTAGAATTAAGCTTTGAATTTTCCACATTATGCCTAATTACACTCTTATGTCAAAACGTATTAACCATCACCTGAATTTTCACTCCAAAACCTTCCGTTTCTTAATGAGAGTAATTATTAAGTGTAACTATTTACAGCCTGTAAAATGCATGGAATATGCAACTCCACTACAATCTAAAATCAGGCTATCTGAATTCAAAATTGCAAAACTAATTTGATTAGATTTTTGGCTTACAATTTTTTTAACATTATGGGTTATCGTGCAAGGCTCCGTAGGTTGATATGCAATACAATAAGGTTAATTAGCACATTTGGTGTAATTGTCAAATTAAGTAATTAAAACAAAGAAGAAACATTAGCGAACAGTGCATAGTTACGATCCGGAATGCATATGTTCGAGGGTAATGGAGGGAGGTTGAGTCGAAGCACTCAAAAGAGATTGGTACAGTATTTGTTACGGAATAATGTGCAGGGGTACGTCCAAACATCAGGCGAGTGCTACTGTGTGAATCTCTGATTCAAAGAGCCGGAACCGGCACTATGCTATAATTGGACAACAGTAGAAGCTTGAGTTTCTTCATTGTCTATTTATCTTCATGTTGTACTATTTATGCCACATTGTGTACAAATTAAGGCAAGAAATGGGCACGGTCAATGGATTAGCTTTAAAGTCACGATTTAATTGCATTATAATAGTTGCATATTTAGTTTTAATAACCGCTGAGAAGGGGATTGGCTATGTGTCAGCCCTGCAATAGAGCATGGCTTCAATAACACTGAAAGCATTATCAGCAATAGCTTCCTCAAACTAAAAAACGATCCCCTCAAATTATGTTGAAGGATGTTTGAACGGTTGGGCGACTTTTTCGCTTACATTCCCGGAGAAACGGGGTCTTGAAATTCCGTCCAACGTGTCAGATGCCATTCAAAGTGCCAGAATTTCGGACTTCGATCTCTGGGTGTTGACTCCCTGTGGAGCAGAAGGAAAAACGAAAAATCGTCCTTTATCTAACGCGAACAATACTTTTTCAGAAAAAAAGTATTTCAGGAATGGGAGCGTCACTTCTTCGACCACCATTTATTGCCCGTTAGAAAGTGGTGGTGAGCTGCCTTGTTTAATCGCTGGAGTCTCGTTGGCATAACTGCTCCCACAGTGCTCTTCTGGAGGGGATCCCAGGATGTTGACCCGACGGCAGTGAAGGAGCTGCGATATATTTGCAGGTCAGAAAGATGAGTGACATGGAGGCAAACATCCGGGTTGTTCCGTTCTCATCTATCTGCTGTTTCTGTCCTTCTACATGGTAATATTCCTGCGCCTGGAAGGTGCTGATTAAGAAACCTTGCTGATTTTCTGTAGCCCATCTTGCAGATGGTACACTCATTGCCGCTATGACTTGGTAGTGGAGAAACTGCATACTTTCGGAATGGTTAACACTCATGCCGACTTCTTTGTTGTGAATGGTGTCGTCCTTCATGATGTTTTTCGGGTTTCCCTCATCAAAACAAGTGTAGATAATTCCATTAAACTAATGACTTGTGCCTTGTAGATGTTGGACAGGATTTTGGGGTTCAGAGGTGAGTTCCTCACCGCAAGAATCGAAGTTTTATCCTGCTCTGCTCGCCGCAGAAGTTATATGGCTCGGGCAGTTCAGTTTCCGGTCAATGGTAACAGCCAGGATGTTGATAATGGTAGATTTAGCAGTGGCAATGCCATTGAATGATAGTTAGATGATTGCTTGTTGGAGCCGCCATTGTCTGGCACTTGTGTGTCGCGAATTTAATTTTGGAACAAATAAACCGATGAACGTATTTCAATGTTCACAATATGTGATAAATACCAAAAAGTTTAAATTTCCTGTTCTTATTCACGTCCTTTTCCGTGAGATGTTTTCAGCACAAAACTCAATTAACGACAAAGACTACTGTTCTGATTTATTTCATTGGCTGTGACGATGTTCCTGCATTTTCAGATGGCCGGGGACACCTTCATTGATTTGACATATTTATGATGTGTTCTAAAAATATGTATCCCAAATTACAGAGCGAGATAGAGAATTTACGGCAGGTAATTATGAAGAGGCGGAGACATTTTGTTCGCGGTGTTGAAATCAAATAAAAATAATTTTTAAATGTTGTTAGAAATGTGGTTACTTGCTAATCATCTCCGTGAGAGTCAATGCAAAACCATAGCTTAGGGAAAGAAAATAACATCTGATTGATTCAGCTGACGAATTCAACCGACCAATGTGCATTCAGTATACAGATAGCTTTTGAATCTCCCGATTAATTTCTCAGAATATCGATTTGCGTGAAGCACTGGCACTGCTAAATCATATTCAGGGCACTTGTGCCTAAAACTACTCTGATATTTATTTTCTCTTCTTTGTTCATAATAATTCAATTTAGGGGAAGAGACAACGAATGGGAATGATGGTAAGTAGTGGTGAAAAATTGTGCCTCGTGCCATAATGGGTACCTTATTCGTCTGTGATTATAGAATGTTTTAACGTGCAATAATTCCGAACTAATGTGTAAAAATTTCACTTTGAGAAGTGTCAGGTTTGACAAAGAATCATCTTGACTCGAAAGGTTGGCGCTTTCTTTTCTCTGTGGATCCTGCCAGACCTGCTGATGTTTTCCAGCATTTTCTCTTTGGTAATAATCTCACACTTTGCAACAAAAAAAAATAGAACGGCAACATACTTTCTGAATTCACCCCATACATCTGTTATTTCCCTCCCTAAATGAGAGTTGTGCACAGAGATGCATTTTAGGCAACGTCACTTCACTTCAATCGGCTATTAGTTGTGGCTTTAGCTCCGTTGTAACAAGGACCAGAGGTACTACAGAGTCTGGGATGAATTTCCTAAATGGAAAAAACAATGAGCGGATATATACCACCACGCTGTCAATACATTTGAATGTCCTGATGAGAGGTGTGGAAAGGATGATTCAAGACGTGGATGTCGACAAAGGGAACAAAGGTCGGAACTTTGACAAGTGATGATCATGACAATTTTGGAAAAGACAGCAGCTCTGAAAAAAACATTCTCTTAATCAACAACGTCACCAAACTAAACGTCGGAATTATATATTGAATGCAACAAGTCAGACCCATGGAAAACGTGAACTCAGAAGGAGCTTTTAGAATATGGTGTATGATTGACTGTTGAAAATCTGCCTATTTATGGACCATGAGCCAAATGTAAATTGCCAATAACGGGAACTAGAAAAATAATGTGGAGCGTTATTCGCGTCTAACGACCTGAGGATGACCCGACACGTTTAGTAGCAAGATTCAATTTAGGAGGACTATCAGGCGAGAAGGATTGTAGAGCTCAGACCAACAGTCACTGAAGTTATGGTTAATAGTATTGAAAGCCAATTTCACAATCTACTTACCTCCCGTCCTAACACTTGATAGATAGGTATCTCTGAAATATATCCAACACTTCCTCACAATATCAAACAATAATGACTCCACCACCTTCCGGCGATTTTTCTGAGACAGACGTGGGGGAAAACAGGCCACATCGTCTTAAATGAATTGAATGACCCTGTGAGAGGCACAGTAGCAAAGTGATTATCACTGTCGCTTCACAGCGCGAGGGTACCAGGTACGACTCCAACTTGGTTCACTGTCTGTGTGGAGTCTGCACGTTTTCGCTGTGTCTGTGTGGGTTTCCTCAGGCCGCTCCAGTTTCCTCCCACAAGTTCTGAAAGAGGTGCTTTTTTGGTGAATTTGACATTCTGGATTCTCCCTCGGTGTACCAGAATCGGGGCCAGAGTGTGGCGACTAGTGGCTCTTCATAGTAACTTCGTTGCAGAGTGGAAGTAAGCCTACTTTAGACAAAATAAAGATTATTATTATTTCCCAACAGTGGCGCTTTGTTATCGTCTCTCTCACGAGGGGAAAACATCATAGAGATAGATAAAGTAATACAGCACAGAACAGGCCCTTCAGCACACGATGTTGCTCCCAACTTTTGTCCTGGGTTAATCATAGAATTATGGACAATTTTTCATGGCCAATCCACCCAACCTGCACATCTTTGGACTGTGGGAGGAAACCGGAGTACCCGGTGCAAACCCACGCAGTCATGGGGAGGATGTGCAGACTCCACACAGACAGTGACCCAAGTCAAAATCGAACTTAGGACCCTGGAGCTGTGACAGCCTATGTTCCCAATTTCTGCACTTCAATTCCTTTCTGACAGCATTGTATTTACCCTTCCCCCCATTATAAACCTTGCCCTGTTGCACGCACCTATCCCTCTCCATAACTAAAGTGAAAGTCACAGAATTGTGGTCACTATCTCCAAAATGCTCCCCCTCTAACAAATCACCTGCCCTGGTTCATTTCCAAGTATTAAATCCAATATGGCCTCCCCTCTGGTCGGACAATCAACATACTGTGTTAGAAATGCTTCCTGGACACACTGCACAAACACTACCCCATCCAAACTATTTGATCTAAAGAGTTTCCACTCAATGTTTGGGAAGTTGAAGTCACCCATGACTACTACCCTTTGACTTCTGCACCTTTCCAAAATCTGTTTCCCAATCTGTTCCTCCACATCTCTGCTGCTTTTGGGGGGCCTATAGAAAACACCCAACAAGGTGACTGCCCCTTTCCTATTTCTGACTTCAACCCATATTACCTCGGTAGGCAGATCCCCCTCGAACTGCCTTTCTGCAGCTGTTATACTATCTCTAATTAACAATGCCACCGTCCACCTCTTTTCCCATCCTCCCTAATTTTGTTGAAACATCTATAACCAGGGGCCTCCAACAACCATTTCCGCCCCTCTTCTATCCAACTTTCCGTGATGGTCACCACATCGTAGTCCCAAGTACCGATCCATGCCTTAAGTTCACCTACCTTATTCCTGATGCTTCTTGCATTTAAGTAAACACACTTCAACCAATCTCCTTGCCTGCATGTACTCTCCTTTGTCAGTGTTACCTTCCCCACTGCATCACCATGTGCTTTGGCGTCCTGAATATCGGCTTCCTTAGTTGCTGGACTACAGATCCGGTTCCCATTTCCCTGCCAAATTAGTTGAAACCCTCCCGAAGAGTACTAGAAAACCTCCCCCCCCCCCCCCCCCAGGACTTTGGTGCCCCTCTGGTTCAGATGCAACCCGTCCAGCTTGTACACGTCCCACCTTCCCCAGAATGCGCTCCAATTATCCAAATGCCTGAAGCCCTCCCTCCTACACCATTCCTGCAGCCATGTGTTCAACTTCACTCTCTCCCTATTCCTCGCCTCGCTATCACGTGGCACCGGCAACAAACCAGAGATGACAACTCTGTCTGTCCTGGCCTTTAACTTCCAGCCTAACTCCCTAAACGTGTTTATTACCTCCACACCCGTTTTCCTACCTACGTAAATGTCGGTTTTCACTCTGTTTAATGCGCCTGGATCTTACACTTATTAATAATATCACGACCTAGTATTCTAAACTCCATTGCATAGAGGTCCAACTTCATAAATACGGACTCTTTGAGGCAGCCAAGGTACCAGCAGAGTAAACGTTCTCTGAACCATATCGAACCCATTTAACTGGTTTCGTAAATACTCCAACCAAAACTGTTGGCACAGTATTTTAACATATCGTTCAATCTAATTGAAGTGTAATCGCATCAATAATACAGCGGGCCATATAATTTATTTCTAGTCACACACTTTGATCGAACAATGTAAACTACAGCATTCACCGGAGAATAAGTGATACCAACTGCCCTTTCCGTCCTCAGTTCTCAACGTTCAAGGCACCAAACACGTGTTATGCCTTTTACGTCCTCGGTCCTCACAGTTGAATGCACCGAACATTCGCGTCAGATGAGGCATCACTTCACTTGAACGTCCATCAATTTGGTCAATGTGTTGTTATTATTGACTGCACCAATGCGGGCTGCTCTCCATTTTTGTGTGTGTGGGAGGGGGTGTAGGAGAGTGAGGTCTACACGCTATGAGCGCTTTTCAAAATACGCACGTTCATAAGAAAGCAGGGTATCAGCCTTCCTGTCGCTTACTATTTCCACTCAGAAGCATGCTGTCATTCCCACATGTCTGTTCTTGGCATGCTGCAAATGCTCCAGTGCAGCCTAACGTAAACAGCAACAACAGCACCTTATCTTCCGTTTCCGAAGATTAAACACATCAGGACTCAGCAATCAGTTCAACAGTTTTACTCTCACCCTTTGTTAAAAAAAAAATACAGGTTTCCCAATGAAGCATCCACGCTCATCCCCCACTGGGCCATCTGTCATTTGTTTATTAGTTTTTCTTGCACCGATTACTGAACTTTGCTCTCCTATTAATGCAGTACTATATCTCATATTGCTGCTTTTTCTGGCCCCTTTTACATCTACTGCCGTTAAATTTTCCAGTGCCCGCAAACTATGCATATTTGGTGCACTCTCTCCCAACTGTAACTATCAATGACCTTTATACTGCTCCAGTTGCTCCATTATATAAAAGCAATTTACTGCGGATGCCGAAATCAGAAACGAAAGGGAAAATGCTGGAAAATCTCAGCAAGTCTGGCAGCATCTGTAGGGGGATAAAAGAGCTAACGTTTCGAGTCCGATGACTCTTTGTCAAAGCTAACAGACAGAGAAAGTGGGAAATATTTACACTGTGGAGTGAGAATGAAAGATGAGCCATACCCAGAGAAACCCAGGGAAACTGGGTGCTAATGGCCACAGATACCAAGAAGGAAGAGTGTTAATGACAGTCCCCAGAGAGGACAAAATATGTGAAAGATCAAACAGCAGGTAAACTAACATCAGAGGATGAACTGTGGGTCTGGGGGGAGGGGAAGGGGGAATCAAAGAGTAGATTGGGGGGGGGGGAATTAAATGTATATTAAGAAAGAAAGAAATTGTAAAATACAGTTAAAATGAAATAAAAACAAATGGGTCGACGTTGCTCCATCCCCGGTTATACAATAAACAACACATCACATGGCTCCCTCTATCTCGGTCTAAAGATAAAACAAAGGCTCTCGAAACATGAACGCTATTTAGTTCCCCACAAATGCTGCAAGACCTGATCAGATTTACCACATTGTTTGTTTATTTTCAAATTTCTAGCGTCAGCAGTTTTTTGTTTTTATTTTGTTTGTTTCAATTGTGCTTGACTGACGTATCCTGCCTAGCTGCTTGTCTCCAAAATCGCACGGTTTATTTTATACTAACGATGCTGAATGGTGTAAGTATAAAGATTCATTTGAAAAAATCTTGTCATTCAGTGCGCTCTCAGTAATGACACAGCCAGTGCCATCAAATATAACTCTCCACAAAAACATACGTTCAATACACAGTGTATCAATTGTCCAGTCAAGACTGGATTGCGAGTACTGAATCCAACATTGAAGGAAATGAGTAACGTTTCCTCCTCTATTATTTTCAGATATGAACATATTTGGAAGAAAGAAAAGAGAGATTGGTGCGCAACATGGCACTGGAATAAATGATTTCTAAATATAATCGTAAAATATATGTATTAAACCTGGAGCTATCTCATCATCGCCGCATCCGAAATTTCAATCCTACTAATTATTACCCAAAATGATTCAGTAGAGGGCAGCACGGTGACACAGTGGATGGTACTGATGCCTCACGGCGCCGCAGTCGTAGTTTCGATCCCGGCTTTGGGTCACTGCCGTGTGGGGTTCGCACATTCTCCCCGTGTTGGCGTGGGTTTCGCCCCCCACAACCAAAAGATGTGGAGATTAGGCAGATTGGCCACGTTAAATTGCCCCTTAATTGGATAAAATCAATTAGGTACTCTAAATCTCTTTTCAAATGGTTCGGTAACTATGCCAATTATAAATGTGGTCGAGTATCATTTTCATTTTTCTGGATTTTCTCAGCACTGCACATGGATAATCACTGAGCAATTTAGAACATGGGACATTACAGCGCAGTACGGGCCCTTCGGCCCTCGATGTTGCGCCGACAAGTGAACCTATCTGAAGCCTTTCTGACCGACACTATTCCATTTTCATCCATATGTCTATCCAGTGACCACTTAAATGCCCTTAAAGTTGGCGAGTCTACTACTGTTGCAGGCAGGGCGTTCCACAGGCCTACTACTCTGAGTAAAACTGCCTTTGATATCTGTCCAATATCTACCACCCCTCAATTTAAAGCTATGGCCCCTCGTGTTGCTCATCACCATCCGAGGAAAGTGACTCTTACTGTCCACCCTATCTAACCCTCTGACGACCTTATATGTCTCTATTAAGTCACCTCTCAGCCTTCTCCTCTCTAACGAAAACAACCTCACGTCCCTGAACCTTTCCTCGTAAGACCTTCCATCCATACAAGGCAACATCCGACTAAATCTCCGCTGAACCCTTTCCAAAGCTTCCACATCCTTCCTATAATGTGGTGACCAGAACTGCACGCAGTACTCCAGGAGCGGCCGCACCAGAGTTATGTACAGCTGCAGCATGACCTTGTGGCTCCGAAACTCAATCCCCCTATTGATAAAGGGTAGCACACGATATGCCTTCTTAACGCCCTATTAACCTGGGTGGCAACTTTCAGGGATTTATGTACCTGGATGCCGAGATCTCTCTGTTCATCTACACTACCAAGAATATTGCCATTAGCCCAGTATTCTGCATTAATGTTACTCCTTCCAAAGTGAACCACCTCACACCTTTTCGCATTAAACTCCATCTGCCACCTCTCAGCACAGCTCTGCAGCTTATCTATGTCCCTCTGTATCCTATAACATCCTTCAGCACTATCCACAATTCCACTGACCTTCGTGTCATGTGCAAAATTACAAACCCATTCTCCTACACCCTTTTCCAAGTCATTTATAGAAATGACAATCAGCAGTGGCCCCAAAACTGATCCTTGCGATACACCAGTAGTAACTGAACTCCACGATGAAAATTTGCCATCAACCACCACCCTCTGTCTTCTTTCAGCTCGCCAATTACTGATCCAAACCGCTAAATCACCTTCAATCCCATACTTCCTTATTTTCTGCAATAGCCTATCGTGGGGAACCTTATCAAACGCCTTACTGAAATCCATATACACCACATCAACCGCTTTACCCTCATCCACCTGTTTGGTCAAATTCTCAAAAAACTCAATAAGGTTTGTGAGGCATGAACTACCCTTCAGAAAACCGTGTTGACTATCGCTAATCAACTTGTACTTTTCAAGATGAGTATAAAACCGATCTCTTATAACCTTTCCAACATTTTACCCACCACCGAAGTAAGGCTCACAGGTCTATAATTACCAGTGTTGTCTCTTCACCCCTTCTTGAACAAGGGGATAACATTTGTTATTCTCCAGTCTTCCGGAACTATTCCTGTCGACAAAAACGACATAAAGATCAAGGACAAATTCTCTGCAATCTCCTTCCTGGCTTCCTAGAGAATCCTAGGATAAACCCCATCTGGCCCAGGGGACTTATCTATTTTTACATTTTCCAAAATTGCTAACACCTCCTACTTGTGAAAATCAATTCCATCTAGCCTGGTCGACTGAACCCGAGTATTCTCCTCGACAACATTGTCTTTTTCCAGTGTAAACACTGAGGAAAAATATCCATTTAACGCTTCCCCTATCTCCTCTGATTCCACACACAACTTTCCACTACTATGCTTGATTGGCCCTAATCTTACTCTAGTCATTCTTTTGTTCCTGATATACCTACAGAAAGCCTTAGGGTTTTCCTTGATCCTATTCGCCAACGACTTTTCGTGTCCTCTCCTCCCTCTTCTTAACTCTCCCTTGAGATCCTTCCTGGCTAAATTGTAACTCTCAAGTGCCCTAACTGAGCCTTCATGTCTCATCCTAACATTAGCCTTCATCGTCCTCTTGACAAGTGCTTCAACTTCCTTAGTAAACCACGGTTCCCTTGCTCGACAACTTCTTCCATGCCTGACAGGTACATACTTATCAAGGACACGCAGTAGCTGTTCCTCGAAAAAGCTCCGCATTACGATTGTACCCATCCCCTGCAGTTTCCTTCCCCATACTATACATCCTAAATCTTGCCGAATAGCATCATAATTACCTTTCCCCCAGCTATAATTCTTGCCTTGCGGTATGTACCTATCCCTGCCCAACGCTAAAGTAAACATAACCGAATTGTGCTCACAATCACCAAAGTGCTCACCTACATCTAAATCTAACACCTGACCGGTTTCATTACCCAGTACCAAATCCAATGTGGCCCCGCCCCTTGTTGGCCTGTCTACATACAGTGTCAGAAAACCCTCCTGCACACACTGCACTAAAACTGACCCATCTATATGACTCGAACTATAGTATTTCCAGTCAATATTTGGAAAGTTAAAGTGCCCCATAACAACTACCCTGTTACTCTCGCTCCTGTCGAGAATAAGCCTTGCAATCCTTTCCACTACATCTCTGGAACTATTCGGAGGTCTATAGACAACTCCCAACAGGGTGACCTCACCTCTCCTGTTCCTAACCTCGGCCCATACTACCTCAGTAGACGAGTCCTCAAACGTCCTTTCTACCGCCGTAATACTTTCCTTGATTAAAAATGCGACATCCCACCCCCTCTTTTACCATCTTCTCTGTTCTTACAGAAACATCTAAATCCTAGTACCTGCAACAACCATTCCTGTCCCTGCTCTACCCATGTCTCCGAAATCGCCACATCATCGAGATCCCAGGTAGCAACCCATGCTGCAAGCTCACCCACCTTATTCCGGATGCTCCTGGCGTTGAAGTAGACACACTTCAAACCAGCGTCTTCCTTGCCGGTGCCCTCTTTCGAACTTTTAACCCTATCCCTGACCTCACTACTCTCACCATCCTGTACACTGGGACTACAATTTGTGTTCCCATCCCCCTGCTGAATTAGTTTAAACCCCCCCCCCCCCCACCCGAAGAGCACAAGCAAATCTCCCCCCCCCCCCCAGGATATTTGTACCCCTCTGGTTCAGGCGAAGACCATCCTGTTTGTAGAGGTCCGACCTACCTCAGAATGAGCCCCAATTATCCAGGAAGCCAAAACCCTCTCTCCAGCATCATTCCTGTAGCCACGTGTTCAACTCCTCTCTCTCCTTATTTCTCACTTCGCTAGCTCGTGGCACGGGTAACAACCCAGAAATAACAACTGTTTGTTCTAGCTCTCAGCTACCACGCTAGCTCCCTGAATTTCTGTCTGAAATCCTCATCTTTCTTCCTACCTATGTCGTTGGTACCTATGTGGACCACGACTTGGGGCTGCTCCCCTCCCCCTTAAGGATCCCAAAAACACGATCAGAGACATTACGACCCCTGACACCTGGGCGGCAACACACCAACCGTGAGTCTCTTTTGTTCCCACAGAACCTCCTGTCTGTTCCTCTAACTATGGAGTCCCCAATGACAAATGCTCTGTTCCTCTTCTCCCTTCCCTTCTGAGCAACAGGGGCAGACTCTGTGTCAGAGACCTGTGCCCCATTGCTTACCCCTTGTAAGTCGTCCCCCGCAACAGTATCCAAAACGGTCTACTTGTTATAGAGGGAAACGACTACAGGGGATCACTGCACTGCCTGCCGTTTTCCTCTCCCTCCCCTGACGGTAACCCATCTACCTTCTTCTTTTACCTGAGGTGTGACTACCTCCCCATAACTCCTTTCAATAACCCCCTCTGCCTCCCGAATGATCCGAAGTTCATCCAGCTCAAGGTCCCTAACCCGGTTCTCGAGGAGCTGGAGTTGGGTGCACTTCCAGCAGATGTAGTCAGGAGGGACACTCGAGATGACCCTTTCCTCCCACATTCTGCAGGAGGAACATTCAACTGCCCTAGCCTCCATTCCCACTGAACTAACTTCCCAACTGCTGAAAACTAAAAACAAAACTTGTTAGTTTAGCAATCCGACGGACAGAACTTTTTTTTTTCGTTAGAGGAAGAGGATGGGTGGGAGATACTACGTAAGTAGTGCTTCGGGTAAAGCTGTCACTCGAGAACAGCCCCTTAACAAACCACCTTCAACTTACGCTGACCGTACTGCACGTATGCAAATCTCCCCGGAACAGCCAATCAGAAGCTCTGGTCTGCTGCCTCCTGCTGGATGCTTGCCTTCCCTCGAACTCCTCAGGTCACTTGCGCAGGTACACCTTCAATTTACGCTGACCGCACTGCACGTGTGCACATCTCCTCGGAACAGCCAATCAGAAGCTCTTCTCTGCTGCCATCTGCTGGATGATTGCCTTCCCTCGAACTACTCAGGTCACTTGCGCAAGTACACCTTCAAATTACGCTGACCGCACTGCACATATGCAAATCTCCCAGGAACAGCCAATCAGAAGCTCTGCTGCACTCTGCTCGATGCTTGCTTTCCCTCGAACTCGTCAGGTCACTTGCGCAGGTACACCTTCAACTTACGTTGACCGCACTGTACGTATGCAAATCTCCCCGGAACAGCCAATCAGAATTTGCGACTGAAACCACAAATTATTAATCCGCAGGTGATACGGGACTGTGAAATTAGTTAATTAACACTGAAGCGATGAACAATTGGAGTAGGGTACTTGAGAATGAATAGAACTATGGGAAATCATGTGCAAAGATAATTATGAGGTGTTTCAAGTGGAAGGAGAAACACGAAGGCCACAAATTGCACGGAAGTTGCGTATCTAGCAGGGACACGGGAATACAATAAATGACAATGCACAATCTTAGCCAAACATTGCAGCAAGGTTTTGCAAAGTCAGAATAAAGCCTCACGTGTTTTAGTCTAAGATATTCATATTCTTACAGCTCTCCTCCCAATTCGTTACAAACTAATACAAAGGAAGAAATGCGAAGTGCTCATTACATTCTTTGTCACAGCGCAATTCCGTTAGCTTCCAAAAGCACAATCGCCCCCAGCCCGTTCGCACAGTTCACCTGTGCTAACTTCATGAAATTAAGCTTTCTGCCCGAGACCCGAGTACATATTGACATCAGCTGCCATCAATCCGTCACTGGTCCCATCATTGAGCTCATCATTTCCATGAGACTAATAATCGGCAGACCCTTTGCCTGCAAAAACGCTTTTCAAACCATCCTCACATTAGCTTATGTTTTCCTACCCTTCATGGCATTGCCTTTTCTCCTTTAATCCGGCCGTCTTCAGCGCATTCGTTTAGAAAACAAAACTTTTTAGTTATCGGCCAAAAAATACCGTTTCGTTGCAAACCGTCTTTTCCACACCAACGTGCAACCTGCTTTGGCGCAACAACAAACGGGTTCCCATGTGCGACTCTTCCAGTCAGGAACCTCAGCTTGCCACTCTACACGAACAGCACATAGCTGTTGTAAAATCGGGCAATGCGTTAAATTGATGCAAAAATAAGATGATATATGTCCTAGTGTTTGGTTCTGTCCTGTCTTTTAAATGGCCTAGCACATATCCTCCAATGTCACTCCATGGCCAACAAATTATGCGGGATTAATCTCAGGTGGTTTCATTACTATGTGATAGTAACCAGAAAAGCATGACAATAAGTTATCTTGTTGCTTTATCCTAAAGCACGACGTACAATATTCCACTTAGACCATTCCTTGCCCCATCTACCCCTATGTCCAGAAGACACTATGTCGAGAAACACTCAGGAATCGACTACACTACCCGCAAAGGTGGTCTGGTAAGCTGCACATCCGATCTCTGAGTCTCTCTGGTTCCTCGTTGTGAAGGTGATTATCAATGGCTGTTCCTTGCTTGCTTACCTCTGATGTTGTCAGAGTCACCTCACACAGAATCTTTGCTTCGAGTCTTTTGCTTGTCCCCTGTGTGTCTTCTGGTCTTCTGCTCTTCTGCTCTGCCTGCGTCTTTGCTATCATTACTTGCACTTTTGCTTCTTCCACGTGTTCTACATCTTCTGCCCCGGAGTCTCTGAGAAGCCTATCCCCCCCCCCCCCCCCCCCCCGCGTCCAGTCGCTTTTCCAGAAACTTCTCCGAATTTCGACCAATGAGGTCTCAGGAGGGGGTTCCCAGAAGCCTATGATCCGGTTGATGACTGTTTGACAATCCACCTGAGCCCTCCCCAGTTGTCCTATCTCTTGTAGTATGGGCTGCACATGACCTGTATTCATATGAGGCAACATTAGAAACTCTCAGATACGGAAACACTGGCTCGATCTGGGCTCCGAACATCAGACTTTTTGAGGTTTGCAGTATGATTTTAAAATTATCACTGCCCCTGCTCTTGATCCAGTGAGCGTCAGTGAACCGGATCAGAGAATACTTGTCAAACCATCTCAAAGCTTAGGCACCCCGAATCCGGGTTTTACAGTATGATCCCGAACACACAATAATAACAAAACATTGAAAGTAAAACAATGAAGAAACAATGCATCAAGGTTCTTCATTCTCGAGTGGTCATGTAAGGTCGAGTTGTGACAGAATGCGTTTCTCACGAGATCAGGGTACATAGAGAAATACAGCACAGAACAGGCACACGATGTTGTGCTGAACTTTTGTCCTAGGTTAATCATAGAATTTTGGACACTAAGGGCTAATTTTCATGGCCAATCCAACCAACCTGCACATCTTTGGACTGCAGGTGGAAACCGGAGTACCCGGTGGAAACACACGCACTCACAGGGAGGATGCGCAGACGCCACACAGACAGTGACCCAAGTCAAAATCGAACTTGGGACCCTGGAGCTGTGAAGCAATTGTGCTACGCACAATGCTACCGTGCTGCCCTTAAGAAGAAGTTAATCTACACTCCATTATTCTACCATACTCCATGTACCTATCCAATAGCCGCTTGAAGGTCCCTAACGTTTTCGACTCAACTACTTCCACAGGCAGAGCATTCCATGCCCCCACTACTCTTTGGGTAAAGAACCTACCTCTAACATCCCTTCTATAGCTTCCACCATTTATCTTAAATTTATGTCCCCTTGTAATGGTGTGTTTCACCCGAGGAAAAAGTCTCGGACTGGCTGCTCTATCTATCCCAGGGGCTGGTATAGCTCACTCGGCTAAATCGCTGATTTTAAAGCAGACCAAACCGGCCAACAGCACAGTTCGATCCCCGTCCCAGCCTCCCCAGACAGGCGCAGGAATGCGGCGACTAGGGGCTTTTCACAGTAACTTCATTGAAGCCAACTCGTGACAATAAGCGATTTTCATTTCATTTTTCATTCCCCTGATCATCTTATAAACCTCTATCAAGTCGCCGCTCATCCTTCTCCATTCTAATGAGAAAATGCCTAGCACCCTCAGCCTTTCCTCGTATGTCCTACTCTCCATTCCAGGCAACATCCTGGTAAATCTCCTTTGCACCTTTTCCAAAGCTTCCACATCCTTCCTAAAATGAGGCCACCAGAACTCCAAATGTGGCCTGACCAAGGTTTTGTACAGCTGCATCATCACCTCACTGCTCTTAAATTCAGTCCCTCTGCTAATGAACGCTGACACAGCATAGGCCGTATTCACAGATATATCCACTTGAGTGGCAACTTTCAAAGATCTATGAACATAGATCCCAAGATTTCTCTGCTCCTCCACGTTACCAAGAACCCTACCGTTAACCCTGTATTCCGCATTCGTTTTTGGCCTTCCAAAATGGACAACCTCACACTTGTCAAGGTTAAACTCAATCTGCCACTTCTCAGCACAGCTGTGCATCCTATCTATGTCCCTTTGAAGCCGACAACAGCCCTCCTCACTATCCACAACTCCACCGCTCTTCGTATCATCTACAAATCTACTGACCCACCCTTCAACTCCCTCATTCAAGTCGTTAATCAAAATCACAAACAGCAGAGGACACAAAACAGATCCCTGCGGTCACCCACTGATAACTGGGCTCCAGGCCGAATATTTGCCATCCACCACCACTCTGTGTCGTCTATCAGTTAGCCAGTTTGTTATCCAACTGGCCACATTTCCCACTATCCCATGCCTCCTTACTTCATGCACAAGCCTACAATGGGGAACCTTATCAAATGCCTTACTAAAATCCATGTACACTTCATCCACTGTTTTACCTTCATCCACATGCTTGGTCGTCTCCTCAAAGAAGTCAATAAGACTTGTAAGGCAGGATCTACCCCTCACAGATCCGTGCTGACTATCCCTAATCAAGCAGTGTCTTTCCAGATGCTCAGAAACCCTATACCTCAGTACCCAGACCATTAATTTGCCTGCCATCGAAGTAAGACTAACTGGCCTGTAATTCCCAGGGTTATCCGTATGCCATTTTTTGAACAGGGGCACTACACTCGCCACTCTCCAATCTTCTGGTACCACCCCTGTTGACAGCGAGGACGAAAACGTCATTGCCAACGGCTCTGCAATTTCATTTCTTGATTCCCATAGAATCCTTGGATTTTTCGCTTCAGGCACGCGGGACTTGTCTAACGTCAAGTTTTTCAATACGCGCAACACATCTTCCTTCCTGACAAGTATCTCCGCGAGCTTATTAGTCTGTTTCACACTGTCCTCTCCACCAATATGGCCCCTCTCGTTTGTAAATACTGAAGAAAAATAAATGTTCAAGACCTCTCCAATCTCTTCAGACTCAATACACAATCTCCCGCTACTGTCCTTGATCCGGCCTACCCTCGCTCTAGTCATTCTCATATTTCCACATATGTCTAAATGGCCTTGGGATTTTCGTTGGTCCTACCTGCCAAATATTTTTTATGTACTCTCTTAGCTCTCCTAATCCCTTTCTTCAGTTCCCTCCTGGCTATCTTGTATCCCTCCAGCGCCCTGTCTGAACCTTGTTTCTTCAGCCTTACAAAAGTCTCCATCTTCCTCTTAACAAGACATTCAACCACTCTTGTCACCCATGGTTCCCTTACTCGACAATCTCTTCCCTGCCTGACAGGGACAGACATATCAAAGACACGCAGTACCTGTTCCTTGAACAAGTTCCACATTTAACTTGTGCCCTTCCCTGAAAGCCTATGTTCCCAACTTCCGCACTTCAATTCTTGTCTGACAGCATTGTATTTACCCTTCCCCCAATTTTAAACCTTGCCCTGTTGCACGCACGTATCCCACGCCATAACTAAAGTGAAAGTCACAGAATTGTGGCCACTAACTCCAACATTCTCCCCCACTAACAAATCTGTCACCTGCCCTTGTTCATGACCAAGTACTAACTCCAATATGGCCTCCCCTCTGCTCGGAAAATGTACATACTGTGTTGATAAAGCTTCCTGGACACACTGCACAAACACTTCCCCATCCAAACTATTTGATCCATAGAGTTTCCACTCAATGTTTGGGAAGTTGAAGACACCCATGACTATTACCCTGTGACTTCTGCACCTTTCCAAAATGTGTTTCCCAATCTGTTCCTCCACATTCCTGCTGCTATTGTGGGGCCAAAAGAAAACTCCCAACAAGGTGACTGCTCCTTTCCTATTTCTGTCTTCAACCCGTATTACTTCAGTAGGCAGATCCCCCTCGAACTGCCTTTCTGCAGCTGTTATACTATCTCTAATTAACAATGCCACAACCCACCTCTGTTACCATCCTCCCTAATCTTGTTGAAACATCTATAACCAGGGACCTCCAACAACCATTTCTGCCCCTCTTCTATCCAAGTTTCCGTGATGGCCACCACATTGTAGTCCCAAGTACCGATCCATGCCTTAAGTTCACCCACCTTATTCCTGATGCTTCTTGCATTAAAGTATACACACTTCAACCAATCTTCTTGCCTGCAAGTACTCTCCTTTGACAGTGTTACCTTCCCCATTGCATCACTACGTGCTTTGGCGACCTGAATATCGGCTTCCTTAGTTGCTGGACTACAAATGCTCCCATTCCCCTGCAAAAATAGTTTAAACCCTCCCGAAGAGTACTAGAAAACCTCCCCCCTCCCCCAGGATATTGATGCCCCTCTGCTTCAGATACAACCCGTCCTGCTTGTGCAGATCCCACCTTCCCCAGAATGCGCTCCAATTATCCAAATACCTAAAGCCCTCCCTCCTACACCATTCCTGCAGCCACGTGTTCAACAGCACTCTCTCCCTATTCGTAGCCTCGCTATCACGGGGCACCGGCAACAAACCAGAGATGACAACTCTGTTTGTCCTGGCCTTTAACTTCCAGCCTAACACCCTAAACTTGTTTATAACCTCCACACACTTTTTCCTACCTACGTGGTTGGTACCAATGTGCACCACTACTTCTGGCTGCTCCCCCTCCACCTTCAGGATTCTGAAGACACGATCCCAGACATCCCTGGTACCTGGGAGGCAACATACATTTCGGGAGTCTTGCTCGCGACCACATAATCTCCTATCTATTCCCCTAACCATTGAATCTCGTATTACTATTGCTTTTCTATGCTTCCTCCTTCCCTTATGAGGTCCAGGGCCAGATTCAGTGCCAGCGACCTGGCCGCTGGGGTCTTCCCCCGGTAGGTAATCCCTTCAACAGCATCCAAAACGATATACTTGTTTTGAAGGCGAACGGCCACGAGGGATCCCTGCACTGTCTGCCTGTTAGTTTTCTTTCCCCTGACTGTAACCCAGCTACTCTAGTCCAGTACCTTGGGTGTGGCTACCTCCCTGTAACTCTTCTCGATAACCCCCTCTGCCTCCCGGATGATCCGAAGTTCATCCAGCTCCAGCTCCAGTTCCTTAACACGGTTTCCGAGGAGCTGGAGTTCGGTGCACTTCCCGCAGGTATAATCACCGGGAACGCCAGTGGTATCCCTCACCACCCACATCCTACAGGAGGAGCATGCAACTGCCCTAGCCACCATCCCCTCTTGCATTACAGAATTAGCTGCCCCGTAGACCAACTGGACCTCCGCACTCCGATTCTGCTTCCAGTCAGCTGTACTCTAAACTCCTGGCTCCCTTCACGCTCTTTGATAACGTAACAGAGGAGCGAGAATCAAACGTGCAAACTGGTGTTAAATTTATGAGCCTTTTTTAGAAAATGGAAGTTGGAGAGATCATGTCACAGAGGCAATCACACTCATAACTATAGTCACCCCCGTACTCAGAGACACGCACACTCTGAGACTGTTTCTGAGGGAGACAGCTACACAGGCACATAAACATATACATATCGAGCAGGAAGACACGCATGACGTGCATGTCAGCACAGAGATGTCTGATGCCAGCCTTTGGCACATGGGCACACACACACAAACTCTTCGATAATTATAGGAAATGAAATGTAAGGAGCACCTTATTCCCTCCTCACCTAACTCCCTCAGTCACCCAACTCTCACTGTAGCACTCAATAGCAACAAGCTCAGCACTCCCTCAGTCACCAAACTCTCACTGTAGCACTCAAATGCAACCAGCTCTGCACTCCCCCAGTCACTAATCTCTCAGTGTCGCACTGTAATGCAACAAGCTCAGCATTCAGTGAAAAAAAAAACCAATACCTGCAGATTACTATTCATATCTGTTATCTTTTCCCTTTTGTCGCATGACGCATTTTTAAAATTGCCAACGAAATAAGAAAGTAAGTAATGAAGGCCCTATTGTCATTGGGAGGATTGGTCAGTAATCACTAACATTATATTTTTTTACACCAAACAACCAAATTGTGTTTGTTCGGGAGATAATGGAAACAATACAATGTGGCTGATAAAAGCCCTTTCCAATTAGGCGATGCGTGGAATAGCCGGATTAAGCTATTTACAATTTGGACCGTGATGTCCTGAGTCTTTCCCAGTGGAGGGAACAGAAGTTGGAGGGCTTTGGCTACCGGGTACCCGCTGCGTACCATCTCTGGTAGTGACCGCCTGGTCGGGGATTTCTGCGGATCACTGTACCAGTGACGTCACAGCAAGTGACATTTCCTGGTTTCCCCTCGTCCTTTTGGACGACGTCCGCTCAGACCTGTCGTCTTCCTGACGTCTGGTGAATCGGGGGTTGGGGGGGGGGGGTGAGGTAAAAATTCCGGAGGTATGGAGTGGAAGTTTGCGGCCTGGAGTACAGGGTGTGTGTTTAGTGGTTCTCGGGGTTCGAAGATCCCCGTTAGTGTGATGTGGCATTGGTGGAACTTCTGCTGTGAACCAAAAGCCTTCATCTGGTTGATAGGCTGCCATCCGGCTTTCTTGGGGCCTGCCAATCGCTTGTATACTGAGCGGCTGGCCAAACATGTCACCGGATAGGGTCCAGGGTATTTGGGGGTTGAGAAGATGCCTTGCTGGAGAACTCTAAGCATTCCCTTTTCTCCCACCTCGTACTCGACGGGTTTACTTTCCCGTCGAAGAGGTCCTTGATTAGATGTTTCCGTTTGCCCACCTTTATCGCGGAGGCCTGTTTTGCTGCCTTTAAGTTTTTTTTTATTACTTTGTTGGTATTCTCGTGGGTGAGGGCCGTCACTTCGGGCCCTCGTACATCCAACCCGCTTTGACCGCCCGGTAATAATGACGTGGGGAGTGAAACCTTGAGACCATAAAAGCGTATGACATTGGAGCAGAATTAGGCCACTCGGGTCATCGAGTCTGCTCCATTCAATCACGGCTGATATTTCCTCGTCCCCATTCTCCTGCCTTCTACCCATAACCCCTGATCCCCTTATTAATCAAGAACCTATCTATCTCTGTCTTAAATACACTCAGTGATTTGGCCTCCACTGCCTACTGCGGCAAAGAGTTCCACAGATTCACCACTCTCTGGCTGAAGTAATTCCTCCTCATCTCTGTTTTAAAGGATCGTCCCGTTCGTCTGAGATGATGACCTCTTGTTCTTCTTGTCCTAGAAGTGGAAACATCCTCTGCACGTCCACTCTATCACGGTCTCGCAGTATCCTGGTATGTTACTATACTATCCCCCCTCAACTTTCTGAACTTCAGCAGTACAGACCAAGAGTCCTCAGCCGTTCCTCATACGACAAGTTATACATTCCGGGGATCATTCTTGTGAACCTCCTCTGGACCCCCTCCAAGTCCAATTCATCCTTCCTTAGATACGGGGCACAAAACAGCTCGCAATACACCAAATGGGGTCTGACCAGAGCCTTATACAGACAAAGAAGTACATCTCTTGTCTTGTATTCTAGCCCTCTTGACATGACTGCCAACATTGCATTTTCCTTCTTAAGTGCCGGCTGAACATGCGAATTAAACTTAAGAGAATCCTGAATAACGACTCCCAAATCCCTTTGTGCGTCTGATTTCCTAAGCATTTCCCCATTTATAAAATAGTCTATGCCGCTGATTTACTCCAAACAGTCCCATCACCCGCTGCACTACCTGGGCTGTGAAGTAAGTGCCCTGGTCGGAGTCAATGCTGCGGGGTAGACCCCACCCAGTAAATATGTGTTGCACAAGGTTGTCAGCCGTGACCTTGGCAGTGTTGGTGCGGGTTCGAAAAGCCTCCTCCGACTTGATGAAAGTATCCATGACAAGCAGCATGTACTTGAACCCCACTGAACCTGGTGGTAGAGGACCGAAGCAGTCGATTTGGAGATTTGTCCAGGGCTCATCTACTGGGCGGGTGCTGGACACCTGATATCTGCCTTTTGGGCATATTGATTCAGATTATGTTGTGCGCAGATTATACAATTGTCGACATCATGTCTCACATCCTGTTCTTGAGTTGGCCACCAGCACAATCCTAGGATTCATTCGCTTGTGCCCTCCACTCCCTGATGGTCCTTGACATCGTGATTTTGGAAAATAATTTGATTTTGTTCCGCTGG
The DNA here is from genome assembly GCF_902713615.1 of Scyliorhinus canicula. Lineage (NCBI taxonomy): Eukaryota > Metazoa > Chordata > Chondrichthyes > Carcharhiniformes > Scyliorhinidae > Scyliorhinus > Scyliorhinus canicula. The sequence continues at coordinate 93,941,688 of NC_052157.1, forward strand.
TCGGAACCACGTATCTGCCATCCTTGAGGACTAGCCCTTGTGCTCAGCCATTTGTCAAAGTGGGCGGGATATGCTCCGACCTGAATCTGTTACAGGTGCCTGTTGCTTCTTTGGGCCTGTTTCAGATCTTCGACATTGGTCTGACGGGCACTAACTGTCTCAATACGTTCAGTGACGGGTGTTTGCCAACATTCCCCCGCCCGGGATCATGTTTGTGTAATCCATCCTGTCTTACATTCCCAAGTGGTGCGGTGGTGGGCTTTGACGTGTATTCTTCCATACTCTCTGCATTGGGTGGTTCGGAAAATGAATCCCAACAGCGGGGCTGATGGCAAAGGCTTTCCATCCGCCTAGATAAATCCGCTTGCGGCCCATAGGTACATAACATTCGTCAAACTGTTGCAGATATACATAATAACTGAATGTGTGTCTGCTAGAGTGGGAAACAGGTCGGGTTGGCTGACTATGTAAACTATTGCCCTGACGCCTGGGCACTCATGTGTGCCGGACGTTTTCGGGCTATTTCCCTCAGGGGCTTGTCTTCATCGTCTTCCACATAGACGCCACAACGCGTTTTCATGTTTTCGTCCTCCACAATGTGGAATCCATCAACATAAATATTTAAGCTGTTCTGAGTCTGACTAGTTACCATGCTTTCTACACCATCCACCCTTTTCTCCTCATTTGTTTAGGCAGAAATGACCCATTAGGGATCCTTTAGTGCGGGAATCAGGCATTTGTTCGGCTCCGCCTGTATTAATTATTTGGCTATACTTTTCTGCTTTAATTTGATTGGATGAACGACGAATGGCAACAAAAATGGCCATCACCAGCAACAATCCCAAAGAAGGATAGAAAAGCAGAGCCAGAGAATCACTCCACCAATATTCACCTTCGGATCCAGCTCCGCGTGTGGGGATTCGCCCCACTGTAAACACTTAGGCCATTCCCTATTAATATAAGCGTGAAAGATATCCTCACATTCGGCACGACTGCCCATCACACTTCTTCTCGAGTTTGGTGGTAGTCGTGTGAGGAAACATTTGGGCGAAGGGTGTAGTTTGCACTCAATTCCCATACACAACGTTTTCCAAGACCCGCAACTCTTCGAGATATTTCCTGAAGTCTGTAACACTGATGTTTCAGACAGCTGGTTTATGGCCCAATCAGCTGGTCGAATCTCTATCAGTCCTTCGCTCCCTTAAGGCTGCTTTACGTGGGGCATCTGTCCTGTTAATTCAGGCTCATATGGATAGTTTGCAGATGCTGGGTGGAAGGTCCGATTTTGGAGCAATGTATCACTTATTTTCAAAGGACCTTCTGGGGTGCCAAAATATTGACTCTTTCCTATTCAAAACTTCAACCAGCTCCTTAATTAAAATTTACCCAGATGTCTTTCTTCATGAGTATTTAAAAGTAAGGACACGGATATAATGCAACGCATTAGTTAAATATGATTAACCCGTAAATTACCCACTACACGTACAAGAAACACCTAGGATTCGACTATACTCCCCGCAAAGGTGGTTTGTAAGTTTGTAGATCGGATCACTGAGTCCCTCTCGATCCTATTTGAAAGGAGATGCTCGCGGGCTGTTTCTTGCATGCTAGCTCCCTTCTGGTCTTGACAGGGTCACCTCACACACCGAGTCTGTGCTTCGAGTCTTTTTATTGTCTTCTGTTTGTCTTTTGCTCTTCTGCTCCGTCTGTCTCTTTTTCTTCCTCTGCTCTTTTTCATCTTCCCCCTCGTGTCTCTGAGATGTATATTTTTATCCTCCGTCCACTCGCCTTTCCAGAAGACTCTTTGGCTTTCGGCAAACGAGGTCTCTCAGAGGGGACCGAGCAGCCAATGGTCCGGTTGATGACTGTTTGGCAGGCAACCTGAGCCCACCCCAGGTGTACGATCTCTGGTGGTTTAAGCTGCACATGAACTGTTTCCATATAAGGCACAAGGAGATACTCTCGGTGACAGAAACGCTGGCTCTATCTGGACTACGAATAGAAGTTTGTTTTCACACAGACGTAGACATAGAATTTACAGGGAAGAAGGAGGTCAATCGGCCGTTCGAAACTGCACAGGCCTATGGAAAGATCACCCTCCCTAACCCCACACCTCCACCATATCACCAGATCCGCAGCTAAGGGCAATTTAGCATGGCCAATCCACGTACCTGCATAGCATTGGTCTGTGGGAGGAAACCGTAGCACCTGGAGAAAACCCACGCAGACTCAGGGAGAATGTGCAGACTCCGTACATTCCCATGTGGCCTGTCAGACGGTAATCAAGGCCTTCCCTTTGTTGAAATGTTGCAATGTATAGTGACGGCGTTAAGGCCTCAAGTAGCGAAAATGCTTGTCCAGGAAATATAGCGCTCAAGTCACTCCGTCCGGAAATGCTATCTTGATTTACGACGTACGTGAGAAAAGTCACTTTACTTAAAATTGTGTCACAGAACATTACATAAATACAAGCAGTTGCTGCTTTAGTTTGCACACTCTCACGAAATTCACGAAACAGAACAAGAGTTGAAGCCAACCAACTCACATTTTCCATTTGGTTAAAAGTACATGCTAATTTTTTCGACTTCATTGGCGAATTCTCCAATTGCAACGATTTACTTTTCCGCCCGCAGGCAACATCTGCCCGCTAGTTTCACGGCGGCATAGGGTGATCACAATGGCAAAGTCCATTGACAAACAGCTGAAAGACATAATGCCGCTGGCAGAAAAGGACATGCCGAAAAGAAATATACGGATGAGGTATTGGTTAATTCAATCCAAATATCTATTGATTCGCACCCTTTTGGCACTGATTTTCCAACATAATTTATTCTCGTCAATTTTGAAGTGTCCAAGTGCTCTGCCGTATATAGGTTATTTTGAGTGACAACAAATTCTCCAGGATTCCAATGTCCTTTGTCTGAATGTCTGTTTTCAAATCTCCCTCCAATGTAGTCTGAAACTGAATGTCAGATCATGACCCCATTTTTTGTGCTTTCACGAAAAGCAATATATACTTTACCTCTTTTTTTTCTTGAGGAATTGTATCATTCGAATCCCGATTACATCACACTTCATCCTTCCAAATTCGGAGGAACACCACGAAATCTGGTCAATACGCTATTTTTCTAAGTCAAGGTTTGATGCTTTTAAACCGGAGCGATACACTGCCATTTTTAAGATTACGCAGGACATATACCATAATTCCAATTTTCTTCCAATAACTATCATATCGTATTACATTCTGTTGTACAAAGCGATATTCAATCCGACGTTCCTGCTGCTACGTTATTCCTTGAACACCGTTCAAAGCCAATCAATTTCTCCTCTTTATTCGGAACTTATCTACTTCAATTATGTTAACGTTATCCGTCTATCTTCCAGAATGTTACACCTTGCAGCTGCAGGAACGTGTTTTTTTTTTTGCCTTACAGGCCGCCTGTCCTCCAAACCTGATTCAGGTAACGTCCCGCTGGAAATTTATTTAAGGCAAATAACGTGTTGGTACACATGTTGATTATTGCAGATATCTGACATTGGATGTTTAAGAAACATTGGGCCTTGAGCTGAGAGCACAAGCTATATGCAGATTCACGTGAAATATTAAAATATTTAGAGCACTATACCCACAATGCGTACCATGAAATGGAAAAAAATGAAAAGGTGAAATTTAAACCCAATTAATTGAGATAAGGGAAGATAGTCATTACCTCACAATTCGCGTTGCTCAAGATTACTGTAGCATTAACCGAATTATTCGACGGGATGTGTAATTAACTTGTATCAAGCAGTGTACCCGCAAAGCTAATTCACACCGAACATTATTAATTCCTAGATTCTAGAATTGTGTGATATAGACAGACACTAATTGATTTTAAACTCTCGACCCGCGGGAATAAAGATAGGCATCAGTGCTAATATTGTGCACAGCCTGTCCTCTTTCAAGATATCAATTCGGAGTAAATCCAGTCGTGTTTCAAAAGGGATCTGAAAATATCCGTCTCCCGATGTCTGTGTCTATGTATTTATATTGTGTGCCTGTCGTATGTCCGATGATTTTCATGTATGCAATGATTTGTCTGAACTATACGCAAAACAATTGGTTTCACTATACCTCGATACACTTGACAATAAACTGAAATCCAAATGCAATCTAGGGCATCCTTGTAAACCAGTCAATAAAGCAAACGTGCAAAAACAGAAAGCATTTCTGAATGCAAATAGTACGTTGCGATTCTTTGGAAGTGGACGTGAGTATAAGTGGAGGGTTGCTGTACTGTTCCAATTATGGGGAAATTTACCATGGCCAATTCACCTACCCTGCACATTTTTTGGGTTGTGGGGGCGAAACCCACGCAAACACGGGGAGAATGCAAACTCTACACGGACAGTGACACAGACCAGGGATCGAACCATGGTCCACAGCGACGTGAGACAACAGGGATAACCCACTGCGCCACCGTGCTGCCCAGCCATATATTTATTCACTCACAAGATGCTGAACGTGCTGAATTTTTGAGAACCGAAGTTCATTGAGGCCACTTCACTGAATATATTTAAGAAGAGAATCGGTAAATTTCCTATAATTAAAAATGTTATGGGATATTCCGAGAGACCAGCATTATGGCGTTGAAATGGACGATCAGCAATAGTCCTGTTGAATGGCGGAGGAGGATTGAATTGCCGAATGGCCGTCTCCTACTTCATTTTTCCATCTTTTTATGTAAATGAGAGTTTAATGAAATGGCTCCCGCTTTGTGGTATCACAAATCTACTATATCTGACTTTAATCAGATAACGATCTTAGTAGTACTCATAAAATCAGGGAGAAGCATTGGAGATGAAAAAAAACTCACATCTGTTAGACGCCCCTTTCAAGCGCAGAAGTATATGGAAGTGAGAGGAGAACAGGGAAGAGCAAACCAAAATGCTTGCGATTGGGTTGAAGGCGGGAAAGATGACATAACGAAAGGTGTCATGGTGCCAATACTAAGGTGCTTGCAAAAGTGTGTTCCCGCAAGCTGCGACACTGCATGATGAATTTGAGCTCCATGCGCCGCGGACTCACAACACTGTTGAGTAACCAATGATTCGTGTAAAAATGCGCGAAAGCATTGACACGCGGCTGCCCAATATTAAAATCATCTGGTTTGTAAATGTAAGCAGAACTACTTTTTATTGATAACACGAATTATGATTAAATACACAGCAGACAAATTCGGCTAACTATTCACACACGCATAACTCTCGCTTTTACAAAACAGCAACGGCCCCAATAATATAAAAGAGACATAAGGGAATAAACGGGCGTCCCCTCTATGCACACGCAATTTGCAAAGAAAATGGTGGAAATGGCGAAAGTCGTTCATTAATCGACTTTAATTTTTGTTACAGATTATTTAGAACAGTACAGCACAGAACAGGCCCTTTGGCCCTCGATGTTGTGCCGAGCAATGATCACCCCACTCAAACTCACGTATCCACCCTATACCCGTAACCCAACAACTCCCACTTAACCTTACATTTTAGGACACTACGGCCAATTTAGCATGGCCAATTCACCTAACCCGCACATCTTTGGACTGTGGGAGGAAACCGGAGCACCCGATGGAAACCCATGCACACACGGGGAGGACGTGCAGACTCCGCACAAACAGTGACCCAGCCGGGAACCGAACCTGGGACCCTGGAGCTGTGAAGCATTGATGCTAACCACTATGCTACCGTGCTGCCCACTATTGTTCCAGCACACGTCTCTTTGCAGTACGATTGCAGATTAAAGTCTTTAGTTTGCGTCTGTAACGATCGTCTGTGTAGACCATTCATTCTAGTTCTCTGTAGTTTAGATTTCTAGCACTTACAAAGTTCATGGAAAGGCACATTATTTTTCTTCAAACATTGCTTTCAGCTCATGGTTTGTGTTCGGGCTTCAATAATTTCAGGAATACAGCCTTACATGCGTTCTGGAGAGGGAGAGATCACACTTACAGCAGATTTCTGGGGAGAGTGAGCTGGATCTTTTCTCCGTACTGCCAAAAACTATGGACATTGAAAAGCATGCTTTTAATAAGCAAAACACAACCTGTTGGACCAATCCATTGACTACCAGCCAATCAATTAACCATAGCCCCAACTCCATTTTAACGCTGGTTCCAACAGGCCTGCAGGTCCAATTCAAACCAGCAAGTGATTTCTCCTGTTACTTCTTGAGTCCTCCGCTTGAAATAATGAACAGCATTTTGCGTTAAAGAGATCTGTCCATTAGTGATCAATGGATCAAAACAGCCACGGCCAAAATATATGAAAGGAAATAAGGGAATAAACAGGGCGTCGCCTTGCAAGAGGAAAATGCAGAAATTCAATGAAATGTGCAACATTTCTCGTGAATAGTTCGATGACAGCCTCTCGAATGTGAATTGATGAAATAATGTCTTTCGAAACCAAGAAAGGCGTCCAGACAAAAGTGGGAAACGGGATTACAAAGATAGCTTGAAATGTGTGTTGAATCCAGAAAGCGATAGAGTGTCGAGGCGAATGACAAGGTGCTACTGGTTCACATTGCACTGAGATTGATTGGAGTAAGTCAAAAATTAAATTCTCAAAAATCAAAATGGCGGAAGCTCGGCAGAAAGCCAGAATGAGAAGCGACACGAAGTTCAGGGTGATTGTCGTCGACTGAATGGCCTGTTCCATCAGCGCAGATCCCTGCGTTTTTTCGCCCAAATATTGACAATTGAGTGAGCAGTGAATATGAAATGACATATTGAAGGCCGTAGAATTAAATGGCTGTTTCACTTGGGTAATCGGTTTGAAGCGTTGATGTTGTATCGAGTATGCAAAAGTTCATTATTGAATCGGCTGATCTTGCATGAAATGATACCACAGGGAACGGTTAGCGTTTGACCGGTTACAGAAAAGTGAAACAGGGTGATGCAAAACGAACATTACATATTTTTGATTACTGAAGGCTAAATGTATGCTCTCTCCGTCGATTTATTTGACCTCCGAGAAGGGATTGAGGAGAACGGGCCATTCTTCTCGAGTTTAGTGGAACAATCATGATATCGTGGTGATGAACCATGTTCGTACAGAGCGGGACAAAGCAGATGCAGCACAGATATGTCACCTCGCTATCTGTTCCAGATTCAGAGAAAACAGCATCAAACGAGACGATAGGTCACTTAGGGACTGATGCCCGGAGAAAGTTCATAAATCTGAGACTGCTAAATGTTTAGAAGTATTTATTTAAGATTGCTTAACAGACTAAATCATTCAAAACGGCCAAGGTCGAAATGAATAGATTTCCAGATATTTAAGATATCAAGTGATAGGAGGAGAATGTTGGAAATCGGCGTTCAGGGAAAAGGTAAGTCCGGATCTTGGTAAATGGTGGGAGAGGTTTGAGGGGCCGAATAGACTCTACAAGTTCCAATATTCCTTTGCTCCAAAGACAAACCTGGTCCCGGATATGTCTTCGTCACAATAAAACAAGTAAAAAGGCACAACAAACACAAACCACCTTTCGATCATCAGAACAATAGCCATGTTAATGGGTGGAGTTTCGAAAAGTCGCATATAATTCTTTGAAAATCTGAAAACGCCTAATTTATGGTCTTTCCCTAAGCCTCCCAACTCCTGAATCACTAACGTCTTGCTCCAAGCATGGTGAACAGGCCACAACTCAAAATGTTAATTGAGGGTGCATCCCCTTCACATCAGGACAACATATTGCCCAGTGTCACATTTGAAAAAAAAATAAACTTAGTGTACCTAATTCCATTCGTTTTTCCAATTCACGGGCAAATGAGCGTGACCAATCCATCTAGACTCACATCTTTGAGTTGTGGGGCGAAACCCACGCAAACACGGGGAGAATGTGTAAATTCCACACGGACAGTGACGCAGAGCCACAAATCGAACCTGGACCTCAGCGCCGTGAGGCAGGAGTGCTATCCCACTGCGCCACCGTGTTGCCCTGGCCCAGTGTCGCATGTAGCTGCACAAGCACTTAGAATTCAAAAGAAACGGAGAGAAGAATATACACTGCTTTCGTTCATAGGAAAAAATATCTGTTTGCTGCAGCTCATTCATCTCAACTGTAGGCCATGGCAGCAAGTATTTGGTGGCATATAGTTAAGTATAGAAACATAGAACACAGAACATTACAGCGCAGTAGAGGCCCTTCGGCCTTCGATGTTGCGCCGACCCGGGAAAACCCTCGAAAGCCCATCTACACTATTCCCTTATCGCCCATATGTCTATCCCTTTGGCCATTTGAATGCCCTTAGTGTTGGCGAGTCCACTAATGTTGCAGCCAGGGTATTCCACGCCCTTACTACTCTCTGAGTAAAGAACCTACCTCTGACATCTGTTCTATATCTATCTTCCATCAATTTAAAGCTACGTCACCTCGTGCTAGACATCACCATCCGAGGAAAAATGCTCTCAATATCCACCCTATCTAATCCTCTGATCATCTAGTATGCCTCAATTAAGTCACCTCTTAACCTTCTTCTCTCTAACGAAAACATCCTTAAGTCCCTTAGCCTTTCCTCATAAGATCTTAGCTCCATGCCAGGCTAGATCCTGGTAAATCTCCTCTGCACCCTTTCCAATGCTTCCATATCCTTCCTATAATGCGGTGACCAAAACTGCACGCAGCACCCCAAATGCGGCCGGACCAGAGATTTGTACAACTGCATCATGACCACATGTCTCCGAAACTCAATCCTTCTACCAATAAAAGCTAACACACCGTACGCGTTCTTAACAACCCACTCAACCTGGGTGGCATCCTTCAGGTATCTATGTACATGGACACCGAGATCTCTCTGCTCATCCACACTACCAAGAATCGTACCATTAGGCCAGTACTCTATCTTCCTGTTATTCCTTCCAAAGTGAATCATCTCACACTTTTCTGCATTAAACGTGATTTGCCACCTGTCAGCCCAGCTCTGCAGCTTATCTATGTTTCTCTGTAGCTTGTAACATCCTTCCGCACTGTCCACCACAATACCGACGTTAGTGTCATCTGCAAATTTATTCCCCCGTTGTTATACACCCTCCTCCAGGTCATTCATAAAAATGACAAACAGCAGTGGCTCCAAAACAGATCCTTGTGGTGCACCGCTAGTAACTGTACTCCAGTCTGAACATTTCCCCTCAACCACTACCATTTCTCTTCTTCCAGCTAGCCGATTTCTGATCCAAACTGCTAAATCACCCTGAATCCCCTGCCTCCGTATTTTCTGAAATAGCCTACCGCGGGGAAACTTATCAAACGCATTACTGAAACCCATATACACCACATCAACTGCTTTGCCCTCATCCACCTGTTTGGTCACCTTCTCAAAGAACACAATAAGTTTTGTGAGGCAAGACCTACCCTTCACAAAACCATGTTGACTATCTCTAATCAAATTATTCCTTTCCAGATGATTATACATCCTATCTCTTATAAACCTTTCCAATGCTTTGCCCACAACAGAAGTAAGGCTCACTGGAATATTGTTAACGGGGTAGTCTCTACTCCCCTTCTTGAACAAGGGGACAACATGTGCTATCCTCCAGTCTTCTGGCACTATTCCTGTAGACAAAGATGAGTTAAAGATTAAAGCCAGATGCTCAGCAATCTCCTCCTTAGCTTCCCAGAGAATCCCAAGATAAATCCCATCCGGCCCAGGGGACTTATCTACTTGAACACTTTCCGGAATCGCTAGCACCTCCTCCTTATGAACCCCATGCCCTTCTAGTCTAGTAGCCTGTATCTCAGTATTCTCCACGACAAATTGTCTTTTTTGGTGTGGAATACTGACGCAAAATATTCATTTAGCACCGCTCCTATCTCCACGGACTCCATGCACAACTTCCCACTACTGTCCTTGACTGGCTCTATTCTTTCTCTAGTCATTGAGTAATAAGAGTAAATACCTTACCTCCGCGATTGAGCAGATGTTTATTTATTGTGGTGGATAAATTTCGAGTCAACAGGCTCATTTGACTTGTGAGGTGCCAAGCTTCCTCAGTATTTTTCAATTTTTCCTCATTCAGCCAAGCGAAAATTCTTCCATCATATTATTGACTTATGCCTTTTGGATGGTGAATAGGTTTTGGGGAGCAGTGGTCATCAACGAGCATTCTTATTTATCAGTTGACAATGGAAGTAATTGATGTAACAGCGGAAGGTCGATAGGCCTGCTGTACAACACTGAGTAAAGCCTGCAAATATGACTGGGGATTGAAAGAAGCAACCGTCAATGTGGTATACGACCATCCTGTGAGAATTTCCCCCCGTTTCACCTTGATTGCAGTTTTTGTAGTGTTACTTGGTGCATTGCTTGTTCACATCCTGCTTGATGTAAGCACAGTCGCTCTATGATCACGCTTCCGCGTTCATCCACTTAATCCATGTGCAGATCAAGGGCTGACATACCATCAGTCGTTGCTTGACCCTATAAATCTAGGATATAACGTTTCTTCTTTCTTGTTTTAATACAGCTGACATTCCCGCCGATGATCCAGGCAATATTGACATCCTGGAAATTGACATCCAAAACAACTGGACACCAAGCTCCACAGTTTGCACACTGAAGAAACGCATCAGTTAACCTGACCTTCGTTCATCATGAGGATATAAGTGGGGATGTTAGCGGATGACTGCACAGTGACCAGCACCACTTTTGACTCCTGAAAAAATGAAACATCCATGTCAAAAAAGCTGCAGGACATGGGCAATATCCAGACTTGTGCTGCCAAGTGGCACATTGCATTCGCTCTATACAAGTGCCAGGCAATCAGCATCTCCTATCAGAGTGGATTTCACTGTGGCCTCATGACATTCAGTGGTATTGCCATGGCTGACTCCACCACAATCAATATCCGGGAGAGTTACAGTTGACCAGAAACTGTTCTAGACGAGAGATGTTAATACTAAGGCTACAGGGCAGGTCCAAGGCAAGGAACCCTCCGGCGAGTAACTCATATTCTGTCACCCCCTCCCCAATGTCTGACCACCATCTACAAAGCACAGGTCAGGAGCATAATGGAAAAGTCACCAGTTGCCTGGATGAGCGCTGCTGCAGCAATACTCAAGAAGCTCGACAGCATCCAAGACAAGGCAGCCCGCTTGATTTATCACCTTTCCACAAGCAGTAGTCCGGTGGCACACCTGTTGACACAGCTGCATCACAGAACAAGGAACCCGCCTTCAATTCCGGCCTTGCGTGACTGTGTGGAGTTTGAACATTCTCTCCGTATCTGCGTGGGTTTCCTCTCACAGTCCAAGGATGCGCAGATGAGGTCCATGGTCCATGCGAAATTAGCCCTTTGTATACAAAGGATTAGGTTGTGTTACGGGGAAATAACCTAGGCATAGGTTTAACTCGGATGCTCTTTCCACGGGCTGGTGCAGACACAAATGGAAAAATTGCCTCTTTCTGCATTCTAAATTCTATTATTCTATGATTATATGATTCAACCCATCCGCCATCGACGAACTATGGCAGCTGTGTGTACCTTATACAAGATGCAGTTCTGTGAATCAAAACAATTTCCCTCGACAGCACCTTTCAAATTCTCGACCACTGCCATCTATAAGGACAGGAGCAGCAGATACCTTCGAACCCTACTAGCTAGACGTTCATCTACCAGTCACTCAACAGCTTGTTTTGGAAATATTTCGCCGCTCCATCACTGTCACTTGGGCAAAATTCTGGAACTCCCTGCCTTACAGCATAGCGGTTGTGCCAACACTTTAATAACAAGAAGAAAACACACCAAAACGTTCTGAAGGGCATCTAGCGATGGGCATTGATTGATGGCCTAACCAGAGACGCCCACATCCAGTAAATAATTTAAAGAAATACCACTCACGACAACCGTGATCTCTATCCCTCAACAGACAACGACAAAAGATGCAGAGAACACCGTCCTCGGCAAATTCCTCTCCCAATCACCCCAGCATACGGAGTATGGGATTCGATCACCAGGCAATCGCTGCCACTGGGCTTGAATTCATACAAATGCAGTCACAACATCACTCTTGTTCCCGCATCGCACTGGCAGCAAAAACGTTCGTAACCTCAACACTTCTGAGGACATTTCGGTATTGGGAACAACTGTAGGCCTTGCCAGTGTCACTGCCGCCATGTGCACTAATTAGAAAAAAACTCCCCCCTGTGATTGATTCGCTTATTCGAAGGAAACATAAAGCACTATTTTCAAAGCGTCCAGTCTATTGAGATTGCTCGTAAAACTGAGACACCAGGGTGAAAATCATTAAAGAACCATCAAATTGCTGCAGTACAGGAGGTGGACATTTTGTCCATTAATTCTGTTATCGCCGTTCAAAACAGTACCGTAGCTCGGCCCATCGCTGTAACTCCATCCAAACTACACACCTTTGGACAGCCAATCCACATAACCTGTAAGTCTTTGAACTGTGGGACGAAAGCGGAGAACACCAAGGAAACCCGTGCAAGCACATGGAGCAAGTGGGGACTCCACACATAGTCAAGGCTGTAATTGAACCTAGGTCCTTTGAGCCGTGAGGCTTTTGTCAGTAATACTATGCTCTCGTGCCAACAATGAATCTACCTAAACTAAATCGATGTCGAAGGAAATGCAAATATATATTGGAGAGTATGAGATTTAAATCAAGGTGCGGGTGAAAGAGTTGCCAAATTGGTCATCTATCAATATGGGAACGAAATGCGATTATTTTCCAGTTTTTAGCCAGGACACAATGGACGGAGAAGAGCTGGATTGTGGTTCCACCAAGTGCAGCAACTTCTAAAATGCTGGAGAAGGTAGAACATTAGAGAAAAACTTTACATTTATTTCCCACAGTTTTTTCCAGATTCAAAACATAAAGAGGTTATTTGCACCCACACCTTGGGAAGCAAGGGACCAAGCTGAGACCAGTTTTCTCTTCGATCAGATCACATTTCCTTTCGTTACATTCTACTGACAATGCACACGCTGTCAATATGATGAGACGGATTTGGGTGGAAATGCATCGGTATTTCACTCCTGAGAGATTTTTTAAGGCACATTCCCGAAATGGGAACACTACAGTTCAAACACCTGGGTTTCCTCTCGGCATTGTATTTGAATCTACACCACGGAGACTACATATGTTGTACGAGTCTCACATATGGTTTGTATGAAATAATAATTTTTCGTAGCGCTGTTCCTTCATCAGTTGAAATGAACGCAGATGCACAACCAGAGCATATATAGGAAAGACACAATGGTAAGATCTTTGCAGGTTAGAAGGTGACGAACTGTTGGAATGTGAGGCTTTACAGGTAAACCTATCATCACAGGAATAGACAGTGCGAGTGGAGTGGGTAACAATCACAGGTGATCAAGGTGTCAATTGTCTCAAGCTAGGACAGTTAGTAGGATTCTGAAAACCCATAAATTATGGAGCGTATGATATTGGGGAAATGGTCAAATGCAAGAACGAGTCATATTACATGCATGGGCAGGTGGGATCAAGTGGATCCCTTGAAGAACACAGGACTAGTCGGAGTAGAGTTCAAAGTGAAATTAGGAGGGCGAAAAGAGGACGTGAGATTGTCTTGGCAGGTAAGGCGAAGGGAAATCAAGAAGGATTTAATATATAGATATATATATATATAATATAATCACTTATATTACAAGTAGGCTTTAATGAAGTTACAGTAAAAAGCCACTCGGCGGCACATTCCGGCGCCTGTTCGGGAAGGCCGGTACGGAATTGAACCAGCGCTACTGGCTTTGTTCTGTATTATAAGCCAGATGTTAAGCCCACTGTGCTAAACTAGCACCTCAAAAAGGGTAAAAGTGTGAATAGGAAAGAGTAGGGACTCTTAAGGATAAACACGTTCATCTATGTGCGGACACACAAGCGATATCAGAGGTCCGAAGTGATTTTGCTCGTCAGTATATTCTGTTGAGAAAGGCACGAATCTTAGGGCAATTGGCTAAAAAGAGTGATGTCTTGAGGAGTGTACATATTACAGAGACGGAGGTGCTGGCGGTATTAGAGCAGATCAAAAAATACAAATTCCCACGACCTGATAAACGTCATTTCAGGACGCTGTGAGAGGCCAGAGAGGAAATTGTTAGCTCCCTAGCTGATAGATTGCAACCCTCGTAAGCCACAGGAGAGATGCCTGAAGAATAGAAGGTAGCAAATGTTGTGCCTTTGTTTAAAAACGGCTGTAGGGTTAGCTCTGAGAACTGCAGACCGGTGAGCCTCACTTCTGTAGTGGGTAATTTCTTAGAAGGTATTCTCAGCGACAGTATCCACAGGCCTTTAGACTGGCAAGGGCTAATAAAGGAAGGTTAACATGGCTTTTCAAATAGAAAGCCATGTCACACGACTTTTATTGAGTTTTTTGAAGGGGTAGGTACGTAGGTAGATGAGGGCAGTGCGGTCGACATGGTCTTTAGCTACACCTTTGACAAGGTACCGCATGATAGGTTTTTGAAATATGTTACATGTTAAGGAAGCCTGGGCGAGGTAGCCAATTGGATACAAAATTGACTTGGCGACCGAAGGCAAAGAGTGTTCATGGAAGGTTGTCCTTTAAACTGGATGCCTTTGACCAGCGGAGTGCCTCAGGGATCAGTGCTGGATAAACTATTACTTGTTGTATAAAAAATGAATTGGATGAGAATGGTTAGTAAGGCATGAGCAGGCATGGTTAGTAAGTTTACAGATGTCATCAAGATTAGTGGCATAGTGGACAGTGTTGTACCACACTTCCACTTCCTTGTCCAAGTCATTTATAAAAACCACAAACAGCAGAGGTCACACAACAGATCCCTGCGGGACACTAGTGTTCAGCGACCTTCAGGTGAAATACTTTGCATCCACTTGCACTGAGTGAATGAGTAGAAACGAAATACGGACTCAGATATATGCACATAGATGAGAATTGGGCAGTGGATGTGGGTGTATTTAGAACATAGAACATAGAACAGTACAGCACAGCACAGCACAGAACAGGCCCTTCGGCCCTCAATGGTTGTGCCGAGCCATGATCACACCTACTCAAACCTACGTATCCACCCTATACCGGTAACCCAACAACCCCCCCCCCCTTAACCTTACTTTAATTAGGACACTACGGGCAATTTAGCATGGCCAATCCACCTAACCCGCACATCTTTGGACTGTGGGAGGAAACCGGAGCACCCGGAGGAACCCCACGCACACAGGGGGAGGATGTGCAGACTCCACACAGGACAGTGACCCAGCCGGGAATCGAACCTGGGACCCTGGAGCTGTGAAGCTTTATGCTAACCACCATGCTACCCTGCTGCCGATGGATTTCAGTAAATAATTTGAATAGGTTCCCCACCATCGGTTCATTTCGAAAGTTAGGGGGCATGGAAACATGGAAAATTTGGCTTTCTGGACACAGAATTGGCTGCCGTAAGAAGACAGCAAGTGGAACAGAAATGGAAAGCATTCCGCTGGAGGTCGGTGACCGGTCCCGCAGAGATCTGTTCTGGGAGCTCTGCTCATTGTGGTTTTTATAATGACTTGGAAGAGGAAGTGAAAGTGTAGTAAAGACATTTCCGATTACAGGGAGTTTGGTGGAGCTGTTCATAGTGTCGACGGTTGTTGCAGGTTATAACTGGACATGACAGGAGACGGAGCTGCGCTAAACAGAGGCAGGTGAAGTTCAAACTCGATAAATGTGAATTGATTTGTTTTGGGCGTTCGAATATAAATGCTGAATACAAGGTTAAGGACATGATTTTTGGAAGTGTGGAGGAACAGGGGTTCTTGCGGTCCACGTCCATAGTTCCCTCAAAGTCTACACCCAGGTTGATAGGGTGGTTAAGAAAGTATATGATATGATGACTTTCATTAACAGAGCGATTGAGTTTAAGATTCGCGATGTTTGCTGCAGGTTTATCAAACTCTCGTTAAACCTCAAGTGCAATATTGTATTCAGTTGCAATCGCCCATTGTAGGAAGGATGTGGATTGTTTGAAGAGGATGCAGAGGAGATTTACAGCATGCTGCCTGTACTGGAGGGCATGTCCTATGAGGAAAGATTGAGGGTGCTGGGGCTTTCCTCACTGGAGCGAAGAAGGAAGAGAGGTGACTTGATAGAGGTGTGCAAGGTGATGAGAGGCATGGATAGAATGGATAGCCAGAGACCTTTCCCCAGGGCAGAAATGTCTGTCACAAGGGGACATAATTATAAGGTGATTGGAGGAAGATATATGGCAAATGTCAGTGGTAGATTCTTACACACAGAGAGGTGCGTGCGTGGATTGCACTACCAGCGGAGTGGTGGAGTCAGAGTCATTCGGGGCATTTAAGCGACTCTTGGACAGGCAGATGGACAGCAGTAAATTGAAGGGGTTTACGTTCGATTGCTCTTAGATTAGGGCAAATGGTCGGTACAGCACCGACGGCCGAAGTGCCTGTACTGTGCTATGCTGTTCTATGTTCCATGTTATTTGTTCAACACACGTAATTAAATATAATTAACCCGTAAAATACCTACTGTACATGCAAGAAACACCCAGGATTCGAATATACTATCCGCAAAGGTGGTTCGGTAAGTTGTAGATACAATCCATGAGTCCCTCTTATTCCTATCTGCAAAGGTTATTCTCGCTGGCTGTTTCTTGGTTGCTTGCTTCCTTCGGGACCTGTAAGGACCACCTTACACACCGAGTCTTTGTTTAGAGTCTTTGCTTATAGTCTTTTTCTTCGAGTCTTTGCTCCGAGTCTTTGCTTCGAATCTATTGCTAGTCTTCTTCTTCGGGTGTCTGAGATGCCTACTTTATTCGCTTTCCCGCCTTTCCAGAAACTGCCTCAATTAGCTCTCGGGCGGGCGTCGCATCAGTAAATGGTCCTGTTGATGACCGTTTCACAGGCCTCCTGAGCCCGACCCATGTATACCATCTCTAGTGGTAAGCGCTGCAGATGATCTGTTCCCATATAAGGTAACAGTACATACCCTCGATGACGGAACGTCTGGCTCGATCTGAACAACGAACAAAGGAAGACGAAAAGTACAGCTCAGGAACAGGCCCATTGGCCCTCCCAGCCTCTGCCGATCCAGATCCATTATCTAAACCTGTCGTCTATTTTCCAAGGATCTACTTCCCTCTGTTCCCCGCCGGTTCATATATCTGCCTAAATGCATCTTAAATGCTGTTATCTTGCCCGCCACTACCACCTCCGCTGGCAAAGCGTTCAAGGCACCCAAACATCCTCTGCGTAAAAAACTGTCCACGTACATCTCCCATAACTTTCCCCCACTCACCTTGAAATAGTGACCCCTTGTAATTGACACCCCCATTCTTGGAAACAGCTTGTTGCTATCCAGACTGTCCATAGCTCTCATAATTTTGTAGACATCGATTGGGTCCCCCTCAACCTCCATCTTTCCAAAAAAACAATCCGAAACTAATCAACCTTTCTTCATAGCGAGCACCCTCCATACTTGGCAACATTTGGTGAACCTCCTCTGCACCCTCTCCAAAGCATCCACATCCTTCTGGTAATGTGGCGACCAGAACTGCACGCAGTATTCTAAATGTAGCCCAAACAAATACCTATACAACTGTCTGAAACGAAAGGGAAAATGCTGGAAAATCTCAGAAAGTCTGGCAGCGTCTGCGTTGCTGAGATTTTCCAGCATTTACCCCTTCGTTTCCGATTCCAGCATCCGCAGTAAATTGTTTTTATATAGACAACTGTAACATGGCCTGCCGACTTTTGCACTGAATACCCCGTCCGATGAAAGCAAGCATGCTGTATTCCTTCTTGACCACTCTATCGACCTGCGTTGCCACTTTCAGGGTACAATGGACCTGAACTCCCAGATCTCTCTGTACATCAATTTTCCCCAGGACTCTTCAATTGACCGTAGTGTCCGCTCTTGAATTAGATCTTCCAAAATAAAACACCTCGCATTTGCCTGGATTGAACTCCATCTGCCATTTCTCTGCCCAACTCGCCAATCTGTCTATATTTTTCTCTATTCACTGACAGTCCTCCTCGCTATCTGCAACTCCACCAATCTTAGTATCATCTGCAAACTTGCTTATCGGACAACCTATACCTTCGTCCAGATCATTTATGTATATCACAATCAACAGTGATCCGAGCTCGGATCCCTGTGGAACGCCACTATTCACCTTTCTCCATTTTGAGACACTCCCTTCCACCACTACTCTCTGTCTCCTGTTGCCCAGCCAGTTCTCTATTCATCTAGCTAGTACACCCTGAACCCCACACGACTTCACTTTTTCCATCAACTGCCATGGGAAACTTTATCTGGGCTACGAACGACAGACATTTTCAGGTGTAACTGCAGTACGATTTTAAACTGATCACAGTAGTGAAGAAGTTTATATGTATCTGCACCAGGATCTGGACCAAATGGGCAGCTGTGCCGGTGAACGGCAGATAGAGTTTATATTGGATAAATGTGAGGTGATGCATTTTGGAAGATCAGATCAGTGCGGGACGTACTCCGTTAATGGTAAGGAGTTGGGGAGAATTACAGAACAAAGAGATTTAGGATACAGCTTCATAGCTCCTTGAAGATTTAGTCGCAGGTGGACAGGGTGGTGAGGAAGGCATTCGGCATGCTAGGTTTTATTTGTCAGAATATTGAATACATAGAGTTGGCACGTCTGGTTGAAGTTTTAAAAAAAACATTGGTAAGACCGCACAAGGCATACTGTATTCAGTTCTTGTCATCCTATTATACGAAGGATTTTGTTCAGCGATAAAGATCGCAGAAGAGATTTACGGGAATGATAACAGGAAGTGGCGGTCTGAGTGATAATCACAGGCTGGATAGTCTGGGACATTTCTCCCTGGCGTGCAGGAGGCTTACGTATGATCTTCTACAGGTATATAAAGTAAAGATAAACATAGATAAGGTAGATAGTCGACATCTGTCCCCAAAGTGAGAGGAGTCTAGAACAAGTGGGGTAAGAAGGGAGATATATAGAAGAGACGAGAGGGGAATTTTCTTCACACAGATTGTGGTCAGCAGCTGGAAAAGGCTGCCAGCGACAGTCGTCGTGGCGGATACGATTGTGTCGTTTAAAAAACAGTTAGACTGTTAGATTGGCAGTTTGGGCACAGAAGGACATCGGCCAAATGCAGGCAAGTGGGACAAGCTTAGTGATGGAAACTTTCTGGTATGGAGAAGGTGCACCGAAGGACCTGGTTCCATGCTGTAAATATCTATGATTCTATGATACTAATTATCGAATTCTGTGACCAACAGCAATACGATCCCGCACACACCAATCGTGAGTGATCAATAAAATATCCAAATGGCGCAGTTTTTTTTTGTAATGATGAATTAAATGGCATACGAAGGTATGCAGTAAACAACACCAACTCTGTGCTACCTTTGATGGAAGAAATACCCTGTTGGGAGAGCAGTTGATAGAGAATATTCTCCACAGCGGCTGGATGAACGGAGCTCCTTAAACACATACGAAACTTGACACCAAGCATTCCACCACATGTTAACAGTGGCAGCCTGTGTACCATCTACAAGACGCACGACTGGAACTTACCAAGTAGTCTTATACAGCACCTTCCAGACAAACGAACGTTACACCTAGAAGGACGAGAAAAGCAGGCACCTATGAGCCCACTCTCTGGAGGTTTCCCTCCAAGTCACTCAACATCTTGACTTTAAAGTACATCGGCCTTTCCTTCAGGGGCGCTGTGACACATTTCTGGAGTTCCTTTCCTTCAGGGGCGCTGTGACACATTTCTGGAGTTCCTTCCCTAACATACAACTCAGGGGCTGCGGTGGTTCAAGAAGACAACTTTCCCCACCCTTTCAAATGCAACTAGCGATGGACAATAAATGCCAATCTATCCAGCGACAAACATATGCAATAAACCTTTTTTTCAAAAATTAATCATTTTGCGAAATGAAACGATAATTAGCTCCTAATTAACCAACTAAACGTGCACAAATGCCGTAAAATCCATGTAGGATGGGTGAGGTGATTTGTCACAAAAGTGAGCTACTGATTAGTGGTGACGAAATGTGATGTTGATCAGGTGTACACATCCCTAAAGATTAAAAAAACACTAACACAGTCTTGAATCGAAGATGTACTGGAACATTGAAAACTGTGACGTAATTGAAAATTAGTTATGTAATAGTTAACTAATGACAATATCTTTTGAATGCTCGGTATCGAGTAATAAGGATTTGGATGTAATGCATGGCACGTGACCGCATTCACGATTGGGGGATAAGAGCCCACCAAACGATGATTTCGATCTTCTTGTAATTTCCATTCTACCTACAGAGTTTGGGGAGCATCATTTATCAAAATTGATTTTCTATGGCTGAACACGGTGTATTAACAAGGAGACGACACACCATCCCTCACAATACACCGGTAGTAAACTATAATGTATGGTATATAAGTACAGAAATGCAAATACAACAATTGGCTACTATTGTAGAACATGGGACAGCACGGTTGAGAAGTAGTAGCATTGCGGTCACACGGCGCCGTGGTCCCAGGTTCGATGCCGGCTCTGGTCACTGTGCATGTGGATGTTGCACATTCTCTCCGTGTTTGCGTGGATTTCGCCACACACTCAAGATGTGCAAAGTAGGTGGATTGGACACGCCAAATTGCCCCTCAATTGGAAAATAAGAATTGGGTACTATAAGTTTTGAAAATTAACAATTGTGGCACATTCAGCCCATTCGGCCATCGAGTCTGCAACGAGAACATAAACCCTGACTTCCACCCTATCCCATAACCCCAACCAATATTTTCTGGTCACTAAGGGAAAGTTATCATGGCCAATCCAACTAACGTGCTCGTCTTTGGACTGTGGGAGGAAACCGGAGCACCTGGGGGACACCCACGCAGACACGGGGGAGAACGTGCCAACTCCGCACAAAATGAAATGAAATGAAATGAAATGAAAATCGCTTATTGTCACGAGTAGGCTTCAAATGAATTACTGTGAAAAGCCCCTAGTCGCCACATTCCGGCGCCTGTTCGGGGAGGCTGTTACGGGAATTGAACCCGCGCTGCTGGCTTGCCTTGGTTTGCTTTCAAAGCCAGCGATTAGCCCTGTGAGCTAAACAGCCCCTAATAATTGCTTAGTGTCACAAGTGGCTTCAGTGAAGTTACTGTGAAAAGCCCCTAGTCGCCACATTCCGGCGCCTGTTCGGGGAGGCCGGTACGGGAATTGAACCCGCGCTGCTGGCCTTGATCTGCATTACAAGCCAGCTGTTTAGCCCACTGTGCTAATCCAGCCCCTAGAACAGACCAATGACCCAGAGGGGAATGGGAAACCTGTGACGCTGGCGCATGTGAAGCCACAGTACTATGCACTTATGCTACTATGCTACCGTGCTGCCGTAATTGTCGGAAATGATAGCATATCATCCTTCTAAGTTGGGCGTTATTCTAATATTAACATAGCCATACATGCATTATTCAGATCAGCGGCCTGGCGGAGAAACTCAATATTAATTAAATGATCACGAGTGTGTAAGTTCCCATGACAAATTAACATTGGAAGTAACATATGCCCATTTGTCCTCCTGCTGATACCCGAATGCAATCGCTCATTTTTTTTCTGATTTCATGAATGGTAATTCGTGACAAAGGCAATGGTGGCAGCACAAATGAAATAGTCTACACGGTTTTGGCCCCTCTGTTGGACAAAATGTATACATAAATAATGGAATTAGCAGCATTTCACCTGAAGTTAACTCAACAACTGATGGGAGGAGGACAAATGTACATGCAACGCAACAAGATCAGCCTTAATTCTATTGAATTGCAGGACAGACTCGAAGGGCTAAATACCCCATGCTACTCCAAATTACTATGTTCCGAAGTGATGATGGTTGCATAGCCGGAGAAAGTAAAGAATCACCTTGGCTAAAGATATATAATTGCACAACTAAAATGCCAATGCCACGTATTTGAACATCAATGTTACAGGAAACAACATGCATTCGGAAACCTATTTTCTGTGGTTAGAAAATGCTTCAAATACTCAGCAGGTCACTGATAACTATTGAAAGAAATATATTTTGAAAATTCAATCCGTGGCCTTTTTGAAGTTGCCTAGCCCGCTGAGCAATTCTCGCATTTATACTGAAGTTATCTCAGGCTTTGCAAAGCGTTTCAAACGCAAAATGGTGATACTGACAACAGGCCAAGGTATGTCACCTGTTGATCCATTGATTCGATGGTGATGTTGACGAACTGCCTTGAGTATAAGTGCTGCAACGCCACGTGGTGCATTCTGAATGTAAACCTTGCCTGTTCTGAAAAAATTGCATCAAGTCCTTCTCACTAATTGAATTAGAGGCTCGGCACGTTGTTCAGAACTCGGCCATTTGACGCAACCGTCTTCCCGTAGAATTTAATTTGCAGGCGCTATCCCCGTATAGTTGTCGAACAGCCTACCAGAGCTAACCGAGCAACTGGACGGAACTTGCAACAGAAGAATTGCTGATCTTTTCCCTCAGTGTTCAGTATCGTGGTGATCACATTTCCTTTGTGGAGTAGAATGCGTGCTTTCTTGTAGGTTTTCTATTATGTCAAACACAAGCTGCCGAGGCTCACAAAGCCAGCGGTTATTGCCATACGCAATTGTCCACAAATTGTGTGCCTTTCCTGAGATCAGTTAAGACTGCACCAGATTAATTTGCTCTTGAAGCATTAGTCGATCAGAGAAGATCAGGTGAGTTTGCTTTCCGAAAGGCCGTAAGTGAACAACGTGCGTTATTAAACTAATCATGATGTGGAAATGCCGGGTTTAGAATGGGGTGAGCACAGTGAGAAGTCGTGCAATACCAGGTTGAAGTCCAACAGGTTTTCCTCGAATCACGAGCTTTCAGAGCACTGCTCCTTCCTCAGGCGAATATTCTTGATGCATTCACCTGAGGAGGAAGCAGTGCTCCGAAAGCGCCTGATTCGAAACAAACCTGTTGGACTTTAACCTGGCATTACAATAATCGACAGTGGATTCGTGGCATCAGTAGACTTTCAATTCCAGAATTGACTTCAATTTAAATTTCTCTGTGTGCTCCGTTGGAACCCGAAACCGTTTCCTCAGAGTATTACTTGATTATCTGAACTCAGTAACAATAGCACGAAGCTACATCCCTAAGTTGATGAACGTAAACCAGATTTCCAGACTTTGAATCAAGAGTATCCTTAATGCCAGCTTTTTTTGGTTATTTTTTGCTCGGACTAAGCGTTTTAATTCAAAATTAGTTTATTCAAGTGACATTGCACCAGCTCCCACGGGCTTTGAACGCATGCAGCCTGGTCTTCAGCCTCGGTCTTGAGATTACGGGGCAAATGAGAAGACCTCTGAGCCACGTTCTGCCTTATGAAATCGTCTTGTTTGCCAATAGTTCATTATGTATTGTACGGATGGCTTAAGTGATAACCGTAGGACGCACAATTACGTCTGAGTTCCCATGGTTACTCACTCTTGCTCAAACGGGATATGATAAGTTATCAAAAGTTTGCACCTCAGATGTGATGTGGTGCCTCGTGGCTGTTCATAGTTACTTCATTGAAGCCTACTTGAGACAATAAGCAATTATTATTATCAGGATTGAACCCTTTTCCTTTCTAAGTGGCTCGGATCTGGGAAGGGATCCCAGATGATATTTCACGAGTTCGACAACCACCATCAACTATCATGAGGGTGAGCGAGGTGGTGAGGGGGGGGGGGGGTGGGGTGAGAGCAAGATTTACGACGCGACCTTTGCTTCAACTATGTCCACTTTAAAGGCACATTTCCAAAGCAGCTCGACTTAATACGGAAAATCGTGACGACATTGTCAGGTTGCAGTTTCCCCAAAATATTCAAATCATTGAAGCACATAGAGAAATGCAGCACAGAACAGGCCATTCAGCCCACGATGTTGTGCCGAACTTTATCCTTCGTTAATCATAGATCATATAATTTTGGACACTAAGGGCAATTTATCATGGCCAATCCACCCAACCTGCTCATATTTGCACTGTGGGAGGAAACCGGAGCACCCGGAAGAAACCCCCGCACACGCAAAGAGGATGTGCAGACCCCACACAGAAAGTGACACAAGCCAAAATCGAACCTGGGACCCAGGAGCTGTGAAGCAATTGTGCTATCCACAATGCTACCGTGCTGCCCTTAAGAACAATTTAATCTACACTCCTTTATTCTACCATAATCCATGTACCTATCCAATAGAAGTTTGAGGGTCCCTAACGTTTCCGACTCAACTAGTTCCACAGGCAGCGCATTTCATGCCGCCACTACTTCTTAGGTAAAGAACCTACCCCTGACATCCCCCGTATATCTTCAATTTACCTTAAATTTATGTCCCCTTGTAATGGTTTGTTCCACCTCTGGAAAATGTCTCTGACCGTCTTCTCTATCTTTTCCCCTGAACATCTTATAAAACCTCTATCAAGTCGCCCTCTCATCCTTCTCCGTTCTAATGAGAAAAGGCCTAGCACCCTCAACCTTTCCTCGTATGACCTACTCTCCATTCCAGGCAACATCCTGGAAAATCTCCTTGCCCCTTTTCCAAAGCTTCCACATCCTTCCTAAAATGAGGTGACCAGAACTGCACACAGTACTCCAAATGTAGCCTTACCAAGGTTTTGTAAAGCTGCATCATCACCTCACAGCTCTTAAATTCAATCCCTCTGCTAATGAACGCTACCACACCATAGGCCGTCTTCACAGCTCTATCCACTTCACCGGCAACTTTCAACGGTCTATTTACATAGACACCAAGAACTCTCTGCTTCTCTACATTGCCAAGAACCCTACTGTTAACCCTGTATTCTGCATTCATATTTGTCCTTCCAGAATGGACAACCTCACACTTGTCAGGGTTAAACTCCATCTGCCACTTCTCATCCCAGCTCTGCATCCTATAATTGTCTCTTTGCAGCCGACAACAGCCCTCTCCACTATCCACAACTCCACCAATCTTCGTATCATCTGCAAAGTTACTAACCCACCCTTCAACTCCCTCATCCAAGGCATTAATGAAAATCAGAAACAGCAGAGGACCCAGAACTGATTCCTGCGGAAGGCGACTAGTAAATGGGATCCAGGCTGAATATTTGCCATCCGCCACCACTCTCTGACTTCTATCGGTTAGCCAGTCAGTTATCCAACTGGACAAATTTACCACTATCCCATGCCTCCTTACTTTCTGCATACGCCTACCATGGGGAACCTTATCAAATGCCTTACTAAAATCCACGTACTCTACATCCACTGCTTTACCTTCATCCACATGCTTGGTCACCTCCTAAAGAAGTCAATAAGACTTGTAAGGCAATCCCTACACCTCACAAATCCGTGCTGACTATATCTAATCAAGCAGTGTGTTTCCAGCTGCTCAGAAACCCTATCCCTTAGTACCGTTTCCATTACTTTGCCTGCCACAGAAGTAAGACTAACTGGCCTGTAATTCCCGGGTTATCCCTATTCCCTTTTTTGAACAGGGGCACGACATTCCCCACTCTCCAATCCCCTGGTACCACCCCTGTTGACAATGAGGACGAAATGATCATTGCCAACTGCTGAGCAATTTCATTTCTTGTTTCCCATATAATCCTTGGATATATCCCGTCAGGCCCGGGAGACTTGTCTATCCTCAAGTTTTTCAAAACGCCCAACACATCTTCCTTCCTAACAGGTATCTCCTCGAGCTTACCAGTCTGTTTCACACTGTCCTCTCCACCAATATGGCCCCTCTCGTTTGTAAATACTGAAGAAAAGTACTCGTTCATGACCTCCCCTATCTCTTCGGACTCAATATACAATCTTCCGCTACTGTCCTTGATCGGACCCACCCTCGCTCTAGTCATTCTCATATTTCTCACATATGTTAAAAAGGGCTTTGTGTTTTGCTTGAGCCTACCCACCAATGATGTTTCATGCCCTCTCTTAGCTCTCCTACTCCCTTTCTTCAGGTCCGTTCTAGCTACCTTGTCACCCTCCAGCGCCGTTTCTGAACCTTGTTTTCTCAGCCTTACGTAAGTCTCCTTCTTCCTCTTAACAACACATTCAACCTCTCTTGTCAACTATGGGTCCTTCACTAGACCATCTCTTCCCTGCCTGACAGGGACACACATATCAAAGACACGCAGTAACTGTTCCTTGAACCATTTCCAGATTTCACTTGTGTCCATCCCTGACAGCCTGTGTTTCCAACTTATGCACTTCAATTATTTTCTGACTGCATTGTATTTCCCTTCCCGAATTGTAAACCTTGCCCTGCTTTACGCACCTATCCCTCTCCATTACGAAAGTGAAAGTCACAGAATTGTGGTCACTACCTCCAAAATGTTCCCCCACTAACAAATCTACCACTTGCCCTGATTAATTACCAAGTACCTAATTCAATGTGGCCTCCCCTCTGGTCGGACAATCTACATACTGGGTTAGAAAAGGTTCCTGGACACACTGCACAACACCACCCCGTCCAAACTATTTCATCTCAAGAGTTTCCACTCAATGTTTGGGAAGTTGAAGTCACCCATGACAACTACGCTGTCACTTCTGCACCTTTCTAAAATCTGTTTCTCAAGCTGTTCCTCCACATCTCTGCTGCTTTTGGGGGGGGGGGGCTATAGAAAACTCCCAAAAAGGTGACTGCTCCTTTCCTATTTCTGACTTCCATCCATACTACCTCTGTAGGCAGCTCCTCCTCGAATTGCATTCCTGCAGCTGCTATACTGTCTCTAATTAATATTGCCACCTTTTACCATCCTCCCTAATCTTGTTGGAACATCTGTACCTGGGACCTCCAACAAACATTTATGCCCCTCTTCTATCCAAGTTTCCGTGATGGCCACCGCATCGTAGTCGCAAGTACTGATCCATGCCTTAAGTTCACCCACCTTATTCCTGATGCTTCTTGCGTTGAAGTACACACTCTTCAACCCATCTGCTTGCCTGCAAGTACTCTCCATTGTCAGTGTTACCTACCCCACTGCGTCTCCACACGCTTCGGCATCCTGAATATCGGCTCCCTTAGTTGCTGGACTACAAATCCGGATCCCATTCCCCTGCCAAATTAGATTAAACCCTCCCGAAGAGTACTAGAAAACCTTCCTCCCAGGATATTGGTGCCCCTCTGGTTCAGATGCAAGCCATCCTGCTTGTACAGTTCCCACCTTCCCCAGAATGCACTCCAATTATCCAAGCACAATTCACTGATCAACGCGATTGTCTGAGTCAAATGCTTTGGCAATGCGCACGAATGCAGTGCAGAATTTTCAAATTCTTGATCCTTGATTGGCATGTCAATATGGGATGTTAAGCCAGAATTCAATAATAGATGCTTCTCAGAATCCTTTAACCATTGGATGAAATCCGACTCGGAAGGCCATGTTTCAGGTTTTCTCTTGGTCTGGGCAAGGTGAATATACTTTGGTATTTTGCGCAGCATTGTTTATCTCCATTCCAAAAAAAATATTGATGCAAGTTAAACTTTTCTTATTCTGAGGTGCTACGTGGTGTACTGACGAAGGAAGATGGGACTTAGGTTGCATCATTAAATGAAATATTGTACTGTGGTAAAGGAAAATCAGATTTGGAGGCCTCTATTTTAAGATTGGCTAAATATTACTATGGTGAGAACTGGCGCTGACATCGAACGGAAGAGAGCAGCGAAGCGTTTGCTTATGCCACTGTTTCTCAGATGCCTTTTGTTTAGTGAGCAAAGGGATCTTCAAATGCAGTGCCTCAGTCAGAAATGTTGCTGGCCCCAGAAATATCCATACATGTGGGCGGACGGCCTTCAAGAATATTTACCAAAAGTGAGGATGATTAAGTGGAGACGGTCACTTTTACAGTGATACCCACTTCGCAAATCGCCAGCCATAGTGCCGCTTGTCACATCGGCACTCGTGAAGGTTGAATTTACTGAGGTTTTCGTTCGACATTTTTTGTGCTGCATTATTGTCGTTTGATCTTGTCTGCTTCCTGCTCAAGTATCTGCCAAGTAACAAAGCACCTTATCACCACAACAACTTGTTCCGGCGGGGACGTGTATTCAGACATGTCGGGCAGGGTCTCCGGTCTCCGATCAACATGTTACTAGACGGCGCGCCGTTCCCTGGAGACTTGTCATTGAAATCTCCCATTTAGGCTATATCATTCCGGCGGGAACCCCTCCGGCAGGGGTGTGCTGCCGGAGCGAAAATAACCCGCAATGGTAGTCTTTCACCACCCGTTCTGCGGCTGAGGACTTTATGGACCGCAAGTTGTCTAAAACTTCCGCCCTGCGATGTCGACATTGCTTTCCTCCCAAAGAAAATAGATCTCCTGCCATTATTGAAGTCAGTTTTCAAACGCACGTTCCTTTCCAGGTCATGCCGACTCTGAACACGGTGAAGACCGAGATGTGTATGTGGCGGGAGACAAGACGAAGTCCGAAGTTTTATGGGTTATTATTCAGGAAGCCATTCGTGTTCTCTTTTTCTGTAAAAAAAAACGTTTTCTAAATGGGACCTACGTTCTAGTGATTGATACGCAGCAGGCTGCATCCAATTCTAATGTACGGCATTGGGGACCCACGCGAAGGAAAGTTCGGGAACGTAATGTTAGAAAGTCAAATTAATAGAAAATTAACCACGGGTGAAATATAATTAGTAGGGTTAAGTCTAGGTCACAATACTTGTATCTATCTCAATAAACATATGTTCACGCATTTTTGAACTGCTTCGATCCTCTGCCCCAACGGTGTTGGCGATGGGCTGGCATGGATTCAGAAGGTGAGCCAAGTAGATTATGCCGGTGGTGCTGGGCACAGGTGTTGTAGGAGGACAGAGGCCAGGGCCCCTGTGTATTCTGAAGCGACCTCCGGGGTCGCACTCGGAGGCGGCAGGGGATGCAACCAGGTCTGTAGGGGTGCCGTGTGTTATGGTCTATCCGATGAGTGACTCAGCCCTTCATAACGCTCCGCTACCCAAACCCATCGACTCCCGGTCACCGTCTCCCCGTTGCCCCCGTCCCTACTACGGAACCCGACCCCAACCAACCACGCCAGGGGTTGGATGGGACCGGGAGATGGAATTCCCGGCATGTCTGCAGGGACCACACCAGATCAGGAGTCAGACATTTTTAAACGATGTAGAGAATCAGAGCTCATCGCGGAGCAGATAGTCACCAACTACCATCTCAGTTTTTCAAGCTGATTCTAGGGAACTCTGGGCCATAGTCCAGCAGGTTTTAACCCCAGCAGAGTACCGCAGTCACCTCAGCAACTTGAATTATGCTAGCCACGCCGCACATCAGCAAGCCCATGCCTTTGACGATTATAGCCCATAAACATCGCTGCTATCTGATACCTCAAAACTATAAAGACTGAGGAGCCAGAGACATTTCTGGAACGCTTTAATGAAATCTCCTGTGGGCATTCAGCCCACTTGCTGTACCAAAATGGTCCGAATTCCCCTCAATATTGTGCTATGTTAATGCATAGCTTACCACCTTCCGTTGCCACTGCCGTGAAATGTAATAATATGAATTGGACAGAGAACGACCCTTCCCAGATGGCTCAGGCAGTCAGATTTTAGTGGAAGGAGGGTGTAGGAGGGATGTAGGCTCAGTTACAAGGTTTAAGACTGAGTATGTGATGAAAAAGGATAATCTGAGACACCAACCAGCGGCAGATACAGTGGCTTACCAGCTGGAAACCCAATATTGTGACCTTGGGTGGGTGGATCAACACGGGGGAGGATATCAAACCCACTCAAATGGACCCACAGCCCCTCTTTATGGCCCATCGTATGCACCAACAGCTTTACAACTGCCGCCCCCTCTGAGGGGCCATTGGTCTACTGGGAAAAGAGGACGGGGCGGATATAGAGGGAACAATGCATTTTTTAATTGTGGCCGCACAGATCACTGGCATCAGGAATGCCCCTTTAAAAGAGGGGTAGCAGAAGGAGACTACCCGTCGCAAATGAGGGGGTACCCACCATGGTGAGGACAGACGAGGTACACGGATTTCTCCCAGAGAAACCCTTTCCCAACACAAGATTGACTAGCTAATTTAGTCATAAGGACTCTCCAATCGGACAGGGAACCTATTATCTTTCTGCAGATAGAAGATCGACATTACCCATTTGTAATCGACACTGGAGCAGCCTTGTCTTCGGTGCAATCAGAACCTCGGCTACCACTATCCGACCACACACGGCGTTTCTCGGGTTTCAAGGACAGGTGTGTGAGTCTCCTATTTCTGAACGTGTGACAGTCCCTTATGAGAATAAGTCTACAGATCATCAGTTTGTCGTGACTACTGGATTGGACTGTAACTTGTTGGCCCGAGATTTACTGTGCATCTTCCAGCTACAGCTGGAGTGTGGAGACGAAGGGGTAACGGTCAAATCATGGAGGATGAGACAACAGTGCTATATTTCTATCACACCCCAGTGTTGGACGTTAGACATTGAACATTCACTGCACCACATTATCCTAGCCTATGACAGAACCGGGCAGAACAGGGAGTTGGAGGACAAATACCGGCTGTTAATTGGGACCGAATGGCCAGTCAAGTTTACAGCCACAGTCACGGGAAAAGAAGGTATAGACGATTTTGTTACAATACCACCACATTTATGGCCACAGTCAGCTTCTGTAGGCCCTCATATTACACGTCACGCCCACGACCAGTACCATGCAAAGGATCTGGGGCCTATGGTAAGGAGGGCAGTGGATTATTCAGATACAACAGAGTGCGCACTTCAAGTCATGATAGACGGCACGTCCATAAAATATTTTGAGGTCCGTGAAACGATTAACACTCGACGTCAGCATCACCTGGGACGTGACGTTTTGGAATATGTCAACCCACAGGTCTGGGCAGAATACCCATCACAAGTGGGTCAGGCAAATGTTACACCCATTA
The DNA here is from genome assembly GCF_902713615.1 of Scyliorhinus canicula. NCBI lineage: Eukaryota > Metazoa > Chordata > Chondrichthyes > Carcharhiniformes > Scyliorhinidae > Scyliorhinus > Scyliorhinus canicula. The sequence goes on from NC_052157.1 coordinate 93,972,629, forward strand.
AGTTAACGATTAAGCACCATGTAACGCTGCCTTCCATTCTAAAATACCCCCTGAAACCCCAAGCTGCCCCGTCTACAGACAAATTAATCCGAGAGCTATTGAAACAGGATATTCTTGTCCCTTCCCAATCAGAATGTAACACCCCATACTTGCAGTGCCCAAGCCAGGCAAACCAGACAAGTACCGGTTAGTACAGGATTTACGTTCAATCAATGCCGTCGCACAGCCGTTACATGCTCTTGTCCCTAATCCTGCCAACATACTGGCTCATATTGCAGCTCGAGCCCAGGTCCTCGCCATAGTTGACCTCCAGCACGCTTTCTTTGCCGTTTCACTCGCATATGAAAGCCAATATTTGTTAGCCTTCACTTACAATGGACAGCAGTATACCTGGGCCCGACTGCATCAGGGATTCGTCAACGCACCTTCTCTCTTCTCCAGATGTCTTCAGACCCAACTCCAGGCCTTGACATTCGAGCATGGTTCCACTACAGTGCAGTAAGTAGGTGACCTATTGGTGGCGAATACCGACGATCCTAGTAACAGGGATGATGTGATCCAGTTATTAAACCACCTATCCTGGTTGGGTAACGTAGTTTCACAATCAAAGGTCCTGGTGGCTCAGACAAAGGTCAAGTTCTAAGGCGTTTTTCTTCCAGCCACAGACAGAAGTCTCGAATCCAGTAGGATTGAACCTATGACGCTCGATCTGCAGGTAGACAGAGTCACTAGTCGGTGAACCTGTAGGTGTTCAGATTGTCACATGTGCTATGGTCCTGGGGCTGCCAGGGCCCCATGTCCTTCCTGTCCTAGGCCTCATCCGCATTGCACTATTCTGACGAGGCCTCGCATTCATTCTCCTCATATAGTATTTCCCCCCACTTTTGGGTGACGATCCAATTGGCCACCATGATCTGGGAGGCCATTCTAGCGTGATACTGTTGTCGACCGTCTACGCCTCACGGAACCACATATTGTACAATCTGATACATCGCTCAACCACGCTGCTCGTCGCAGCATTTGCATTGTGAGTGTCGTTCTTCACGTTGGTCTGTAGCTGACTGATAAGCGTAGTGAACAACGATTGAAGCAGTTAACCGCTGTCATCCAGGAGAGAACCCATCACCCTGCGGAATCGTTCTCACTGTGTCGGGCACCCTCAAGTGCTCGAGGATGAAAGCATTGTGCTGCCCCAGTATCGCGTAATGTGCAGCCAAACGTAATACGCCAGCTGTACATTCAGTGAGTGAAATCCCATTCAGCTTTTTTAAGGACACGCCCTCATGCAAGGGGTTCTTGTCAGGAGACAGGCATCCCATCGGTCACCACTTGACTTGACGTATCCAGGCAACGGCAGACACTCACGCTGCATGGATACCTTGGTGGGCTCGGTCCGTATCCAAATTGATGTATTTTGCATGAGGGCAATAAGGGATGCTGTAAAGGCATTGATGCACCTGTGCACGGAGGTGTGGAAAATCCCAACCGTTCCTTGTAGAGAGCCAGGAAGAACACGGTTGAAGTATAGGGCGACCATCGCCTTGACAGATCGCGGGGGTGGCAGGCCTCTTCTGAAGCCCATGTTGCCAGATCCGGCATGATCCGGCACAGACGTTTCACGGTCTCTGTACACAGCCACAATCATCAGGGGCACTCTCGGTCATCAGGTTCACCTGATGCTATTGCTATTGATACAGACGAAGCCTGAGGCGATACTTCTGTCCCTCCTCCACCACGACCTGTTTGATAGCCGGCCCTCCATCTTCACCATCTGGCTCAAGCCCATTTGGCTTAGGCACCTCTTGTGAGGAATTGCCCCTCGCAGTTCCTATTCATGCAGCCACAGTGCTTCCACGAGGCAGATACGAACAACACCCGGCTCGATACCAAGTCCGTTCTCTGCTTAAGATAAAGGGCGGACATGTTAGCACGGTGAATACTCCAGTGCCTTCCCAGGTCCATGGGGCCCAACGGTGGCCCTCACCTGCACTTCAACCGCTGTGAACGCATACCAACCCCACACCCAGCTGCTGACGACACGTCGCCCTCTGCACGGCACACCGGGCCCTCCCCGTGTCTGGCACTGGTGAATGTTTGTCCAACCCCCCCCCCCCCCACACACACACACACACACCCATCGGCGCAGGCAGGGGAACGGAGGCTGGTGCTATCTTTTCTAGCAGTATGTTCTATGGCCCAGGTCTCGGTCCTCCTGAGGGGTATACTTTGGGTGGGTCGTGTGCTACCCCGCCAGATGTATGTCGCCAGCTTGTGCGGGGGGGGGAGGGTGCGGGAGGGCGGCTGGATGTGGCTTGTGAGTGCCCTGCACCAACCACTATCGCCATGCCTGAATGCAAGTGTGCGGGCATGGCCCACGGCTAGAGTACCGCCAGGGTATGTCAACCTTTAACGATCGTATGTGCTATGTGACGTGAGTCATTTGCGCGGTGTACCAGCTTTCTTTATTTGTCTCGGGCAGGAAGTTTTGATTAGCGACACAGTTGACAGGCAGGGTTAGCTGTGAGCCGAAGGTTCCGTGAGATGGGTTAGCTGAGTGTGTTACTGAGTGTCGTCTGCACTGTGAGGGACACTGTGCCTGGGAGGTTGTCGATGCCCACAGCATATGTTTTCGCCAGTCTAGGAGCACACTGCGCAACGTCCAGCAACCCCCCCCCCCCCCCCCACTATTTAGGCTAATATCGAGGCGCTAATTAATGGTGTTCCTTTGTACTCCTGACATCAATCTCAATTTTCAACTGGCTTGCGATTGCAGCGTCGCTGCCCCACATGTTTCCGGAACTGTCCAGGATTAGTAAACACTTCGACCCCGACGTCTGTGATGAATCCGTCCTTGCTAACTTAATTGGCGCGCGAAATTCTTTCATTGTTACGATTTACTTTTCCCACCAGTCGCACCACCGCTACGTGCAGATTCCGGGTGCGTGGTGTGGCATCAATGATAAATCTCACTGATTAGTGGTGGGATTGTCGAATCCGACACCTGGCGAAAAGTGTTCCGCTGAAGGTGGGGGAACAAAATAACTTTCCTAAGTACTTCTTGACTACAATTTGCATCTTATTTATAACACTGTGAATTGAAATACATGCACACGGAGCCCAATCAGGAGCCTATTATTTGCACCACTCAATCTGCCCACAGCACATAAATTATTGGGTTGGACTTTGCAATCGTCCAGCCGCGTTGTTCCATGCGACACACATTTGCTGAGAGCAGGTATTCTCTGAGCACAACTAGCCAGTGAGATTTTCCAATCAAGGCATAGCACGCCACTAGAAACCCATGGCCAGTCGTTGGTTTCCAGCGGGAGAAGAGAACCACTACGGTCGGAAATATTTGGTCATTATGTCCTAGTCTTGTGCAATAACTATCTCGAACTAATTCATTTATATTAATATCCCTCTGTTATCTTGGCCGGAATTATCCAGTCTTTGGTATTCCTGCAGCCCACATCGATGGATTCCGGGGCTCGTGGTGTGTTTTATATGGGTAATCCCATTGACAGGCTACGGGGAAAATGAATATCCCCGCAAACCACACATAGCAGAGAACCATGCTGCTTGGGGACTGGAGAATCCCGCCAATTATGTATTTGTTCCCATGCCTCTGCCTAATTAGCTTAATTAGAGCAGCACGGTAGCATCGTGGCTAGTACTGTGTCTCCACAGCGCCAGGGTCCCAGGCTCGATTCACTGCTGGGTCACTCTCTGTGCCGAGTCTGAACGTTCTCCTCGTGTCTGCAGGGGTTTCCTCCGGGTGCTTCGGTGGCCTCCCACAGTCCAAACACGTGCAGCTTAGATAGATTGGCCATCCAGAGTTTCCCTTAGTGTTGAAAAAAGTTAGGAGGTGTTATTGGGTTCGGGGGGGGGAGGGTGAAAGTGAGGGCTTAAGTGGGTCGCTGCAGACTGGATGGGCCGAATGGCCTCCTTCTGCACTTTATGATATATGATCTCTATGAGCTCTATGATTAATTGTCCCGAATGGCGCTACCAAAATTCCAGTCAGGAAGGCACTTCTTGTTTTAAGGTGCAAATTGCCCGCAGTGGCTTCTTTTGTTAAACGACTACTAAACACTTTTCCCTGCACTATCTTTTCCTCCGTGGGTTCGTCTGATTTCTCCTCCTGTTTAGATACTCACTGTCGCATGGGGAGGGATATAACGCAGAGGATACAGATTGTGTTCTGCTACATCTTAGGCCAAGATTCGTTGATACCTGTCCGCATTGCTACTGCCGTCAGCGAGGAAGGAGAGTTTGGCGCTCAGCCAGATCTCCCATTCGCTGCAGCTGAACCAGGGAGCACAAGTGCCACGTGCGGAGGGACAATCACCCTCTTAATTTACTGCATTCACTGTGTACTATGAATATTTGCTGTTCCAATGCCCGCTCATGGTTCTGTTCGACAGCTCATTGACAGACTAGACCCTGCTACTGCAACGAAACCAAGTTATATTGGATTCACATCTGTAGCCACATTGATCCGCACCGATTTCCATAAAAATCAAATTCTGAATTATTCAGCCGTTCAATGACAGCGGCATTATTTTGTTGTGCTAAGAGAACTCCCCTGCCCGCTGTCTGTTTGCGGCTAGGGTGGCTTACTACCCATTGGCAAGAGGCGGTTGTGGAGAGTCCCGTCGCCAGTGCATGGCGCACCCATATTAACTTTCCCCACCAGCAGAGGTACAAGGACGGAGTCTTAAAATAGAATGCAGCCCCGAGTCACATATCACTCATCGCCCCGTCTTCCGTCTAAACATAGTCCCGCAATACAACCCCCTCCTCCTCCCACGAGGCAGAACGTGGCTTGGCTCCACCTGCTTTCTACAGAGAAACCTAGGTCCCATTAATATTCGTAACTGAATATTGGTGGGATGAAAGGATGCATTCAAGAGGCATACCAAATTACCTGTCGGCTCCGTTACGAATACCATGAAATACCTCAATCTATCATGCCATTCAAAGTCTGACGTTTGTGTGTAACTACATATATCAATGTGTTGTCCGTGAAAATCGTAACCTCACGATATACAGTGACGACGTAATTTGTTGCTCGATTCTGCAAAGCAGAACCAAGCTTCAGCACCTTATGGCATTCCCTGCACGACAGCTCTCATGGACAGGAGAAGCGCCTGTCATCCCCAAAGTCTAAAGAAGTCAGAGCAGCTCAGCAATTTTCAATCACAGTAATTAACCGCACTGCTGTTAATAAATCATTAACGGGCTGAGGAAACTTAATGATACTGACATACCCTCCTGCCATTCACAAACCTTGCGGACATCAACAATCCTCAATCTATTATTGTAATCATAACCCTCGCATATAGAGCGATAAAATATTATTTGTCAGCAACATGTTGAATATTATTATTGCTCATTATTTTATCATTTTAAACTCAAACGTGTCTGGATGCAGTTACCAACCAGCAATAATTCCCAAACATTCACCCGGCAAATGCATTGTTTATTCAAGAAGGTATTCATGCAATATTAAGAAACTGTATTACTGCAGATGATGTGGAATCTGTCTCCGTCGAATTAAGAAGCATTAAGGGCAAATAACATTTGTAGGGGTGCAATACAGTCACTAAATTGTAACGGCAATGTTGGGAATAGCATTAGACAGGAAATCTGGGATCCATGTCATAAAGTAACATCTGTAATTGTAAACGATGTAATTTTCTTAGAATTGTGTGACGCAAAGTAACAACTGTGAAAAAGAGGATGAATTTCTGGAGTGTATACGGCATGGTTTCTTTTTTGAATCAGAACGTTGAGGAACCAAGAAGGGAACAGGCTATCTTGAATTGGATCAGGCAGCTATCCAGTTGTGAGAGAACCATTGGGGATGAGTGACCACATATATTAGAATTCTTTATCAAGGTGAATAGTGAGGGAAATGATTCTGAAATCAATGTCCTGGACCTCAAGAAAGGTAACTGCGATAGTATGACGAATGAGCCGGCCACGTCGTACTGGGACACATTGCTGAAAGAAAGGACAGCGGATAGGTAATGACAGGCATTCAAAAATGAAACGGTGAACTCCAAAAGTTGTTTATACCTTTTTGGTGCAAGAGGAGAAAGGTAACTGTAACGGCAGCATGGTGGCGCAGTGGTTAGTATTAGCCTCACGACAGAAGATTAAGACCATAAGACCACAAAACATAGGAGACGAATTAGGTCACTTGGCCCATCGAGCCTGCTCCGCCATTCAATCATGTCTGATACGTTTCTCATCCCCATTCTCCTGATTTCTCCCCATTACCCCTGATCCCCTTATTAATCAAGAACCTATCTATCTCTGCATTAAAGACAATCAGTGAATTGGCCTCCGCAGCCTTCTGGGACAAAGAGTTCCACAGATTCACCACCCTCTGGCTTTAAAAAAAAATCTTCTTCATCTCTGTTTTAAAGGATCGTCCCTTTAATCAGGGATGGTGTCCTTTGGTTCACGTTTTTCCTCCAACTTGGTTGCCAGGTTTGATACCGGCTCTGGGTTATTGTCTGTGTGGAATTTGCACATTCTTCCCGTGTTTGCGTGGGTTTTGCCCCCACAACCCAAACATCATTTACCCTGGGCAGGAGGGTAGCATGGTGGTTAGCATAAATGCTTCACAGCTCCAGGGTCCCAGGCTGGGTCACTGTCTGTGTGGAGTCTGCACGTCCTCCCCCTGTGTGCGTGGGTTTCCTCCGGGTGCTCCGGTTTCCTTCCACAGTCCAAAGATGTGCGGGTTAGGTGGATTGGCCATGCTAAATTGCCCGTAGTGTCCTAAAAAAGTAAGGTTAATGGGGGGGGGAGGGTTGTTGGGTTACGGGTATAGGGTGGATACGTGGGTTTGAGTAGGGTGATCATGGCTCGGCACAACATTGAGGGCCGAAGGGCCTGTCCTGTGCTGTATTGTTCTATGTTCTATCTGCAGATAGGTGGATTGGCCAGGCTTTATTCCCCTTAATTGGAAAACAAATTGTGTACTCTCAAATTAGAAAAGAAATGAAAGGTAACTCAAGTCCAACCATGGCTGACAAGGACATTCAGAGATAGTATTAACTTCAAAGAAGAGGCATACAAATTAGCGAGTAAAGAACAATCCTGAAGATTGGGAGCAGATAAAAAAGAACAACAAATAAAGAGCAAGGGACTGATTAAGAAGTGGAAAATTAAATTTCATATAAACAAGGGGGGGGACCATAAACACTGACTGTAAATGATTCACTAGGTATACTCAGAGAAAACTGACAAATAAAAACGAATTTCGGCACCTTCCAGGCATATACGGAGGAATTCATAACAGCGAACATATAAATGGACAAGGAACAGAATTCGTACTTTGCTTCTGTGTTCATAAAGGACGATATCAATAAAGTACCGATAGTTGTGATAAGCACAGATGTTACTCAGATTCTGAAGGAAATTAGTATTAGTAAATACATTGTTTTTGGGAAATTACTGGGATTGAAGGAGGACAAATCGCCAGGGACTGTGATCTTTATTATAGAGTACTTAAGGAAGTGACCCGGGAAATAGTAGATACATTGGTGTCCATTTGTGAAAATTATTTCGACTCTGGAATGTTTCAAACAGATTGGAGTGCAGCAACTGTCACCCAACTATTCAAGAAACAATTTTGAGAGAAAACAGGGAACGATAGACCAGTACGCCTAACGTCTGTCGTAGGGAAGTTGCAGATGTCGATTATGAAGGATTTCAAACTCAGCATTTGGAACGCAAAAGCATTGAGTCAAAGTCGGCTTGAAATTCGGAAGCAAAATCAAGCTTAACAAATCTACTTAAATTCTTCGAAATAAAATAAATAAATAATAACCTTTATTGTCTCAAGTAGTATGACATCAGCACTGCAATTAAGTCACTGTGAAAAGCCCCTAATCGTCACAATGCGCTGCCTCTTCGGTTCGACAGAGGGAGAATTCAGAATACCCAAATTACCGACGAAGTACGTCTTTCGGGACTTTCTGGGAGGAAACCGGAGTACCCATTCGAATCCCACACGACACAGCGAGAACGTGCAGACTCAGCACAGACAGTGGCCCAAACCGGGAATCGTACCTCCGACACTGGAGCAGTGAAGAAGCAGTGCTGGTGTAACGAGTAGAGATCACCGCGGATGAATGTGGTTTACTTATACATCTAGAACGCTTTCGTGAAGTCTCAAATCACAGATTAATACGTGAAGTAAAAACGCATGGAATTATGTTCGCGTCTTGCGATGGATAGACAGCTGGTTAGGAGACACGAAGCAAAACGTTGGAATAAATGATCTGTTCCTGATTGGCAGGTCGTGACTAGTGGCCTCCCGCATGGATATATGCTCGGGCATAAACACATAATATTTTAATAAATTGGGCGAAGGAACTAAATATATTATCTCAAAATTTGCAGTGATACGATGTTGGGTATGAGGATGAGCCGTGTGAAAGACGCAAAAATGCCTCCGCGGGATTTGGACAAGGTGAGTGATTGGGCACATGCATGACTCATGCATTATAATGTGGATAAATATGAGGTTATTCGTTCTGCAGCAAAAATAGGAAGGCAGATTATAATGTGAATAGATGTGATCTGTGAGAGATGGATACTCAGAAAGATATTGATGTCCCCATGCACCAGTCGCTGAAAGTAAGCGTTCAGGCAGTAAAGAAGGCAAATGGTATGTTGGCCTTCAGAGCGAGAAAATTAGATTAAAGGGTTCGAGGTGTTTTACTGCAATTCTGTAGGGCATTGGTGGGGGACACCTGGAGTATTGTCTGCAGTTTTCGCGACTCTTACTTGAGGAAGGATATTGTTGCTATGGATGGAGTGCAACGAAGGTTTGCCATGTTGATTCCTGGGATGGCAGGACTGTCACAAGAGGAGAGACTTAATCGGTTACAGTTACATTCATTGGAGTTTGGAAGAATGATTGGATATTTCATAGAAATCTATAAAATTCGAATAGGATTAGGCAGGGTCGATTCAGAAATTATCCCGATGGTGAGGGAGGCCAGAACGCAGGATCGTAGTTTGAGAATAAGGGGTAAAGCTTTGAGAAGTGAGGTGAGGAGATAGTTCTTCACCCAGACAGTGCAGAATCTGTAGCATTCGCTACCGCACTAAGTAGTTCAAAACCAAACATTGTGCAACTTCAAGAAGTAATTTGAATTAGCTCTTTAGGCTAAGCGTTTTACGAGATATGGGGAAGGACGGATCAGAATGCCAACGTTTATGATCGACCATGATGATAATGAATGGTGGTGTCGGGCCGAACGGCAGATTGGGCTCTGATGCTTGGATTTGCTATGTTTCTATGACGTCATTGTGATCATACAGCTATATTTCTTTTTTTAAGAGCAACTCTTATCCCGCAGATTTTATATTCGTGCAGCGCCATACACCTTGACATCTTATTTTATGGTGGCCCTTGGGCTCGGTCACCGAGAGTCATTGATGATTAGAGCATGGATGCTACCAGGATTTGATGGTGTGAGTTCTAAGGAGAGGAGGAAACAAGCTCTACTGTCCAGCTTGTCCATGCCGCCCAGTTTTTATCACTAACCCGCTCCCACTTACCCGCATTTGGCCAGATTCCTCTATACATACCCTGGCCATGAACTGTCTAATTGTTGTTTAAAGGAAAAACAGTGTACCCACCTGTACCACTGCCTCTGGCAGCGCGCTTCAGATTCTCACCACCCTCTGTGTGAAAACATTTCCCCTCTGATGTCAACTAAATATCCCGCCTCTCAGCTTAAACGTATGCACTCGAGTTCTGGACTCCCTGATCTTTGGTAAAATATGTTGATTATCTCCCGTATCTATGCCGCTCAATATTTTATGGACCTATATAAGATAAGCCCTAAGCCCCCTGCCCTCCAAGGTACAAAGTCCCAGACTACTCAGTCTCTCCTTATAACTCAGACTATCACGTCCTGTCAGGATCCTCGAAAATATCTTCTGAACTCATTCTAGTTGAACAATTTCCTTCCTATAATAGACTAAACAGAAACGAACACATTATTCCATTTGTGGCCTGGCCAAAGTCTTGGAAAACGTCAACAAGACGGCCAAAATTCTGTATTCAATATTCTGACCGATAGAACCCATCATGTTGAATGTTGCCTTCACCACCCTGTCCATCTGCGACTCCACCTTCAAGGACCTGTGAGCCTGTACCCCTAGGTCTCTTTATTCTGTAACTCTCCCCAACTCCCTACCATAAACTGAGCAGGTCCTGCCCTGATTCGATATACCAAAATTTAGTGCCTCACAGTTATCAAAATTAAACTCCATCTGCCATTCATCAGCCCACTAGCCCTATTGATCAAGCTCCTGTTGCACTCTTATGTCACGTTCTTCATTATCTACTATGCCACCAATCTTGGTGTCATCGGCCGGCTTACGAACCATACCTCCTGCATTCTGAACGAAATCGTTAATATTTATAACAAGTAACAGAGGACCCAGCAACGATCCCTGAGGCACACCGCTGGCCACAGCCGTCCAGTTTGAAAAGCAAACCTCTACAAACACTCTTTGGCTTTGGTCGCCAAGCCAATTTTGTATCCAATTGGCTACCTCGCCCTGGATTCCGTGAGATTTAATCTTTTGCAACAATCTACCACGTGGTAAAGTGTCAAAGGCCTTGCTAAAGGCCATGCAGACAACGTCGACTTCATTTCCCTTATCTAACTTCTGAGTTACCCCTTCAATAAACTCAATCTAATTCGTGAGACATGACCTTCCCCTTACAAAGCTATGCTGACTTTCCCCAGCTGTCTCTTGTTGTCGATTATTCAAATATCTCAGCGAGGGGGTCCGGCAATTTCCTCCCCAGCCTCCCACAACATCCATATATTAGAACAGCACGATAGCATTCTGGATAGCACAATTTATTCACAGCTCCTGTGTCCCAGGTTCGATTCCCAGCTTGGGTTTCTGTCTGTGCAGAGCCTGTACGTTCTCCCGTGTTCGCGTGGATTTCCTCCGGGTGCTCTGGTTTCCTCCCCCAGTCGAAAGATGTGCAGGTTAGGCGGATTGGCCAAGCTAAATTGCCCTTAGTGTCCAAAATTGCCCATAGTGTTGTGTGGGATTACTGGGTTATGGAGAAAGGGTGGATCTGGGTAGGTTGCACTTACCAAAAGCCTGTGCAGACACGATGGGCCGAATGGCCTCCTTATGTACTCTAAATTCTATGATTCTATGATTTCATCATGTCCCAGGAATGTATCTATCTTGATGCGCTTTCATACCTCGTGCACATCCTTCTTTGTAATATATACAATCCTCAAGCCATCACATTTATTTCCCCAATTTCCTTAACATTCGTGCTTTTCTGAACAGCGAATACAGACGAGAAATATTTATTTATTTATTTAATATGTGCATGATCCCTTGTGGATCTGCACATGGACGAACTTGATTATCCTGAAGTGGCCTACACTCTCTGCAGTCACACGTCTACCCTTTATTTAAATGTCTTTGGATTTTCCTTTGAGTTATCTGCAAAGAAAATCTCATTTCACATTTTGCCCACCTAATTTGGCTCTTAGCTCTACACCGACAATTCCTGTACACTTAAAAGAATCAACTTGATCCCATCTGCCTATGCATTGAAAATTCCTACTACTTTCTTTTGGCCATGGCCTCAATATCCCGAGTCACCCAATGTTCCGTCCTTCTACCAGCCTGTGTCACTCCAAGACAAATGTGCTCACTCCAACCCTAGCTAACACATTTTTGAAAGACTCCCACTTTTCAGCTGCCCTCGTGCCTGCAAAAAGGCAGCCCCAATGAACTTTTGAAATTTCCCGCCGAATACCCTCGAAATTGCCCCTGCCCCAATTTAGAATGATCCACTTTCACTGGCTACGGTCCGACTTCGGTGACCATTTCACTGATTGGCTTCAGTTGCTCCAGTAGTGGTTATTTACAAATTTCAGTCAAGTAACCGGTGCAAATTCAGGTCCGAACAAAGGACTGTGCCGCATATACCTGGCATACGAAGGATAGATAGATAGAGATAGAGAAATAAAGCACAGAACAGGCCCTTCGGCCCACAATGTTGCGCCGAACTTTTGTCCTAGGTTAATCATAGAATTTTGGACAATTGTTCATGGCCAATCCACCCAACCTGCACATCTTTGGACTGTGGGAGGAAATCAGAGTACCCGGAGGAAACCCACGCAGTCACGGGGAGGATGTGCAGACTCCACACAGACAGTGACCCAAGTCAAAATCGAACTTGGGACCCTGGAGCTGTGAAGCAATTGTGCTATCCACAATGCTACCGTGCTGCCCTTAAGAAGTTAACCTACACTCCATTATTCTACCCTAATCCATGTCCCTATCCAATAGCCGCTTGAAGGTCCCTAACGTTTCCGACTCAACTACTTCCACTGGCAGTGCATTCCATGCCCTCACTACTCTCTGGGTAAAGAACCTACCTCTGATATCCCCTCTATGTCTTCCACCATTTATCTTAAATTTATGTCCCCTTGTAATGGTGTGTTCCACCTGGGTAAAAAGTCTCTGACTGTCTACTCTATCTATTCCCCTATTCGTCTTATAAACCTCTATCAAGTCGCCCCTCATCCTTCTCCGTTCTAATGAGAAAAGGCCTAGCACCCTCAACCTTTCCTCGTATGACCTACTCTCCATTCCAGGCAACATCCTGGTAAATCTCCTTTGCACCTTTTCCAAAGCCTCCACATCCTTCCTAAAATGAGGCGACCAGAACTGCACACAGTACTCCAAATGTGGCCTGGCCAAGGTTTTGTAAAGCTGCATCATCACCTCACGGCTCTTAAATTCAATCCGTCTGCGAATGAACTCGAGCACACCATAGGCCTTCTTCACAGCTCTATCCACATGAGTGGCAACTTTCAAAGATCTATGGACATAGACCCCAAGATCTCTGTGCTCCTCCACATTGCCAAGAACCCTACCGTTAACCCTGTATTCAGCATTCATATTTGTCCTTCCAAAATTGACAACCTCACACTTGTCAGGTTTAAACTCCATCTGTCACTTCTCAGCCTAGCTCTGCATTCTATCTATGTCTCTTTGAAGCCGACAACAGCTCTCCTCACTATCCACAACTCCATCAATCTTCGTATCATCTGCAAATTTACTGACCCACCCTTCAACTCCCTCACAAACAGCAGAGGACCCAGAACTGACGCCTGCGGGAATTTCGGGATTCTTGGTTGTGCGTACATTTATGAAAAACTGGTCATCCAGTACAATGTAACTGTGACATTTGAAACGTATTGTGCTAGTACATATTGTTCATGCAGCCTTGTGCAGAATAAAGACAATTACATATTTGGGCTACTAATGGAATTTCCGTGATTAGACACACTATGTTGATTGTCTAGTGCAGCAACAGCATCATGGGACAATTAGAATGAACAACATGGATGAATTATCGGAATCACTCATAGAATCATATAATTTACATATAGAAATAGGCCACTCAGCCCATCGACAATACACCGGCTCCTGGAAGAGCACCCATCCTACGCCCACACCTCCAGCCTATCCCCGTAACCCAGTACCCCACCTAACATTTGGACTTGATGGGGCAATTTAGCGTCACCAATCTGATGTGTTGAGTAAGCTGGGTCTACGAGGACTGCGTTAAATGTAGCAATGAGAGAGACAGGCTTCCAACCCTTTAAGAAATGGAACTCTATTTATTGAACTCTGAACTATCATACATAATTTAACTGTGGGTTGATAATATACTGAGTTGATTGGAGAACTGAGGCTAACCTGAACAGACTATCTTACTACCACAATGTGGATGTTCTAGTTGTTGCTCACGGGCTCTGACTGTCTCAGAGTCTGCATCCCAAGAGAGCGGGAAAACTAGTGCCCTCTGGCTTTATAGTGGCCGTGTCCTGTCTGGCGATTGGCTGTGTGTTCATTGGTCATCCTGTGTGTCAATCAATGCCTGTCTGTGCAACATTACATACTTTTGTGTATGTTATGACATCTCTGCTCTTTTACAAAATGTGTATAGGTCAATGAATATTGAGTGTGTGTCAGAGCATGATGATATACAAGGTGTGTGAGCGTATTTACATGAGTAGGAGCCTGGCTATATACAATGTACGTGAACGTATTTACATGGGAAGGTGTCTAGTGCAGACAGAGGGCATACAACAAACTAGAAAAAAATCAATATGTACAGATGTGTAAACGGATCACAAGGCAATGCAACATTCAGTGTATAAGTTCAGTCTCTGTGGCGGGCGACAAATTCTGGTTGACCGCCTCAAGGGTGGGTCAGAGGCCATCTGCACTGGTACGGGCGGAAATGCCTCCAATGTAGAGTGTGTTAAGATAAATGGCAGATCGGTTATCTCGTGGAAGGGAGCGTCCTGAGGAATCAGCAGGCGAGGCGGGGCATCGCGTTCAGGTGGCGAGCGTGGAAGCAACCGCAGTGCCCGCCTATTACGCTGAAGAAAAGAGCCATCATGCATGCGAACGAGAAATGGTCTGGGGGCCACTTGCTTGATCAGCACAGCTGTTGCAGACCAGCACCGTCAGGTAGCTGAACACGAATTCGGTGAGGAGGGAGAAGAGCAGGGAGATCCGTGGCTTGGGCGTCATACGCTGACTTGCATTGGGGCCGAGACTTTCTTTGCATTATTTGCAGGACTGGAAAATTGTCAAGTTCCGGGATGTGGATAGACGGCACCATCGTCCGTAGTGTGCGGTTCATTAGCAGTTATGCTGGGGGCAGGCCAGTGGACAAAGGAGTCGCTCTGTACGCTAGCGGCGCTAGGTTAAAATCTGAACCCGATTAAAAAAAAGAAGAAAAAAAAAATCTGAACCCGAGTCAGCAGCTTTGCACAACAGTTTTATAACAATGCGGATACCTATTTCAGCTTTCCCATTCGAACGGGGGTAGTGGGGGCTTGAAGTGACGTGCGTAAAATTGTACTGCTGGGCAAAGTACGTCCACTCCTGCCTGAAGAAACAAGAGCCATTGTCAGTCATGACTGTAAGTGGAATGCCATGGCGGGCAAAGGTCTCTTTGCATGCCTTGATGACTGTTGCTGATGTGAGGTCATTCAGTCTGACCATCTCTTGGGAGTTAGAAAAATAGTCTACGAGGAGGACATAGTCCCGGCCCTTTGCATGAAAGAGATCAATGCCAACCTTGGTCCAAGGGGAACGGAGGACAGCAGTTCATGCGGCTGCAACATCTCATTCGGCTGGGCCGACTGGAACCTTTGGCACGTAGGGAAATTGATGACAGTGTAGGCGCTGTTCTGACTGATGCCAGGCCAATATGCTGCCTCTCGGGCTCGACGGCGTCATCTTTCGACCTCCATGTGACACTCGTGGAGTTGGCCGAGTACTAGCACTCGCATACTCTGTGGGATTACTATCCTGTCCAGTTTCATTAGTGGATGAGCGACTACTGCCAGATTCTCTTTTATATTATAGAACTGTGGGCACTGGTCCTTTTGCCAGCCATCCGTGAGATGGCGCATGACCCGTTGGAGTTAATGATCCCTGGCCGTTTCCTGACGAATCTGCAGGACCCTTTCATCAGTGGCCGGAAAGTTCGATACACAGAGTTTAACATGATCATCGATATGGCAGACGAAGTCGGACTGTTCGCATGGCGTGGGGATGGAACGAGAGAGTGCGTCGGCCACAATGAGCTCCTGCCCGGTCGAAATCGTAGCATCGAAGTTTGGAGAGGATATGTTGCAGGCGTGGCGCCAGATCATTGTGGTCCTTTTGGATGATGTGAACCAATGGTCTGTGGTCAGTCTTGACCGTGAATTTGGGGAGCCATGCACGGAATCATCGAATTTGTCAATCCCCGTGAGGAGGCCCAGGCATTCTTTGTCGATTTGAGCATATCACTGCTCAGTAGGTGTCATGGCTCTAGACGCATGTGCGACTGGGGCCCAGGAGGAGGATTCGTCCTGCTGGAGGAGTACTGCCCTTATGCCAGCCTGGCTCGCGTCGGTGGACATCTTTGTCTCCTTGGCAGCATCGAAATACGCCAGTACCGGGGCCTTGGTGAGTTTCGCCCTGAGCTCACGCCACTCTCGCTCATGAGTGGGGAGCCACTGGAAGTCGGTAGTTTTTATAACAAGATTGCGGAGAGCTGTGTGTGAGACGCAAGGTTGGAGATAAACTTCCCAAGGAAGTTGACCATCCCATGGAAGCGGAGGACCGCCTTCTTCTCCTCCGGTGTCTTCATAGTCTTGATCGCCGACAACTTGTCTGCATCTGGCTGCACACCGAACTGTGAAATATGTTCGCCAAGGAACTTTATTTCTGCTTCACCGAACCAGCATTTGGCTCTGTTGACTCGGAGGCCATGCTCGTGGATCCTTTGGAAAACTCGTTTGAGGTGATCGATGTGCTCCTGAGGAGTTGTGTACCAGACAATGATGTAATCAACCTACACTCGTATCCCCTTGATGCCCTCCATCATTTGCTCCATTATTCAGTGGAACACCTCCGAGGCGGAGATTATGCCAAAGGGATATCCGGTTGTAACAATAACGACCAAACGGGTTGTTAACTGTGCAGAGCTTTAAACTGGACGCGTCCAGCTCTATTTGCCAAAACCCCTTGGAGGCATCCACGTGGCGTGAGCTCTTCTCGCATAGGGAGAGGTTAGTGTTCCCTCATGATTCTTCGGTTCAAATCTTTGGCGTTGATACAAATGCGAAGTTCCCCTGAAGGTGTTTTGAGACAAATCATGGAGCTGACCCAGTCCGTGGGTTTCGTGATCTTAGAAATTATGCCCTGGTCCTGGAGGTCTTGCAGCTGCTGCTTGAGGCGTTCCGTAAGGGCTGGCGACACCCAGCTTGGTGCATGAACCACAGTTTGGCATTCGGTTTCAGAAGTATCTTGTATCTGTAAGGGAGTATTCCCATACCTTCTAAGACGCTGAGGTATTGGTAGTGTGCTATGATGTCATCTAACTGGGTTTGGAAGTTGGCATCTGGCGAGGTCGATGCCTCAGCGGGCGACATGGTGTGAACCCGTTGCAAAAGATTCAGGATATTGCAGACCTGAGCACCGAGCAAGGAAGCATTGATTGACTCTACAATTTCAAAATTGTGGCTTCAAGATACAGCTGAAACAACTACTTCATATCTTCCAGTTTGCACCGCAGTTGCCGGTGATACGGTGACGCTGTCCATGTTGCCGGATGGATGATTACTGACCAAAGGCAGACCATCTCAAGGTATATCCATCAAACTGTAACATGGCTCACTGGTACCATGATGTGTTAGGTAAGCTGGGTCTGCGAGGACTGCGTTTACTGCAGCAGTGAGAGTGTCAGGCTCCCAACCCTTGAAGAAATGCAACACTATTTTATTGAACTCTTAACTATAATACGTACTTTAACTATGGGTTGACACAATGCTGAGTTGACTGGAGACCTGAGGGTAAACTGATCATACTATCTTACTACTACATGGTGGATGTTCTAGTTGTTGCTCACGGGCTCTGACTTTCTCAGAGGCTGCATCCCAAGCGAGCGGGAAAACTACTCCCCCCTGGCTTTATAGTGGCCGTGTCATGTCTGGTGATTGGCTGCTGTGTTCTGTGTGTTCATTGGTCATCCTCTGTGCCAATCAATGCCTGTCTGTGCACCATCATATACGTGTGTGAATGTTATGACGTTATCCACCTAACCAGCTCATCTTTGGACTGTGGGAGCAAAACGAAGCATTGGGAGGAAACACACGCATACACGGGAGGAACGTTCAGACTCCGCACAGACAGTGACCCAAGCCGCGAACCGAACCAGGGTCCTTGGCGCTGTGAAGCAACAGTGCTATCCACTGTGCTGACGTGCCGCCCACTCCACTCTTTGTTTTGAACTGGCTGCATATACAGATAAATATAGTCAAGTCCTCGTCATAAAGACTTTGAGAATTCGTTCATGAACACACCATTCATTCCAACAATCGATTCTCACCCTGTTGCCAAATGAAAGGTATCCATCAGAAGCGACGTAGGAAATGGTATAAGGCTGTCACTCGCTGAATTTTGAAAAATGTCAGCTGGGACTTAGCCCCGTTACTGAAATGATGGAATGTCGAAAACACTTCAGCGAACTTTTGGCAGGGTAGAATCATATCATCCTTGTTAGTGCAGATAGCCATAACAATTTGTAGATGATCTGTCGACTAAGGTTGATAGAGAAACGGACCATCATTTGATTTGAACCGTCAGTCATAACAGTCTTTGAATAAGATACAGTTCGGCAATATACTGTTTTGCACGGCCATAAAAAACAGTTATGGGAAGTTGAGAATGTATAGAACATGCCTATTTCATCTTGAGAAGGGAGTGGTCCGCCACCATCTTGCAATGCATCATAGGAACAGAAGTGGCCGTTCGATCCTTCGAGCACGCCCCGGCATGCGTGATATCATGGCTGATCTGAGTCCGAACTCTACATTTATTTTGCCTTTTTTCCATTCCCCTTCATATCTCTGCTGAACAAAACATATTTCTAGCTCTAATTTCACGATAACAACAGTCCGTGATTCAACAGTTGTTTATTTGGAAAGTTCCAAATACCTATCATCATTTGCATTAAAAGCTTGCGCCGACCATCACTCATGAACCGTTCCACCATAATATTTCGACTCTGCCACGTAGTGTTACAATCTGCAATAAGTGGAATTAGTTTATCTTTATTTACCCTGCGTTCCCCCAACAACATCTAGACTTTGATTAGAACACCACTTACTCTTCTAAATTCTCGCGAAAACTAGCCCAATTTGTGTAATCACCCCCGTATCTTAACCCGTGTAGTGCAAGTACATGTTTTGTAAACCTACGGTACATTCTGACTAAGACCACTATGCCCTTCCTACGCTCTGGTGCACAGAACTGCCCACAATAATACTCCAAATAGGGTCTAACCCCGTTTTGTGCAACTGCAGCTTAACGCCTATGTCTGTTTACTCCAATTCTCTAGATATTAAGGATATAATTTCATTCGCTATATATGACATTTTTCTGCCCTTGTTCTTATGGAAGTCCATTAACATAACACCCATTGACATTCCCCTTTCCACTACCTTATGACCTCTTCAAAAAATTAATTCAGATTAGTCAGACATAAGTTGCACTCCGGGAAACCCGGCTGGCTCACCCTGATAGACCATACAATTTTGGGATGTTCAGTTACTCTATCCGTGATAATAGACTGCAGAAATTTCCCCACCACCGATGTTATGCTGATGGATTCCCACTTTCACGCTCCTTAAAATGTAGAGTGTCTTGTGCAATTTTCCAACCCAGAGGATTGCGGCCCATTCGTTTATTGTTGCTTTAAATATCATCCATTACGCTTCCATCGTTTGACCCAGGAACAGATCTTCTCAGTTTACCGCAGAGTCTGTCTCATTCAGTTAAAGTGATCCTTCCCGAAGTGCAAAGTTCTCGAAGCTGAAGCGTGCTTTTCACTTTCAAACGTTCCACTGAATTCGATAATGTTGTAATCACAATCTGATAAATGTTCATGCACAGCTGGTCGACAAATTAAATTTGTGTATTTACTTATAAGTAAATCAAATATTGATTGCCCCCCTGTTATATCTGGAACATATTGTTGGAGGAAACTATCACTGCAACAGCCATTCATCACACATGCAATGCCACCAACATCTGTTTTCAGAACCTAGGTGTTAAAAGCATGTTGGTATGTTTGATTAATTATACCTGTACTAATTCGAGCGCAAGGATAAATGATATTATTCCGGAGAATGTTTTCAGACGTTAGTTGGCATTACTGAAGACACTTCAGAAGATCCATGTTTACTGCACGCATGTGGATATTTCCATAAAATTATAGACCAACCACAGCACAGGAAGAGATTATCCGGCCCGTCAGATCTGCACCGACACTCCGGAAGAGCACTCCAACGAGGACTACCTAGGTTACTCTAAGGAAAATATGTGCCCCCTATTGTTGTTAGCGTTCCTAAGAAGTGAAGCTACCATATGCAATGGTTTTGTTTAATTACGTGTTTTAAAACATGTGGGAAAGCACCCATGGAGGTGGACGATATGCACATATTCAGTATGGACATGCTTTATGCTATTTTTGAGTATTAAGGTTGAATGACAGATGAAGAACACAAAGATGCAATAGAATGAGTATTCCTCTGCCCTGCAAAACCCTGTAAGGAGGTGCAGAGGCAACATTTAAATTATAACAGCCAAGTCAAATCTTAAATGCGTTGCGGTGCATCAGATAGTCGTTCTGTCTGAATTGCGTAATCAGGGTTCGATTATGTTCGATTATGTGCTGGATATTTAGACATGGCAGTTTTCCATTGTAAAGCCAGGGACATGTTCGAAAATATCGTTGGTGCTTGAGCAGGCCGTGTTTTTACAAACACGGATCAAGAAACAAAAGTGTGGATACAGTGGTATATAGATGAGAAAGTCATGTAACGTGCAACAACTCCTTTCAGGCAGACTTATTGCTATGGGACATTTGACAAACTGATACCAAATTGTGTTATGATTCAACCAGGATCCTCACACATTGTTGGTTTACCAACTCGCCATCATCAATTGTCTTGATATTATTTACCATTCTGAGTGGCAACTGAATCATGTTGAATTGCGATACTCCAGCCAACTATGCCAAAAGGACGTAATGTGAGGTCTACTAATGTGGAACCTTTAAGAACTTCAAGAGAGTTTTTACTGACGTCCTTAACTCCGCAGGCTGTGTGCATGTATTACTATTCTTGGGGAAACATCATGTCATGTTTACAACATTAAAGACAACTTTTATTCATCAATGTACAAAGTAATATGACTTGTTTTGAGTGAGTGCAAGTTTGTGAATTCGATATCTCCCTGAACACATGCAGCACACAACATTTTCACTCTTTAGATCAAGCTAAATTTTAATCCAGCAATGCGGCCGATGTTTACACTGCTCATCTGATTTTAGTGGAAATTTCAAAGCTTTCACCATGTTACAATAAAAGTCATTCCCGTTGTATAAGACTAATTTTCTAAACTTCTAAAAATAAAGCAAAGCAAAAGAGTGGATTTATGCAAAACGCAATAACAATTACGATATATGTTAACTGCAGGTTTCCTTACAACCAATGCATTTGTTGCAAACGAAAATTGTAACCAAAATATTATAACACAACCTTAATGTATTTCCTCTGTTAGCGCAAAATCGGTGGCACAGTGCCGCCGGCGAACGTTCCGCTTTACATTGGAAAAGCTTTCAGTGCTATTCAACGTACATGAAGCAACACAAAAGGTAATTTGATCGTAGTGTATCTGTTGTTAATTTTCAGAACACACACTTCGATTCAAGTGTGAAATTAATGCACTTTGCGTCAATACAACAGGAAAGTAGTAATTCTTCTCTTATCCAATGCAAGCCAGCTCATCATAACTAAATGTAGTCAGTCTAACTCATATTTTCTGATACGAATCTAAAATTATCGCCTACAGGTGTCCATGGAATTTCCTTTTGAAATAATCAATGTACGTTTCACGTGCCGGTGCAGACTCGATGGGACGAATGGCCTCATTCTGCACTGCATATACTTTCTAGATCAATTTCCTAAATTCTGTTGGTGGAAAGTTCGAGGACATAGCATGCATTGCGTAAAGGGAAAAAAAATCTTCCTCCGTACCCCGATAAATATTGATCCATTCGCTGTAGGCTTTCCTTCGGTTGATAATGGGATTTCGAATTGAAACAACCACAATCTGTGGCAAAATTAATTGATGGGAGTGCAGTGCCGGCGGGAAAGTGATTCGTTACGTTGCTAGAATTTAGCCATTGCTGCAATTGCACAAAATGTACAAGTCTCATTTTTAATCTGCATTTTTAATCTGCATGAGCAGCACGGTAACATAGCAGCTAGCACCGTGGCTTCACAGCGCTCAGGTCCCAGGTTATGTTGCCCGCTGGGTCACTGTCTGTGCGGAGTCTGCACGTTCTCCCTATGACTGTGTGGGTTTCCTACGGGTGAACCAGTTTCCTCCCACAGTTCAAAGACGTGCAGGTTAAGTGGAGTGGCGATGCTAAATTGTATTTAGTGTACAAAATGTTTGGGAAGGATTATTGGTGTATGATGATAGAATGGAAATGCAGATTTAAGTGCAGACTCGATGGGTCGAATGGCCTCCTTCTGCACTACATGTTCTATGTATCTATGTATGTACACTATAATCTGGAAATGCTTTTAGTATGACAATAAAAACTTGTGTTAAACAAATCCTTCCTCTCTAATAATTCAGCTAATTATTCCAAAATCTCTACGATTTATTTTATATGAGTAATTGATTAATAATTGGAGTTCAACAAAGAAGACGGAGAGAAATGTGCAAAATTCGGCGCTTCTTCATATCGAGTCGCGCATGTAAAATAAGGAAGAACGGATGCACATGTAAGTCACAATGACTTGCACGTCACGATTTTTTCAAAATTGTGGTATTTATTTATTTTGCTAAATGTTTATCATTTTGTACGCATTGTAAAATATCATAATATTTCATAATTCAACAAAAGGAAAATTAGAGCTTCACTTCAGTTGATCTGCGAGTTGCGCAGTTTCTGATTAGGCCATTTTTGGGGGGAACATACTAATGTAATAAAATCTGAGATCTCAAGTGCGACAAAGGAACAGTTAAATTCCAATTTTATTTAATTTTACTCGGGCTCCTTCATCTCACACTTGGAAAAGTAATATGTTGGGGCCAAGGAACGTTATGCTCGCATCACAGTTTTTATTGAGCTTTTTTGACCAGGACCACCAACGCTCAAACGTCTAATGAGCAGTGAGTCACTGGTGGAACACAGCCTGGGTTTTCGTGAAAAATATGTTGCCAGCTTAGTGCCACTGATACCAAATGTATTCCATCATTTTGTCGATGATCCAAAGTAGATGGATAGGACGATAATTGTCTGCAATCTATTTGTCCTCATTTTTCTGAAAGTAACTAACATTTTAAAAACATTGCACAGATGCCATTTTAGTACCTGCGGTGGACCGGCACTAGTTATGTACTGGGCGCACGTTATGTGGACAAGATGTGGTCAAAAACAGGAATTTTGCAGCATCCAGGAGCTTTGACCTCCGAAAAGATCATACCAAGTCAAAACAGCGTTCTGACCACTGGTATCGTTGATCATGGGAATCTCAAGAACAATGCTAGATGCATTATCGAAGTTGCATTTTGCATAACGTTCCTCACAAATGCTTCAATTATTTATTTTTAACTGATGGCTGGGCCTTCTCTGACATTAAAGATGGGAAATTGGTGCAGTTCCTCCTTCTGATTGGAAGTTTTATGGTCTACTGAAATTCATAGCTGGAGGTGCCAGGATAGCACAACATTTATTTGATTCATAGTTTGCTGTATTGCTTCGAGGTATCTTCAACATGCTGTCCCCATCACTTAATGTGCATGCAGTCACATGTTGCAAATTCAGCAGGTGTCTGGCTTTCTTTATCATGTATACTCTTTGGTTCGCCTGCCACTCTCTGCTCACTAACTCAATTTTACTAAGTCCTTCACCGTGGAATCGTCGCTTTCGATATATGAAAAGCTTCGATTGTTTTCCTGAATGTCACAAAATGTTTAAAACGTCAAATTCCCTACCCACACAACGTTAACTTCTGCTTGTCTTTTGTGTTTAGCTTTGAAATCAGATACAATATATCCAGCCGTCAATTCAATAGCTTCAGCTTAAATTATTGCGTGGTAAGATCGTGAAATTTGCGATAACCCTTCCTCGTCCAGGTGAACAAAAATGATGGATAAAAGTAAGTACAGATCAGCATAGAAGGGATACATATACAACGTTTTACTTTGGAAACATTAGAGTAGCGTGAACAATACGTCTTAAAAGAGCATGTGGTCTGTTCTTAAAACAACACACCATGTCATTGCATGGTTCGCATTGCAACATTCAAATTGTAAAATGTTCGATTATAACGAAATATAGAATTAGTTCCCAAAGAATTAGTGTATTCCTCCAGTTGGGTATGTGCAGACTGCAAAATAAAAATCCAGTCAAATCAATTTTTACCTCTTTGTCGGGAATTTGGTGGATTATTGTACGGCAAGCGCAAATTCGAATAATGTTTTAGCGTTGGTGAAAGTGCCTGCTTTTAAAGCAT
Source organism: Scyliorhinus canicula (assembly GCF_902713615.1). Lineage (NCBI taxonomy): Eukaryota > Metazoa > Chordata > Chondrichthyes > Carcharhiniformes > Scyliorhinidae > Scyliorhinus > Scyliorhinus canicula. The sequence continues at coordinate 93,996,823 of NC_052157.1, forward strand.
AATAATGAGCAGCGTTCTCTTGGAAAAAAAACAATTGAATTTACTAATATTTCATCCAACCATTGCTTAACACTAATTAGACAGTTTTTTGTTCAATCTATGCCGAGGAAAAGTGTCTGCCTTCTCTGTCAACAGCCCGCGTAACATTATACACTTCACAAATAACAACCGTCTATGTATCGAAACAATCCATCAAGAACGTTGGCCTTATCCGAATTATCATTGGAGCTAAAGTTTTACTGCTCTGTTATCATTCATATCAATCACCTTGGTATTCGCTCTCGTTATATCACATTCTTCATGCCAATTGGTGATCAGATTATTTGATCGCTCAGCACGTTAGCATTGTTGCTTCACAGCTCCAGGGTCCCAGGCTCTATTCTGGTTTGGGTCACTGTCTGTGCGGAGTCTGCACATCCTCTCCGTGTGTGTGTGGGTTTCCTCCTGGTGCTCGGTTTTCCTCCCACAGTCCAAAGATGTGCAGGTTGGGTGGGTTGGCCATGATAAATTGCCCATAGTGTCCAAAATTGCATTTAGCGTTGGGTGGGGTTACTGGGTTATGGGGATAGGGTGAAGGAGTTGACCTTGGGTAGGGTGCTCTTTCCAAGAGCCGGTGCAGACTTGATGGACCAAATGGCCTCCTTCTGCACTGTACATTCTATGAAATCTATGATTCATATTTGAACTATACAGCCAGAATATACCCACTCCAGTGTTTTGGCCCATGGCATACGTTGGCTAATAAAGGAAATAATTCTGGTCGCCTCTTGAATCGTTCCATCAACCTTCCTTGATGCCTTCAACGATACATGACCGTGTTCTCAAATTTGTGCCTGCTACTCTGCACTTACATTTGATTTGATTTAATTTGATTTGACTTATTGTCACATTTATCTGCGGCCGAGGGAGCAAGAGCAGCATCGGGCACCATAAATAGTGTTGGCACAGGGACAAGGCCAGTCCGAGAGGGGGGGGGGGTCATTGAGGAGTCTTGTAGCAGTGGGAAAGACGCTGTTTCTCTGTCTGGATTTACGAGTCTTCAGACTTATGTACCTTCTGCCTGATGGAAGGATCTTGGGAGAAGGCAATGACTGGGTGGGAGGGGTCTCTTATAATGCTGTATGCCTTCCTGAAGCAGTAGGAGATGTATACAGAAGCAATTCGTGGGTTACAAGCTTGTGTTATGCGTTGTACTGAGTTCACCACACTCTGCAGTTTCTTGCGGTTTTGGACCGAGTAGTTGCCATACCTGGCTGTGATACAACCAGATAGGGTGCTCTCTGTCGCACATCTGTAGACATTTCTGACAGTAGATGCAGACATGCCAAATTTCTTTAGCTTCTGGAGGAGGTAGAGACGTTGTTGGGCTTCCTAGACTGTTGAGTCAACGTGAGTGGACCAGGACAGACTTTTGATGAAGGTGGATCCCAGGAACTTAATGTCATGGGCCAACTCCACTTCGGAGCCATTGATGCAGACGGGAGGGTGTGTCGGGACGTAACCTGGGGTAAGATGGATTTTATGTTCATGAGTTTGCTCCCAAATTTGTTATATCATATTTCACTGGACAGAACGCCATGTTTCTCTCTATCCTGTCTTGAAATATCCTACTGCTATCTGCATGAAGCCTGCAAGTCGATGTCCCAATCTCTACAATGCGCCAATACTTGTTCATGGACAGAATGTTTATCTTGCCTTTTATTTAAAGGTTGAAGGCCTGTTCGGATGTGGTGTATTTCTGCTATTTGTAAAAAGTTCAACTGTAGCACAGTGCAAGTCCTCTAACGCCATGCATGTACAGAAAAACTTACCAACTGAGTTTCAAAGAGGTGCAATATCTGCATCCATTTTCACAATTAACTATCTGGGGCATATGTCAAAGCGGCAGGTCTCCTCGTGACGTCAAGGATGGAGAACAATTTATAAGCCCTCACATATTTCACATTCCTTCCACGATGCCAATTGAATCATCCCACGAAGACCTCTATATCCCTTTAACCACAAATGTTTGTTTGTCTTCCATACTCCACCTCATCCTGCAAACGTTCAGGAAGTGTTCATAATCATTTTTATCACTGTCACAAGTAGACTTACATTCACACTGCAATGGAGGTACTGTGAAAATCCCATAGTTGCCACGCACTGGCGCCTGTTCAGGTACTCTGAGGGAGAATGCAGAATGTTCAAATTACCTAATAGCAGGTTTTTCAGTACTTGTGGGAGGAAACCAGATCACCCGGAGGAAATCCACGCAGACACGGGGAGAACGTGCAGACGAAGCACAGGGATAATTGAATCCGGGACCCTGGCGCTGTGAAGCAACAGTGATAGAAACTTTACGACATTGCCGCCCATCAAGAAGTGTAGACGGGTGCCCAGCTTACTCACGGAGGTTACTTGTTTTGTCGCGAACCGATTTTAAACTTTATTTTGATGTTTTATCTATTAAGCTGTACATTAGTTTCCACTTGATTGCGCTTAGTACTTAGTGCCATTTCTCGTATTTCCTAATAGGCGATGATTGAAACATGTATTTTTATGTTTTCAGAACTAAAGGAAATAGCGAATTCCCTCAGACTTACAGGTAAGCAAAATACACAAGGGAATCATAACAGCGTAAGCACTGACAACGTTAAATTGAACATGACGATGCAACAGTCTGTTGGGAAAGCAAATTGTAAAGCCGACTACAGGAGCAATGATATCTTACATTAGCTGTATATGTCCTTGCTAAAACCATACTTTGTGTATTATGTGCAGTTTTGGCCCGTCAATCAAAAAAATGTATGCTTTTAACAAATGGAGGTCAGCAACGGTTAAGCAGGCTGATTCCTATGGCGGGGAGCATTGCCGTACGACGTGTGATGGGGCCAACGAGGTCTAGCGCAACTAGAGTCTGAACAATGAGAGAGACCAAACACACATACAATTGTGAGAATCTTGGGCGTAATGAACCCATGGAGAATATTTCTCCTCCGTGGCTTGGGATGAAGGGGTAGTTTAGAATATGTGGTCGAACCACAGAATCAATACAGAGTAGGAAAAGGCAATTAGGCTCATCGAGTCTGCATCAACGCTCTGAAAGACCACCCTACCTCGGCGCACGCCCGCATCACATTCCCAAAACCCAATAACCGCACCTGACGTTTTGGTCACCAAGGGGCACTGTAGCAAGGCCAACCAGTTAACTGGCACACCTTTGGTCTGTGGGAGGAAACCCACTCAGTTAGGAAGAACCTACAAACTTCACACAGACAGTGATTGAGTGATGGAATTGGATCCTAATTTCTGCTATTGTGAGGCAGTAGTGCAGCCGACTGTGCCACAGTGCCATCCTCCACCTCAAAATAAGGGAAAGTTATTTTGGACTGAGGAGTGGATCAATGTATTCAAACAGAGGGGATTAGCAGAATATATCCTGTACCACATGAGGACAAGTCAACGAACATATGTAATAAAAACGTAGATGGATTTCTAGACACAAAAAATGCCAAAGAGTTTTGGAAAAGACAGGGACGGTAACTTTGATGTAGTATATCAGCTCTGGCACCGTTTAATTGCGGATCCGGCTCGATGGACAAAATTATATAAACCTCCTCCTATTACTGCTGTTCCTATTACATGCATGGATCACTCTGCCGCTCAACGTCAAACATAAGAACGAAGAGCAGAAATGGGCATAATAGGCGATAGAGCACGCTCCGTCCTTTAAAAACTAATATCTGGTCACCTCTCTCCCTCAACTAAATTTTTCTACCTGTTTTCCATAACCATTCAATTAATGAATAATTTTATAATTGCCTATATCTTCCTTAAGTATACTCAAATCCCGGCATCCACTATAATCGGGGAAGTGAATTCGAAAGACTCACGACCACGTGAGATAATTAATTTCTTCTCATCTCTGTTTTGAATCAGTTGCACCTAATGCTAAAGCTGAAGCCACTCATTCTAGATTTGACTTGAAGAGGAAACATCTGCTCTGTTGAGGAAAAAATACCAGCACTTCGAGTTTTCGCCAAAGGTACTTTACTTATCACGAAGTTCGTGGAGGGAGTTAGAGTGACCACAGTCCTTCTAATTGTTACCCACTGTACAAAGGCAAGGCAGTGCTTTATTGTTCAATAAGCAAGATTTAGAAAAACGAGGCATTCCTTTGATAAGCCCAGAGACAGAAAAGCGAGCAGCGTTAAAAAACAGGCCTTGAATTCGTCGTCTACGAGCAATAATAATTGTCTGCTGTCAGCAACAATGTGCAGCTGTGCACTTGTTTACATGGACTGACCTTCTGCTATTACATGCAGAATTTCTTGACTGAAATAAGGCTAATATATATCCATCATGCTTTGCCAAGTGCCTATTTCCATGAAATATAGTCAAGCAGCCGGTTAGAAAGAATACAGTGTATTCAGGCAACTAATCCGCCATCTAAATTCCCTTCTACAATTCCCTCCATGCTGATCATAAGATCAACACAACGTTAGTACACGACAGTGTCCTCAGCAGCAAAGGGTGGGTTATAATTCAAGAGGAATGGACGTATGATAGACACCTAGTCATTTGGTGTCTGGGACCATGGAGGCAATGCTGACATACTCGCCCCCGTGCCCTGAAAACATCCCGAGCAACATTTAAACAGTAACCATACGACAGGATTACAACGAGGATCATAATCCAAATCACAATCCTCTGTCCTAATGTTCCCAACCACCCAAAGCCAAAGGCCCATCCCCAATCCTCATGGAACCGTGCTATCTCTCTACGAATGTGATCCGCCAGATTATCATTTTTCTCTGAGTTATCAGGGATGTATGTGCAGCGGTCACTGCCAATCAAGGCACAAGTGCCGCCCTTTTGAGCTAACAAAAAATCAACCGCCCTTCTATTCTGTAGGGCAACTGCTCTTATAGCAACCAGCTCAGTTTCTATCTGGGTTAACAGCTTACGCATTGTCATTAGCTACCTGCTCAAGGATGTCTCGTAATTCGCGTAGATCGTAGGCTTGGCGGCTATTCCTAATGGTGGCATCATAATTCCCAGCATTTGTGCCCATGTCATAACACTTCGTGTCGTCCTGTGATGGGGGTGGTCCTGCAATTGCTCAATGTCATGCACATAAGGGACTCCGTGTCCAAAATAGCACGAGCCTTCCCAATTTTCTGGTGTGGCCACAGATAAATTCCGTGCCGTTATATGCGGTCAGGTTTCCTTTGCTATCAGTCATCATTAGTCTAATCAATTCCCTTCCCAGGAGCCTCAATTAGTTTGATTTTCAACTCCTGACCAATCAATGATGAATAGTCCTTTAGCTGAAAGGTGGAACACAGGGGGTTGCCAATTCAATGTCTGATCACGCTGACTCATGCCTACTGAGTGGGTCCCATATACTTCCTTTTGGGACTCCAGTATAAATGGGAAGGATCACCAGGGCACTTGGCTTTTTACATTAGACCTAGGCTCCCACCATTCCTCATACCTAGCCATATTGGATCCAGCTAATCTCCAATCGAACATATTCTGTGTACCTTCACCACATCCTGTACTATTTTGTCTTAGAGCTAATTCTGCTATCTCTTTACTGGTCAATGGGATAGGTCGCACTGGGAAACCCTCCCCAGAGCATCTGGGAATTTGTCCACAAACACAATAACTGAATTTATTTACCCTCTCTGCGTATGAATGTGGCATGTATATCAAGGTGTTTGTGTTCAGTTTACCCTGTACATGATGTTGGATTAATATGGTAATACATAAGAACAGTAGCGCCATCATTCTCTTCAGGTCAGTGTTTCGCTAGTACTCTCAAAGTTCCATATGGTGTAGTTTACACGAGTTCCGTGGATCCCATCTGGCTTTTCTTTTACTTTAACGGCTGTTTGGGTTGTAAGCAACACTTGGTTGGGTCCACTCCTCCTCGGAGAAAAATTATCTTTGTTTAGTGCTTTCACGTATACTTGATCTCCAGGTTTAAAAGGTCTGTATTTCCCTATTTTCGATGCATCTGAGCCTTTTGCCTTTTGCACCTTTTCATGCCATTTTCTGTTGGTTTTTTTTCTCAGCGTTTTCACACATGGCCTGGGCATGTTTTAGTGATGCCTCATCTGCCCATATTATGGCTACTGCCGCTGCAGTCATTGGGGGTTTAGTTCCAGTTGTCATGGAATTTTTCATTAATATCTCATACGGGGTTAAACCCGTATTACGATTTCTCTGATTTCTCAGGGCATACATTACTATGGGCATTGCATCTGGCCATAGCAGGCCAGTATGTTGACACATTTTTGTTACTGCGTTTTTAATTATTCCATTCACTCGTTCCACCATCCCTGAGGATTGTGGCTGATATAGTATATGCAATTTCCAGTCAAATCTCATGGCTTCTGCGAGGGCTTTGGTCAATTTGCTACTGAAATGAGGTCTCTTGTCACTGTTAATACGCATTGGTATTCCAATCCCAGGATATTCGTCCTTCAACACTTCAGTTGTCTTATTTTTCACTGGCTTATCTACCACAGTAGGCATCACTCCCACCTGCGATCCACGTATATGCTTACCCAAGATAAACTGTATTCCTGTACAAGATAATTTCTCTATTACTCCTACTACCACTTCAGCACTCTTTGTAGACTTTCCAACCTTACTTTATATAATGGAACGCTACACCTCTCACCTTGAATTCCACATATTACGACCTTTGTTGGTAACATTCTTCCCAGACTACATAACTCTTCATCTCTTACCATCAAAGATTGAATAGCTCCCGTATCTCTTAAAATTGTGACTTCATTACCTGCTCCTCCTGAAACACATGAATAAATTTTACTCACAAAAGTAAATTATTTAAAAAGATCTGGTACCTTCCTATCAATCAACTCTTGATCAGGCTGTACAATCTTTTGCAGCTCCTTCATTTCCCTTCGGCTTTCTTATACCACTCTAACAAACCCTACTCTCTTATCTTGTTTTACCACACTGCTTTTCTTCAACCACCAACACTGGATTTACATGGCCTAGTTTATTACAGTGAAAACATTTGAAACATTCCATTTCTTTTCCACCCTCCTGGATTTCTTTCTTAATCTGAGGTACACTCTCCTTATGATCTCCAATCAGATCACTTTACCGTTACCACTTGAGTATTTCTCATGTCCCCAGGTTCTATCCCTCACAGGCTGAAACTGATGTCGGAAACCAAGCTTTGATTTATGAACTTATTCATAATCATCTGCCATTTCTGCTGCTAATCTCACAGGTTTAACCCTCTGTTCTACCACATTAGTTCTCACTACATCAGGAATTGAATTGTTATACTTCTCCAAAAGTATAAATTCTCTGAAAGCTTCATACGTTTGGTCTATTTCCAAAGCCCTTATCCGCCTATCAAAAGTGTATTGATAGCAACCTGCTTTGAGCCAAGAGCGATGGTCCTGTGGGGATGCTTGCTCCCGTGCCTGTTTTAACTTTGGTTCTGTTATGGTGGACGGAAGTTCAACTGAAGCCGCTTGCAGTTGTGGCTGCTATTTGAGAGCCAATTCCTTCGCTATTTCGTCAGCAAATCTATTGCCACATGAAACGTCATCATCTGTGGTAGTGTGCTCTTCACACTTTAATAGCGGCTATCGTGCTGGGCAGCTGAACAGCATCTAGTAAATTTAAAACCGATTTAGCATGTTTAATCGGTTGATGGCAGGAAGTTATGAATCCCCTATTTTTCCATAATTCGCCAAAATCATGTACAACCCTAAAATCGGATCGGGAATCAGTATAAATATTAACTGTTTTATTTTTAGCCAGAATACATATTTTACTAAGGGCAAACTATTCGACCGCTTGAGCAGACGTTCCCGAAGTCAGAGCAAAACCTTCAAATATCTCAAATGGATTAATATTGCAAAGCCAGCCAGGACCAGGAGGGTCATATCATTTGGTCTGTTTGCTGACCCATCGGTGAAAAAGATGTTGTCTAGATTTTCTCGTGGGTGACTCAATAAATCACGTTGAGGGATTGTGGTGGCTTTAACCAATTGTAAACAGTCATGATCATACAAATGTCCTGCTTCCGAGGGCGCGAGCAAGTGTGTTGCAGGGTTGACAGCTGGTGCTCGCTGGTAGGTAAAGTTTGTTTTAGAGAGGAATACTCCGTACCCAGTGTGTCGAGCCGCAGTAAAATGCGAAGTTGCGGATGAATTAAGCAGCAGCAAAACTGAAAGCCTCCTTTTTCTACGATGGCCGCTGTGGCTGCTACTCTTCTAAAGCAATTTGGCATACCCTTTACCACAGCACATAGGGCCACCGAGTAATTGGTAAGGGGTCTTTTCCCTTCTCGGTGCTCTTGCACCAGGACACCTGTTGCAAATCCCCCTGCTTCATTCACATAAAGAGTAAAGGGTTTGCTGAAAGTCCCACGGCATGGGCACTAATTATGGCTTGTTTCAAATTACGAAATGCTTGCTCCATCTCTGGAAATAAATGAAGGGGCATCCTGTAGGGTAGCCTTTTGCAATACTGCGTCTGTCTCTCCATAGTCCGGTATCCACTGCCTGCAATAGACCACCATGCCGAGGAAGTTGAGGATTTCCTTTTTTGTACGCGGAGTTGGAACCCTTGCTACAGCCTGTATTCTTTCAGCTGAAGCTGAGATCCCAAATACTGAACTGTCTCCTGACAGAATTGCAGCTTCTCCATTGAGATCCTGTGCCCTCTTTTTGCCATATGTTTTAATAACAAAAGGTCATTCTGTTGACAAACTATCCCTCCATCTGAGCCTATCAATAAATTGTCATCATATTGAGGGAATGTTGAGCCTGCAGACAACTGGCACTCGTTCAAGTCTCTTTTAATACTGTTAATACCGATATGTAAAGGCAAATAGATGTTGACTTTCCGGGTGCAATTGTGTGGAAAAAAAGGCTGAGAAAATATCCGTTGTTGGTGGTATAGAAGGCAGAATTACATTTGTGTCCGGCACCAATGGAGTAATAGTGATAACAGTTTTATTGATGGTTCTAAGATCTTGCACAGACCACCACTCGTGGGGTCGTCCTACCTTTGGAATTGGGAGTATAGGGGTGTTACAGGGGCTTTGTGTTCTCTTCAGAGCCCCTTGCTGTAACAGTACATTGATCACTCCCCCTATCCCTTTTTCTGCTTCGGGTGCCATCCTGTATAGTCTGAGGCAGGGCAGGGCAATGTTCTTCTGTAGCTGCACCTTCTGCGCTGGGGCAGAATGTACTTTTCCAACATGGTTTTTATGTTGGGCCCACAGATGTTGCAGTACCTGGGCCAGGACTGAAGGGAGTAAATTATGACTCTCTCGGGAGGTTTTTGTCTTTCAAATGTCGCAGGCCATTGCTCCTGTTTCCAGGTCACTCTGCCCTCCTGTTTGCCATAAAATTCTATCAGGCAATTTCATCCGTCCATTTCAATATAAATGCTATGTATTACTCTTTTTTCTATGGCCTCTTTGATCACTTCTCCTATTTGCTTTGCCTTAGCGGGATGCCTTACGGCCAATGTTAAATGGTGTTCTGAAGCTAAACCCATCCTAAAAAGGTCCCTCTGACTATGGTTCAACTGTACTGACATTCCTAATCCCAGAACACCGAAAAATAAAAAGGAGTGATATGCAATGAAGTCTGCTTTCCTCAGTGACTTTGTGTTTGTAAATTGTATGCGTGCTCATCCTCACGAGAATAACAAGCCGTGCAGTGGGTCACTATATTCTCTCATCTGGACTCTATCAGCTGTTTTAATAGCTGTGCCGAAGAGTTATTAATCATTTGTAAGACGTCCTGCAGTTTTTAGATTTTTTTTATTTTAAAAAGTGATACTTTGTGGGTTAACGTTCAGCTGCCACCATAGAACACAGACACAGAGGGATCTGGCTCTTGGTCAGAAGCTATTAAATTAAACATCTGATGAGCTCGGACCTGAAGCAGTTCAATAAACATGCCCTCCTTAGTGCAATGAATTATTGCCCCCAATTTGCAGAGGGTATGTCTGCCAAGCAGAGCGAGGGGCGTAGTTTTTGAAATAATCATGGTATCGACCAGGTGGATTTCGTCAATTTCCAGGTTAGTCGGGCGTGATACTGGCTCAGTTATGGGAATACCGACTACTCCCACAGTGACGACAGAGGACTCACCGGTGGTTATTTCCACGGAGGGGACACAGACGACATAGTAGCACCGGTTTCGACCAGAACGTCCACATCATGATTTCCTATTTTAACCGTTGTCTTAGGTGTGTCTCTTACTGTGTTGGAGAATCTGATCAAAGCCGCCTGTATCACCTTTTCTCCGTGGCACCCCTATTGGCTTTGATTAGGGTTCGGATCAGTGTACATAAAGGGAGGCACGTCTCCGGGTGGGGCGCCTCCTTGCTGGGTGCTAAAGTTACAATCACGAGCCCAATGTCCCTTTTCCCCACATCTTCTACATTGATCCTGGGATCTATCCCTCCCTCGCCACTCTCCACTGCCTCTACCCCTGCCTCTCGGCCCTCTGCTGGCCTGCTGACCCCGACGTTTTCCCTGCTAGAAATGCCCTGTCATTCTAGGCTTTTGATCTTTGGGGGCTATAAACAGTTCCCCCCGGTCTATGTTTCTCAAGGAGGTAACAACTGCCGTCCATGGCTGTGTTCGCCAGATGAGATTGATCAATTTGTAACTTTGTGCATGCTCTGGTAGCATGCAATTCAACAATGTCTGCACCGCGAAAGGTCCATTTTCTTCCAATGCAACAGCGGCATTTTCTTCCCAACAGTTCTTAAATCTGGCCACAAATTCGGACAGCCTCTCACCCTCTTTCTGCAAACACCGTGTCATCTCGCCTATGCCAGTATGCTTCTTGGTCCCTTGCATGATAGCCTCTTTCCCCCTATTTGCTAACCAGTGTTCGAGGGACTAATTTCCTCCATTCAAATGATTATCATTATTGGGAACCCAGCTGTCATTTATGCCGGGTGGGATCTAATCCAAAGCATCAACGCTGACAAAGATGCACCAGAAGAGTATTTTAGAAGCAGCAAAACATCCCCTTTGAGGGGGCTATAAACAGCACACACTTAAGTCAATTTCCAATGATTAATTTTATAGGCATTAGCTATTCTTAGAGACGTATATTTTTTCTTTGTCAATTCAGAAAAGATCAAATATCTGCTGAAATGGTTAATGTTTCCTGCAGAATCTAAGGGGCGGAGAACTTGGCATTATGCCATTTACGTCTTTTCACGTAATCTAAAAACTTATTCATATTCAATTACTTTTATTCGTAAAGGCACTGTGGAAGACACTTTATTTATTTTAAACTGATCGTAATTTCCAATAAGAACATAAGAACTAGGAGCAGGAGTAGGCCATCTGGCCCCTCGAGACTGCGCCGCTCATCAGAGAAATCTCAACAAAAATCACTTAAGTTCTAATCTCTTACTTTGACTCAACAAAGACAGATGATAAAAAATACAACCTACTTCATGATTTGACTAAAATTAATTGGTTAAACAAAACACACAGCTCACAAATATCACAGTTAACCGTTCGCCTTATCTCACGGCTACAGAAAATCTCAATTCCCTTTCTCTCCAGGAACTCATCCGTCACGTTTTTACCATAATCGTCTATTTACTTTTACACCCCTGTTTTTGTTCTTTCGAAAAGGGGTCAGATTCATTAGATTCCTTTGCGGACATATAGGTTTTCCTACCTCATTCTGTTGTTTTACGATTGTTTCTTTTCATTTTCTTACTCATTTTGACTCCCTTATCTGTCTTCACTTTTTAAAATTTAGAGTACCCAATTATTTTTTCCAAATAAGGGGCAATTTAGCGTGGCCGATCCACCTATCCTGCACATCTTTGGGTTGTGGGGGTGAAACCCACCCAGACACGGGGAGAATGAGCAAACTCCTCACAGACAGCGACCAAAGCCGGGATTCGAAGCCGGGTCCTCAGCGCCGTAGGCATCAATGCTAACCACTGTGCCACCGTGCTGCCCTCTTCTCTGTCTTCTTAAAGGAGTTCACCTTCTTTCTCGCTCCGGATATTTTTACAATGCTTCGGGGCGACCTGTGAGGGGGCGTCGAGTTCATTGCTCATCATTCCTTCTGCAAAATACTTTAGAACATATATATAACAAAAACAACAACCGCGGAAATCATTTACAAATACGACAGGGAGCACACACAGGTGTTCATCCTGTCACGAACCTCGAAGTCTTGCTTTTTAAAATTTTATTCTCAAAGGCACCTTTTTCTTCCCATGCATTATCATTAATTTATTAATTAAGATAACTCTCCTTTCAGCTGGGGTCCAACTATTGCTCTCTCCCTTTCCGTTGAGAGAGTATTGTTTAGAGATTCGTTTTGGGGTTCACTTCCCGTTAAATTAGGGTAACTGCAACGACTACGCCAATTGTTGAGGAAAAAAATACGAGCACTTCGAGTTTTCACCAAAGGTCCTTTATTTAACACGAAGTTCGTGGAGGGAGATAGAGTAACCACAGTCCTTCTAATTGTTCCCAACTGTACAAAGGCAATGCAGTACTTTATATTGTTCAATAAGCAATATTTAGAAAAACGAGGCATTCCTTTGATAAGCCCAGAGACAGAAAAGCGAGCAGCGTTAAACAACAGGCCTTGAATTCGTAGTCTACGAGCAATAACAACTGTCTGCTGTCAGCAACAATGTGCAGCTGTGCACTTGTATACATGGACTGACCTTCTGCTATTACATGCAGATCTTTTTGACTGAAATAAGGCTAATATATATCCATCATGCTTTGCCAAGTGCTTATTGCCATGACATATAGTCAAGTTGCCGGTTAGGAAGAATACAGGGTATTAAGGCAACTAATCCGCCAACTAAAGTCCCTTCTACACGCTCTATGTCGACATTGTCAAAACCTTTTATCACCTTACATACTCCAATTAGACCCGCCCACCTCATTAGTATCAAACCTCGAGAGTACAGGCCAAAAGTGCTGAAACGTTTTGAACACTAACCCCTTAGCTCTGGAATCAATCAGAAATGCGGACAATGCAATTCCAACCCGCCCCAAATAATGGGGCCCAAACATCAGACATGACTCCAGGCGCTGTCTGACCATCAACTTATTCAGTTACAGAAAAAATGCATTACCTTTAGACTTTAGCTAAAGGGCAACATTCAAATTTCCCTCCACATTATCTGATGTTCCTTCACATTAGTTTTCTGAGATTCATGCTGAAGGACACCCAGATGTCTCTGCAACAAAGCACTCTGCATTTGCTCTGCATGTTGTCAATAAGCTGCCTTCCTATTGCACTCCTAGTGAAAATTGATGAATTACACTGACCATGACTTAATACATTCGGCCCATCGAGTCTTCTCTGCCATTATATCATGGCTGAATGTACCTCATCTGCGACCTACAATTTTACAGACCAAGAGCTGGATTGCGAAATCAGCCAAAGTATCTTCTCCCTGGAACACGTGACCTAGGAGCAGTAGTAGGCAATTTAGCCTCCGGTTCCGAAACACCACCAATGCCTCACTCCAAACTGTCCCTGACGCCACCGTCCTCCCCAGTTTCCATAACCCTTCAACCCATTTCTAATAAAAATCTGTCTGACTGCTCCTTAAGTGTCCTCGCTGTCCGTGCATCCACCGCACTCTGGGGTTGTGAGTTCCACAGATTCACAACCCTTTGTGAGAAATCGCTTTTCCCCAAATCAGTTTTAAATTTGCCACCTCTAATTCTAAAAGAATGACCTCTCGCCTGAGAATGCCCCACAAGCGGGAGCATAAGTTCACGTCTGCGTTCACACCTTTCAGCGTCTTTGATACCTCAGTCAGATTTCCTTTCATGCTTCTAAACTCGAGAGAGTATGCGTATCAACTGTTCATTCTTTCTTCATACGACAAACCGTACATCTCAGCGATAAACCTAGTCAACCTCGTGTGAAATTCCTCCAATGTTACTCCACCATTCCTCAAATAAGGAGACAGAAACACTGCACAATACTCAAGGTGCCGTCTTACCAATGCCTTTTTTAGTTCAAACAATACTTCCTTACCTTCATACTCAATTCCTTTCGCTATAACTGCCAATTTTCCATGTGCTTTCCTTGTTATCTGTTACAACTGCATGCTCGTTTTCTGTGACACATGCACGAGGACATCCAGTGACAGCATGGTGGCATATCGGTTAGACCGGCTGGCTCATGGCACCGTGTACGTGGGTTCGATCACAGACCTGGGTCACTCTTCTTGTGCAGTGTTTCCATTCTCCACATGTTTGCGTCGGTCACACCCCCACAGCCAAAAGATGTGCAAAGTCGGTGGATTTACCACACTAATCTCCAGCTCAATTGAATTAAAATAATTGGTTACTCTTATCCACGTTGTGCTCCATCAGCCAAATATAGGTTCACTCACTCAACTTATGTATATATGTATGCACGTTACTTATTTCCTCATTTCAACTCACCATCCAACCTATTTTACTGCCAGTTGCAAATTTGGGTATTGAACCTTCTATCCCTTCATTTAAGTAATTATATTTGTTGTGAATAGTTGGGAACCGAGGATCAAAACATATAATACCACACTTATTACATCTTGTCAACCAGAAAAAAAGCCAATTTACTCCGGAATCTAACTTTTGTTGGTTAGTCAGTCCAAGCTGATAAAATACCATTACTCCCACGTGATCTTACCTGGTGCACGAAACGTTTATTGCGCCACTTTATCAAAAACAGTCTCAAAGTCCAGATTCATTCAATCAAAAGAGTCCTGATCATCCGCATGACTTCCTATATATTGGAAAATTTAGAAATGTCAAAATGGTTTAACCTTCTCAAAATCGTGCTGACTCTGATGGATTACGTTTTGACATTCTAAATTTCCCGACATTACTTAGTTAACCATAGATTCTAGCCATTTTTCAACGACACATTTCAAATTAACTGGTCTGTAGTTGCATACATCCAGCTTCCGGAGAATATTGAAATATTCGAATCGATGGAACCGGCATCTCCAATCCGACTTTTTTTAAATGCCCTCCAATATTTGCGCCGTCAGGTCGTTAGCACATATCGACCTTCAATCCAAAAAGATTGTTTCGTACCATTCCCCTATTGATCTGATAATTCGAAGTACCACCCTTTCTATTACCACTGCATTGTCTGTACCTACTGGGATGGGACACGTGTCTTCCACCGTGCCAATAAAAGGAGAATATTGATTTAGAATCTCCGTCATTTCTGTTTTCCTCATTATTAATTCCGCCACCTCATCCACCAATACATTCAAGCTCATCTGTTCACCATTAAATAATTATAGAAGGTTTTGCGATTTTTGTTTTTATATTTTGCGCTCGTTTTTTGCATAATTTACTTTTGCTCTTTTCACCGTTGTTTTTGACAACCCTTCGTTGATTTTTCAAAGTTTCCCAAACTTTCTGCCTGCCACTACGCATTGCAATACTGTATGCCTTGGCTTTTGTCTTTATACTATATTAAAATTCGTACCTGGACCACAGATTTTTTCGGAACCTTATAGAATCATATAATTTACAGTGCAGAAGGAGGCCGTTCGGCCCATCGAGTCTACATCGGCCATTGTAAAGAGCAGCCGACATAATCCCACGCTTCCACCCTATCCACGTAAGGCAAAAATCCCACCTAACCTTTTGTCACGAAGGGACATTTTAGCATTTCCAATCCACGTAACCTGCAAATATTTGGTCTGTGGGGGGAAAACACAACACCCGGGGAAAACGCACGTAGACACGGGGAGAATGTCTAAAGTCCAAACCGACAGTCATCCGAGGCCGGATTTGAATCCGGGACTATGAAGTTGTGAGACAGCAGTGTTATCCACTGTGCCACCGTGCCACTCTATCTTTCTTTCTCTATGGAATATATAGTATACTAATACTCATCTGCCTTTGCATCAAAAGTAGGCTTGCATTAACTTTGCAAATAAGTCACTGTAAGCCTCTAGTTGCCACACTAGAGTGCCTCTTCGGCTACGCAGAGGGAGAACCCAGAATGTCCAATTCAAATGAAAAGCAGGTTCTTCGGGATTTCTGGGAGAAAACCGGAACAACCGGAGGAAACTTTCGCAGACACTGGCAGAACATGTCGACGACACACAGGTCGTGAGAAAAGACTGGAATCGAACCCGGATCCATGGCGCTGTGAAGTAACAGTGCTGATCACTGTGCCACTGTGCTGACTATTGTGGGGAGGAATTTATCATCTTTTCAAGAAACATTCTTTATTGAAACTCTCCTGCCAATTAGGCAGGGCCAACTCTCTCTTTCTGCCAACGAAATTGCTCTGTTTATTGCCAGAACTTTATTGCAGCACTGCAGCTTCTCACCCTGGAAATGTACTTGAAATGCTATCGTGATGTAATGACCCTTTCCTACAGGATCGTTAACTGTGAGTTCGATATATAATTCCTCCCCAATTGCACAGTAACAAATCTAGAATATCCTGCTTCCTGGTTGGTTCCACAGCATTTTGCTCTTAAGAAACAATCTCCAACACATTCAGTGAACTTGCTCTCGAATTTACAATTGCCAATTTGAATATCATTATTGCCAATATTAACATTTTATCTGATTATTTTCTTACCGTTCTTACAATCCTCGTAAGAATGCTCGTTTTCAAAAGAATAGTATCCATATCTACATACATTTTGTTCAATTGTATATAACATTTTGTGGGTAGGTACTTCTGCAGCCAGTGCCGTGGATCTGTTTAGTGAAATTGCCATTTTTCTGCTCGGCAATTTGTTCACGAATAAGACCATAAGACCATAAGACATAGGAGTGGAAGTAAGGCCATTCGGCCCATCGAGTCCACTCCGCCATTCAATCATGGCTGATGGGCATTTCATGTCCACCTACCAGCATTCTCCCCGAAATATTGATATTCTGATATTTATAGGTATCCTTTGCCAAAGTAAACAATCTCCAATTATCAGTGAAATTTCGCAAGGTTCATTAAACACGCTCTTTGGATCATTGTTGTTTTCAGAGGAAAAATTGAGTCAGTGTGAGAAAGGTAAGGATATAATATAAGTTGCCGACATGTTGTGTTTTGCTTGCTTCGGATAAGAGAGTAATTATTGTTTCTTGACCCGACTGTATTGCAGAAGAAGTGCTTGACTGTAGCTTCTACAATTTTGCGATCGGATTTTCAGCCCAGGACCGTCTGCAATATCGGTCTGTATAAACACATGGACTATCTTGAACATAATATCAGGCGAGTGACCCTAGTTCATCGCTCATTTTCGTCAGGCGGCGACGACACTCTGATCGGTTCTGCTCTTGAGAGCTTACGATGCAACAACTGGCTGTCGCAATTCCAACTTCAGTAAACTACAGCGAAGTACTTGGGACGTCCAGAAACAAAGTTGGTGGCTCTGATTTTCTCATTCAAGCATTTCAAATCGTGCCTTTTGATAATGTACAGATTTTAAATTGCAGATCGATTCATATCTGCGTACGATGCAGGTATGTAGCAGGGTGAATGATTGTTCGAATGAACATAAAAATCATATGTGACACTAAAATTTTATGGACGTGTGCTTGGCGGAGGAGGGGCATAGCGTATTTTCCGTTACCATTATTGCCAATGAAATTTCACTTCGAAGCCACCCAATGCCGGTTGGAAACCCACGGTACGCGTGCATTGCCAGCCTGCCGGAGAATTCCACCACCAGTGAATGGCCGGAAAATTCCGTCCAAGATATGTATCCTCTGGTTGCGATGTCCCGGTCGATTAACACTCGTACTCAAACGTAGCGAGTCCAGTGAATTGCGGGAGAGGCCAAAAAATGGAAACGCACCAGGCGCCAAACAGTTTGCGATGCGAACTGTCAGCTCCCGCAGGTGAATGTGGAATCTGGTTGTCGCGTGGCGAAAATACAATTATCAAACATTGAGCCGCATTTCCGTATAATTAACGAGCCTCATGTTATCCAAT
The DNA here is from genome assembly GCF_902713615.1 of Scyliorhinus canicula. Lineage (NCBI taxonomy): Eukaryota > Metazoa > Chordata > Chondrichthyes > Carcharhiniformes > Scyliorhinidae > Scyliorhinus > Scyliorhinus canicula. The sequence continues at coordinate 94,014,798 of NC_052157.1, forward strand.
GGCCTCCTGTCATTTACCGGCCCCGTGCAAGTGCTCGCGCTGACGTCGATTAGTACTCATTTTTTAAAAGTAAACCTGATGGAAGGACATCCCTGGGGTGCCGAGGAGGGGTTAGCAATGTTTGTTCACATGCAAAGAGACTGGCGGTGCTTGCCTTGCCACGGCAGTGCTCGGCGGGGGACGTTCATGGGGGTGCGCCGTCATGGGAGGGTGGGAGTGGAGGCGCTGGGGAGTGCAACTGGGGGCACCACTCTGCCAACCCTTGGATCCAAAACCCATTCCGGGGGCAAACACTGTCCCTGCCCGGCTGCCCACCCAGCATCTGGAAGCCCCACCGACAGCTGAGGCCCCTGACTGTGTGGTTGAAGGCAACCGGTAATAAGGAACTGGCAACCATGGTTAAGTGAGCACATTCCAAGAGGTTTCCCGTGCGTAGTCCGACAATATAGCACGTGAGAGTCATTGGCTAGCATTGCTATCGCATTTTGATGTCTGGACACTGTGGAGGAATCAATACCACTCGCGCAGCAGCCAAAATCCGAACACCCAGGGGATGGGTGAACACGACAACGGTTGAATGTTGGGTGTGTGCCCCGGAGAGGGGGTTGTCCGGAGAGACAGGAAAAACGGCCGGGGCTCAGCACACAATGCACAAGGAAGTGACAGAGGCGTCATAATGGTTCTGAAAAAACTTGTTTAATGTTTGTACAATACCACATTTGCGAGCTTGCCGCCCTCCCATCTAATCGGCACCCAACCCTAACCCCTCCCCGCCCCCCACGGGACCCCTCCACCAGTGCCCTCGTTATGATGAACGTACCTTGCACTACTAGCTCTATCACTACATCTTGGTGTTTCCCCAGGTAGCATATCTGAGTTGGAGGCAATCAGATGCTTACCTCGGCCCATGCCATCGATGCCTTGGGTGGGCGTCCTCTTCTCGACGGCACATGCACGGTGGTTCAGTTCTGTCCTGTGTACTGACCCGGAGACGCGGCCTCATTACAGGTGTGCAACACGGGAGTGCTGGTGATCACAGTCGCCACACCATGGAACAGGTCCCGTTTGGCACGCAGATCCCCCTCCTCCCGGTTGATGCCCATAGTGCCCTGGGTTGGGACGGAAGGGCAGGTGGTTCCGGTCCCTGTTGTCACTGCATCATGTCTCAACCAACCCTGGTGGTTCCTAATAGTCCCCACTATCGTTTCGACTCCATCAGCGATGCTCCTGAGTGAATGGGACACATCCCTCAGTGACCTCGCCATGCTCTGCGGTGCGTCAGCCGTGGAGACGTACGACTGGGATAAGGAGCTCAGCGCCACGGCCTGTCCCATCTGAGAGTGGGTCATGTCCCGCAGAACACCATGAAGATTGGCCTAGTACTGGGTGACATTCCTGAGTGAGGTAGACATACTGCTGAGATCTTCAGACACATCCATCAATGATTGTGCGATGCCTTTGACGCGTTCACTCATGGTTCCGGCATCCCATACCAGCCTCCCAGAACAGGTGCCGGAATATGGCTACTAGGGGCTTTTCACAGTAACTTCATTTGAAGTCTACTTGTGACAATAAGTGATTTTCATTTCAATTCATTCATTATGCACCATGCTCTCCACTGCTTCTGCCTCCTCGTTTCAGGTAGCGAATGCTGCCTTATAGCTCACGCTCCGGTGCCCGCAAGGGAGCAGGACATCCTTCCTGTTCTCCACTGTGTCTAGGTGCCGTCCAGTTCAGCATCCTGAATATTGGGGCCGCGCTCATCGACGCCATTCTTGCGAGATGGTGGGGATGGGTGAGCAAGTGCAGCCAAAGTGCTGTAAGAGGTTGTTTGCGGCGGGCTGGCGAGCGTAGTCCAGGCGAATCAGCTGGCGAGCCAGTAATCGGGACTGGAACCAAGTGAGGCCTCGTTGCACGAACCAATTAATTTTGTATAGTGTTGTTGGCCTCGCCGCCAAGCACCAGGAAACCCGCGTCAATTCCCGCTCACTTGGACATTTTTTCCAGATAATCGAACTAAGAAAATGGAAAGTGCATCGTAATTCTTGATTTTAAGAGGTAGTACGCTTCATGTGATAAAATAATTCCACTCATCGCAGTTAGCCTGCAGCAGCAGTCATTTACATTGAACAACAAAGGGATGCATACAGCGGTACCCCGGCGACATGATTCTCTCCAGCGTGCCACTGATATCAATGGGATTCTAGCGTCCTTCCTCTTGTATTGGAAGCCACACTTCACCGCTGGGAATCCAGCAGCCGGGTTAACACTGATACTCGGATCAGACAACCCTAACTGGCGAAGTTCAGGTCAAACGTTTTGCCTCCATCACAGCTGTACTATGGAATAACACCGCCGCGGCCATGCAGTGAGGTAATATGAGTAGAGCTCAGAAATTGTAAGGGTACATTCACAATGTTGGAGTGTCGTACCGGCCTCAGAGCAGCCAGTGGGAGATATAGGAGCTGATAAGTTGGCAGATTTTGGAAAAGTGCAACATAAATGCGGTTATTGCTCAGTTTGATTTCATCTTCCCCTATATCGACTGGGAATCACGTCGGGGTCGAGGTTTTTATGGGACGGAGTGTGTAATGAACATCCAGGAGGGCGTCATTAAACAATATGTAAATAGTACACCTAGGGAAGAGGCCGCACACTAACAACCTGGTATTGTGGAATGAGACCGTGGAGATTGTCGAATTAAATGTTGGGAGCATGGCGGGAACATTGATCATAATTCAATAAATTTTAAGGTACTGTTGGGTAAAACTAAGAGTAGTCTTCGTGTGAAGTGCTAAACTGGGTGAAGACAAATCTAACAAATTATGCAGGAACTGCAGAATCTAGATTTGGGGCGGATATTGGTGACTAAATCGACATTGGGTATGTGGGAAGATTTCAAATGGCAGTTGATAGGAATTCAGGACCGGAATTTTCCCGTGAAAGAAGAATAAGTATGGCAAGTTTCGGGAACTTGAGAAAGCGAGGGACATTGTGAGCCTCCGCAAAACGAAAAATCTAAGCATTGTAAGGCCTATAAGACTGTGAACAGACAAAGCCCGTGATGAATATAAGGATAATAAGAATGAACTTCAACAATGCGTTTCGAGTGCTAAAATGTGTCAGAATACGTCACAGGCAAACAGAGTGAAGTAAAATCCCAAGTATTTTGTAAGCATATTAAAGGGGAAGAGGGTAACGAGAGAATGGGTTGTTCCACTAAATGACAGGGGTGGTAAGCTACGCGTGGAGCCAAACAAAATGGTCGAGGTACTAAGTAAGTACTTTTCATCAGTATTCACCGAAGAGAAGGACTTGTGGATCACGAGTCTCAGAAAGGGTGTGTAGAGAGTGTGGAGCAGATTGACATCAAAAAGGAGGTGTTCATTGGCAACTTAAAAAACTTAAGGTAGATTTGGCCCTGGTTGTGATGGATCTAGCGCTGAACATTGAGGGAGGCAACGTATGAAATTGCTTGGGCCTTGTCAGAAATCTTTGTATACTCACTGGCTATCGGTGATGTCCGAGATGAGGAGCATAGCTAATATTGTTCCTTTGTTTAAGAAGGGGAGCAAGGATAATCCAGGATATTACAGGCCGCTGAGACTTCCGTCAAAGATAAGGAAATTATTCAAGAGGAGTCAGCGAGACAGGATTTACTCCTATTTAGATAGAAGTGGGCTTATTATCGAGAGGCAGCATGGTTTTGTGAAGGGGGCATTGTCCGTCATTACCTCATTTGAGTTTTTGGAGGAAGTGACGATGTTGACTGATGAAGGTAAGCCACTGGATCTTGTCTACATGCACTTCAGTAAAGCCTTTCCAAGGTCCCTCATGGCAGACTGGCACAGAGGTGACGTCACATGGTATCAGTGGTGAGCTAGCAAGATGGATACGGAACAGGTTTTATCACAGACTAGTGGTGTTCCACAAGGATCTATGCTGGCACCTTTGCACCTGTCGTATATAGAAGATATAGAACAGTACAGCACAGAACAGGCCCTTCGGCCCTTGATATTGTGCCGAACCATGATCACCCTACTCAAACCCATGTATGCACCCTATACCCGTAACCCAACAACGTTCCCCCTTAACCTTACTATTTAGGACACTACGGGCAATTTAGCATGGCCAATCCACCTAACCCGCACATCTTTGGACTGTGGGAGGAAACCGGAGCACCCGGAGGAAACCCACGCACACACGGGGAGGACGTGCAGACTCCGCATAGACAGTGACCCAGCCGGGAATCGAACCTGGGACCCTGGAGCTGTGAAGCATTTATGCTAACCACCATGCTACCGTGCTGCCCAAAGCCATCTTTCTGAGCCATCTGGACAAGACATGTTTCTCCGAATCATTAACATTTTAAAACTCTATATATAAAACTATATATAAATGATGGGGAGGAAAATGAAACTGGTCTGATTAGAACTTTTTTTACGACACAGAGGTTGGTTGAATTGTGGACAGTGATGAAGACTTTTAGAGGACAGAGCAGGATAGAGATTGGTTAGAGACTTGGCAGGAGAGATAGCAGATCGAGGTTAATTCGAACAAATGTGAGGTAATGCGTTTTGGAAGGTATATACAGATGTGAAATAGATAGTAAATGGCAGAACGTGACATACCTTCCTTACTGGACAAAAGCTATACACTCTCCACATCATTGAGTCGCCCAAGGAACAGTGCAAACATTTAGAATATGACAAAATCCTACCGGCAGCAAACAACGTGTCACTGAGAAATGCGTGACTGGTGGAGTGCAGGATTCCACCTCGGACAGCACAGCAGTGCCGAGAAAACCGCATGATTACCTCAGGGTGGCCAGGGTGTGTGGGCGGCAGTGTGCCGCTCGCACCAACCTTCCTCCCAAACACCTGTAACCCTGCGCCACTCACCCCGCTCCCCACCGGACGACAGACGAACGTCCATCCTGCACGAACATGTGGGTATCCATACTGGACACCATGACAGGGTGTTGTGACCAATGTGGCCATCAGCGACGCATCCCGTCGGCTGCATGCGTCAGATTTCCTACGTCTCTAGTGTCCTGTGGCCTACCTCAAGGAAGGGACACGCACAGCCGCCGGGACCGGATAAGGTCAGAAGGGGGACCACCGTGGCACAGTGGTTAGCATTTCTGCCGACAGCGCTGAGGATCCGGGTTTGAGTCCCGACCGTGTGTCACTTTCCATGTGGAGTTTACACATTCTTCACGTGCCCGCGTGGGTTTCATCCACACAACCCAAAGATGTGCAGAATAGGAAGATTGGCCACGCTAAATTACCCCATAATTTGTAAGAAAAATTATGTACTCTAATTGTATTTGAATAAAAATAATCCGATGGGACCATGTGTTGGGATGGCTAGCTCGCTTGCAGAGATCACCCAGGTCGACGGTGGGAAGTTCTACCATGGGCAGGAGACAGATGTTGCCATACGCTGTGAAGCAACAGAGCTCATTACAGAACGGTTTGTCATCGTCCTCTATCCCATGAACCAGACCCGGGTGTTATTGCCAACCATGCACGAAACCTATTATGCGGCAGGAATGCATCATGCAGGGGATTGCAGGCAGGTGTGGCTGTGGAGGAAAGTGGAAGGGTATGGGACAGGGATCTCTTGTCCATGCCCCTGGCTAGTGCCCCCTCTACCCACTACGTGTCGGTGAACATCGAGGCGATCAGAGTGTCCCCAGAGTGATGTCCCTGGCCCACGCGTCCTGCGGCCCCCCGTGGCTGCGTGGTCTCCATGTCCTGCCCACCCTCGCCCTCTTCCACATCCTCTTGGACGGACGAGGCCTGCCATACATTCTTATCTGCTAGCATGCAGCCTCTCTGCTGCTAGGTATTGTGGAGGAAGAAGTATGCCACTACGATGATGGCGACCCTTGCAGCATCATACTGGACGGCCCCTGCAGAGCGGTCCAGTCATCTGAACCACACTACTGAGGAGAACGAAGCACGGCTCGAACATGCTCTTGGTTGTTATAGGGGTGCCGTTGTAGCGGGTCTCTGCACGGTCTGCAGCCTCAGGATAGGTGTCAGTAGCCGCGACCGCAGCAGATTATCCCTGTTAACTAGGGGTCAACCCCACAGCCCGGGGGGGGGGGGGCGGATAGCGTATCGAACAGGTCAGGAATTGCCGAGTGTGCCAAAATGAGATGCCATGCACACTGCCTGGGTACAGAGCACGGACGTGTTTGATGAGCAGTTGATGATTTTATATGAACTACTCGTTTTCTTGAGCCACATTGTTGTTGTGGAGTAACTTCTCATTAGGCCGTGCTCGTATTGGGACATGCACTCCGTCAGTTACCCGCTGGACCCGGGGAATTACCTCGATACCGTCTAATCGAGCCGCCGGGACGTGCTGTTGGGCTCGGCCCACTTGAAAGTGAATGCATTGATCCACCTGGTCACTTCGAGCCTTCTATACACTGAGGCCTGAGATATCCCGGATGGCTCTCCGTTCGGTGCTAGGAAGGACCATAGAAGTTCAGGGCGACCATCAGCTTGAAAAGCACCGGAATTTGGTGTTCTCCCGCATGCCCCTCGTGGTGCCAGGTATGCCATCATCCCGCAGATATGTCGCACTGTTTCTCTGCTCAGCCAGGGTCTTCACCTGCATGCCCGGTCAGGCAGTACCTCAATTGACAAGTAGTGCTGTTATGGGCCAGGTGTTTGGAAAACACCAAAGTATACCATGGTGTTCACCTGACCCACAACTGTTCATCGATTTTGGTTATGCGGAGCATAAGGGCCTACATTTATTGTGTTATTCAACAGAGGCCTTCTGTACTTTTAATCAAAAACAAAGTTTATTCTACGAAATCAGTTAACATTTCTACAAACACACACAGTTAGCATTTTTATAAACTAAATTGTAAATACCCCACATAGGTTCTGTTCTCTATATATATATATATATAACCCTAAATAACTTCCCATTCAAATGTTTCAATTTGATAACAACTTCCAAAAAACCAGATTTTGTTTTTTTACCAAAACAGTGGGTTTGAATTATTTCCAGAAAAGAGGTATCACTTTTAAATGATCATTTGATCTGGACACCATATATCAAACCGAGAGAGAGAGAGAGAAAGAAGAGACGCATTTTTGTCTGAATCCAGTTTCCAACAGTGCAAACCGAATGGAGAACTCAGAGCCACAGCCCAATTCTACCGACACAATGACATCTCTGAAGCCATTTGATGGGACACTCCCATTAAACTACCTGTACGTCCGAGGCCTCGTGCATTGCCTCCTTGGCACCTCCTACTCCTCCGTCTGTTGGCAGCGAGCTCTCAAAACCGGATGGCTTCCACCTGCTCTTCTGCTGCACGCACCGCTGCTGCCCGCTCCAGTGCTGCAGCTTCCTACTCATTCACGAATAGAGCCCGCTTCTACAGCCACAGGGCATTCTCCAACGCTACAGAAACTAGCAGGAAGGCCCTCATTTCGGGGTGAAGTCCAATATCCGTTGGGTACAGGGGGTGAATGACCGACATGTTAGCATGGTGCGTACCCCCGTGCCCTACTGGGTTCACCGGGTACATGGTGGATCAATTTGGCATTGTGGGCTCTGTATCCGCATGTCTCTGCCTCACACCATCCCCGCACGACTGGTTGCGTTGATGCACAAAACCGTGGAGCCCTTTTAATCTGGCGCTGGTCCCTAATGCCAGGGTCTATTGTGGCTGCTGCCCTGGGTGGGTCGCCAGTGGTGCCGTTCGGGTGGAGGAGAGTTGCTGTGGCTGTGGTTCGAATTGCGGGAGGGGTGGCAGTACGCGGGGCACCCAAGCTGCCAATGTAATATTGCAGATCCAGGGGCCAAGATTGCCGGTCAATTGGTGCGCAGCAAGATAACCGGCACAGTGGTTGCCCATGCTTGGACTCCACCCTGTCCCTTGTGGGGTCACCACAGCCATTGGGCCTGTTTCCCAAATCATTCCCTCCTCCTTTCCTGGCTGGGCCTTCAGAACCCAGCCAGCATGGGAAACGTCTGGGCCTGCAGCCGACAGGTCCTAGCTCCTCTCTCTCTACCTCATCAGCCACCACACCGGTTTCATGATTTTTAAAAGGAGAAGTGAACAGAGCAATCGGGAACTCGGCCCATCGTAGACTGAGAATGGCAGACGCCGCGTGAATACCGGGTCAGGTCCGCTAATGGCAAAGAAACTGTGTTTAATGTACCTGCGTTCTGGAAAGCATTAACATCTCGGTCGCGGTGACAGAAAATCGATTTGGCTCAAATATGTGCCTGCCAATTCTCCACCCAATTGTTTTTCCCAATTACAGCGTCAAACAACAGAGCATCCAGCCCTGACATTTCATTTCACGAATTCTCCGTTGACCCCTATTTGGTATAAGCAAAACATCACAATTATTTGTAAAATGGAAACATCAAACTGATAAGGAAGTTACTGAAGATTATGACAATGAATTCTGCAATCTCTCTGCATCAATCGGTCAATAAATTGGACTGCAAGCTCCATTCTGCAAGTCCGGGAGTTTCCCGATGTCCTGGGGCTACCTCATAATGGGAAACCCCATTGGCCAGCCGCAATCCCTTCCGCGTGCTGAACCAGAAATCTGGCGCAGCGGGATATATAATTCAGTCCCTTGGGTTTGGAACAATCTGTTTACGATGTATTTCATCTTATTTCATAATCTTGTTACGGATAACAAATTTACAAAAGGCAGGAAACATTTCATAGATTTCGTAGAATTTACAACGCAGAAGGAGGCCTTTCGGCCCATCGAGTCTGCACCGGCTCTTTGAAAGAACACCCTACCCAAGCACACACGTCCACCCTATCTCCAGAACCCAGTAAACCAGGAACACCACTCAATACTAAGTGAAATTTTCCCCAACCAACGCTAAGGGAAATATATCACTTCCTCGATTGGCAGAAAGTCATCGCAATCTGTTCACTCTCACTTCTTAATGTTTAGGTCTTTTGTGAGCATTTTGCTTAGATCCAGTCACAGCACAACAATTTGCTTCTGACCGATCTAAACAACCGGGTACTCCGGTTTCCTCCCACAGTCCAAAGTTGTGCAGGTTGGGTGGATTGGCCATGAAAAATTGTCCAAAATTCTTTGATTAACCTAGGACAAAAGTTGGCGCAACATCGTGGACCGAAGGGCCTGTTCTGTGCTGTATTTCTCTATCTATCTAACTCTTTTCTGAGTTAAACTGCGAACTCTTGCTGAGGTTATACCTTCCAGCCTACGCTTTCTCATAAGGGGAAACAACCTCTGAGTATCTAACTTGCCAATTGCCTGATTATCAATGGGCTTGATTCACGATTTTGAGGCGAAAAGCGGAGGATCTGTGGCGTTTTATGTCAAACAAATGAGCGGCGCCCGCTCACCGATCCTGCCACCTATGCAGCACAGACCTGATGAAAGCTCCTTCACGAACGATAAAACGGCTGGAGAATGGCCAGGCTCGTCAACCGTGTCGCCCGGACCTCGGTCCATAGGGTTCAGTGCATTGTGTTTGCTCTAAAGGAGATGCACTAAGGCTGTTCCAATGGCATGCAGCACCCGGCGTGATGACGACATTTTGAAGGGGCGGAGCAGATAAATCCTGCGTCAACCAGGCGCCACCCCAGATTTCGGCGTCAGTTGAATTCCCCGCCCGTTCTGCAATTAGGAAATCGGCATCAGGGGATGGTGAATCCGGCCCATGGGCTGAATGCTCCGCCATCTTGATTCTCCATTTTGCCAGCAGCATGGCCATTTGTTGATGCTGTGGGGCTTCCCCACAACAGGAAACCCATTTGACCAGTCGCAAAACAGAGAGATCTGTGGCTGGAATCTCTGTGCTGTAGACTAAGTCCCCATGTCAGCGTGAAAACGGTTGCGTTCCACAACGTAAAAATCGTACTGAAAGAGCCACCTATTCACGTTCCGGGGTGGAAGCTGCAGCCAGGCACCTCAGAGCACGTGGCTCTACCTTCCGATAGGGTTTAGGGGACTGCAGAGTCCTTGGCCGCGCATGCCCACAGCGGCAGCCTGTAGAGGGCGCGCCATGGTTCATGGCGGATGCCGCCATCGGACCCGGCACGTGAAATAGTCCCCACTCGGACGGGCTCACGCACCCTGGAACGCCCCAGCACAGTGCCCCCCAGCCTCGAACATGTCGACAGCTGCCCGCGGTGCGGCCCTCCCCCGACTGTGACTGGCGCTGGACTGAGTCCGCAGCCGCCATGCATAGTTCCCGACGGGTGAGTCCATGATAGACCCACACCTTCGAGAACTCGGCCGGTACGGGGTAGAATATCAGGGGGCGGGCGTCAGCCAATGTATGGAAGCGTGGATATGGCGTACTGAGTACTCTGTGGGTACAGCTCATTTCAAGAGTCGGAGCATGCGAAAGCGGCACCGCCCCTAATTCTGGCATCATCGGGGATCTCTCGCCCTGTCACCGAATTCGATTTTGTCGTCAGAGACAGGAGAATCCAACCCTTGATGCGGCGGGTCCGAAAAGAAGTGGTCGGGATTTTCCACTTGCCAACGCCAAATTTAGGCTGTGAATAGCATCCGACGGCAAAATCGGGGTATGATCCATCTTGAAGCTAAATCTGCACGGTCCGGCACCCCGACAATGGAATACATGTGTCGCTCACCACGCAGCGTTAAAGTACGGTAGGCATTACAGTCGACCTGACTTCCTATTCCCCGAGGACTCCAACATTCACCACCTCCGATGCGACGAATTCCCGACGAGATAGTTCACTTGTGGTCTCAAAAATCGTGAACCTGGCGTCGTGACTGCAGATCAAGAGAGACGCGGGTGCTAACAGAGTGGAGTGACTGCCCTCCCGGACATGGTCGTGCTGGCTGGGGTTGGGGCCCCCTGAAAGTACCGGGAATGGGGGAATCTGTTCGAGCAATAGCGGTGCCCCCCCCCCCGCATCGGACTGGGGTGGTGCCCAGGCACCGACTCCATAACTGTGGCCATCATGTTGCTCACCCACAGACCACCAACCTCAAGGGAAAACTACGAGTGGCCTCTCGTGAGGGCAGTGATAACCGTGGCCTCCATGTCGCCCATGGAACCTGTTTTTCCATGGGAGCATGCGCCATGTTAAAATGTTTGCCTTTCTACCCCTGCAGACAATTGTGTTTGACGTTCAATTCGCAGTGGTGGCCGGCCTGGTGATGGTCGCAGCTGACTGAGATGTCATGCGCCACATGAGTGGGAGCCAATCTGAGAGGACGGGGCGGCTGCAGCAGCGGGCAGCAGCAGAGAGGCCAGTAGCCGACGGACTGCAGAGCAATAGGCCAGAAAGAGGCAGGTGACGGCCGCACATGTTGGAACGTCTGCCGGCCAGCAGGCCGTGGAAAACGAGATGCCAAGATGATGCCGCATGAGGCCACATGTGTCACTGCGGCCCCTCTAATTCCAGGAACTGCTGGACGAGACATGCCATCTGAGACTCGGGATGAGCAGAGAGAAAGTGCGACACATCTGCCATTTGGTGGCACAGCTCGCACCGAGGGGTTATAGGGTAGGTCACCTGCTCCCCGTGCCTGTTACGAACACAGTAACCAGGAACGTCTATGCAATGGGGTCCTTTTGGTCGCTGAGTGGGGATATGTCCGATATCTCACACACGTCGACGCGCAGGTGCATGCATGCCATCATGGATGCACTCTCTGCCCACCTGGAGCAACACATTGATTTCCATCTGGAGTGGACTGAGCCCACCAGGATGCCCGAGCAGCAGGGTTTGCCGCCATCACATGGATGACCAGGCACCAGCCGGCGATTGCCGGAAGGCATGTCACCCTACAGGCACCTTCGGGTAACATGCCTCACTACACAAACCGAAAGGGGAACCATTCAATAAACGTACAGCTGGTCTTTGTCCATCAAATATGCATCGTGCAACTATTCGCCCAATACCTGAGAGGTGTGCACGAATCCTTCATCCTGGCACAGTCGCCGATCCCTGACATGTTCGAGGAGCATCGCCCCTCCTCCCCAGCTGAAGGTTTGGCATCTGGATGACAGGGTTACCCACTGCGACCATGGCTGATAAAACCTATCGGGAGGCCTCTGACCGACGTGGACATCTGCTATAATGATGCACATACAGCGACCAGGAGTATGATCACTCGGTGCTTCCGTCTCCTGAAGATGCACTTCGTGTGCCCGGACTGCTCTGGAGGGGACCTGCAGAATGAGACCGAGAGGGACGCCGCAGCGTGGCGACATTCTGCATCCTCAACAGCATCAAGCAGCAGAGGGATCATTTGCTGGAAGAGGAGAACGAGGATGAAGGGCAGGACTCGTCCGATCAGGGGGATGTGCGGGTGGGGGACGATAAGCACGACATAGGGACCGGGCAGGCAGGGTGGGCCACAAGACGCATGCACCAGGGACAGTGCACGCGGGTCGCTCAAGTTGATTGGCAAAAAGATAGGGGTGGAGGGGGCTGCTGCCAGTGACACGGACAGGACATCCCAAGCCCCACTCACTCACTTCGCAGAGCGCCAGAGAGCCCGATTATGCTCGCCACCCCGTTATAAATACCAGCCATACTACGAGCTGGGGACCTGGGTTTGCAGGGACAGCGGGTTTTGTCCACGGGATGGAAGATGATCGAATCCCGCTGTGCAATGAACTCTGCTGCTCCACATCATATGATAACGTCTGACTTATGCCCAAGGTGGCACATTCCATGTAATAACAATAATAATCTTTATTGTCACAAGCAGTATTACGTGAACACTGCAATTAAGTTACTTTGGAAAGCCACGAGTCTCCAATTTCGGGCGCCTGTTCGGCAAAACAGAGGGGGAATCAAGACTGTAGAACCTAAAAAGCCCATCTTTCGGGCCTTGTGCAAGGAAACCGGAGCACTAGGAGGAAACCCAAGCAGATGTAGGGAGAACGTGCAGTCTAACACAGAAGGTGACCCAAGACGCAAATCGAACCAGGGACCCTTGTGCTGTGGATGCAACAGTGCGAACCACTTTACTCGCGTGCCACCCATTTACAATGTCGCCGATGTGCTACTCTGCAACCCACCTGGGTGAGCCCTGCATGTGTGCTGGCCAGTCCGTCACAGGGTTCCATCAAATCCTGCGGTGGGGATGCTAGGGATGGTCGGGGCGTGGGAGGGGAATGGCGGGTTGGGAGAACGGTCATCCCATATGGCCTATACTGGTCACCTGAGCAGCTCCACGTGCCCACCACGGTCAGACCGGACCAGCCCACCCGACGGCCAATCGTAATGGTAACCAAGGAGCAGCACGGTGGCGCAGGGGTTAGCACAGCTGCCTCACGGCTCTGAGGTCCCAGGTTTGATCCCGGCTCTGGGTCACTGTCCAGTTGGAGTTTCCACATTTTCCCCGTCATTGTGTAGGCTTCGCCCCATAACCCAAAAGCTCTGCAGGGTGGGCGGATTGGCGACACTATATTGCCCCTTAATTAGAAGAAAAATAAAAATCACTGAGGCAGGTTTTAACAGTGTTTAATGTGAAGGAATACATAGTGTCTGTGCTCCTGTAACTGAACTGTGCCCTGCACTCGTGCCAACCTAACTATTGTTTAACTGTCTGGCCTTTTGGGCCCTGACGGTATGCCCAGGAAGTTCTCTAGATGGTGCAACAGGAGTGGAGATAGCCTGCTGTGACTCCTGCCCTGTGACTAGTTTCCCTTTTGGAGTGCATCACCTGGGGCAACACTGCGTTGACGGGCCCAGCCGCTTCCCGGGTGTGCCATGTGCCGCTCTGTTCTGCGCACTACCCATCAGATTCACTGTGGCCAGGAGGACCGAATCAGAGGTGCTGCGGTGTTCCGGCTTCGCCCCTTCGGGCAACACTGGTACAGGCCCCATCATCTCCACCTACATCGTAGTGGTCGAAAGCCGGCGGACCAGTCCATTGGACTTGGGTGCGAGAGGAGCTAACCCCTGTGGGTTCGTCGCCACGTGGCACTGCCAGTCCTGGAGGCCCACTCGGTCTTGGTCACGACCAGGGCCTTCATGCTCGTCGCTTTGGAGCACAGGGAGTGGACCATCTCCGTCAGGGACTGTACCACATCATGCTACCACTGTGTCACCACCATGCGCTCTGTGCCACATCCGCCAATGACTTGGCCACATTCCTCTTGGGATTGGCCCACCACCCTCTGTGTCTGCAGAATTATAGCAAGACCCTGGGAAATGCCGCCGACATTACGAACCATGGTCTGCCTTGCGTGGAACATGCTGAGGAGCGCCACTGCAATTTCCAGCTGGCTATACCATGGCTGCTTGTGAGATGCTAGCCCTGTCCTGGGCCTCGGCCAGCGCCTGCCCAGAATGCCCTAGGCCTTGGGTACGTTGATCCATAGCAGTATCCATCACCGACAGTGCGTCAACGGTGGACTCCACCCGTCCTGTATGGCACGCATGGTCGGCATCACACCCTGCTCTAGCAGGGGGATGGACTCCACAACCTACAGCTGCAGGTTCTGGATCCCCACCGACACCCCAGCTTGCAGTCACTGACTCTCTTACTGCACCTGCACTTTGTCTGGGGCTGGATGTTCCAAAGGCCCTGGACACATCTGTTCAGCAGCTGGTTCCTGGGGCGGACCCGCCCTCCAACTGTCCGGCCGCTCGGCTTGTCCTACTTCCACCTGCTGTACCGGATGCAATGCATGGTACACACGAGATAATGTCCCAGGTGGCTTTTCACTAATGTGGCACTGGTTTAGCACAGGGCTAAAACGCTGGCTTTGAAGCAAGACCAAGGCAGGCTTGCCTTATGGTTCAATTCCCGTACCAGCCTCCCCGAACAGGCGCCGGAATGTCCCGACTAGGGGCTTTTCACTGTACATTCATTTTTAGGGGCTGATATAGCTCACTGGGCTACATCGCTGGCTTTTAAAGCAGACCAAGCAGGCCAGCAGCACGGTTCGATTCCCATACCAGCCTCCCCGGACAGGTGCCGGAATGCGGCGATTAGGGGCTTTTCGCAGTAACTTCATTGAAGCTTACTCGTGACAATAAGCGATTTTCATTTTCATTCTTTCTCATGTGCCGAACCAAGGTGATCGTCTGTGGGATGTTGGAGGGTGTTGGTGACAGCTGTGATGGAACATCAGTAACATACTCCGCCTCTTGCACCGGGGTGTCCTGAGTCTCGGGTGGAAGGCTGATGTCCGGGCTGCTCTCCCCGTAAGTGCCCGGCTATCTGGGTACACCGGCTCTGGCACTGGCTGGAGCCAGTGGACTCTGGATGAACTGGCCTCATCTCCGGCAGGTTCTGCAAGACAGTTGACATTGGTCATCGGCCGGGGCAGGGGGAGTGGGGTCGGGGCGCGAGGGGGGAACGGGTTTTGTTGAGACGTGTGGGCGGTATGTGTTTGTGAGCTTTGGGGATGAAATTGAATGAGTCTGGGATTGAGGGGCGGGAGGGGGCATGTGGGGAAATGGGATGAGGGGGATGATGGGGTGAGGGTGAGAGGAGGTCCCCACAAACGTGTCATGGAAAATGCTACTGAGTGTGGTTTCACTTCCTCGCCCAAGAGCACACTCCATTACAGCGACAACTCTTCACTCTGGGCCACCAGCCATGTTCAGGACCCTCTGCTCAGGCATGGTGACGGGCCGCGTTTCGACTGGTTCGCCTCCAGTCTTCACCCGCTCCCGGCAGTTGTGTGTGGCCTCCTCCTGGCGGACAAACACAAATAAAGGCACAGTTAGCTGGTCTGATGCAAACAGCCCAGGGGCTCAATATTTGGTGGACTAAGTGCAAGGGCACCTGCCCATTTCGGATGTCATTGTTGCTGGCATGTGGGGCAAGGTGGGGATTCGGCCGTCTCCCGGGGGGTGGGGGTGGTTTACGTGTGTGTGTGTGTGTGTGTGCAGGGGGAGGGGTGGTTTGTGCCAGGGGCGCGGAGCAGCTCACTCACTCTGACCGACCTGAGAAGGACCCGGAGTTACTTCCTGCAATGCACCCAGTTTCTGACGACATTGCTCACGAAGCTGACCACGTCTCCCAGCTGAACCCAGGCACGGTGAACCATAAGACCATAAGACCATAAGACATAGGAGTGGAAGTAAGGCCATTCGGCCCATCGAGACCACTCCACCATTCAATCATGGTTGATTTCAACTCCATTTACCCGCTCTCTCACCATAGCCCTTAATTCCTCGAGAAATCAAGAATTTATCAATTTCTGTCTGAAAGACACTCAATGTCCCGGCCTCCACCGCCCTCTGTGGCAATGAATTCCACAGACCTACCAATCTCTGGCTGAAGAAATTTCTCCTCATCTCTGTTCTAAAGTGACTCCCTTTTATTCTAAGGCTGTGCCCCCGCGTCCTAGTCTCCCCTGCTAATGGAAACAACTTTCCTACGTCCATCCTATCCAAGCCATTCATTATCTTGTACGTTTCTATTAGATCTCCCCTCAACCTCCTAACCTCCAATGAATATAATCCCACGATCCTCAGACGTTCATTCTATGTTAGGCCTACCATTCCTGGGATCATCCATGTGAATCTCCGCTGGACCCGCTCCAGTGTCAGTATGTCCTTCCTGAGGTATGGGGCCCAAAATTCCTCACAGTATTCTAAATGGGGCCTAACTAGTGCTTTATAAAGCCTCAGAAGTACGTCCCTGCTTTTATATTCCAAGCCTCTTGAGATAAATGACAACATTACATTTGCTTTCTTAATTACGGACTCAACCTGCAAGTTTACCTTTAGAGAATCCTGGACTAGGACTCCCAAGTCCCTTTGCACTTTAGCATTATGAATTTTGTCACCGTTTAGAAAATAGTCCATGCCTCTATTCTTTTTTCCAAAGTGCAAGACCTCGCACTTGCCCACGTTGAATTTCATCAGCCACTTCTTGGACCATTCTCCTAAACTGTCTAAATCTTTCTGCAGCCTCCCCACCTCCTCAATACTACCTGCCCCTCCACCTATCTTTGTATCATCGGCAAACTTGGCCAGAATGCCCCCAGTCCCGTCATCTAGATCGTTAATATATAAAGAGAACAGCTGTGGCGCCAACACTGAACCCTGCGGGACACCACTTGTCACCGGTTGCCATTCCGATAAAGAACCTTTTATCCCAACTCTCTGCCTTCTGTCTGACAGCCAATCGTCAATCCATGTTAGTACCTTGCCTCGAATACCATGGGACCTTATTTTACTCAGGAGTCTCCCGTGAGGCACCTTGTCAAAGGCCTTTTGGAAGTCAAGATAGATAACATCCATTGGCTCTCCTTGGTCTAACCTATTTGTTATCTCTTCAAAGAAATCTAACAGGTTTGTCAGGCACGACCTCCCCTTACTAAATCCATGCTGACTTGTCCTAATCCGACCCTGCACTTCCAAGAATTTAGAAATCTCATCCTTAACGATGGATTCTAGAATTTTGCCAACAACCGAGGTTAGGCTAATTGGCTGAACGGCGGCGTCTGGCGACTGTCATCCTGGGCCGGGTTATAGGGTCATCCAACTCTCCTCCATGGCACCCAGGAAGGTCTGCAGCTCAGCATTCATGAACTATGGTGCTTCCCCACTTCCGGCCATCTTGTTGACTGGGTCGGTTTGTGTGGTATGGAAGGTCCGTTTAAGTGCGGCTGTGGTGCGTGAGCCTTATGAGTGCCACTCACACAGCCGATGAATTGTGCACAGTTTTTCATGGAATAGATAGTGTTTCACGTGGCGACGGTGCTTGCCCACTTAATTGGCTGAATCAGTGCAGATGTTGCGCCGATTTACGATCGTAAAACGCCACATTTCCTCAGCTAGCGTCAACACTTAGCTTCAGAAGGAGAGAATCCAGCCAATAAGTTTTCCTTGGTTTCCTTGAAGTCACGTTCTTCCAACGTCCACCTGTCGTACAAAATCAACGGTAACACTTTGTCTTGTACGTTTCGGAATTTTTGAAAGAACAATTTTCATATTTAATTGATCAACTGCTAAAAATTCTTCTGTTCATTTATTTTAAGATCTTGACCAACTTCTTCAAGATACAGGTACCCACGAGCTCGAAGTATTTTCACAGTGACTTCAAAAGAAATCTGTCAAATAAAGGAATCATATCATAGCATTTACAGTGCAGAAGGAGGCGATTAGGCCAATCGCGTCGACACCGGCCCTTGAAAGAGCACCCCACTTAAGCATATCCTGCCCTATTTTGACCGAAAACGCCACAGCAACCCCGCCGAATGTTTGGACACTATGGGAGAATTTAGCATAACCAATCCACCTGACCCTCTCATCTTTGGACAGTGGAAGGAAACCGGAGCACCGGAGGAAACCCACGCGACACGGGAAGAACGTGCAGACCCCGGACAGACAGTGACCCAAGCCGGGAATCGAACCCGGGTCGCTGGCGCTGTGAAGTAATAGTGCTAACCAGTAAGGTTGAGTGCCGCCAATGATGGCATATTGCAAATTATTATTCAAATGCAAGAAACGGCACAAAACAAGCGAAGTAAATAGTAGTCTTCCTTTGAAGGAAAACGCTTGTCAAGCATTTCGTTCAACTGCCACGCACGTTATGCAGCATAGAGCCCAGGGAGACTATTTAAACTCCCAGGGTCTCGCCAACATGAGGCATGAACATAAATGCTCTAAAGTGATTAAAATAGGGTATGATAACTGTCGTTATTGTAGACCTCTTATTGACTCGACGATTGGCGGAGATTTGTGAGTGCCGCAGAGATTAGGTTAAACGGCGACTTGGAAAATAATTAAGAGGATAATGCTTAAATCATGCTCATCTGTGAGAGGAGCGAAATGCCGCGTAGCAAGCAAACAACTGGACGCTGGAACGTGGTGCCAAATGCACGCGCATCACAGATTTGGAAGGCGTCAATTTTACAAAGGTATAATGTGGGCGATTCGCTACGAGTGTGTTAGAATGAACATGTCTCTTCAGTCATATCTCTTAAAGCATCGGAGGAGCATTTGAAGCTGAGATGAGAATGCGTGGAATGCAATGGGATTCGGTTGGTCACGGCACAGTTTATGTCTATCAAACGGACTGCTTTTGAGAAATAATTTATCAGTCTATTCAAAATGAGTGCGCTGACGAGATCAATCCAACTAGCCAAATGCCGGCTCTGGGAGGTTTCGAAAAAATTCCTGGGGACTAAAGGCTAATTCTATAAATTCCTGGAATTAAACAGTAGAACATAACAGTCTGAGCATCGCATAATCATTCCAGGCAATGCCCAAGTCGACATGCAGTCGACCGTCGTCAGTTACGATCGAAGACAGCCATTTTCATTTCCTAAAACGGCAATAACGGTGCAAATCGCACAACCATGAACTATTCTTGAACAATGGTTTTTATCTGGGGGTTCGGTTAATCAACCCAATACCAGAAACATCCAGGAACAAAATGCATTGACACTCTAATAAAACATCTCCTGTTACTAACACTGGGAAAGTACTGCGTTTGCTGAACTAACTGATGGAGCGGTGAGAGGAACGTCACATTATCGCCCCTCCCCCCCACCCAACTAAGCTGCATGTATATAATGTCCTGAAAAAAGGAACTCAGGCAGTTACTATATTCCCTCCGATGTGAACAGGACTGCGGCAAAATAACTTCCGTTGTCTACCATTTTAATTGTCCAGCAGGTGACAGCAGCAAAATCCCTGGACTGAAGCAAACAGGATTACGCTGCAACAATGAAACAACATCCACAATGAAGAAACTTTTATTAGACTTGTTTTTGATCCTTTAATAACGTAAGTCCATAGAATGTTTCGTATTATGGTCGTGCGGAGAAACATCTTCTCTTTTTCTTTGTACACCTTATTTTGTGAGTCATAAAGGGGCGTACGATGCAAAACTATGTATGTATGTGTGTGTGTGTGTGCGTGTGCATTCGCGCGTAAGTAAAATCAAATCAACACCGTTTGATTGTCTTGCATCGAATTTGCAAAACCTCTTTAGGAAGGATGAGACCCCTTCGAAAGTCGGGGGTTGAAATATCAAACTAATATAGAGAGGGAACTCAAAATAAAATAACACGGCCTGGGATTTTCTTGACCCGCTGGCAGCGCACCCCCGCCCGGAGTTTCCCGACGGACTGGGGTGGCTTGAATCACAAATTCCGCTAAAAGGTGTCGGAAAAAGTGAATCCCGCATCAAGCGAACGGCCAATCTCTGAAAAGCACGCGGAAGCGGCGCGAAGAAATCGGCCGGACATTTGTATTCCATGGAGAACAGAACGAGATTTATCCAGGGCAGATTATTTTAATCCCCAACTCTCCGTACCACGCTGTGAAGCCAAAACTACATCAGAAATTGTAATGCATGAGATGATTCCATGTTAATGAATAGGTGCATCTCATCATAATGCACTTTAAAATTAATTACCATATTGTTTATGTTTGCAGCAAAAGCAATGATTCAAAAAGATAAAGGTGAATGTGTCATTAAAGGATAAAATTCGTGGGCTTGAACTCTATCAGAACAGAGGTTTCCTGTGATGGGGTCGGTTGAGGGTGGCTGATGTATCGGAGACATGCTATCATCATTGCACATAAATCAACTCCATTCATCATAATTTAAGAAAATACAAAGTATTATTGGTGATAGTTCTCAAGTTAACACATCTACAAGTCCAGCTTCCAATTTTGGCTCATATTATTTTCTAATTACAGCAAATAGATATCAAAATCAAGCCGTTGCTTTACTTTGGCACTCGACCCAAAATAAAGTGGATCATGGCGAACATGTCCTGGGATATCAAAGTGGTCAAGTCAACTTGTGTTTTGTCAGTTATAGCAGAAACCCTCAAACCATTCGTTTTTGTTGTTGAAGGTCACATTTAAGCACAGGTTCGCGATCGCAAGCCCTCAGCTTATATGTATACTGTTGGTATGAAACATGCATGGGAAGACCAAAACGTAGACAAATCACGAGCGAATTGTGGGCGATCAAGGAATAGAAAGAGAACAGGATTCACAAAAGGGCTAGCGCCGGTTACGCACAGAGCCAGCAGAGCAAACGGAGAGCTTTGTGGTGGGAAGTTGTGAGGTACGGGAATAACAGAAGAAGGCGCGAGATGGAAGTAGAGTGACCATGAACAGGAGAAAAACGCTCGCATTATAAACAAACTTCATGAAAGGTGTGCAAGGGAATGGAAAAAGGATATTCAACTCGATTGCTTCAAGGGACATCGAAGTGCCTTCGACAACAACCACTCTCCTGTGGTTTGGCTGTCTCTTAATCATACCCATGTAAAACTGTTTTGACGTAATAAATATGTTGGATCGCATGATTCCTCGGCGTGCATTAATTTGTTGCGCATACTGCACAAGTGTTCCAGTTGCGATTTCTATCCTTGCTGAAAGTCCTGGTTCCTGGCACAAGGAAATGCGAAAAATTCTGCCTCTTCCGGCATTTCCTCAGAGTATACCATTTATTTATTTTATAAAGTTCGAGTACCCAATTAATTTATTCCAAGTAAGGGGCAATTTAGCGTGTTCAATCCACCTATATTGCACAAGATTCACAAGAGGCATGAACCAGGTTAAGCAGAGAGCGAGCAGAGAAAACAAACCTTTATGGTGGGAAGATGCGAACTACGGGAATAACAGAATAAGGCGCGAGTTGGAAATCGTGCGACCATGAACTGGAGAAAAACGCTCCCACCATAAAGCTCTCCGGTTGCTCTCTTTGTGCTTTGGGGGGGGGGGGGCGCAACAGGGGGAGAATGTGCGAACTCCAGATGGACAGTGACCCAGAGCCAGGAGTGAACCAGGGACCTTGGCGCCGTGAGACTGCAGTGTGAACCAATGAGACACCGTGCTATCCAGTGTATAACATTTATGTTGAATGTTCCAGAAAGCGCAACATTGATAATCATATTCTCGACCTGGAACACGAATTATCATATTCCTCATACAATATTGAAAAGCGGAAGTGATCTCGGCGCCACATGTCACAAACCTTTCTGTGTAATTCCATATTCAGTTTCTGCATAGTGCGAAATGAACATAATTATAAGTAATTGCTCACAATTGCTCATAATCAAATGTTTCAAAATACTAAAGTTCGATATTCAAAACTGTCTCAAGCGCAATGCTGTGAACTGGTAATGAGTAATATAATATACTGAACAACAACAATTTTCCGTTTTGCCGCACGTTGAGATCAAATACAGAGAATGATCATAGCTGAAATAATTGTGAGAGAGCGGGATAAATTGATAAATCACTACAAAAGGCTTACAAAAGATTTAATAACTACCTGTAGACCTCTTACGCTTCTCACGAGGATATCAGCTTTTCTTTAAATTTAGTTAAATTAATTTGCGCATGTGACCCTTCCCAATATGACCAACCAGCAATGCAATGCACTTGACCTTTAATATCAGGACATTTCCAATTCGCTTCTGTTTCCATGTGCAATTCATTGATGCTCCATGCCAAATAACGCGCATTGCACATTACATAGGCACATTCGTTAAAAAAGGTTTGATGATTAGTGGCAGAATACGTCCATCTGGATTAGATAATCAAGCACAAAAGGGATCGTATCTAACTGAAACCAGAGTACACACAGTTGAATTATGAAAGTGAACAATCTTTAGTAATCGAAATATATACCTGAAAATAATCACGACGTATATTTTCTTTTATTTGCAGAAATAGCAAAACTGAGAGATTATTTAAAAGCCGGAGGTAAAACATGCGAGCATCCTTCTAATTTTATTGGTACCATAGCTCATGAGTTGTCATGATTTACCGTGGTCTGCTTCGACTCGGGAGGAGATAGAGAAGAGGGGGCAAACCAGAATTATAAAAGCTCTTAAAAGAGTGAAAATCAATCTGCGTGTTTACTGATTACGCAGGCGGAATCACTTCAGATTCTTGAGATTTAAGATTAGTTATGTGTCCTGGATATCTATTCAAATTCAATACGTAGCTGGTGGCGTTTACAGAATGCTTGCGGATAAAATTAAATTGACATGGAAGGGGGGGTGGATATAAAGAAAGCATAATGAGGTGGATAAATCGATGAAACTTGGATATGACCGAGAAGGAAACAGTACAGCATGACATTGTAAAAAAGGACTGACAAGAATGTAAAGGATTGAAAGGTAAGTCCACAATGCATATAAAAGTTATGTTGAGCAACGTTCATGAGATCCAAGTGTGTTTCCAACATGATGGGTGACAAGATAGTTGCATTACTCTGTCAGCAGTCCTTGCGTAAGGGATTCTAAATGTGTAGTTGCAAACTTAATGCATGGACATTCGCTGTCAAACACACTTTTCCTCTGATACTACCAAAATACTGCGAATGCGAGTAATCTGAATTAAAATTATAAACACCTGGATAACTCGGAAGATAGGACGCCGTAAAGGAGTGAGAAGCAGTAGAGTTAACGTTCCGTGTATTCAGTTCTTCAGAACCAAAGAGCAGTTGGAATGCAATTGGTTATATTTTTGGATAGCGCAGTGGAGGAGATGACGCAGAACTAAGTGTTCTTGAAAATACAGAAAAATGTGTCATTTAAAATATGGACGTCTGGCAATATCTGGTCTAAGAGGATACAGGGAAAGATCCCACAAAAGGTTAATAGCAGCTGCAAAGAGCAGGATTATAAAATGCAGATTCTTGCTCACAAGCAGGCTTACCAAACACACAGGTTTCATGTGGTAAGCTAAAACAATGGCTTACACCTTCATGGAATGTAACTATCTCAGGAAGCATCTGGAAAAGCATGGATGAGAGTTTCAATTGAATTACGTGACGAACGTTTAAAGCAGGCAAGACTTTCAAGTCATAACCAAGTTAAATTTTAGCGTACAGCTAAAAGCAAAGTTTCACACCTTAATTGAAATGCATACTCTTAGTAAACAGCTGGAAATGATGGATGATGCTCAGTCAAATATGGTGTCAAATCTAAAGTGTAAAATTCCACGAAAATCAAGTCAATTAAAATAAAATTGGAGACGACCTGTCTACGAGAGACATAATTTAAATTCAAAATCAAAGGTAAAGTAATGAGCTGGGGACAATTGGAAAATTAAACGGTTCGAAATCACAGAAATAAAAGTTAACTATTGAAACCAAAGCATTTTAAATCAGATCTGAGAGGAGACGTCTTGCCCAAAATGAGTAATTAGTGGTATTAAAATGTTTACATCAAATATATTTTTAACTATCAAAGTGAAACAAACTCATTTACAATAAAGTCGTAAAAACTTAATACCTCTTCGAAAGAGAATATAAACCCGAAGAAGGGGGAGAGCCAGCAGAGCCAGCTCTCACAGCTCGGTACATGGGAAGGATAGGACACAGCAACCGAGTTCACCAGCGAATACATCTCAAGAAGACCAGACTTTAAAGAAGATTGATTGCCAAGGTAGGCCTGAAGGTGCCGTCAACCAACAGGAAGGATCCAGAAACAAGATCTTTTTGCCTTTCTGTTAAGAAAGTGTTTACACCTTTAAAAAAAAAATAATAATAATAAAATAACTTGAAAGCTTTAACCTGAAACAGTGGTCATTAGCCTACTTTACTTACTTAGCAACGCAGGACCTAGGACATCGATGCTAATAAGGGGTAAGTAGGTAAAATTCTTCGGTGAAGGTATGGGTTATACCGGGGCATAACTTGAAAAAATAGTTTGACCTGAATCGCACCCAATGGAGCCTGCATCGGTGTCAGGGAGTGAGAATACCTGTTCACCATTTAGAATGTCGACCCTTTTTTGGTATAGGGGGAATTCTAAGAATAGTGGTGAGTTTTAACTTCACAAGATCAGATATTGGTCGGGGCTCAGGAGAAATTAACAAAGATATCATACACGCATGTCAAAGTTACTGGTAATGGTAGCATAATGGTCTGAAGATGAGTTGACCGTGGCACGAAGGAACAATGCATAATGTGTTAATCGGAGTACAAAGTGAAGTTCTCAGTGGAAGAATAAAACACGGGACATGCCAGAGGTGCTAAGGTGGGGATAAAGAGTCAGTGGTTAACATTCGGGCAAAGAAAGGAGGCAGGACAGTAGAAAGAGCGTTACAATGCAAGGGGAAATTGACCGTTTCAGGCTGTTGAACTCAATATTAAATACAACAGACTGCAAGTTGCCGCATGGGTTGTTGAGATGCTATTCCTCCAATTTGCCTTGAGCTATATTGGCGGATTGCAGCAGGTTCAGGAGCGAGATTGGGCATGAGAGGAAGATATTGATTCTCCTTTCCAAATTTGAACACACACTATCCTACCTTTCACATATCATATTTTTTTGTCTGTCGGTATCCAATCCTTCTTAACGGTATAGAGAACAATAATCATTTACTTTTCCCCTCTATCTCCACCGGAAGACAGCTTAGTGGGCTTGGCAACTGGTTTGTGATGCAGAACAAGGCCACCAGCGCGGGTTCAATTCTCGTACTGATTAGGTTATTCTTGAAGGCCTGCCTTATCAACTTTAACGTTCACCTTAAGTGTGGTGGTATTCATGTGAATCCAACCTCAAAGGGGATTGTATTGTATCCTCATCTGGGTCTATAGCGACGTTTACTTCAGCTTTTCTTGCATAATTGCAAAATCGTAGTTTTCCTCATTTTGTATGTGTAGGCCAAATCCTGAATGGCTACAGCCTTTCTTAACTCCACATTAGCTTTGAAGGCCATTTACCCTATCCACCCTATACCCGTAACCCAACAACCCCCCCCCCCCCCCCTTAACCTTACTTTTTAGGACACTACGGGCAATTTAGCATGGCCAATTCACCTAACACGCACATCTTTGGACTGTGCGAGGAAACTGGAGCACCCGGAGGAAACCCACGCACACACGGGGAGGACGTGCAGACTCCGCACAGACAGTGACCCAGCCGGGAATCGAACCTGGGACCCTGGAGCTGTGAAGCATTTATGCTAACCACCATGCTACCGTGCTGCCCATTAACACATTCTGCCATTAACACATTCTGACTTCTTCATGTGCCATGATCAGCAAACGTCTTAACCTTGGTCAACAATGTTCCTTTTGTGTTTTTTTCTACGACATATTTGTCAATATGCACCTTTCGCTGCTCCTCTGTCCAAACCCATTGCTCCACGTCCCCCTCTTTCCTCCCTGAAGAGTATACATCAGAACCAAAATCCAGTTCGCTCATTCAGAATCGAAACGTTAGCGTCATTCTCTCTCCACAGATGCTCTCAGATCTGCTGAAATGTTCCAGTATTTTATGCTTTTGTACCATCGTAATTTATTTTTTACGGTGGTGGAAGCCAATATATTGATTTCATGTAAGGACTATTCATTAAAGATGTGATAATGTTGATAGCTGAAATTGTACACAAAAGTAAATACGATAAGTTTTCACAAATTCCTGAATTCCAGCGAACCAGTTGAAAACAACCATAATTAGTTCATTTTTTTATTCACAATGTGGCAATCGAGAAAGTAAAAGCTCCAGATTTAATTTATTGAATAAAATCAACATATATTTACGAACAGAAAAATTTTACGAAATCAATTTCTTCTATTTAACCTGACAATCGAACAAATTTAAGGTAATTGAAAATTAGTTGACAATCGTAGCACGGTTAATATGAATTGCAATTTATACATTAATTAGTGGACATAGCAAATGCTGATTTCGTAGATTCACCTGGCAGTCTCCTCAGAACAAGCGATAGCACAATCAACCAACTTTCACCCCTGTCTACCTCAGTAAATTATCTGTTAAATTTCCCACACAGGTTTTAATAGGCAATGATCCTCCGATCATAGCCCCCACCGGACTCGATTCCCATGGTTTACTGTCGAACAAATGACCAGGTCAGGATAATGATCAATTTGAACTAATAACCAAGCGGCAGTAAATTTGCTTATCTCATCTTCATCCCCGCATCTATCCTTCAACCTTCTGTCCGTTTATGTTGTCGTACGCACATCTATCGACGGATTGCCTTTGTTGAAGTGAACTGGTCAGATCGTTTGCAGATTTTGCCTCCTTCCAGCCTTCCGTTTCATAAGCATTTTTATGTGTCAGAAGATGTCAGAGACCTGAAGTCTACGTTGCTCGTTTAGTGACGGCCCGATTTCAAAAACAAATCTTAATCATCAGACTTTACTCACCAAATGAAGTATTTTAAAAGATCGCCTATGCCGATGACAATTGGCGCATGTATCTTCGATCCACCCCAACCGCATAGTTTACCAATAATTTTGAGAGGACGAAATAATTCAAATGTCAAAGCATAAAGTTCATTTTTCCAAAAACTCCGACTGCGAGCGAAAGGTTGTCTCTCTCTAGTTAGGTTGGCGTGGTGCCATCTCATACGGGATTTTATGTTCGCAACTCGCAATGGGCGGATGCCCACAGTTGTTCCGATACACTTTCCCACCGGAAGCATACGCTACCAGTTGGTTTCGAAACGCCGTCGGGTTGCTACAATGATAAATCCCATTGACAAACGGCGGCATGATTTAATCCCCCAAACAGTGAACGGCGCCCGGCCGAGAAACACGCGACTGCGGATTTGGAGGAGCCCGAACAACACAGTTGAAATGATTATGCTTGCAGGTGGATGAAAACACAAATTTCCGTAAGTTCCAGATCACATCATGTGCATCAATAACTGACTATGCCGTCGTTAGCACCGTGCCAACGTCCTGTTTTACGCGTTGCGCAATATTTTTATTTCCTGCCATTTGACAATTTAATAATGTTTGATGTGTGTGCATGATTTTCGGAGGAATCAGTCTATCAGATAAGGCAACAGGTCAGTTTTCGCATCTTCAAAACTGACAATCGCCATCATGTATATGTGCGTTGTAAGAAACCATTACTTTCCTAAACCATGGCCTTCCGTTTCGATTAATGTATTCGCTCCACCCTCAACTGATCAATCAGTATTCCCCCATTGTGGCCATCACTTGGAAAAAGCATTGAACATACAAAGGCAACATAATGTTCTCCGGTGGGAGACATCAATGTCCAACACCAAGAGTGAATTCGTAATGCAACTTCAGACTGAAATTGCCGCGTCCAAAAGGGGATGCCTTCTAACGCAAATCTGCAAGAGGTCATCAGGAAACAACCAAGAAGGAAAAACACACCGGACCTCAGTCGCACAACCTACGTTCCACAGATACATCTGCCCATGATACACCGCCACAAAGTTTCATTTTCAAATTGAAGATATCCTCAATCATTTAGTTGTAGTGACAAGTGCAAAACAGTTGAACAGATCCAGCGATTAAAATCAGGAACTCCATGAGGCGCCAGCGGGCAATCAAGGACCCGCACAATTTTACTCAACTGTATTTAACTCAATCACCTCATATGCCTGCATATCCCCCACTCTGTTACATACCTGAAAGCCAGCTGATGACATGTGGCTGAATGAAGAATGTGGAAGACATGCGAGAAGCAACACCTGCCATGGGGCAGCACGACAGCACAGTGGGTAGCACTGTTGCTTATCAGCGCCGGTGTACCAGGTTCAATTCCCAGCTTGGGTCACTGTCTGTGCAGAGTCTGCAAGTTCTTCCTGTGCCTGCCTGCGTTTCCTCCGGGTCACCCAGTTTCGACCCATAAGTCCCGAAAGACGTGCTGTTTGGTGAATTGGACAGTCTGAATTCACCTTCCGTGTACCCGAACGGGCGCCAGAATGTGGCGACAAGGGGCTTTTCACAGTAACTTTATTTCAGTGTTAAAGTGAGCCTACTTGTGGCAATAAAGCTTATAATTATAATCCAAGAACAAGATGTCTACCTCGTGAGAAATTGCCTTTCAGTCGAGGATCATCTCGGAAATTGTTGTTTCCATTCCCTTATTCGGCCGAATAATAAGGTGAATCATTTATGTAAAGTGCATAATAAGCTCCTCCCCCAGTATAATGAAAAGGTTAACATACTGAAATCGAGCCAGAAATTGAGAAGACACATTCAAGGGAGCATGAGCGAATGTATAATTCTGAAGCCACTGAGTAATGATATATCACCCCATGCTACACGAGGCTATACTATATCTCCAAAAGGCAATGGTTATATAATGTCGCCTGAAGTTAAGGTGATAACCTGTTTGCAACTTGATTACACGTTTACCATTAATTGGGTATATTCCGATTAATTGCAACTTATTTGTAGTAGAAAAACTAAGCTAATGTGAAAAAGATATTGAACAAAAACCAATGTATTCCTCATGAATGTAGAATAAACTGCATTTGTTCAAATAGTTCTATCGATTAATTGACGTGGAAATATATGTAAATTAAATCACAAAATACGTGGCTTGTTCGAGCACTGAACAGAGAACAGTACAGCACAGTAGAGGCCCTTAGTTCAAAATTGTTGAGCCAACCACTTATCCTAATCTAAGATCAACCCGAAACTATAACCTTCAAATTACTGCTGTCCATGTGTCTGTTCAAGAGTCGCTTAAAATGTCCCTAATGACTTTAATTCCACCATTAAAATGCAGTGCATTTCACGCACCCACCATTCTCTGTGTGAAGAATCGACATCTGACATCTCCCCTATACTTTTCTCCAGTCAATTTAAAATTATGTCCCCTCGAAGCCTTTCACCCTGGTGAAAGGCTTCTGGCTACCACCTCTATCCATGCCTCTCGTCACCTTGTGTACTTCTATCAAGTCACCTCTCTTCCTTCTTCGCTCCAGTGAAAAAAGCCCTTGCTCCCTCAACCTTTCTCCATAAAACATGCCCTCCAGTCCAGGCAGCATCGTGGTGAATCTCTGCACCCTCTCCATTAATGAGGCGACAAGAACTGGACACAATATTCCACGTGTGGTCTAACCAGGGTTTTATAAAGCTGCAGCAAACCACCACGCTCTTAAACTCAGTACCTCTTTGAATATGAAAGAAAACACACCGTCCGTCTTCTTAACAACCCTATCAATCTGGGAGGCAACTTTAACAGATCTATGTACGTGGACCCCAAGATCCCTCTGTTTACCCATATTTCCAAGGAATCCTGCCTTTTACCCTTTATCCAGCATTCAAATGTGACCTTCCAAAATAAATCCCTTCACATTTATCTCGGTTTGAACTCCATCTGCCACTTCTCAGCCCAGCTCTGCCTCCTGTCAATGTCCTACTGTAACCTGCAACAGCCCTTGATGGTAACGACAACACCTCCAACCTTCATGTCATCGGAAAACTTACTAACCCCCATTGTACTTCGTCATCAAAGTAATTACAAATACCGCAAAAAGCAGACGGCCCAGAGCAGATCCCTGCGTGACAGGACTGGTCACCGACCTCCAGGCGCAATACTTTCCATTCAATATCACTCATTGTCTTTTGTTGGCCAGCCAGTTCTCCACCCAGACAGCCACATGTCCCGGCATCCAATGCCCCCTGACTTTCTGAATGAGCCTACCACGAGGAAACTTGTCAAATGCCTTCCTGAAATTTATATATACCACATCCACTGACCGACCTACATTTAAAAAAAAAAAAATTTAGAGTACCCAATTCAGTTTACCCAATAAAGAGGCAATAGCGTGGCCAATCCGCCAATCCTGCACATCTTTGAGTTGTGTGGGCGAAACCCACGCAAACACGGGGAGAATGTGCAAACTCCACACGGACAGTATCCGAGAGCCGTTATCGAACCTGGGAATTCTGCGTCGTGAGGCAGCAATGCTAACGACTGTGCTACCGTGCTGCCCTCTGATCCACCTTCAAAACGTGACTCGCCACATCCTCATATAATTCCAGGATGCTTGTGAGGCATGACCTGCCCTCCCAAAGCCATGCTGACTAACTTTAATCAAACTATGTTTTTCTAAATAATTGTAATTCCTATCTCTCAGAACACTTTCCAGCATTTTACTCTCCACAGACGTAAAACTGACGAGTCTGTAATTCCCTGTATTTTCCCCTATTCATATTCTTGAACAGGGGAACAATATTAGTCCTCCCTCCAGTCATCCAATACTACCCCAGTGGAGAGTGAGGACGTACAGATCGTCGTCAACGGCGCACAAATTTATTTTCTTGCTACGAGTATAAATCGTGGGTACATTTCGTCTGGCCAGCGGACGTGTCGACCCTGATGCTTTTCAACATTTCCAGCACATTCTCCTTCTTAATATCAACCTGTTCGAGCCCATTAACCTGTTTCACGCTGTTCTTACAAGCAACAAGGTCACTCTCTCTCGTGAATATTGATGCAAAATATTCATTTAGTGCCTCCCCAAAGCCCTCAGACTCTAGGCAATTGTTCTCTCTACGATCCCTGACTGGCTCTCTTCACTTCTATCATTCCCTTATTGTCACGGAAGTCTAGAAAGCCTAGGGTTTTTTCGCTAAGGATTCCTGCCTAGGACTTTTTTCTAGCTCTCCTGTGCCCAATTTTGAGTACCTTCCTGGCTACCTTGGAACCGGCTAGTGCCGTGCAAGATCCTATCTTCCAGAATCTTACGTTAGGTCAATTGGCTATACAGAAATCTCCCTCAGTGTACACGCCAGGAGCAGGAATGTGGCGACTGGAGAATTTTCCCTGTAACTTCATTGCAGTCTGAATATAAGCCTCCTTGTAACACTAAAAAAATTCTTGAAAAAGTTACAACATTACAGCATTGTTCGCAAAAGAGGTTGAATGTCTTATCAAGAGGAAAAATAAAAAGGAAGAGGATTCACTTTGTAAGATTCATTTTGGTTGTTCGAGGGTTACAAGGTAGCAAGCAATGAGCGATAAAAATGGGCTTAGGAGAGCGAGGAGGGGGCGTGAGAATTCCTTGTGAAAAATGAAATGAAATTCACTTATTGTCACGAGTAGGCTTCAATGAAGTTACTGTGAAAAGCCCCTAGCCGCCAAATTCCGGCGCCTGTCCGGGGAGGCTGGTACGGGAATCGATCCGTGCTGCTAACCTGCTTGGTCTGCTTTAAACGCCAGCCATTAAGCCTGGTGAGCTAAACCAGCCCCTGTCGGGGCGGATCAAGGAAAACCTCAAGGCTTTCTGCTCTTATGTGAGAAATAAAAGCATGACCAGGGTGACGGTAGGGCCAGTCAAGGAAAGTAGTGGGAACTTGTGCATGGAGTCAGAAGAAATAGGAGAGGCGTTGAATGAATACATTTCTTCAGTGTTCACCAGGCGAGGGACCATGTTTTTGAGGATGAGAGTGTGAAACTGGCGGTTGGCTGGAGGAGGTAGATGTTCTGATGAAGGATGTATTAGCAATTCTGAAAAACCTGAGGGCCGGCAAATCCCTGGCACAGAGAGGATATATCCAAGGATTGCTTGGGATGCAAGGGATGAATTGCAACGCCTTTGGCTGTGATCTTTGGGCCCTCACTGTCCACGGGGATAATTCCAGAAGACTGAAGAGTGGTGAATGTTGTTCCTCTGTTCAAGGAAGGGAATAGGAATGACCTGTTAATTATAGGCCAGTTAATCTTACTTCGGTGGTCCTGAAAGATAGGATTTATGACCATTTTGAAAAGATGCAGCTTAATCCGGGATAGTCAACACGGATTCGTGAAGGGTACGTCTTGCCTCACACATCTTGATTGAATTATTTGAGGAGGTAACTACGTATGTAGATGAAGTAGACCAGTTGATGGTCATATACATCGATTTTAGTAAGGCGTTTGATAAGGATCCCCATGGTTGGCTCATGAAGAGAGTAAGGAGGTGTGGGATAGAGGGAAATTTGGGCCAATTGTATAGGTAACTTGCTATCACATAGAAGACAGGAGTGTGGTCGTGGATGGAAAATTTTCAGTTACCAGCAGTGTACCACAGGGATCAGTGCTGGGTCCTCTGCTATTTGTGATTTTTATCAATGACTTGGAGGAGGGGGCTGAAGGGGTGGATCAGTAAACTTGCTGATGACACTAAGATTGGTGGAGTTCTGGATGAGGTGAAGGGCTGTTTATCGGCTGCAAAGAGACATTGATAGGATGCAGAGCTGGGCATAAAAATGTCAGATGGAGTTTACCCTGATAAGTGCGAGGTGATTCATTTTGGTGGAAAAATGTGAATGCGGATTGCAGGGTCAACAGCAGACTTCTGAGGAATGTGGAGGAGCAGAGATATCTTGGGGTTCATGTCCACAGATCTCTGAAGTTTGCCAATAAAGTGGATAGAACCGTGAAGAAGGCTTATAGTGTGTTCGCGGTTATTAACAGGGGGCTGTGTTTTAGAGACATGGGGTTATGCTGCAACTATACATGACCATGGTGAGACCACATTTAGGTTATTGCGTGCCAGTTCTGGTCACCTTATTACAGGAATGATGTGGAAGCATTGGAAAGTGTGGAAAGGAGATTTACCAGCATGCTGCCTGGTTTGCAGGATAGGTCTGATGTGGAAAGATGGAGCAAGCGAGGGTTTTTCTCGTTGGAGCGGGAGGAGGATGAGAGGCGACTTAATAGAGATTTATAAGATGATCAGGGGGATAGATGGAGTGACGTTCAGAGACTATTTTCTCGCGTGGATGTAGCTGTGACAAGGGAGCATAACTATAAGATTCCGGGTGGGGAGATATAGGAAAGGTTCTTTACTCAGAGAGTGGTGAAGGTGTGGAATAGACCTGCCTGCTGTGATCGTGGAGTCGGACACTTTAGGGAACTTTCAAGCGGTTTACTGGATGGGCCACATGGAGCACACCAGAATGACGGGGAGTGGGATAGCTTAACATTTGTTCGAACAATGCTCGGCACACCAATCGAAGGCCGAAGGGCAGGTTCTGTGCTGTACTGTTCTATGCCTATATCTGCAAGAGAAGTTAATGCGTTCCACAATTTCGCTTCATTCCATTATATTCTTCTCCCAGTGTAATACTTTCTCTGGCATGTACTGACCTCGCTGTCCTGATATTCATTACAATGATCATCTTTATTAGAGTCACAAATAGGCTTACATTAACACAGTATTGAAGTTGTTGTGAAAATTCCCTGTGCGCCACACTCCGGTGCCTGTTAAGATATACTTTGTTTCTATAACTTCAATACCCAATTCAGTTTTTACAATTTCGGGGAAATCAGCTAGCCAACCCACATATCCTGCACATCTTTGGGTTGTTGGGGGAAAACCACGCAACGCGAGGAAATTGTGCGAACTCCCACGGTCAGTGACCGAGAGCCGGGATCGAAGCTGGAAACATTACGCCATGAGGCAACACTGCAAGCCATTGCACACCGTGCTGCCTCTGTTCAAGGATACTGAAGGAGAATTCACGAATGCCTTTTCACCTAACAAACACGTCTTTCTGGACTTGTGGGAGCACCCGGAAGAAACTCACGCAGAAAAGGGGAGAACGTGAGGACTCCACCATCGACAGAGACCCACGCTGGGAATTGAACCCTTGCTCCTGGCATTGTGAAGCAACTTAGTTAATAACTTATGTATTAATTTTTGTTATTCATATCACCAACATGATCTTATTATGAAATCCTAGGTAATCCAATGTGGATTATTGATCATGAGTTCGAAAACAAATATTTGTAGAAAGGCTTGAAGAACAGAATACTTTTAAGCAGCTGAAAAGTCAAATTAACAGTTGCTTCAGACGAATTTGAACGTCGACCTCCGTAAAAAAAGAAGAAAAACATTATTTGCCTGCCATGCTTGGTTTTAGCAGGACTGACCTCTTATCTTAAGTTTTTACGGTGAGAGGTGATCAGACTTTGCAGAACGCACAGACCTCACTAAGTTATTATTTTCCCTTCATCTGATTTCGGCCTATCCAACTTAAATATTCAAAAGGAAATCGGCCCTTAGAATACAAACACAGAACATACATAAGAAATAGAAGCAGGAAGAGAGAATTCAAACCCTTCGAACTTGCTCCACCATTCATTATGGTCATGGTTGATCATCAAGTTCAATGCCCTGATTCCGACTCCCCTGATTTCTCTAATCCCTTTCGCCCAAACAGCTATATCTCATTCCGTTAGAAAGTATACAATGTTTGGCCTCAACTGCTTTCTGTGGTGATGAATTGCACAGATCCACCAATCTCTGGTGAATAAATTTCTCCTCATTTCAGTCCTACAATTTTTAACCCTTATCCTCAAACTAAATCTGGACTCCACCATCATCTGGGAACAATTATCTAAAGTATCCAGTCTAATCCTGTGAGAGTTTTCGAAATTTCCCATTGAAATCCTTTCTCGTTGTTCTAATACTACAATCAACATAATCCTAACCAACGTAATCTCTCCTGATTGGTAGTCCTGCATACTAGAATCAGCCTGGTAAACCTTAGTTACACTCCCTTCAATAGCCAAAACTCTTTCCTCAGATAAAGACACCAAACGTCACACAGTACTCCAGGTGTGGCCTCACCAATGCCATGTACAATTGTAGTACAGCATCATATTCCTATACTCGCATCCCCGCGATGAATGCTAACATACCATATGTCTTCTTTCCTGCATGCTGTACCTGCACGGTTACTTTCAGCAGACTGATGCTCAATGACGCGAAGGATCTCGCTGAGTGTCTATCTCACTAAATGTACACTCGTTCAAATAATAGTCTGTCTTTCTATTTTGCTCCCGAAGCGGAAAACCCCACAATAATCCATATTATACTGGATGCACCAGGCATATGCTCACTCACTCAGGCTGTACATATTTGCAGCCTCCTCACAGCTAACCCTCCCACCCAACTTTGTATCAACTGCAAATTTTGAGAAGATGTGGTGAAATTGGCGAAGACACAAAATAAACGAACGATGCGATTCACGTGGTGATGTTTGCTGCTGCAGTTCAGTCCAGTTGGACTGTGATTACGACAAGGTTCAGAAGAAACAATGACATAGTTCCAAAACACAATGGGTGTACGTTAGCAAAGGTCTTCGACGTAGTTTAAAATACTAGTCTGCCAACGTTCTGTTTTGAGGTCATATAGGTCCAGGGTCCAACAGCAGCTGTCGAATAAATCATGATGAGGTTTTTACAGTGCGTATTATGGATGGGATGTAACGCAGAACCGCCAGGAATCCCTTGCCAAATGCCTGGAAGTTCATTGTGGTGGAACGGCGACAACCAACTCGTTTGCTTTATACTTAATTTTATAAATTTTTTTTAATATCATTGGTCCTGAACAGGTGAGGCAAATTAGAAAGTATTTACCCGTTGTGGCTAATCGAACGTAGACAGGTATTGTAATATAAGCAGACAATTGAGTTTTATTTACTTCTGGAGCTAGTGTAACACAGCCACTCTAGTTTCTTTCCAATGGGAACGTCCAGGATGTTTACAGCATTGAACATCAGGAAGATGTTTTCGGTATATCCTGGCGGGGTTATATCATGCCTGCCATTTATATGGTGAGAATTTTGCTGGCAATTGAACAGGCACAGTTTTGAACGCAGCCGTTGTATTGCTGCTTGTTATCAAGTACTGCTTATTTCGCTGAGGAATTGTGTTGGAAAAGAACGTGACCACGATTGGCGAGCACATGCATTTCTGAAATTGGAGAGAGGTCATCGATGAAACAGCGAAGTTTATTATGGTTAGACATGTTTCATTCGACATCATGTCACAGTGTAATGAAGTTGAGATTATTGACCTCCAACAGATACGATGCATCTGAGAAGAGAGCTTTCTTCCGATTCCTGGAGAATAGAATTCTATATTCCTGGGACACTGTCCGCCGTTGTGTCAGTGCCATTAGAATAACAGATGCTATACATCTCCGCGCACTCTGGATGTGTCTACAAGGCTGCACGAAATCCGGAAACAGGGCGTTTAACTGAGGCTGAAAGAGAGTGTTGGAACACGTTTCTCCTGCTTAAGTGTCAATTGTTAGTCGAACCTATCGTTTTTTTTATAAATCAGAGGAGTCGGAATAAATGGCAATTATTGCCTTATCTATCTGCATGCCTCAGCTGCACAAAATATATGTGGAGCAGTTTTTGCATTATGTGCTACATATTAAGTGGCGCATTTGCACACATTGAAACAATGATCAGGAGTCATAGTCTCAGATTAAGCTGTGACCAAAATACTAATGCGATTATATTGCGATTAGAACGCTTTGGCTGTTATTTCAATGTTCTGTACGTGAAAGCTGTGAAAAGTTAGTTGATTGTTTTCTCGGGTGGATGGGGGGCGAGGATGTTTCAGCATCAAAAGATAAGAGAAATTTGCATAAAAGGAAGGTGATGTTTACGTTCACCGACGAATATTTTGAATGGCAGCAGAGAGCAAACCTTTCCACATTTTCTGCTACATTTGTTCCCGGGATGCTGGCTTCACCAGTATAAATTTATCGCGTCTGATTTTCATTGCCAATATTCTGAAGGAATGGATCTTTATCAAATTAAAGGGCCTAGGTTTAATCAGAAATGATCAGCATGACTTTTTCAGAAGGAGGTCTTTGCAAATAAATGTGATTGGATAATGTGAGCACATGACTATGTGTTCAGATGAGGCTACTGCAATTGGTGTAGTTTACATGGATTTTTGCAAAGTCTTTAACACATTCTTACATGGGAGACTTATACAGAAGGCAAATGCACATAAGATAGATGGTAACTTGATCATTTTGGTTCAACATTAGCTGAGCTGTTGGAGGCAGAGCGCGATGACAGACAGCTGCTTTAGTGACTGGACGCCAGTGTCCAGTGGCGTGCCGCAGGGATCTATGCTGGGTCTACTATTGTTTCTCATTTCTGTTTACGAGAAAGATGGCTATGGGGGGGGGGGGGAGGGGAGGCGGGATCGGTATGTTTGCAGATAACACAAAGATTGGCCGAGTGGTTAGTAGTGAGATTGGACTGCCAAGTGGAGCATTGGTAAGCATTGCTGCCTCATGACGTTGAGGACACGGGTTAAATCTCGGTTCTGGTCATTGTCCTTATGGAGTCTGCGCATTCTCTCCGTGTCTGCTTGGATCTCACACCAGCAGTTCAGAGATGTGCAGGGTGGGTGTATTGACAATGCCAATTTTTCCATTGATTTGAAAATAAAAACAAAACAATGCGGTTGAGAGTCTGGCGATACAGTTTGGAAGGAGGAATATGGAAAGGAAGTATTCAATGAATGGCCAAACACTGGGAAGTTCCAAGGAACAAAGGGAAGCTGTTGTATTTGTCCATATATATCGAAAGGCAGAAGGGACACGTTAAGAGGGTGGCGAAAAGGTGTTATGGGACACTTGCCTTTATCAATAGATGTTTAAATTATTGAAGGAGATTGGTCATATTGTAAATGAATGGAACGTTGATTAGACCACAGTCGGAATACTATGTCCAATTCTGGTCACAACATTATTGGAAGAATGTACATTAAGTGGAGGGTGCACAGATAATTAACCAGGATGTTGAATGGGTGGAATATTTAAGTTGGGTTGTTTCGCTGGAGCAGAGAAGACTGAGGATGACCTGCTCAACTTTGACAAGACTATGAAGGGTATGTACAATGTGGATAGGGAGCATCTGCTTCCCTTAGTTGACGGGTCAGTTATGAAGTGGTACATATTCAAGGTGAGGAGCAGGCGGTTTAGGTGGGATTTCAGGAAACATTTAGAGAGTTGTATCCAGAGAATGGTGACGGTCTGGAACGTACTACCATGAAGCGTGGTATGGGCGCGTTGCTTTACATTTTTAGAAACTACATGGATGAGTACTTGGCACGTCATAATATTCAAAACTGTGGGCCAAGTGCTGACAAATGGGATTAGGTAGGCATTTAAGTTGTATTTCATGCGTTCATGCAAACTCTTCTGCACTGAATTATTCTGTAAATCTGTGAGATTGGGCTGGTGAAAGAGAGTGCTTACGACGTGCATTATTTTTAATTTCCCAGAACTGTTTAGTGAACTAGAGAGTATTTTCCAAAGTTCTTGTGATTTCCAGAGGAAATATTACTGGCAAGGATGTTAGTATTATTCTCATTTTGATCAATTTTCTGAGCTAACCTTATTTAAATTTGTATGATTCTAGATTAGTCTCAAAATGACATTACACGCATCGTGACTGACAACCCACCCTCAATGCCGCGTGTAAGAACACCCATATCTCGTATTTAATCAGTACTCAGGTTCAAGCATCTCGATGAGTTCGTCAGACGAGTCAGTTACTCAGATTACGCTGCGAATCACATAGAGTAAACACGTTAAAATATGAGTAAATCTCAGCCCTTCGCTGCAATTCAAAAGTTTCATTGCTAAAGTCAAAAGTCAAAGAAATTTAGTGTGGACAAAGTTTAAAATGATATGCATGGGGGGGGGGGGGGGGGGGTCAAAAGCAGGCGAGTGCATGAGAAAGGCATAAAATGCGGATAATATTATTTGACGGTGTGAGGGATAATAAAAAGCAAGATTACTTTTATTAATCATGCAAAATGGTAATGTACTTTAACAGTTTAGCTGATCTGATGTTTGCAGTAATGGATCTTGATCACTTATCTCTTGAAACCTGAAACAAATTAAGGTTTTAATAGATAACAGTTGCTGCATCGGCAAACCAGATTCACGCCCTTCCCAGACTGCTGATTTCAATGCAATGTTTATGATAATAGTGATAATATGAAAAGTCATTTCAATCCAGTTTTAGAATTTAACGTGCTTTAAATTGCTTTATCGTTGCAACTAATGGTTCACCATCAGTCTGTTGAACAATCATGCCCTAATCCATGTTAATGACAGCGTAGTAGTAGTAGATTTCTTCTGTGCTCCGATTAATATACATTAAACCATTATTCCCTCTCTATAACTAAAAATAATTCGCAAAGAGGATTGGGATAATTTCTTGAAATATTCATGTGTCCAATCGAGTAGTGAGGGGAATTTGGAAACAGCTGAGTGCAGATGAGGAAGAAAGCTTTTCGACTTGACGATAAAAACCAGCAGCTGATAACACATCATATAAAACAATCACTAACTGGAAGAAAATAAGTTTACGACAAAATAAGGAGGCAATCTTTGTAAGTCACAGTCTCGTGGGCGTATAGAAGGAAGATATTTCATCCACAGAACCAAACGCATGTCCTGGTTGTCTACATAGAACATACAGAACAGTATAGGCCCGTCCACCCAAGAGACTGTGCGACCATTTATTCCAATCTAAAATCAACCTAATCGACACGTCTTCAATTTACTGCTGCCAATGTGCCTATGCAAGAGTCGCCCAAATATCCGAATTACTCAGGCACCACATCCTTGCTGGGAGTGAATTCCACGCACCAACCACTCTGTGTGTAATGAACCCACATCTGACACCTCCCCTATATCTTTCTCCAATCATTTTTAAATTATGTGCATTCGTGACAGCCATTTCCGCCGTGGGGAAAACTCTCTGGCGCTCCACTCTAACAATGTCTCTCATCCAATTGTGCATCTCTATCAAGACACCTCTCTCCCTTCTTCTCCTTTCGTGAGAAAAGCCACAGCTCCCTCAACCTTTCTTCATAAGACATGCCTTCCAGACAAGACAGCATCCTGGTAAATCTCCTCTGTACGCTCTCCAAAGCATCTACATCTTTCCTATAATGAGTAACCAGAACTGGACACAATATTTCAAGTGTGGTCTAATTAGTGGTTTGTAAAGCTGCAGCAAAACATCGCGGCTCTTAAATTCAATCCCCCTGTTAATGAAAGCCAACACACCATATGCCTTCTGAAATGCCCTTTCAACCGGGGTGTCAAATTTTATGTATCTGTGTACGTGGACCTCAAGATCCCTCTGTTCCTCTGTTCCTCCACACTTCCAACATTCCTGCCTTTAATCATGTATTCAGCATTAAAATTCGACCTTCCAAAATGCCTCACTTCACATTTATCCAGGTTAAGCTACATCTGTCACATTTCAGCCCAGCTCTGCATCCTGTCAATGTCCTGTTGTAAACTTCAACAACTCCACCAGCCTTCGTGTCATCGGCAAACTTAATAACTCGCCCTTCCACTTCCTCATCCAACTCGTCTATGAAAACTACAAAGAGCAGAGGTCCGGGAAAAGATCTCTGCGGGAATAAACTGTCCGCCGACCTCCAGGCGGACTACTTTCCATCCACCACCACTCGCTGTCTTCTTTAGGCCAGCCAATTCCTATCTTGACAGCCCAATTTCCACTGTATACCATGCCCGCTAACTTCGTCAATGAGCTTAAATGCCTCACTGAAATCCATATGCACCACATCCACTGCCTGACCTTCATCAAGGTGTCTCATTGACAATCCTGAATCTTTTGCTGTCAGTCTGGTCTCAATAAAATTTGAGACGGATTTGCAGGTATCAATTATTTATTTTTAAACAACTTGCAAGGCTGACCGCTCTATAGAGATTCAGAACACATACAGTCTCCTGAAGATCCCAGAATCAAGTGAGGTCGAAGACAAAGAGATTTCTGCACATATCATTCAAATGGCATCAATTTCACATGCACGAATCCCATAGGTCATCCTATACACCTCCTGATCTGGCCATTTGTCCTGATTGGCTCACTTCGCATTCCTCAATCCTGGGCCTCTTGTTAACCAGCATCGTTTTCACCATCCTCTGCACGACGCTCCCCTCCCCCCTTTCTGGCCATGCTTTGCTCAATTTCGTTGTTCTTTGTCTGTGAACTCACTACCATGAGACCGGCTCTGTCCTCTACATTATTCGAACTAATTATCCTATTTTATATCACACTCGTTTGTTCAATTCCTCATCGTCACATCCTCAAATTTTTCATAGAGGCTTGTGAAGCATTACCTGCCCCTCACAAAGCCACGCTGACCAACTTTAATCAAACTATGTTTTTCTAAATAATCATAAATCCGATCTCTCAGAATCCTTTCCAATATTTGGCTCACGACAGACGGAAGGCTGATGGGTCTGTAATTCTCCGTTATGTCCCTACTCCGTTTCTTGAACAGGGGATCAACATTCGCCTCCATCTAATCATTTGGGGGTAATCCAGTGGAGGATGAGGACGCAAAGATCGTCGCCAACGGCACAGGAATATCCGCCCTCGCTTCCCGTAGTAACCTTGAGTATATCCCGTCAGGCCCAAGGGACTTATCTACCCTGGTGTTTTTCAAAATGTTAAGCACATCCTCCTGCTTAATATAAATTTGTTCGCATCTATTGACCTGGTTCATACTGTTCTCATAAGCAACAAAATCCCTCCCTCTATTGAATATTGAAGCAAAGTATTCATTTATGGGTTCCTCCATCTCCTCAGTCTCTAGGTACAAATTCACTGCACTACCCCTCATCGGTCCTACTTTCACTCTGATCATGCTCTTATTTCTCACACAAGTGTTGAAATCCTTAGGGTATCATAGAATGTACAGTGCAGAAGGAGGCCATTCGTCCCATCGAGTCTGCACCGGCTCTTGGAAAGAGCACCCTACCCAAGAACAACACCTCCACCCTATCCCCATAACCCAGTAACCCCAGCCAGTACTAAGGGGCAATTTTGGACACTAAGTGCAATTTATCATGGCCAATCCACCTAACCTGCACATCTTTGGACTGTGGGAGGACACTGGAGAACCCGGCGGAAACCCACGCACACACGGGGATGATGTGGAGACTGCGCACAGACAGTGACCCAAGCCGGAATCGAACCTGGGACCCTGGAGCTGTGAAGCCATTGTGCTATCCACAATGCTAACGTGCTGTCCTTCCCGCCAGGGCTTTTTCCTGCCCCCTTCCAGCTGTCCTAAATCCATTTTTAGTTCCTTCCTGGATACCTTGTAACCCTCTAGAGCCGAGTCCGGTACTCGCTTCCTCAACCTTAAGTAATCTTCCTTCTTCCTTCTTCCCAGGTTCGATTCCCGGCTGGGTCACTGTCTGTGCGGAATCTGTACGTCCTCCACGTGTGTGCGTGGGTTTCCTCCGGGTGCTCCGGTTTCCTCCCACAGTCCAATGATGTGCGGGTAGGGTGGATTGGCCATGCTAAATTGCCCTTAGTGTCCTAAAAAGTAAGATTAAGGGTGGGGTTGTTGGGTTACGGGTATAGGGCGGTTACGTGGGTTTGAGTAGGGTGATCATTGCTCGGCACAACATCGAGTGCCGAAGGGCCTATTCTGTGCTGCACTGTTCTATGTTCCTCTTGACTAGGAGCTCCACTTCTCTTGTCATCATAGGCTCCTTCAGCCTTACCATTCCTCCCTCGTCTCAGTGGGACAAAAGTGTCCAGCACTCGTACCAAATGCTCCTTAAACAACTCCCACATTACTGTTGTGCATTTCTCCAAGAACAATTGTTCCCACTTGATGCTCCTCAGCTCCTGTCAATAGCAGTATAATTTTCGTACCTTGATAAATACATTCCTATACTGTCTGTTTCTATCACTCTCCTTAACTATAGTAAAGGTCAAGGAGTTGTGTCACTGCCACCGAAATGCTCTCCAACCGAGACATCTGACAACTGGTCTGGTTCGTTGCCGAGCACCAAGTCAAATATGGCTGCCACCCTAGTCAGCCTATCTACATGTTGAGTCAGGAATCCTTCCTGTATACAGCTGACAAAATCTTCTCTATCCAAACTATTTGCAGTGAGGAGGTTCCAGTCATTTGTAGGGACGTTGGAGTCACCCATGACAACAACTCTGCTACTTCCACACCTTTCCAAAATCTGCTGCTCAGTCTATTCCTCTATATCTCTTCTGATATTGGGGGGTCTATTGGAAACTCCCAACGATGTGACTGTTCCTTTCTTGTTTTTCACGTCCACCCATACTGACTGTGTAGACAAACCCTCCTCTACGACCTTCTTTTCTGATGTTGTGATGCACTCCCTAATTAACAGTGCTACTCCACCTCCTCTTTTACATCCCTCCCTATTCTTCTGAAAACAGCTAAACCACGGAACATGTAGCAACCATTCCTGCCCCTGTGAATTCCATGTGTCTGTAATGGCCACAACATCGTAGTTCGAAGAACTGATCCATGCCCTAAGCTCATCTCCCTTATTCCTGAAAATCATGCATTGAAACAGACGTGTTTTAATCCATTCCACTCAGTGCAACACTGCTCTATCAACTGAGTATCCTTAGGCACAGATTCGGTGCATATTATGCTGCCCTGTTCAACAGCTACCCGATCCTCTGATCCATAACTGTGGTTCCCATCCCCCTGACAAACTAGTTTAATCCTTCCCCCGTAGAGCTCTAGCAAACCTCCCACCCAGCATATTGGTGTCCCTCGCTGTCTGTTCATAGCCTCACAAGCACGTGGCACAGGCAGCAATCCTAAGAGTACTACTCTGCTTGTTCTGGTCTTTAGCTTACAACCTAAGTCCCTAAACTAACTTTTTAGATACTAATCCATGTTCTTAGCTACGTCGTTGGTGCGTTTGTGCACCACGACTTCTGCTTGCTCCCCCTCCCCTCCCTCTTAAGAATCCTGTGGACTGGATCCGAGGCATCCCTGACCCTGGCACCCGGGAGGCAACATACCTTCCGGGAGTCTCGTTCGCGACAAGAGAACCTCCTGTCCGTCGCCCTAACTATTCAGTCTCCTATAACTATTGCTTTTCTGTTCGTCCCCCTTCCCTTCTCAGCCTCAGAGCCAGGTTCAATGCCTGAGACCTGGCCGCTAGCGCCTTTCCCCGATAGGCCGCCCCCCTTCCCCCGCGCAACAGCATCCAAAACGGTATACTTGCTTTGAAGGGGAACGACCAGGAGGGATCCCTGCACTGCCTGCCCGCTAATTTTCCTTCCTCTGACTGTACTCCAGCTACTCTTGTCCTGCATCCTGGATGTGGCTGATTCCGTGTAACTCCTCTCTATCACGCCCTCTGCCTTCTGGATTATCCGGAGTTCATCCAGCTCTTGCTCAAGTTCCTTAACGCGGTGCCTGAGAAGCTGGAGTAGGGCGCACTTACCGCAGCTGT
Organism: Scyliorhinus canicula; assembly: GCF_902713615.1. NCBI lineage: Eukaryota > Metazoa > Chordata > Chondrichthyes > Carcharhiniformes > Scyliorhinidae > Scyliorhinus > Scyliorhinus canicula. The sequence continues at coordinate 94,059,583 of NC_052157.1, forward strand.
TCTCAGCGGGGACACGGGTGGTGTCCCTCCCCATCCACATCCTACAGGAGCATTATGCAACTGTCATAGCTTCCATCCCCTCTGATCTGAATTCCCAAAGAGGTTCCAAAGGGAAAAAATGAAATTATTAAACACTCGTTAGGCCCTTATATATATATATATACATATATATATACATGTATGTACTGCTACTACTCTCTCAAATGAACTCTAAAAATGGAGATTCTGCTCAATGATACAAAGATAGCTTGCTGTCCCCAAACAAGAAATCAACACACAAATGTATTACATTTTTTTCAAAACCAACCAAAATCAAATAACTCTTACCTTACTGGATGTAGCTGCCATGTGAACCAACAAGAACTCCACCCTTCGACGCTGTTCCCTGTCAGCTGCTCTCACTGTAAACATCCCGCTCCGTTCACGTCTTGAGGAAATTTAGGATTTCCTCCTCACATAACTCCCTCAGTCAACACACTCTCACTTTAACACATCGTAATGCAATCCAGTCAGTTTCCTGTGAAAACAAAGTATGCACTGTAAGCTGGCTCACCAATACATTGTCTCAATCTAGCCATGAAAAACCGGCTTCATACAATTAACTAATTAACAAGGTGCAGCTGCAAGTGGAACCTCTGTTTGAAGCTGATTTAAATATTCCCTTCTTCGAACCCTAACAGCAACTTATAAGTTAATTGACCAAAATAAAACAAAGACAAGACTTCAGTTAAAAATAAACCCTTAAGATCCCTCAGTCACCAAACAATCACTTTAACACTCAAATGCAACCCAGTCAGCACTCCACTGCAAACAAAACAGTGCACTCAACGAGCAACTGAGAAGAAACGCACTGGAGAGAGGAGGCAATCATTTTAATGATATTATCACGATGCAGAAGACATCTTTCTTTTCTGCTCTGCTCTTTCTGCAGCAGCTGGAGTTACAGTATATTGCTTTGAAAATATTACTTAGTCACTCCGGGTTGCCATCCTGCCTTGCAATGTGTCAGTTTTATTGCCGAGGGAAGCTATCACTAGCCTTCGTGAAATAAATAAAGCTTTTCATCATATCTGCGCTGCGCTATGATGTTCCCAAAACCTACAGATCTGTTCGCAGGATGAATGCGATCCTCGAATCCAGTCTGGAGGTCTACTTTAACTTTTTAGAGGATTGTCATGCTAATTAACTGAAAGCGTCTGATGACAATGCCAGAGTCGATGAAATGCAGTATTTTGGCAGGTGGTCTATAAATTGACCACTTAAGGTTTCTGGGAGTGTTGAGGAGCACAGAGTGTGTCGATGAGGACCCTGAACAAAGTTTTCAATAGTTGTAATTTTTTTCAGCCCTCTTTGGATCACTGATCTGAAAATATGATGCAATTTGTTCTGTGCTGTCCTGGAAATGAAAACGTCCTGCATCGTAATGAGTCCCACAGTTTCTGTTGACATCTGGTTGCCATGACAAAAGATACTAGTGTTGAAGTGTCTACATTTGAGTGCACACCTCACGGTGCAACACTTTACGAAATGATGAAGCACCGTGATAATATTTGTTTGATTCAACAGAGCATTAAACAAATTAATACACACCGATGAACCTCACAATGGCACCATCAAGGAAAATGTAACTTTGCATCGAAAATAATGTTTGGACAGATGAGGAACGTTTTTCAAGGTTAAGGGAAACTATCTCAATCGTATGAGCGTTTCGGAAGGGAATTCCAGTGCGAAAGCAGTGTCAGCTGCCGAGTGTTGCAGCAATGTTGAATTCGGCATTACAAGCTCAAAAGTGAGAAAATCAATGTGCACAGCATTAACTGATGTGAGTGCTGAATTAAATGGCAGAGAAGCAACGTAGACTGTAATGGAATAATTTGGGAAAACGAAACAGAGGAATGAAATCGATATGTAAAAGCAATGAACGAGTCCATGTGGTGAATTCTCCGTTCCGCTGACAGTACGCCCCTATCTGTATGACTCCCAGTGGCGTGGGGTGACTGGCTGCTGGATCGGACAATACCACTGCCGGCGATGGCACGCCACCGAGGAACAGCTGAGGAACACCCGGAGTGAGTTCTCCCAGTGAGCCAGAGAAGACACAGCCAGGTTGAGACACAGCTAAGAGTGAGTTTCGGAATTTGAAGCTAGGTGGGAATTGAATAAAATTCAGTCGGTAAGACTGCTCCTTTTACATTTCAGGAATTTAAATTCATCTAGAATTGTGCAGTGAAGGTTAACAAGGGCTGCCTCACCTACTCACATAACTGGTTGGCAGTTAAGTGTCAGTCACCTTAATGTACTTTTATCTAAAAGCAGGTGGGGAGGGGGAGTCAACTCAGGCCAGTCTAAAAGAGCAACTCGTAACTCACTCACTGTGATTTATCCCAGTGAGCCAGAGAAGACACAGCCAGACTGAGACACAGCTAAGAGTGAGTTTGGCAATTTGAAGCTAGATGGGAATTCGAAACTTGGTGGGGAGGGTGCTTTTTATCCCTGGTAAGCGACAGGTTAGTTTTCCTTTTTTTCTTTTTCTTTTCATTGGTATACATATCTATCTATCTATCTATATATATATATATAATTTTTTATTTTTTTGGAATTGTAGTTATATAAGTTAACCATAAGTTTAAGACATGGCAGGAGAACCTATACCCGTGTCATGCTCCTCGTGTGCGATGTGGGAGCCAGGGATACGTCCACTGTGCCTGGCTCCTTCACGTGCAAGACGTGTGTCCAGTTGCAGCTCCTGTTAGACGGCTTGACGGCTCTGGAGCTGCGGATGGACTCACTTTGGAGCATCCGCGATGCTGAGGGCGTAGTGGACAACACATTTAGAGAGTTGGTCAAACCGCATGTGAAAGTTACAGAGGGAGATAGAAAATCGGTGACCAAAAGACAGAACAAGAGTAGGAACGCAGTACAGGTGTCCCATGCGGTTATATCCGTGCAAAATTGATATACCTCTTTGGATAATGTTGAGGGAGATGGCTCACCAGGGGAAGGCAGCAGCAGCCAGGTTCATGGCGCCGTGCGTGGCTCTGCTGCGCAGCAGGGCAGGAAGTAGAAGGGCAGGGTTATAGTGATAGAGGACTCAATCATAAGGGGAATAGACAGACGGTTCTGCGGATGCAACCGAGACTCGAGGATGGTATGTTGCCTCCCTGGTGCGATGGACAAGGATGTCTCGGAACGGCTGCAGCACATTCTGGGGGGGGGGGGGGTAAACAGCCAGCTGTCCTGGTGCACATAGGCACCAACTATATAGGTGAAAAAAACGGGACGAGGTCCTTCAAGCTGAATTCAGGTAGTTAGGAGATAAACAGAAAGGTAGGACCTCAAAGGTAGTAATCTCGGAATTCCTACCAGTGCCACGAGCTAGTCAGAGTAGGAGTGCCAGGATATATAGGATGAATGCATAGGTCGAGAGATGGTGCAACAGGGAGGTATTCAAATTCCAGGTGTATTGGGCCCGGTTCTGGTGGAGGTGGGACCAGTACAAACCTGGCGGTCTGCACCTGGGTAAGACTGTAACCGATGTCCTGGTGGGTGGGGTGTTTGCAAGAGCTGTTGGGGAGGGCTTTAATGAATGTGGCAGGGGATTGGGAACAAATGCAGGAAGTCGGAAGGTAGCATAACAGGGACAGAAACAAAACGCAGTGAGGGGGAAAGTGCAAGGCAGATAAGCCAGTCAAAAATCAAAAAGTGAATGGGCTAGGGTTTGGCAGATGGAATACAATGTCGACAAATATGAGGTTAACCATTTTGGTAGGAATAACAGCAAACGGGATCATTATTAAATGTGGGCAGGTTGTTTCCACTGGCGAGTGAAAGCAGCACGAGGGGACATAGCCTCAACATAAGGAGAAGTACATTTAGGACTGAGTTGAGGATGAACTTCTCACCCAAAAGGTTGTGAATCTATAGAATTCGTTGCCCAGTGAAGCAGTTGAGGCTCCTTCATTAAATGTTTTAAAGATAGAAATAGATAGTTTTTTGAAGAATAAAGGGATTAAGGATTATGGTGTTCGGGCTGGAAAGTGGAGCTGAGTCCACAAAAGACCAGCCATGATCTCATTGAAAGGCGCAGCAGGCCTGAGTGGCCAGTTGGCCTAACTCTTATGTCCTTATGTGTTTATGTTCTTCCCTCCCACCTCCCCAGCATATTGTCAATATCCGGGTGGTGGGCAAAGAGGCTGCACACAGACACAATGTGTGGGATTCTCGTGTCTGCTACCCGCCTGTTTCTTGGTGGCGTGCACGCTGCGGCAGAACGCTGACTTCTGCATCTATCAATGGAATTCCTACGGACGCCACTCCATGACGCAGGGGAAACAATGGCAGGAAGTGTCCGGCCATGGGGTTCCCTTTCCTGCTAACCACGTGCCCTCGACCGCAGCTTTTCAGGCAACGTGCTGTGGCATCAATGAAAAGTACCGTTAATAAGAACGGCGCGCCAGTTCAAAAGGCATGACTGGGGATCGGAATCTTCATTCCAAGAACACACTGTAGGAGCAGCAGAAGATGATTCAGAACCTCGAACCTACGTCATTCTGCAATGTTACCACACCCTAAGCGAGTTCACGGTCATTTTTTGAGCCCCTGACTCTGGATTGCAAACATTCGTGAATCAACCAACACTTTTCCTGTGATATTTGTCTCTTGATTATTCCAATGATTTACAGGCTCTCAACTTGGAAGTAAAATCTATATTTCATAAGACGTTGAAATGATGAACATATGTTGGAAGACACAGAACAACGTTCTACGTGTCTCTTCCTTCACGCAGATACACACAAGATTGGCACACAGACGAAAAGGGATGGTCACAATTATGCTGATTAAGCTGGGTTTGAGCTATTTGAGGATCTTTGCTGCTCGGATGGAGTTATTTAAGGCCGTGATATCTTCAGAATACGAGGTGCTCAAACGTATATTGGTGTGGATCTTCAGTTTGGACGACCTAGGCCGGATTCACACGCTGTTGGATCCCCTCTGCGAACACCCTTCAACGTGTGGTGAGCCGAGCCTGACCCTCGGTGATTGCACGTCAGGTTTGATCAGTTTCTGATCTGTGGTCAGCTGCAGCAGCCTCACCAACTGGTTGACTCAGTTAAACAGAATATTAGAGAAACCGTTTTCACGAAGCTTTCGAGTGGGCTTGGAGTTTCACTGGCAGAGGAATCCTAAAGTTCCCCCTCCCCAGCTCTATCTTCCGACTTTGAATGCTAACTTTCTGCTCTGTTTACCTGAAGTGTGTGACAGGTCAAATTTGGGAGACAATTCCACAGATTTTGGGAGAGACATTCAAAAGGATTGTGCTCAGTTCTGCACTAAAAAATCAAAACTAACATGGAGAAATAGTCATACAGCGAATGCCTTCTGCTTATCTGAGGAGAAAACACAGCATAGTTCTGACAGAGATACAACGTCTGAAAGGTGAGATAATTTAAAGCCTTCTTCAACTCTGCCAACAGAAAATGAAATTGAAACCAAACGCACAGAGTCACCCAGAAGGTCATTTCAGGATTAAAATCACCAATCCGCACCGAACATCTGCTTAGCCCCGAAATTGAAATGGAGGTGATTGGTTGGGAGCTGTCTCCATCAAAGTAGCACCAAGGGGTGTGCCACAGGACATACTTATCATAGATAGAATTTACAGTGCAGAAGGAGGCCATTCGGCCCATCGAGTTTGTACCGGCTCTTCTAAAGAGCACCTTACCCAAGTTCAACACCGCCCCCTATCCCAATAACCCAGTAACCCCACCCAACACTAAGGGGAGTTTTGGACACTAAGGGCAATTTATCATGGCCAATCAACCTATCCTGCACATCTTTCACCCGGTGGAAACCCACACACAGACAGGATGTGCAGACTCCGCACAGACTGTGATCCAAGCCGGAATCGAACCTGGGACCCTGGAGCTGTGAAGCCATTGTGCTATCCACAATGCTACCGATACTGAATCAAGGATCTGCATGGTCAGTCGAAGTAGCAGATTGCAGATGTGGGGTTTGAGCTCAAAATTAAAATTATGTCATGTTGCAGAACAGAAATTTAAAAACAAAGAAACACGGAACAGACAAGGATTTAACAAGTTCCTTAAATACATCCCCCCAAATACTTGAGACGTTATGATCTGGAGGTTTAATTATGATGTGTGCAAGACACAAAACACCAACACATACCTCACTAATCTAGTTCAGTTACACAAGTCCTTTTCTCGGTTTCGAAATTAGTAAAGATTCAACATTTAAACACATGACAAAGCACTTGAAATCTCATTATCAATTTTTGGAATGTATCTACAAATGAACATCAGAAAATTGAAATAATAACCCCGATAGTAAAATCCTGCATTCGGTGTTTTTAATGTCCTCATAAATGCAAGTCATCAGAAGTTTGGAAGGGCCAGGGGGCGGCTCACAATGATTACTCCTCCAATATGACGTTTGGCATCTGAGACTCTCCTTGGCATTCCACTGACCACAACAGTTTTGACCGTATCTGCAACGTGTCCAACATGCATTGTTCCTCAGTCCCTAACAACACAGTCTCTGGTTTTAGTGATCGGAGATTGCTTTGGTGGTTTCAATATTTTGAGGTCCACACCTCGGGTAGTTGACAGAACACCCACTGGTGCTTCCCTACAACATTGTGTGCGCTCCTTTAGTACATTCACTTTAATTGTCTCTTTCTCTTCATCATGTCCCCTGATGGTCCATTGAACATTTTTGGTTACATAACGTTTTACTGGATGTCGCACTGTAGGTTCCATATTTCAGTTTGTATGTTGAATTAAAAACGTTGCAGCTGCTCATACCATCTCACAAAAGCAATCAAGTCGAAGTTAGAATTACACAAGAGAAACTGAAAACATACAAAGCACAAAAAATCTAGCATCGTTCGACATACTACGTTTCCCTGTTTTCCCTCTTTAGGAGGATATCGGCCCCGTTAGGTGGTCTGCCTTGTTCACCGTGCCTCTTGTTGGCGCTAGCTTTTGCTATCTCCGTGTATTGTTGCTCCCCCTGGTTCAGCCTCTGCCCTTGTACCTGCCCCCCGCGGCTGTTGCCCGCATGTCCGGCAGTCTTCCTAAATAATTTTAGATACCCTCCCTCTCGGCCCACTTTCCCTCCCCCAGTCCCTCTCCTTTACGATCTGTGGTTGTTGTGTTCCGCTCTCCCATTCCGCTCTGCTGTCCTCCACTATTGCCTGTTGGCTATGAAGAGGTCCTGGGACAGGTTGGTCAATGTCTCATTTCGACCCCAAGAAGGCTAAATAGATATTTTGCAGTTGGAGAAGTTCCGATCGGTCAGAAGATTGTCTGCAGCTTCGGGTGGTGCTACTGATCGCCAGCCGCGAAGGATTGTTCAGCAGGATGTTAGGGAGGCAAAGGCTAGAATGTCGCCCGTCATCCCCCGCCCCACGCCAATGACGTTGTCTGGCTAGTCTGATACACAGACGCGGCCCACTATGGGCCTTGACTCCACCCTCACAATCTGGAACATTGCCTCAAGGTCGCCTGTCCAAAACCCTACTAGTCTGGGGCACGCCGAAACCCTAAGGGTGGGATAGACCGGGCTTCTCTGGCACCAGTCACATTAGTCCTCCACCTTGAGAGAAGAAACTGCTCATTCGGGCTCTTGTTAGGTGCGTTCTGTGTACGCATTTCAACTGCATTAGGCTTAGCCGTACGTCTGTGGAGGTAGATCTTCCCAGTTCAGCATTTCTTCCCAGAGTCCCCACCCTATTTATATCCCTTGTTCTTGCTCCCATTTTTCCTGTCTCGTCCAGCGTGGAGCGCGCTTCCTCTAACAGTCGCCCATACATGTACATGAATTTCCTCTTTCTGTGCCACTCACGTCCAACAGCTCCTCGATCAGTGAGAGATGCAGAGAGCGTCTGTGGATAAGTTATCGTTCTTTTACAAAGAAAGTTTTGATTTGCATGTATCACAGTTTGTTTACTCGATTGAAACTTCCTATCACCTCATCTAGTGTCACAAGTCTATCGCCCAGGAACAGGTTCCTAACGGTCAGTGTCCCCCGTCCTGTTTCCACTATTAAAGGTGAACCAGAGATTGATGCATATGGGGGTCATGTTGGATCGTTTATAGAATCATGGAATACGCAGTGCAGCAGGAAGCCATTCGGCACATCGAGTCTGCACCGGCCCTTGGAAGGAGAACCCTACACAGGTCAATGGCTTTACCCGATCCCTGTAACCCCATCAAGCAGTTTTGTACACTTAGATCAATTTAGCATGGGCAATCCACCTTACCTGCACATCTTTGGACTGTGGAGGAAACCGGAGAACCCGAAGGAAACCCACGCAGAGACAGGAGAGCATACAAACGTTGCACAGACATCGATACAAGCCGGTAATCAAACCTGGGATTCTGGAGCTGTGAAACAATACTGCAAATCACTGTGCTACCGTTCTGACCATTTCAGGAGCGTGGCTATTAACACTGTACTTGCAGCGTGTGTGTCTAGAAGAGAAGGGTGTGTTGCTGTGGCCAAGGGCTGGCGGAACATCACTATGCAGGAGTTCTCCTCCAGCCTTCCTCATTCTATTTCCGGTCCATTCCCATTCCCCTCACCTTTCGCTTTGACCGCCCAGTGGTAGTATTTCAGGTCTCTTGATCATTGCAGGATGCGTTGGGGGATCCTTTGATTCTCCACCCACAATCCCTTCCACACAATCGCCATCATCATTATGTCTACCGTGTTGTAAAACAACCTTGGGTATGTAGATTAGTATGTATTCAAACAGGAACAGGAACCTCGACAGTACGTTGATCTTGATCGCGTGCACCCTCCCCTTGAGTGAGAATGTAAGAGTTCACGGTCTTTGCTTTGCTTTGTGCACAAAACGATTCAGGTTCCATATTCTTTTTCTTGTCCATTCGTTTGCAATTTGGATCATCAGGTAGCGGAATTTGTTTTGGACTTGTTTAAATATTAGTACCTCCAGATCTCCCCCTCTCCCCTTCAGATTCAACGGCAAGATATCACTTTTTCTCAGATTGACCTTGTAGCTCGAGAAGGCTGCAAACGCTTTCAGGGTCATTATGATTCCCTCCAAGCTGATTTAGTGGTCCGAGACGAAGAGGAGCAGGTCATCCGCATAGAGTGGGACTGTGTGCTCTCTGTCCCCGCTTTGAAACACGTTCCAATTTTTCGCCATTCTGAGGGCACCCGCCAGGGGCACAATTGCCAGCGCGATTAGAAGGGTTCACAACGGGCATTTAGAACATAGAACAGTACAGCATTTCTGCCTTCTGCCCCTGGTTCACCTGGAAGTATTTAGAGCTGCTGGTGTTAGTCCACACGTTTGCCATGGGAGCGTTGTACAGACGTTTCACACATGCGCTGAAATGTGCTCGAAGCCTTAACTGCTCAGAATCTCTATGAGGTACTTCCGCTTGACTCTGTCGAAGGACTTTTCAGCATCCGGGCAGATTATGACCTCTAGAATTTTCCCCCTGGATGGAGTACTTAGTACGTTCAGCAGACCCTTACTGTTCGATGTTAGCTGCCGACCTTACTGAAGCGTGCATGATACTCTGCGTCCACCTCAGCTTTCCTGTTCTCCAGTCGCCTGGCCACGATCCTGGCCAATATTTTCTACGCTGATTAGCGAAGTTAGCATGAAAATACGCATTCCCTCATGTCTTTTTCTTTCTTGGGTATCAGAGAGAATGAGCGTTGGAGGAAGAATGTTCCTGGACTCACTAGTCTCTGAACAGTACACACAGGTGCGGGGCCTGTGCTGCCGCAATTTCTTAATTGCCGTCTACCGGGAGTCCATCTGGTCCTGGTGCCTTCACCGCGTGCATTGAGGTAATGTTCTCTATGCCTTCTCCAAGTTATAATGGTGGTTACAGAACATAGAACAGTACAGCACAGAACAGGCCCTTCAGCCCTCGATGTTGTGCCGTGCAATGATCACCCTACTCAAACCCACGTATCCACTCTATACCCGTAACCCAACAAACCCCCTTAACCTTACTTTAAAGGACACTACGGGCAATTTACCATGGTCAATCCACCTAACCCGCACATCTTTAGACTGTGGGAGGAAACCGCAGCACCCGGAGGAAACCCACGCACACACGGGGAGGACGTGCAGACTCCGCACAGTCAGTGACCCAGCCGGGAACTGAACCTGGGACCCTGGTGCTGCCCGGTATATAGCCCCCGGTATCTTTCCTTCCTCGCGACTGGTAATTCCAGTTTATTTAAGAACTGCTTCATCCTCGAGTCCGCTACCAGGGGCACGGAGGTGTGTAGCCCCTGGTAGAAGGGATGAAATGCTTCGTTGACCTTATCCAGCTCGGTTAATAATCTGCCATTGTGGTTTCTAACCTCTGTCATTTCCCTCATGGCTGCCTGCTTTCTTAGCTGGTGAGCCAGCGGGTAGTTGGGTTGGTCACTATGTTCGTAGAAGGCCCCCGTGCCTGGCGGTGTTGGTGCTCTACCTTCCTCCTGGAGAACACCCCAATGTCCATTTGTAGCTTTTCCCGCTCCTCCAGAAACTCTACGGTTGTGGTCTGAGACGGTCGCTCCCCACCTCTGGCATGGAGTCGATGATTAGCTAGGCCTGTTTCTGCACCTCTCTTCAATGCTTTCAGCATCTTCCAGAATGTGGAGTGTGAGAACTTCCCATTCTGGTTATTGTTAATACACCAATCTATGACCGTCTCGTTTTATTGCTAAAAACCTTGTCGGCAAGGAGGGCCTGTCCAACCTCCATTGGGGGGGGGGGGGGGGGAAAAGTGCCAATTTTCAACATTTAATCTATTTAGTGTGAAACTCCTGCGAAGCATTTTTCTCTCTCGATCATTGGAAAGACTGTTTTCCTCACCACAACGAAGGCAATCTTGTGCATCTGGGAGACAAATGAGAAATCCTTCTCCCCAGGTGTGTGGATCCCCACTGGTCCACAGCCCCGAAGTGTTCCATGAACGGGTTTAGTTATTTCACCGTATTTGATGTCTTCTCCAATTTGAACTGTGATCTGCCCCTCGGTGTATCCTGCAATCAGTAAATTCCTCCCCCACCCCCTCATGATTAAGCATTGCGTGTCTATGTCTGGGATTTCCGCCATGGTGTTCTTTATGTGCTCCTTGTCATCCTAGTTGGGTGCATGCACGTAATAAAGGTCCATTGGGGGCCGTTCCATGCCAATGCTGTTCATAAAGTACCGTCCCTTGGACCTTATCCGACCATGTAGCAGTAAACACCATTCTATTGTTAAGTCGTCTGGCCATCACGGAGCGCTCATTCCATGGCAAGAATGGTACATCTGTCGCACCCAGCACTTTGTGATCCGCAAATGACCCTTCTCACTCACGTGTGTTTCTTGGAGGAATATTATGTTAGCTTTAATAATATGTAGGTGGTCACAACCTCTGGCAGCTGGATTATCCACTAGCTGGATCGTCCATTTCGCCAGTAGTGCACTCACACGTGCGGATTTCGCGCGTTGGTGTGTGGCTGCCCTCAATGAGAAATTCCATTGGATAGCTGCCTGGACAAAGAGTCATAAACCACCGGGGTGTTCCGCACCAGAAAAGGGGTGCGGCGGAATAAAGAATATCGCCCAGTATCTTTTCACTGGACCATTAAATCCCCTGACGTCCCAGTTAACTATTCTGATTGGGGTTTATTTAACACTGCTTTCCTACGTGATCAGCCATGCTCAAACTGAGAGTGCTCCCTGTACTCGGGGGTTTCCATTTGTTAGGACGCTGTCCAAAATGGCCACATTAAGCCTACTCACCGTGGGCCGGGGCCACTGCTCGTCGGAATTTCCCTTTCTCCTTGGGCAGCACAACATGACCGGTCGCCCACTACGTGTTTTCCCTTTGGTTGGCGACCATTCCTTTTTTGCTAATTTCCCAGCATGCTCTCTTGGAAGAATGTCTCCACTTCCTCGGGAGCAGAACGCACGATTACTTTCCTGTCCCTGTCACCTGGCGTTTTGACGGTTAAGGCCGACGGTTGTTCTGCAGCCGTGGATTCTGACAGGAGCAATCTGTGGAATATGTCTAACGAGGGATATTGGGAAAGATGCTCCAGGTTTGCCATCACCTGGGCCACTTAACGTTTGCATTTCTGACTTGGATTTCCAACGGAAGTCCCACACTCCTCAGAATTTGGCGCCGCAACTGGTTCACCACGGCCACTATATTCCCATTTAGGGGTCCCAGTGTCAGAACCAACCCCGCAAAAACTGCCTCAAGGGCAACGATCCAGTCGCTCTCGTCTGCTGAGGCTGTTTACAGTTATTTAATGATGGTTACCTATGCCTCCAGTAAATTTCTGCCTTTTTCAGGGCCAAGTGCATGTTGGCCATGCCCCAGAAGTCCGTCAGCCTAGCCTCAAACTTTATGTTGGCCTTCATGAAAGGCCGACATGTTAGCATGGTGAATGCCCACGTGTCCAACCCAGTTCGTAGGCATTGCGTGCCGGCCCCCCCGTGTTCGTCCTCCCATCCTTGCACAGCTTGACCAATCGATGGCCATCATTTGGAGGCTATTAGCCCTGGCTCTCGTCCCGAATGTCAGGCAATGCTCTCGCCAGGATTATGCTCCGTGACTCCCGTACAGGCTACTCTGGGCGTTGCCCTGATTATGCCGCTGGCGAGTGGCGGCAGGAGTTTGTTTGCAGGGGGTTGCTGGGGCACCGAAATGGCGTGTGTCACGCTGAAGAACCAGGGGCCTACATGAACGGTCAGTGGGGTGCGCAGCAAGAGGGCAGCAGCAATGGATCTCCATGCCTGCATACCGCTCCCGTCCCGTAGAGGCGTCTCCATGAACATTACCCCATCAACCTTCACCCTCCACTGGCGGGGCCTCTCCTCCCTGGCCATCCCGGCGAATGGCCGGCCCGGCAGTCCACAGTCCCTACCGCGTGGCAGTACGGTAGCATAGTGGTTAGCATAGTTGCTTTACAGCTACAGGGCCCCAGTTTGGATTCACGGCTGGTTCACTGTCTGAGTGGAGTCTACACGTTCTCCCCGTGTCTGTGTGGCTTTCCTCCGGGTGCTCCGATTTCCTCCTACAGTCTAAAGATGTGGGGGTTAGGTGGATTGGCCATGCAAAATTGTCCTTCGTGTCCAAAAAATGTTAAGTATGGTTACTGGGTTCCGGGGATAGGGTACATGCAAGCGCTTCAGACGGATGTTCTTGGTAAGGGCCGGTGCAGACTTGATGGGACAAAAAGCCTCCTACTCTGCTGTTAATTCTATGATTCTATGATTATCTGCATCCTACCATCGCTCTCTCCTCTGCATCAGCCACACCACCAGTTTCACGATTTTTAAATGCACAAGTAAACAGAACCACCGAGAATTTGGTCCATCGGATGAGCAGAATCATGGAAGACCCAGAAAATACTGGGACATGCCCGCTAATGACATTCAAGCGGCGTTTACTGCACGTGCGGTCCAGTATTAAGGGACGACATGGTCGAAGTGATAGAGAAATGTGGCACTGGATTCCCCGTTGACTGATGCCGAAATCGGGAAACGCGATCTGGCAGAAAATAGCATCCCACGCGGAAGACACAAATAACATGCCAGTGACTGATAGAAATGAGGCTATGACAGGTGAGGACCTTGAGAGTCTTGTTATCACTAAGGAGGGAGTGATGGGCAAGCTAATGGGGCTAAAGGTAGACAAGTCTCCTGGCCCTGATGGAATGCACCCCAGAGTGCTAAAAGAGATGGCTAGGGAAATTGCAGATGCACTGGTGGTAATTTACCAAAATGCACTAGACTCTGGGGTGGTCCCGGTGGATTGGAAATTAGCAAACGTGACGCCACTGTTTAAAAAAGGAGGTAGGCAGAAAGCAGGAAATTATAGGCCAGTGAGCTTAACTTCGGTAGTAGGGAAGATGCTGGAATCTATCATCAAGGAAGAAATTGCGAGGCATCTGGATAGAAATTGTCCCATTGGGCAGACGCAGCATGGGTTTGTAAAAGGCAGGTCATGCCTAACTAATTTAGTGGAATTTTTTGAGGACATTACCAGTGCAGTAGATAACGGGGAGCCGATGGATGTGGTATATCTGGATTTCCAGAAAGCCTTTGACAAGGTGCCACACAAAAGGTTGCTGCATAAGATAAAGATGCATGGCATTAAGGGTAAAGTAGTAGCATGGATAGAGGATTGGTTAATTAATAGAAAGCAAAGAGTTGGGATAAATGGGTGTTTCTCTGGTTGGCAATCAGTAGCTAGTGGTGTCCCTCAGGGATCCGTGTTGGGCCCACAATTGTTCACAATTTACATAGATGATTTGGAGTTGGGGACCAAGGGCAATGTGTCCAAGTTTGCAGATGACACTAAGATGAGTGGTAAAGCGAAAAGTGCAGACGATACTGGAAGTCTGCAGAGGGATTTGGATAGGTTAAGTGAATGGGCTCGGGTCTGGCAGATGGAATACAATGTTGACAAATGTGAGGTTATCCATTTTGGTAGGAATAACAGCAAACGGGACTATTATTTAAACGATACAATATTAAAGCATGCCGCTGTTCAGAGAGACTTGGGTGTGCTAGTGCATGAGTCACAGAAGGTTGGTTTACAAGTGCAACAGGTGATTAAGAAGGCAAATGGAATTTTGTCCTTCATTGCTAGAGGGATGGAGTTTAAGACTAGGGAGGTTATGTTGCAATTGTATAAAGTGTTAGTGCGGCCACACCTGGAGTATTGTGTTCAGTTTTGGTCTCCTTACTTGAGAAAGGACGTACTGGCGCTGGAGGGTGTGCAGAGGAGATTCACTAGGTTAATCCCAGAGCTGAAGGGGTTGGATTATGAGGAGAGGTTGAGTAGACTGGGACTGTACTCGTTGGAATTTAGAAGGATGAGGGGGGATCTTATAGAAACATTTAAAATTATGAAGGGAATAGATAGGATAGATGCGGGCAGGTTGTTTCCACTGGCGGGTGACAGCAGAACTAGGGGACATAGCCTCAAAATAAGGGGAAGTAGATTTAGGACTGAGTTTAGGAGGAACTTCTTCACCCAAAGGGTTGTGAATCTATGGAATTCCTTGCCCAGTGAAGCAGTTGAGGCTCCTTCATTACATGTTTTTAAGGTAAAGATAGATAGTTTTTTGAAGAATAAAGGGATTAAGGGTTATGGTGTTCGGGCCGGAAAGTGGAGCTGAGTCCACAAAAGATCAGCCATGATCTAATTGAATGGCGGAGCAGGCTCGAGGGGCCAGATGGCCTACTCCTGCTCCTAGTTCTTATGTTCTTATGTTCTTATGTAAATCAAGCCTGACGCCAGTTTCACGCCAAAACGGAATTCTCCATTTTCCCAAAAATGACAAAAGCGAGGCAACCCCTGCGCGATCATCAATTAAAGTCTGCATATCATTATCCGTCCTGAAGGCCGATCCCCCTTGGCTTCATTTTGCCGGCGGCGTGTTTCTAATATGCTGTAAAAATTCGTGAGCCTGTTGTGCTGATTGCGGGGACAGAGAGAGGACGTAGGAACTGGCATTGGGTGACCGTTGGCTTCCGGATCAGACACCGTCCGTGCTTTTTTGGCACAAGGGAGGCGGGTGCTTCGAGGGTCGGGGCAGGTGAAGGGAATGGATGGACATGCCGAGCGGCCAGCTTGCCCCCAACAGAAAATTGGTGGTTCCCAGGCAGCGACCGCCATTGCGGCGGCCATCTTTCTGGCCCCCCACCCATGCCCTGGGTGCACGTAGTGACAACGGCGGTATGGATGCCGCCCCACCCACCCCCCCCCCCCCCCCCCGCAACCCCGCCCGCCATGCAACCCCACCCACGCAAACGGAATGCATCCAATGGGTGACAACCAAGGGCCACACTGTCGGCAGCCCCCATTGAGGGCAGTGCGATCCAACGGTGCCACCAGCAGCAGGGAAGGACACCAGGGAGGGGGAACCGACTGGAACCTGGGTAGGAGGTGGCGCACATGCGTGGCTGGGTGTGTGGTGACAACCGGAGCCACGGTGCTGACACTGGTATTTAGTTGGTTTTTGTCAATGGTGTTAGCGCCATTACATAACATTACATTACAAACTTAACATGTTTGCCTTTCAGCCCCTGCAGAACATTATGGCTATTGGGCACAAACCAACGATGCTGGCCGCTGCAGAGATGGCCACACCCTGAATGCAGCCCTGTGGCAGCATGATCGTTGGCCACTCAGGGAGATGGCGGAGACTACAGCAGAGGAGAGGAGGAAGAGGTCGGTGCCAGCCAATCAGGCAGGTGGTCCTTCTGCCCAACACGCCGACGAGGAGAAGGAGGTGCCAAGGTGGAGAAGGATGTGCTGCCAAATCTGTGCTGTATGAGGCCAAGCGTTTACTTCCACCGCATGTCCTTTGAGGACCTTCTGGACTGGGCGTGCAGGAGGAGACTGTGGCTAAGCAGGCAGACAGTGTGACACATCTGCCAGATGATGGCAGATCTGGAACTGTAGGTATATGGGGAGGACACGCGCTCTCGGTGGGTGTCAATGTGATGGTTGCCCTGAACCTTTACGCCACCGGGTCTGCCCAGTCACATAGTGGGGTCTACCCGGATCTCACAGACATACACGCACTGGAGCAACTTAGCTGCTACTGAAGCCCTGTATGCCCAGACAGAGCAGTACAACCAGTACCATGTTGACCGCGCCCTCCAGGATGCCTGGCACAAGTTTTGCTGGCATCAGCAGATTCCCCCGGTCCAGTGGGTCATTGAAGAGCTGCATGTCGCCCTAAGGCGAACGGCGGGTAACAGGATGCAGTTCACCAACAGGAAGGGCAACCACTCGATGGACATCCAGGCGGTGTGTGGTCCTCACATGTGGATCCTGCATTTCTGCGCTGTATTCTCGGAGTGTTCATGACACTTCCGCTTTTGAGCACACAGTGATCCCAGAATATTTTGAGGGATATTCCAGCGCCCCCAGCGGTGGGGCTGGTTGCTCGGCGTCAGTGGTTCCCCTTTTTTACCATGGCTGATGACGCCGAAACAGAGGACACAGACTGACGCGGCTACCTGCGACAATTATGCCAATTATGCGATCAGGGGTGTGCTCGAGAGGTGATTTTTGAGTTCTGAAGATGCGATTGAGGTGCCTGGACCGCTCTGGAGGTTCCTTCCAGTACGACGCTAAGATGGTCACCCGTAACGTGGTAGTCTGCTGCGTCCTCTGCAATATTACCCAGGAGAGGGGCAATGTTTTGTAGGACCATGCGGAGGAAGGGCATGCCTCATTAGACGATGGGGATGAGGGGGAGCGGGATAATGAGAGGTACATTGCGCCTGGTCAGGTACGGGAGGCCGCACAACGGTGTTGCCAGAGACAACGTGCATGGGACGCACTTGTGGAGACACACTTGGCAAACTACGGTTGATAGGGGGGTCGCTGTTCAAGGGCACGTGCACCACCATACCACATCTCCTCACCTCCCGCACCACTGACCACCCTCACCTCCACACAGCACCGATTAACCCACGCCTCCCTCAGCACCAAACGACCCGCATTCATACCGACTCCGTTATATATACCTGCGGCCCTACGAACTGGTGCACTGGGTCGGGACTGATAGCGTGTCTGGACAGAGGATGGAGGTGGATGAAAGCCCACAATGCGACGAGCACCGTACTCCATATTGTTTGACAATGTCTGACTCATGGCAGTAGCACCATCAACCTCCCGGATATCTAAATGCGAGCTGGCCAGTCCATCACATGCCCTGTCGAATATCTGAGGATGGGGTGCTGCAGAGGGTCGGGGTCGAGGGGTAGTGGAGATCACATGGTCCACCCACTGGCCCTCAGACGTCCCACTCCCCTACTTCCACTGGCCAGCACTGACCGCTTCAACCCCACACCCATCAGTCAGAGCACCAACCCAGGTTCGAACGGCAAGTACATCAGTTTATTGTGAACAATATATACAGCCTGTACCCCAGCCCCTATTACGAGACTGTGCCCTGTAGCCATGCCAACTAAACTAGTTTCCATCTTCCTGGCCTTTCAGGCCTACCACTACGACTTTTTGGATTCCCAGACGATATAACAGGAGTGGAGATGGACAGCTGTGATTCATGTCCAGCGACGAGGGTGCACGTTGGCCCACGTCACATGGGGCGCCACGCCCTGGGTGGACACGGCTGGTTCACGGGCATCCCGCCTGCGGTCCTGTTCTGACTGCTTCCCACCAGATGCACCAGGGTCAGGAGGGCGAAGTCCAAAGTTCTGCGGTGTTGCGGCACCACCCCTGGAAGCACTTCCTCCTTCCTTGTGATGCCCGGTGGCCAGCCAACGGGATTCTTCATGGGACGGGGGTGCGAACGGAGGCATCCTAATAGGAACCCCGGACACCTGGTGCTGCCAGACCTGGAAAGCCTCTCTGGTATCGAGAATGTTCTGAACGCTCGGTACCATGGAGCACAGGGAGTGCCCCGTCTCTGTTTGGGACTGTGCCACCTCCCTGAGGATCTGCGGCACATCAGCGAGTGAATGAGCCACGTCACTCATGATGTGAACAATTTCCCTCAGTGTGTGGACCCCATCAGCCAGTTAGTGGGCCACGTCCCTCTGGGACTGGATCATCGCCCTCTGTTTATGTGCCATGCTGGCCTTCACTTTGGCATTGTCGCCGACAGTGTCAGCAATGACCTGATGTGACTTGGGAAGCTGAGGATCGCCACTCCGATCTCCAGCTGGCACTGGCACATGATTGCTTGTGATAGGGCAGCCCTGGCATGTGTTCGGCCACCGCATGCACAGAATGCCCCAAGCCTTGCACATGCTGAACCACTTCCGACACTGTCTCCGCAATGCCTCCTCCGCGGACTCCACCAGTACAGATTAGGCCATTGTGGTGCGCATGCACAAAAGCCCCCTCTGCTCCTGCACGCAGATAATCCCGCCACCTGCCCCTGCAGGGGCTGTGATTCGGCCGCCATCACCTCCCTGGATACTGACTGCCCCTGCACTATGGGTGGAAGTGGATGTTCCAGGAGTCCGGGACCTGGCTGGCAGCTGGTTCCTGCGGCCAGCCTGCCCTCCAACTGCCCAGCCCCTCGATTAACTCCAAATGCTGTACTGGACCGACTGTGTGGTGCACACCAGAGAAACTCCCAGTAACCTCTTCACTAATGTTCCCAACCGAGGTCTCTGCAATGGTGGATGGGACAGCAGTGACGGGAAGTCAGTGACCTCCTCTGACCCGAACTCCCGATCGCCTGAGACTTGGGCAAAGGGCTGGTGTTCTGGCTTTTCTCTCAATCGTTGCTCTGCCGTCCGGGAGCACCGGCTCTGGCAGTGGCTACGGGCCCATGCAGCTGGGCCGGCACCATCTCCAGCATTGAGACCATTTTGACGCAAGACGTCATGTGTTGTGAGACAGCCGGATGGTGGTGAGGCGTGAGGGGGTGAGGGCTGATGTTAGGGGGTGAGGGGTGGAGGTTAAATGTTTTGGGGGCTGGGGTAAGGTGTTGGGGGGGGTAAAAGGATTAGGGGGCACGAATGCGTGCCGCTGACCTCTCTGCCTCAGCGAGCTCCCTTTCATCAATGCCGCCGACCACGTCCAGTGCTCTCTACTCGGGCACGGTGAGTACCGACAGGTCTGCTGGTCCCCCTCCGGTCTTCTCCCGCTCTCGGCGGATGCGCGCGGCCTTTTCTTGCGTGGGGGGTGGGCAAAACATACACAATGACACTGTTAGACAGTCCGGCGCATGCAGCCCAAGGATTCGGTGGTTGATGGCCTCAGTGGCCAGGGTATACGGCCATATTCTAAAAGACATTAAGGTGGACAAGTCCCCAGGACCGGATGGGATCTATCCCAGTTTGCTGAGGGAAGCGAGGGTATAAACAGTCGGGGCCTTAACAGATATCTTTGCAGCATCGTTGAGCATGGTTGAGGTCCCGGAGGACTGGAGAATTGCTAATGTTGTCCCTTTGTTAATAAGGGTAGCAGGGTACATCCAAGGAATTATAGACGTGTGCGCTTGACGTCAGTGGTAGGCAAACGGTTGGAGAAGATAATGAGGGATAAGATCTATTCACATGTGGAAGAAAATAGACTTATCAGTGATCGGCAGCATGGTTTTATGCAGGGAAGGTCATGTCTTACAAAACTAATATAATTATTTGAGGAAGTGACAAAGTTAATTGATGAGGGAAGGGTTGTAGATGTCATATACATGGACTGTGGTAAGGCGAGTGATAAGGTTTTCCATTGCAGGTTGATGGAAAAGTGAAGTCGTATGGTGTTCAGGGTGTACTAGCTACATGAATAAAAACTGGCTGGGTAAAAGGAGACAGAGAGTAGTGGTGGAAGGGAGTGTCTCAAAATCGAGAAGGGTGACTAGTAGTGTTCCACAGGGATCCGTGCTCAGACCACTGTTGTTTGTGATCTACATAAATGACCTGGAGAAAGGTACAGGTGGTCTGATTAGCAAGTTTGCAGATGATACTAAGATTGGTGGAGTTGCAGACAGCGAAATAAAAAATGTAATGGAAATTGCTTATTGTCACGAGTAGGCTTCAATTAAGTTACTGTGAAAACCCCCTAGTCGCCACATTCCGCCGCCTGTCCGGGGAGGCTGGTACGGGAATCGAACCGTGCTGCTTGCCTGCTTGGTCTGCTTTCAAAGCCAGCGATTTAGCCAAGTGAGCTAAACCAGCCCCCGCCCCGGGGGATGGGGCTGTGTCCGGGTCACATGTGTGTGTGTGGTAGAGGGGTTAGTGCCAGGGGCACAGCCCCGCATACTCCCTCTGGCCGCCCTGAGGAGGTCCTGCAGTATTTTTCTGCACTTGATCCATTCCAGGTGACATCGCTGGCAGACCTGCTGGTGACTTCCACATGCGCCCAGGTACAACGAGCAGCGCTGCCTGAAGGCCTTCCTCCTGGCCCGGGGTACTGATCCATCGACCTCTCCTCTCCGGAGTCGAGGTGGGTCTCCAGCTCAGCATCACAGAAACGAAGCAATACTCTATTTCCAGCCATGCAACGGTGTGAGCTGGGGTGGTGGTTGTGGGGGAAGAATCTCTTAAGTGCGGCTGCAGCTTTGCGTCAATCAAGGAACCGGAGTATCCACCGCCATTCCCCGTGAAAACTGTGGCATTCCCCGTGACGCCGGTGCTAGCCCATTTGATCTGGATGACTACATTCACCTATCAAGCTGTTTTTTCTGTCGTAAAACCCCACTGTATTCATGACGGCGTCAGCACTTAGGCTCAAAAACCGGAGAATCCAGCCGATCATTTGGCTTCAATTTGGGGCGAAACGAGTTTCAACATTTTGACGTGGTTAACGGAGATTCCTGCCATTGTTGTCTCTTCAGAATTTGATTTGTACTTCAAATTCGCCACACGCTCTCTACTATCCAAGACGGGCTCCCAATTTTTGTAGCCACACCGAGGACATGTGTGCGGTCAGTTGCAATACGACTGAACACTGACTCTCAACATTAATTAATTACCCATTAACAGCACCAATAAGTTACCAGCACCAGATTTATTGGTAAAAAATTGCAAAGCTATTTATAATATACCAGGGGCTGGTTTAGCTCACTGGTCTAAATCGCTGGCTTTTAAAACAGACCAAGCAGGCCAGCAGCACGGTTTGATTCCCGCACCAGCTTCCCGGGACAGGCGCCGGAATGTTGCGACTAGGGGCTTTTCACAGTAACTTAATTAAAGCCTACTCGTGACGATAAGCGATTTTCATTTTTTTTTTTCATTATATTAAGACGAAAAGATGAACATATAATGGAAATATTGGAACAACGGTCTACTCGTCTAACTATTCCCAGAACTCAACCCCGCATTTAGAAAAGACAGAAAGAAAGGGGGAAAGCAGCAGAATGAAAATAATGGGGAATAAACTTGGTGTAACATATTGGAGTATCAGCGCTGTTGTTTGGCTGTGGTATTTGCTGGTTCTGTTCTAATTGAAGGGTGTGGTATTGCACCGTTGTTTGGTTTGGATCTTCAAGCTGGGCCACTCAGGACAGACTGAAAGGTATTAGAATCCGATCTGGGGGACGTTTCCAACTGTGTTCATGTGAGCTGTACCCTCGGAAGATTCAATTCAGTCTGCTAAGTTTCTGATGTGTGGGCAGATTCAGCAGACTTCCGAACGGCTTCAGTCATTTAAACAGAATATCAGAGGAGCAGTTTCCATGAGGAATTCGAATCGGCTGGTATCTTTCATAGGAGAGGTATCCGTCAAATTCTCCCCTCCATAGCTCAATCTCCAGGTTTTCAATGCTCACTGACTGCTCTGTTTGACTGAAGGGAGTTATATCAAAGATTTGAGAGAGATTTGCACAGCATTTGGGAGAGGAAATCTAAAGTATCCTGCTTATCTCTGCAGTTGCATTGAAAACTGACTTTGGAGAACCAATCTTACAGATAATTCCGACCAGTTCAGCTCACGAGAAAACACAGGGCGGGATTTTCCGTTTCCGAAGCCAATGCGCAATCTGTGAACATTTACCACAGAAAATCCTGCACCACATCTGGACCTATTCCGCTAGCATTGAGGGGCTCGCACTAGTGCTGCGGCAAATATTATTTATTTCAATGAAAAAATGTTGCGCGATTGGCCGGGTTCATGATCGTCACTCAGGAGGCTGAAAGGCTGCAGACACAAATTGGATTGGATTGGTTTATTTTCACGAGAACCGAGGCACTTTGAATGTATTTTACTGCGAGCAGCGCAAACAGATCACTGAGTTCATGAAAATGAAATAAAATTAAAAGAAAATACATAATATGGCAGCACAAGGTAACTAATGTAAACACATGGACAGCGGCATTGGGTGAACCATACAGGACTGTAGTATTAAACAATTGTACACATTAAACTCCCCACACACACTTATGACAGCCAGAAATAAGGCATTGGTTGTGCTGAAGCGCACCCAGATAGCTGATGTGTCAGCTGGGGCCAAAGGGCACTCACGGGGTTGCGTAGCAGCTACACATATAGGACCTGTGGCAGTAGATTGAAACTGGGGTGTTTGTCGTGTGCGCAGCTGCGTGGCAGTCTTTTCGGATGTGCAAATGGTGTTCCATGCCCATTCACACCAACCACACTGCCCACTTCCTGGCTCTACAGCACTACTACTCTCGGCCTTCGCAGAAGCCCCCCGGCCAGCGGCACAAATGTCAGCAAACTATGGTGCTGTTGGACACTTTCCGTACCCCCCCCCCCTCTCTCCCTCAACAGCCACCACACCGGTTTCAAGATTTTTAAATCAAAAGTGATCCACGCTCTCGGGATCATAGAATTTGCAGTGCAGAAGGAGGCCATTCGGCCCATCGGTCTGCACCGGCTCTTAGAAAAACCACCCTAACCAAGCCCACACCTCCGCCCTATCCCAATAACCGAGTAACCCCACCAAATACTATGGCAATTTTGGACACTAAGGACAATTTTTCACAGCCACTCCACCTAACCTGCAAATCTTTGGACTTGGGAGGAAATCGGAGCATCCGGAGGAAACCCACGCATACACGGGGAGAACGTGCAGACTCCGCACAGACCGTGGCCCAGCCCGGAATCGAAACTGGGACCCAGGAGCTGTGAAGCAATTGTGCTAACCACTATGCTACCGAGCTGCCCCGTTCTCGGATCTCTACACAACGGAGTCAGTGAATCGCGGAGGCCCAGGAGAACACCGCGACGGCCCTGCTAATGATATACAAAAGGTGTCTTCTGCACATACGTTCCGGTACGCTTAGATCCCGCTTTCGATAATATAGGGAAATGTGGGGCTGGATTCTTAGATCTTCAGACTAAGTGCTGACGCCGGCGTGGAAACGGATGTTTTATGACAGCAAAAACGGCGCAACTGCTTCAGTGTTTCAGGAACTCCAAATGGGCCAGCACTGTCACGTAATGGACCGCAGTTCCAAGCAAAACGGCGCCAGATTCGCCACTTCTGCAATTGCCGCACATGAGATTCATACGCCGGTGACACACGTAACAATCCTTCCCCGCACACACATTAACCAACTCATAAATACCAACTTATGAGCTATTTAATTAGGGGAGAGGAAATTATACTGCTATCAGACAGGAGTTGAGGAGCATAAATTGGGAACAATTATACTTGGGGGAAATGCACAACAGTAATGTAGGGATTCTTTCAGGAGCACTTGCAGCGAGTGCTGACTAGTTTTGTCCCACTGACACGAGGAAAGAATGGTAAGGTAAAGGAGTCTTGGATGACAAGAGTAGTGGAGCTTCCAGACAAGACGAAGAAGGAAGCTTCCGAAAAGTTGAGGAATCGAGAATCTGATTCGGCTCCAGATGGCTACAAGGTATCCAGGAAGGAACTCAAAAATGGACTGAGGTGAGCAAGAAGGCGGCATGAAAAAGCCCTGGCGGGAAGGGTCAGGGAAAACGTCAAGGCGTTCGACACTTAAGTGAGAAATAAGAGGATGATCAGAGTGAGAGTGAGGCTGATCAGGGATATTGGTGGGAATTGTGCCGAGAGTCTCAGGAGATGGGGGGATGCTAAATGAATACTGTGCTTCAGTATTTACGAGAGAGAGTGAGCTTATTGTTCATGAGTGCAGTGTGAAGCAGGTTAATAGACTCGAACATATTGATGTTAAGAAGGAAGATGTGCTGCAACTTTTGAAAAGCATCAGGATAGAAAAGTCCCCTGGGCATGCCGGGATGCCTCCAAAGTTACTATGGGAAGCGAGGGGAGAGATTGCTGTGACGTTGGCGATGATCTTTGCGTCCTCACTCTCCATGGAGTAGTACCGGGTGATTGGAGGGAGTTGAATGTTGTCCCCCTGTTCAAGAAAGTGAATAGGGCAATCCCGGGAATTACAGACCCATCAGTCTTACGTCTGTGATGAGTAAAATACTGGAAAGGATTCTGAGAGATAGGATTTATGATTATTCAAAAAAACATAGTTTGATTGAAGGTAGTCTTCATGGCTTTGTGAAGGCCGATCATGTCTCACAAGCCTCGCTGAATTATTTGAGGATGCGACGAGACACATTAATGAAGGTCGGACAGTGGATGTGGTGTATATGGACTTTAGTAAAGCATTTGTTAAAGTTCCCCATGGTAGGCTCATTCAGAATGTTAGCGAGCATGGGATACAGGGAAGTTTGGCTGTCTGGATACATAATTGGCTGGCCGAAAAAAGACAGCCAGTGGTACTGGATTGAAAGTATTCTGCCTGGAAGTCGGTGACCAGTGGTGTCCCGCACGGATCTGTTCTGGGACCTCTGCTATTTGTGTTTTTTTATAAATGACTTGCATGAGGAAGTGGAAGGGTGGTTTAGTAATTTTACCAATTACACAAATGTTGGTTATCGGTAGCGTTCAGGTTTGTTGGAATTTACAACAGGATATGACAGGATGCAAAGCTGGGCTGAGAAGTGCCAAATGGAGTTCAATCATGATAAATGTGAAATGATTCATTTTGGAAGGTCGAATATGAATGCTACATACAGGTTAAAGGCAGGATTCTTGGAAGTGTGGAGGAACAGAGGTATCTTGTTGTCCACGTTAATATATCCCACAAAATTGCCACCCACGTGGATAGGGTCTTTAAGAAGGTGTATGGTGTGTTGGCTTTCATTAACAGGGGGATTGAGTTTAAGAGCCGTGAAGTTTTGCTGACGCTTTATAAAATGCTAGGTAGACCGCACTTGGAATATTGTGTCCAGTTCTGGAGGGCTCACTCTAGGAAGGATGTGGATGCTTTGAAGTAGGTACACAGGATATTTACCAGCATGCTGCCTTGACTGGAGGACATATCTTATGAAGAAAGGATGAGGGAGCTAGGGCTTTTGTCACTGGAGCGAAGGAGGCAGAGAGGCGACGTGATAGAGGTGTACAAGTTGATGAGAGGCATGGATAGAGTGGATAGCCAGAGACGTTTCCCCAGGGTGGAAATGGCGGTCAGGAGGGGACATCATTTTAAGGTGATTGGTGGAATGTGTATCGGGGTTGTCAGAGGTAGGTTCTACACAGTGATTGGAATGTGTGGAATGGACTGCCAGCAGAGGGGATGCAGTCTGAGTCATTAGCAGCATTTAAGCGACTCTTAGACAGGCACATGGACAGCAGTAAATTGAAGTGTGTAGGTAATTTTCATTATAGATTGGGATAAATGGTTAGCACAACATAGTGGGCTGAAGGGCCTGTAGTGTGCTGTAGTGTTCTATATTCTAACTCATGATTTCTGCAAGGAGAGCAGCGCCACAATTCAAGGACGCAGAGTTGGTCACCGTGGAAGAGAGTAGAATGACGCTCTCCCCCGATTCGGCAGGAGGACCATTTGGCGCCGCCGTCTGCCGTACGTGGGCGCAGGTAGTAGAGGCGGTCAGCGCCGTGGGCAATGATATCTGGATTCCCAGCAGTGCTGGGAGAAAATTCACGTCCTCTTCAGGGCGGCATTGTGCGATAGGTGCTCCGTGCCCTCGGCACCAAGTTCGCCACCCCCACACACCCGAAACCCTACACCAGCCCCCCCCCCCCCCCCCCCCCGCCCCAACTTTCGCCACAGGAGATGACCGCGCACAACCGCCGTGAGCAGGAGATGACTGGAGAGGGACCAGCAGAACTGCAGCCCCTCATCATTCCAGAGCAGAGGGCAGTGGATGTGGTCGACGATCGGCTGGAAAAGTAGGTGACCTTTGCAGGCGAGCAAGTGAGACCTCCTGCTTAGTTGCGGATTCTGATCACACATAAACATACTTGATATCTCTGTTACATAACACCTGTAAAGTGGGCCATTATGGTCCCCATAACCAAAACCTGTTAACAGTTGTGGGTCAGGTGAACTCCATGATATGCTTTGGTGTTCTCGAAACCCTGGCCCATAATATAGTGCATATCCATAAAAACTGGCTGGCCTTAATAAATTGGAGTTTTACAAATGTCATACACAAGACAAGCAGGTTACTCAGTGGAAAACAATTATCAGTCCCTGGGGGTCGTTGGTGTAGCTGGATTAAAAGACTCGGTGCAATAACATCAGTCCCATGTCCTGGTGCTTAGTGATCTCTGTTGTCCACCTATGGAATTAGACCGTGAGGATGATGAGGTGGATCAAGGTAAAGAGGAACAGCATGGCAACCAGGTGCTGGCGGAGACGAACAATGGTGTGTCACCGAATATCAGAGCACCGATACGAGGGATCATTCAAACACAATTAGGCTGTGCTTATTGCATCTGCCGGGTGACATCCTGGGCTTGTTGCCTCCGGGCGACCAGGAAGACCAAGCATAGTTCCTGTTATTAACTCAAGCTTAATATCTGCGTTCATTCTGTCAGACTGCTACCCTCCGTGCCCCCACGGCCCTTTCTACATTTCATCCCAACACGTTCAAACCAAACAGAGCCTTCTCTTTGCTGAGGCGTGGATTGGCCAGGACCTGCATTCGGCCACTTATAATTTAAAACAGCCGGATAATGGTTGTGGTTCGGCCGAACTAGCCGAACTCCAGAACGGCCATCTGCACACAGTTTCGCCCGTGGACCACATAGGCGTTACCTGAGGAGAGGGGTTGGGCGAATTGTAGGTCAACCCGATCCCTTCACAATAGCAATCACTATATGTTGCTCAGCGCAAATAGCGTGTAGGGTCGGTCTAAAACAGTGGTTCTCAACCGGGGTCCACATGGACCTGGGGGTCCATGTGACATTACTGGGTCTCCACACAAAACAAATACCGAATTGAGGGTCCACGGTGATATTTTAGTGGTCCATATGCAATTCTACTTCAGAACAATTGTTATTACTGAGAATTAAATTTTTACAGTAATCTTCACCATATTAAATTACTAAAAGTAGAAATATTCATGTAGCTATGAATTGTTTATGGCAATCAAGTAGGAGAAAAACACTTTACATTTGACAGTGTCGTAAATTTAAATTTACCTAGAACAAACGGAGGTGAAAATCACCCATTGTTTCTCCTTGACAAGTTTAATGAATGATTTAACACAGTAATCACTAGAAACGGTGTTTATTTGATATGAATTGGTTATTTTTAGAGTAATTTAATTCAATTTAGTCAGTAAAAAGTTTTTTTCATTACTTTTCATCTTAGAATAAGTTTGGCAACGTTCGAAAATACCGCTAATCCGTTTCCAACCCTCACGGTAAGAGAGATGGACTTTAATCATCGGACAAAATATAAGGATTTGGGATGGCTATCGGGGTCCACAAAAAAAATTAAGAGGTAGGGGGTCCATGGGTTAAAAGAGTTTGAGAACTCCTCGTCAAATGGGATCTCTGAAGAAGAGTGAAGCTGAGGATGAGTTGTGACCTGTGTCACTGAATACATTTTTCGTCCTATAACCGAATGGTGGGGTATGGACAGCGGTTCTGTTAGAAGACATGGTCAAATGTTTGGCACTGTAATTAGTCATTCCACATAGTCGAGGTCGGAGAGAAGTAGGTGCTAGTGTTAAGGGAGCTGCGTATGATCCGCGGCAGGTGAAGAAATGCCGTTACTCCACTACCTGAGCGTTCTGACTGGTTCAGTTGGTCCCCGGGTAGGGCGTGGCAAATGCCGTGACTCCACCACCCGAGTGTGTGGAAAACAGGAAAGTGCGTATTCGTAGGACGGGGCTAGATCCTTGGCCTGGAAAGACTGGTGTGTCAGAACCAGCAAGAACAGATATGGCAATGTGTTGGGTAATCAAAGACAGATTACAGGACGAGGGCGTGTCCCGAGGCAGTTTCTTACTCCTAGTTCGGGATAGACCGGTGGGTCAGAGCCACCAGACACAGACATTGCGGGTGTCCAAGGACTGATGACAGGACGAGGGTGCCTGGTTGGTGAGGGACCACGCCCTATTCTGTGCAAGGTGGGGTGATCCTTACGCAATGCGACGGTGAAGATCGGTGGCTGATCGGGGAGTGGTGTGGTGGGGGAAAAGAAAATCAGGCAGTGAACATAACCGCGGGTTGGCCCCAGTGAAATAAACTGGGGAGAAGGGTGTGCATACAAATAGCAATACAGCACAAGAACAGGCCCTTGGGCCTTCCAAGCCTGTGCTGGAACCGTATGGGCAGCACGGTAGCACAAGTGATTAGCATTGTGGCTTCACAGTGCCAGGGTCCCAGGTTCAATTCCCTGCTGGTTCACTGTCTGTACGGAGTCTGCAAGTTCTCCCTGTGTCTGTGTAGTTTTCTTCCGGGTGCTCCGGCTTCCTCCCACAGTCCAAAGACGTACAGGTTAGGTGCATTGTCCATGATGGGTTGCCCTTAGTTGCCAAAAAGGTTTGGAGGGGTTTTTGGATATACAGGGATATGGTAGAGGTGAGCGCTTAAGTAGGTCTATGCAGACGCAATGGACCGAATGGCATACTTCTGCACTGTATGTTCTATGTTCTATATTCTATGTATTCACATATCAGTCCAAAGATGTGCGGGTTAGGTGGATTGGCCATGCTAAATTGCCCGTAGTGTAAGGTTAATGGGGGGGTTGTTGGGATACGGGTTACGTGGGTTTAAGTAGGGTGATCATTGTCGGCACAACATCGAGGGCCGAAGGGCCTGTTCTGTGCTGTACTGTTCTATGTTCTATGTTCTATATATGGTAGTTAATGTAAAAAGTGTCTGACTTGTGGGGTTAATCATGGAGTTGTGTGGCGGGCCCACAATGTTGTATGGGTTGATGGTATGTTATCCCTGGAGGCGAATGACAGCTTAGCGTTAGTGCTGACGGTGAAGGTGCTCTCAATGTTTTTTCACTATGAGGCGAGGGACAGTTCTAACTGCAAATAACCTGCATATATAACAACGGATAGGGACACGAGGGTCAAACAACACACAAGCAAATAAGGTGTACGTGCGTGTCTGGAGCAAGCATGAAGGGGCAGGTTGCGTCATAAATCGAATGCCATGCTTATTAGGCGTCCGATTTTCATCATCTGGACTCCTCAGAATGTTTGTGCCCCATTCACCTCAAAACAATGCACTCCGCAGTTGTACTTGTAACAGCCACAGGGGAAGTTCATCCATGGAATCATCCACCTCCCCTCGTTGGCAGACACGCGCAGGCCGGCTGCTTGCGTGTATTGGATTCTAGTTCACCGTGTCCTAGTCTTCGAATCGTGCGTCTAATCTGACCAACCGACTTGCGTGCTGCGATCTCAAATAAGGAGACGGGAGTGTGAGTGATGAATGAAATGAAAATCAAAATCGCTTATTGTCACGATTCGGCTTCAATGAAGTCACTGTGAAAAAACCCTAATCACCACATTCCGGCGCCTGTTCGGGGAGGCTGGTACTGGAATTGTACCATGCTGCTGCCGTGCCTTGGTCTGCTTTAAAAGCCAGCGATTTAGACCAGTGTGCTAAACCATCCCCACTGATTTTGGGGCGATTGGGTTGCGGGTGACGGTGGTCACCGCAACTGCTTCATGATGGTGTCATTGATAACCGATACATCTTTCTCTGCATGGTGGGGGCGGGGGTCCGTCCAGGGACCCTGCGTAGGACATCCGTGCCCTATGTGTCCCCTCGTGTCATCACCGTCGGGAGTATTCTGGGCGCAAATGAGGAAATCCTCAATGTAGTGACTGATATCCTCCTTTAGTTCCTGGCACCAATATAATTGCGGGCTATAGTTTTCTCTCTGCACTGGTGTCCGTGTCCGTCATATGATTGGTATATAAGCTGGTTTCGGTCCTGGGTACGGAGCGTATCATTCCCACCCTCTAAACAAATTCTTCCCGTATGGTCAGCTCGTCCTGGCATGTTTCGTTGAGGGCAGGCAATTGCCGTTCAGGATCTGTCCCAGTGAATCGTCTGAGCGTTGGGACGAATCTAGGTCGGATAGTTTAGTCTGGGAGACGTCAATAGCATTAAGTGGCTCACCTCTGGTGGCAGCCTGTGTTGTCCGTTATGGGCACTGGTCCTTGGCTAGGGCGTCGGCAGTGCAGTTGTCGGGTCGTGGTTGCGGGAATGGCTCCTCCCCTCAATGATACCGTAGCCAGTGGCTACCAATATTTCTGTAGATGTTTCCCATGCTCTGTGGTCACGTCCTCGCACCGAGTGTGCCCTGCAGCCCCTGGGCCTGTTTTAGCGCTTGATAAAGTCTGACCACATGTGCGAAACTCTCCGATTCATATAACCTCGTACGACCCACTGCCACGTCGGGCAGCTCTCTTCTCCTATCTTTCGCGCATCTACATCCCTACATGTTTTCCGAGCTGCCATATTGACGTTCGGGAACAAGGGGGGGGGGCGCTGATTGTGCAGCCGGTACGGCTATTGGATGTGTTCTGGCCGTAACCCCTCAGAGGCTGCTTCTACATCTGCTGGGTGACCATATCCTCCCTTGTTAGGAATGCATGCAGTTTGTACGCACTTCGAATTCTTGCGAGGTCTCCAGTACGGAGATCACGCCTGTGGACCTTTGATCCTCAAGAATAGGGACTTTTATATTCGATTTCGATGAACTTGGCATACTGGCCAGTATGTGGATAGATTGCCTAACTATGCCAAGCTCGGCGGAATCTCCCAAACTGTCCTGTGGGAACTCTCGGAGCGATAATTGTAACTCCCAGCCGGGTAACCCCAGGTCGCCAGTTTCGTTGTACATTCTGAAGCACAGTGTGTCTCCAACCCGTATACAATGCAAGTATGACCACAGAAGGTTCATGAAATAATACTAGTTCAATATACACACAGAGGATATTAGTCAATGACACACACATGCAGGGTACAATCTAAACTCACACACAAGATAGATTAACTTAACTTCCAGGTCACTGGCACGTGCAGAGCAGATATGGCCTAATCAGGAATCCATCGTCTGGCCGTTCTAGATGTCCGGCTCTGGTCCATCTGTAAATGGCATGGCTAGTCCTCTCCTTGGCTGGCACCGTTGTTGTTCTTGGTGCACGAGTTACCGGTTAGTGAGTTGCGCAGCACTATTTATCCCTTGTAGGTTTAACGCACATTTGTATGGTCCCTGTTAGATGTCCAATAGATCGATCAGGGCTTGATCACTCTGGTCGATCTCAACCAATTGTTGGTGAACACCTCGATGGCGGGCGGGTCCCAGTCGGCCATGACCTTTAGTATACGAGGCACGTAAGCCTTTCCAAAAAAAAGGAAACAGATGCCAGCACGTCTGCCACATATTGTTGCTTTCCACCTGGGGCCCATTGCCCCGGAATGTCCATTCAATGGCGTTTTCCCTGTGTTAGTTCCTGCAAGGCGGGGCTACAGCCCTTGTATATTTGCAAACTTCAGCCTGTCTGTGTTTCCTTCTCTTTGTTGGCCAAAAGACCATCATTTTGTGAGTCGTTCACGCCCTTCATCCTTACCGCCCCCCCCCCCCCCCCGCCCCCCCCCCCCCACCCCCCAACCCCTCAGCCCCCTCACCCCAGCAGGGGATTCGCCGGCTCTTCCTGTCCTGCTGCCCGGGGCACCATTGGATCGTTGGATGGCGTAGAATGACACCGTCAACCGGCCTGTCAGCCCCCCTCCTCCAGCGGTGGTAGCACCCCCCCCCCACCCCCCGCCGCAGTCTGCACTTGCAGTTGTCTTGGCCGGCAGCCCGCAGTCACACCACGCAATTGACTTCCGCCGCTCCCTCGCTTCGCAGCAAGGACATCACGTTCACGATTTCTGAGAGCACAAGTGAACTACGTTGCCCGCAACTCAGTTCATCAGAGGCGCACAATCAGGGAGCACTGGGCGTCTGGCCCGCAAATGAAATGCCTACTGTACTTTCAGACCGCACAGAGAGCGCTGCATTTACACAATTTTAGGGTGCTGGATCATCCCGATTTGGCGTCAAACCAGCGTCTACCGTGCTTTCTTCGTCTGAAGCTAATCTACGGCCAACCACATTTCCCTATTTTTCGTTGGCAAAGCGAGAATACAGCCCGTGATTTGACGTAAAATTGGAGCCCGGCGAGATTTTCGCGCCGAACTAATGTCTGTCAACGCGCGATCTTGGCATCTCTTTGTACTTTCCGCTGTACACAAATTTATTAATCAGTCCAATACCAGCTTGAATATGTTGGCGTGCGTGGTAAGCTGAAAAAAGAAGTTTCAGGTAAAATATTAAAGACTTTAATGTTACAGGACATGAATTCTAAAAAATCAAACTCAGAACACGGAAAGATTTAACAGGCTTTACAATCTGCTCACCGTTTACCTTGTTCCTGTGTAAGTCTTTTTTTTTGTATTTGGTGTCGACATAATATTAGATTTATTGTCGATCTGAAATTTATCTAATTCATCCTTGCATACATTGGCGCACTATGCACTTCCATGTGGACGAAGGTTACACAATAATATGGCCGCCTGAGGAAAAATTAACTTATGCTCCAGTCAACATTATCCAGACCCCTATTTTTCAAATGGTGTTACTTAATCCTGCACTCGCTCATATTGGGAAATCAGTCATAAAATGCATCTTGCGAACCTCCTTGTTTCGAGTTATTCACTTCTATATTTTTTTGAATGCTCATCAGTCTGATCTCATCACTGCCTCTCCCACGTCTAATTTTTGAATTTGCTTCCCCATATGTTGCTTTTTAACCGTCTCTGCAACCGAGTAAAAATTACATCCGTTTTGAACTCTTCTTCAGTAAGCATTTGTATTTATTTCCATTCCATCGGCTTGCTTTGGACTGCACAATGTCGTTCGTAATTCGTTGCTGTTTGAAATTCACGTTTACATTTTGCCCTGCAGATCTGTTGTTTGAAATTCACGTTTACATTTTGCCCTGCAGATCTGTCGCAGTGCCACTTTAATCCAGGTAAGAAACAGTATATAACCCAGTCATATATGAAGACGTTTACAAGCAGGGAATTAGCAGACGCTCGTACCAGCATGCTCCACATGCCATGATCACTTCATCTTTGTGATTACACAGCTTCGTGACATGCGCAGCAAAGTCAATGTGAGACATAAACCCACTGCCGTACTGAAAAAGGTTGGAGGCTGGCAGTGAGAACTTAACAAAATAGATTTGAACATTGACATCTGACTTCTTCATAAGATAGAACGAAGACATTAAATAAAGAGTGTTTACTTATCTGGCATGTCTGATGACGCTCACTCTTTTTTTCAAGGATGATGCAGAAATTAATGTGATCCCTTCAATCGTCATAAGCACTCATTTTCCTACTTCACAATCGTAAATATTGAACATCCAGCGAGAAGCCAACACTAAATGCCAATCCTTCCCGAGACCCACTCACAGCTAATCTTACACACATGACACACATTTTCACATTTGGTCAATCATGTTAGTACACAATTTTCTGGAGTGCTGAGTGTTGGCAGCATCTTGTCTTCGGCGACTCCAGAACATAACGTATTTGTTTATTCTCACTTTTTCGAAGTGAAACGTAGCATCTATCCCTTT
Organism: Scyliorhinus canicula; assembly: GCF_902713615.1. Taxonomy (NCBI): domain Eukaryota; kingdom Metazoa; phylum Chordata; class Chondrichthyes; order Carcharhiniformes; family Scyliorhinidae; genus Scyliorhinus; species Scyliorhinus canicula. Next base: position 94,093,965 of record NC_052157.1, read on the forward strand.
GCTAAATATTTGTTTTTTCCTGCACTGCAACAATAAAGACTTCGAAGGGCCAGGCGCTCTTAGCTGAGAGAATGAGAAAGCTACTAAAACTGGACGATATAGTAGTTATCATGCATCTCTGTAGAGTGT